>NC_045698.1:111781606-112406555 GCF_009834535.1 Camelus ferus
ACAGGCAGAAATGGACATTAAAAATAATTTGTCATATCAACACATTGTCCAGTTGACTCTGTCTCAGAATTTATGGGCAAGAGTCCCGGTAACACACTGAAAAAAAAATTAAAACATTACTCCCGTTCTTAACCTCTGTTAGGTTCAGTTTAGCCAAACTCTAAGCACTGGCCCTCCATCATTAGGAGGCTTCTGTTTTCTCATACCCCAAAGAGCTAGAGCAGAGCTTCTCAGCTTTAGTGTACATGCACATCACCTACATGTTTGTGAAAATGCGGAATCTGATTCATCAAATCTAGGCAAGGCTTGAGAATCTGCATTTCTGTCAGCCTCTCAGGCAATGCCATTCCTGCTACTCTGTGGATCACACTGACCAGCAAGGTGAGGACTGTTTAAAATCTCTGTCTTGGGCTTTTTCTTCTCAGTTTTCTAGAAGCCAGGCTCGAATGGGAGGGGCTCCCATCGCCAGTCATATCCATTACATCAAATCTTGGGGTAATTCTCTATTGTCTTTTCTCTCCTATTTTATATATGGCTTATGTTTTTGGGTCTTCCTTCTCGTCTTTTGTTCCTCTGGCTGTTAGGAGCTGGGAATGTGCTTCTGAGAAAACGTGGCACATGTAATTCATTGTGATAGTGGAATCTTTCATTGTAATGCAATTAGCAGCGGACATGTCTGGTTTTACTCTGGAATAGCAGCATGGAAGGAGATATTTAAACCAGTGAAAAAATAGTAACAGTGAAAAATATAATTAATACAGTGTTGCTCTGTTGAATAAAATTCCATTGTGTGTGACACATGTGTGCTTGTGTGTGCTGTGCCAGACAATGGCAACTGTAACAGTTGTTCCCAGTGTTGATTTGCTCTCTGTCACTGTGCCTATTTCTACCTGCTGTGGGGGTGGGTGTGAGAGGAAGCGTAATGAGAGTCACTGTACTCCTCAAAGATCCATTTTTCTATAGCTCGGAGAAAGGTCTTGGAAGTCCAAGCAGGGACAGTAGCTAAACATAGTAGCTAGGGACCTTGAGTTGATCATCAAGGCTCCCATTAGTGTAAGAGGTGGAACTTTTCTTAATAGAAATTACTGTAAATGGATATAGGAGTCATGGGGGTAATCGACTAACCAAGGCTTAAGCATGTTTGCGGCAAGGAAAAGCCACAAAACAGTATGCCTTCCCCATTATCCCCTAAGCAGAAGTGAGTGGCAATTGCTGGCAATCCATCTCTGATGAAGGAAAGAGCTCTTTAGGACATCACATTGCATGGAAATGGTAATGACGATGCTGATGCTCACTGAATCTGGTAGACTGTCTTTTATATGAGTTGGGTCATTTCCCAAGAAATCATATTTGACTAATTTTGAACCTTCTGTAATTGGACCGTATGGGCGGTGCACGCTGGTAGGATGCTGTCTTTTAGAGCTTCTTGAAGAAAGCTCTGCTATTCTTTCTGCTGCTGGGTTTGAAATGTGATTTTGCTTGATTATCTGGAATTTTAAAATGTAAGCAATAGTGCCACCCAATGGTGTCTCAGCAACCTTTTGATGGAGAAGAAAATGGAACTTACTTTTAGGAGATCAGCTTCATGAAGTTCTGTGCTTGAATCTGGCTCCTAGACTCCATGGATCGTGTCTGTGTCTCAGTGGAGAGCCAGGTTCTCTGGTTCTTGTCATCACTGGGAAAAGTGACCTTGGTGCAGTTCCCTAGTCTTGCCGATCCAGAGTCCCATCTCTTCTGAAAATGGGGAAATTATACCAGCTATGTTCCCTTAGCTTTGAGGATTAGACAGCTTCATTTCTGAAAAGTGGGAACCTGGTTTTGATTGTAAAACACTGCCTTGATACTGCCCCTTCAAAATACTGTATTTCAAATATATTCGACACCATTAAAAATCCTATCTCCAGACCTGTAACCCTGCACTAAGCAGCAGGCTCCATGCATTGGACCTTGTGTAGCTCTAGTTCTTTAAATATTTCTAATTGGAACCCAGATGTGGTAGACTGCTATGCATAGCTGGTACTCATGCTCTTCCCTAAGGTCTTTGGTGAACCCCCAGCAACAGGGCATGTCAACAAGAATGGACTTTTACTGAAGATTTCATGAGAAATGAGGCAGATGATTTGCATCAGAGACCACACATTAGAGAACTAATAAAGCCCTCATCCTTGTTCTTTCCTCTGCCGGCGACCTTGTCATTTCCTGTCTCTTACTCCAAACAATCTCTAAAGACTGCTTTATTACCCAGCCTATTCAATTTGTGTCCCCAATTTATAGACCCTCGTCAGCCAAACCAAACCCTAGAATTAGCCCCAGGGTGCTCATCAAGCACCTCTTGGAGGCCTCCTCCGTCATCAAAGCTTCTAATTTAATTATTCATCCAATTAAGAAAATTTGGGGTGGGTGGATTCTCCTGGTAAGTAAGGATTTTTCTCCATATTGTTACATAAGGTATAACCTTGCCTCTTTCCGAAATGGCAATGAGCTGTTTAGAGGTTCAGATACATGTGAAGATACATATGAGTAGTTAATTACAGTGTCCAATACCAGACATCATTCAGTGTTGGTAATTATCCTGTTGCCTTCTGGTCCTTCTTCAAGAAAGTCCTTCAGTCTCTCCAAGTGGAAGTTGTGCTCAATGCATCTTTCTTCAGTCTCTTGGCAGCTCCCTTCCCATACCCCTGCTGAGGCCACTGGCTCCTCTTGTTCTTCCTGGAAGCACTCTTAGTTCTCTCCCTCTCCAGGATTTCTTAGGCCTCCCAGTTGCTGTTACACTAGAAAGGGGTTGATGAATGACAGTCATGGCTGTAGGGCTCTTTGCATTTATTTGACTCTCCCATTTACACAAGTCTGAACCCAACGGAAAGCTGAGTGAGGGCTAAATGCACTGCTTAAAATGGGTGGGCGAGTGAGAACACAGGTGTAAACTGAAAAGACACATGTGACATTACAAAATAATTCTACATTTGATGCTTGTATGAACCACCACACAGGTTACAAACGTAGTTACATCTCTTTGACTACCTTGTTCACTGTTGTATCCCTAGTGGATTTTTTTTTGAATCACTTTATTGAGGCATGATTGATACACAAAAAGCTGTACATGTTTAATGTACACAACTTGATGAGTTTGGAGATAAATATACACCTGTGAAACCACCACCACAATCAATGCTGTAAACATATCCATCACCTCCAAGAGTTTTCTCCCACCCTCTTTATTTACTTATTTATTTTTATGATAAGAACACTTAACATAAGAGCTACCCTTTGGCAAATTTTAAAATATACAATACATTGTCCTTAACTATAGACACTATGGTTTATAGCAGATCTCTAGGACTTACTCATGTTGCATAACTGAAACTTGGTACCCTCAGCCAGTGCTCCCCTGATTCTCCCTCTTCCCCCAGAGTTTTGAACAGTGCTTGGCATATAGTAGGTCCTCAATAGTTATTTGTAAAGTGAGTGGATGGATGCATAGGTGGATGAATTCTGTTCCCAGTATTACTTAAACTCTTCCTCATATGCAGGAACTCCAAATGTCTTTTTCTCAAGACTTCCATAACTTGAAAATGTCTACAAATTCCTAAACTTTTTCTTAGTCTCAAAGGGCAGGTGGGGCAGCCAGCCCTCTTTTGACACTGGTGGGACAACCCCTATGTTGTCTCAGCTTTTTCTTTCTTGCTGCCTGAGTGTGTCACTGGAGAAGCTGAGTTCTGCGTAGTCCCGGGAGGCTGGTTCACCTGAGAGAGCCGCAGAGATTCTCTAGGGAGGACTTCCCGCTCCTTCAGGGCCAGGGTGAGTGCATGAGTTCTGGCTCCCAAGACTGCAGAAATGAGCCCCTCCGTGTGTTCTTGGGCACAGCTACAAAAGCAAAGGCAAACCCCAAAAATCCGTTTAACCGTACTGAAGTGCAATATTAGCATGTATCTGTTCTTAAATCCCCTTAGAGAAAAGGCTGTGAAAATATCCCCGGCCCAGACGTGCTTCAAGTCAAAACCGAGTTCTTCCTCCTACGCTGATAGTTTGAGGTTGGTTTAAAATGGACTCAACTGTCTGGGGGCAAAGTGAGATGCTTTCTTTCTCCTGAAAGGAATGGGCCTATATGAGAAAAGTCTTGGAAGAGCACCTTCAAAGCTTTGCCTTCTGAAGGACCAGTGAGATAGTCCTAAACAGCAAAAGCGTGTGGTGCTTCTCAGCCTATAAAAATGATGTCCCTTTTTGGAAAGCATTAAAGAGAAAAATCCCACCACCATTCCTTACCCAGTGATACTGATCTGTTCTGGGGGAAATCATATCACTTTTAAGAGGAGCCTCATTTTCTCTGTATCTTGCCCAACCAAGGATATTGTGTTAAGCTTTACTGTCAGGAGTTTGTCTTAGAAAAGCAGTAAGTTTCCTTTCATTTTTGAAATATAGTCAGTTAACTTATGGCAGAGATTAATTTAACACTAGTGATAAAACTTGGGTTGGTTGCTTGTTTTTTCTAAGATGAATTCCCGTTAAGTTTGTAAAGAATAATGTATAAAGTGTTTGGCTCTTAGTAAGTATTCAGTAAGTATTAACTAGTAGTATTATTATGGTTATTATTGCTGCTGAAACTACTATTATTATTAGTGGTGGTGGTCCTGGCCTGGCATCCAGTCGTAGGTGCAGACGTTTACAGTGGAAAAGAAAGAGTTCAGCGACATATAATGCATGTAAAGTGCTTAATATGGGCTCCCGCACAAAGTAAGCACTTAGTAAATTTAAGCAAATTTATAAAGTGTGAATGTATCAGGGTAGATTAAGCTGCTGAAATAGAGACCAAAATTTAATGGCTCAAAGAGAAATAAATTTACTTTTCACTCATGTTCCAGTACCAGGTGAATGTTCCAAGTGTTAAAGAAAGCCTTTTTTTTCAGACAGTTTAGCTGTCTGAGCATGTATCAAAGTTTTATTATGATCAGGCACAGAAGGGAAATGGACCATAGAAGGCCACTTCCCAAATTTACTTTTGGCAGGGACATTCAATAGGAAAAGAGTTCAGTTAGATAATCGTTGTTAGACTAGACACAGAGAGAAAAGAAAGTCTGGTTAAAGGTCAGTAGACCCTTGATTGACAGTTGGCAACTGAGTGTGTGGGTAATTGGGCATGTGGGTAATTGGTTTCCTAGAGCAAACCTTAATCCCATTAAAGTTCACAGAAAATTGCTTAAGCATTTTATCAGGAATGCTAACTTCTCAGAAAGTGGTTGTGAGGCAAAAAAGGTTCTGCCTCTCAGACCAGACTTGGAACAATTTCTGTTCTGGGTGGGACTGTGGGCTGCTCTGCCCCTCTGGTCATTCAGGCACTCTGGTTGATGGCAGCTCTGCCGTTCTCAGAACATGGCTTTATGCAATTATTTAATGCTATTCTGCATCATTGTCAGCAGTCAGTGAGAAGGGGGAAAAGAGCAGAGATTTCTTCCTAAGAAATCTTGCTTAAGCAAATGAGCCAAAGGTGGAAACAGAACTTTTGCTCCCACATCACTGAGAGCTTAGTTACGTGGCCACCAAGCTCTCAGGAGGGCTGAGAAATGCAGTCCCTATCTGGACATCCAAGTCCTGGCCTGGCTGCTGATCTACCATGGGAAAGAAATGGAGTTTGGGGACAGCAGTGGTCTCTGCCACAGTGAGGGAGTGCCCAGCCTTTCTGTGGCTACTGCCTTCTGGAGGAGGAGATGGTAAACAATGGTCGGCAGACTCAACCCCACTCACAGCTCTTTCTGTTTATTGGGACACAGCCATGCCTGTTCATGTGTATAGTGTCTATGGCCAACTTCACACTGCACTTCACCATGAGGCAGAGACCACATGGCCCAAAGCTTAAAATGTTTACTATTTGGTCCTTTTTAGAAAAAAGTTTGCTGACCCCTGTTCTCGAGAGGGTTCTGAACTGCCCACAAGAGTAGACTTGCTGGATCGAAGGTTATGTGCATTTAAAATTTCAGTAGATTCTGCCCTTCGTATTTGTACTAGCAGTGTATGAGATTTCCTGTTCCCCAGTATCCTCGTCAACACAGTGATATCAAACTTCTCCATGTAGCCAATTTGATAGGCCAATTTGACTTGAAAATGGTATTTCACTGTAGTTTTAATTGTACTTAGCTTATTATTAGTAAGATTTAGTTTTAGGAGGTAGGTATAATAAAATATATATTTGGTCTTTGCCTGTCCTTCCTGGCACAAAACTCATAAAACCTGTGAAATTTCCTGAGTGATAGGAGTATCTTTTGATATTCACAACAAAACCCTTTCAACCACACTTGAGTTGGTGTCAATGAGGTGACTTTTGGAAGGCCCTTAAGGATGGGGCTGGTTACCAGGGGAGCCAACCAGAATTAGAGGATTGGAACTTTCAATCTCATCCCTCTTTCCCCAACCTCCTTGGAGCTGAGAGAGCCTTGAGGTTGAATCAGTCAATCATGCCTACATAACAAAGCTTCGATAAAATTAAAAGAGTGAGGTTTGGAGAGCTTCGGGATTGGTGAGCACAGGGAGATGCTGGGTGAGACAGCATGGAAACTCAGCAGCCCTTTCTCCATACCTTGCCCTACACACCTCTTCCAGCTGGCTGTTCCTGCGTTATATCCTTTTATAACAAACTGGTAATCTAGTAAGTGAAGAGTGCTGCTGAATTTTTTGAGCCACTCCAGTAAATTAAATCAAAGCCAAGGAGGGGCTCCTGGGAACCTCCTGAGTTAAGTCAGTGGGTCAGAAGCACAGGCGACACTGGCATCCAAAATGATGAAGTGGCATCTGAAGTCGTGTAGGACTGAGCACTCAACCTGTGGGATCTGATGCTATCTCTAGGAACATAGCGTCGGAATTGAGTTTATATTGTAAGACACTCAGCTGGGGTGGAAGAATTGCTTGATGTTTGAAAAACCTGCACATCTGGTGTCAGAAGTGAGGTATAGTAAAGTAATGTGAGAGTAAAGGAGACTCATACAGGAATGTGTTTTTCCTTTAGACTAATTGTGATGGAAACGAGTCATATTTTAATATTTGAATTTCCTTTTCTGTGGACTATCTACTTGTCTCCTTTGCACATCTATTGGCAAATATTGAGTTGTTGATTCTCCATAATAATTTCTAGGAGCTTTTTATATACTAGGGAATAGAGCCATTTATGGTAGGAATTGTACAAATCAGCCCCATTTTTCTAATGTTTTCCTTTTACTTTGCTTATGGAGGTTTTTACTGGGCAAATTTTTAATAATTTTTTTGTAGTCAAATTGAGCAGTCTTCTCGTCCGTGACTTCTGATTTATGTATCATGCTTCCCCACTCTTAAGACTGTACAAAAATTTCTTCTATTTTTTCCTAATAATTTTGTGATTTTTAGTTTTTACATTTAAATGTTTGCTCCATCTGTTATTTAGTTTGTTCTAAGACTAGAGGAAAGGATTCAATTCTTTTTTTTCTCAATGGCTATCCATTGTGTGAACACCACTTCTACAGTAATGCATCTTTATCATATATTAATTTCCTGTATGTTTTTCGGTCTGTAACTGGAATATTCCATTGACATGTCTATTTATGGGCCAGTATTATGTTTCTTTAATTAATGTGCCTTTACATCATATTTTAATATCTGGCAGGGCTAATTTGGCCTCATTCCTTTTTTTTAAATAGGATTTTTCTGGCTAGTTTTACTTGTTTATTTTTCCATATAAAAATAGTTCAAAAATAACGCTGATACTTTCTCCTTGGGTTGCATTAAATTTATATATTAACTTGGCAGAGTTGATATCTTTATGATGTCAGTGTCGAGTTCTTACGCATGGACGTAGTGTACCTTTCCATTTGAAGAACTTGTGTTGTTTTAAAATGACCTTTTTGGTTTTGACTGAGCTTTTCTGACTGTGACAGATTTCTGAAACTGACCACCTGGTTCATTTCTTAAGCTGGCTTAAATGACTGTTGTCATTGTTGGGACACAACCTGTTCTGTAAGTACAGAAGATCTAGGTGCTAAGCATTTACTTGTGCAATGATAATTGCAGAGCAGACAAACCTTAGTGTAGGAAATGATGAGTTTGTGGATTTTGTTCATTGTTTTGCCATCCTTAAGTGTTTGTGGTGATTGTTTCATAGCATAGGACAGGAGATCATGACAGAGGGAGCACAGATCTGGAGAAAGCATTGGTTCCAACTCTTAAATCTGGAAAATTGTTTTCTTAGGTTGAGTTTTTAAGAAGCACACCCTGAACCAGGATTTATAAATGTCAGAGGCACAGGCAGTGGGGTGGAGACTTGAGACAAGGAAGGGAGGAAGCCAGGACAGGCTGTTGTCATTGCGCAGCTTGTCTCTGTGGGTGACTGTGGCTCAGTCATACTCTGGACCTCGGGGGGAGAGTGCAGAATGTGCCTCAGGGTTGTCCCGTCTAAGGACCAGACCATCTGGGGTATTTACCAACTCCCATTCATCTGGTGCCATCAACTCACAGGCACCCCTGGCTTACCTTGAACATGCACCTATGACTGCAAAAGCCCTGGGTAGAGGGTCACAGATGCTGGTGATGGAACTGGTCTGTCTTCACAGGACCGGTGAGGCAGAGACTCTGATAAAACTGTCCTAAAAAGAGGTAAATTTCTGCATCCTTAGCTACCAGCTACCTGCCCCTGTTGGGAGAGGATTAGGGCAGTTAATATTTTGCGTTGTTTGTATCATCTACACTGCTTTCTTAGGAAATTCTGCCTTCACCCTCTCCCAAGTGGGCATGTCTGTGTTTTAGGCCTTGGAACTCATTCCTTCCATTCTCATTCCTACCACACTGATTGGACCAGAATTAATCAAAGTTAGCATTGTTACCAGTACCAGTTACAGGCTTGCCAGTAACCTATGACTTATTATTAGAGTTTATCCCAATTCAAACAAGCAAGGCAGGTCAGATTCCTCTTCTGGGGATATGGAATTGAGAAACAAAGAGCTAGCTGCCAGTTAGCAGTAGGAGCTAGAATTAAAATGTTACTGTATGAAGAGAAGAACACGTGATAGCTGCTTTCAAGCAGAAATCATGCACAGGCTGGTGGTTAGAGAGAAGAATGTGAAGAATGAAGGGCAGAGAGAGAAGAGGGAGTGTGTGCTATGAGGTCAAACCCCAAAGGTATCCGGTTTCCTGCCTTCCCTGAGTCCTGGTTTTTCAGATTCTCAGTGCCTTCCCATGACACATTTCTTTATCCTCACAGTGACTACCTCTACTCTTTACTAGAGTTTTATGAGTCAGTTACTGTTAATTGTCTTGACCAAAAACACATTGGCAGAACATTAGAGGATGATCCCCTAAAAGTGACCCGTGCTCTCCATTTCTGATGTTCCTTCTCCCTCCACTGTGTCTTGGGGCAGCTAACCTGCCAGTCCTCTCCCTAAGGCTGTTGTCAGCTGCTGTGAAAAGCTCCAAGAAAATAAAACCTGGAGAAAATGCCAGTCACTAAGAGGAACAGGCTTGTCCTCCCCAGAATGGGCAGTGATAACATCGTACAGCTCAGTCAACACAGAAGCTAAATTTTTATCCTCTCAAGAAAAGAGGAAACCTGATTAACTCCTTATAGTCGTAACCCTGTGCTTTATAAATGGGTCCTGACAGTAATGAGGTTAGAGGGAGGAAGTGTTAGCAAATTTCCTTTAATGAAACTGGATGAGATCCTCTCACCTGCGTTTTTACTGACTTAAACTTCTCTGAGGAACAGCTTCACCAACCACCCAGGCAAGAAGCTTCTTTGACCAAGTAAAAGCAGGCAAAAATAAGCCAGGAGGTCTAATTCAATCCAGTCATGCTAAACAAAGATGAACCACAATCAAGTTGCATTAAATATAAACCTAAGAGACGCACGTAACAGGTATTCACTGGACACCTTCTATGTCAGGCTTTGCGCCGGGGGCAGGCAGCGTGGATGTGAGCAGGACCAACGTGTTCCCGCACTTACAGTGTGGAGTCTGTGGGGAAGATGGACATGAAATACGTGTTTATAAGCAAGGGTGTTACCCACGGTGGGAGGCACGAGGGCAGGTCAGGGAAGGCCTCCCAGAACACTTCTTTTTTTTTTTTTTTTTTAAGCTGAGACCTGAAGAATGAGTAGGAGAAAGTCCTTCTAGGGCTAAGGTTACTACTTGAGGAAGGGGGCAGCCTCCCAGTGTGTTTCACATGATTTCTTTGTGCCTCTAAAACTCCACCTCCAACTCTGCACAGAGCTTTTGCAAGAGTAAGTCACTCATTTTTTGGAGAAGTGGTGGTTCTCGATCACCTGTTTGTTCCCTGCAGTAGATGCTTTTGGTATTGTTGATCAGCCTGCTGTGGGGCATCTGCAGACAGCTGCCTTCCAGGCTGTGTGACCTTGGGCAGGAAACTTCCATCCTCTAGGCCTCAGTTTACTCATCTGTGAAGTGGTGAGGTGTGGCTAAGTGGTCTTCAGGGTCAACATTCCTGGTGCTTTCTGAATGTATTTTATTAACCTCTCTGGTGGGAAAGCCCTGCCCCAGAGGCCTCCCTCTGGGTCTGCCAGGGGCAGGGGAAGGAAGGAAAAGTAGGCTGGGCCTTCATGTATTCATCAAATAGTCCTTGAAGTGTGTTGGGTGCCAGGTAAATGTTCCAGGCTTTGGGGATAGAAGTGAACAAGGCAGGAGTGATTCAAAGAAGGCCTTGAGTGAAGAGAGGGTTTGGAGGTTAAAAAAAGTAGGAAACAAATCTCCTCCTCACTTCATTATCCAGTTGGCAACTATTGATATATATAAAGGCAGGATTTTGTTTGTTTGTTTGAAAATTAGATTACCCGTTTGCTCTCTAGCAAGAAATAGAAGCCTAGAGGAAAATGCTATTCAGGGCAGGGCTATTTTAATGGGGAAACACTTGGGATTCCAGGCGCCACCCTGGAGAGTGAGATGGGATGGGTAAGTACAGCAGGGGCCTTAGGGCAGCCCAAGGATGTGAATGCCTGGCTGTGGGCAGGAAGAAGGGGCAGTTCAGACGTGGAGGAAGGCACCCCCACCCCAGCTTGGGCCTCCCACTTTTGCCAATGGCTCATCCTGAAGTTATCAGTTAGGTCACAGTGCTTTTTCTACAAATGGGAGATGGAGGTGGGGAGGGGATGAAAATAGAAATAATTCATCATCCTAAAGCAACAGATCTGGGCACAGGCCAAGTGCTACTGAAAGGGTCCTTTTCAGGATGCGTGGGGAACTCTCTCTGCTTCCTAAGTCATCAGAGAGGCGATCGGAATGACTTTTAAACATGGACTCTGTCAAGTGATGCAAAAGTCCCATGATTTACAACCCAAAGAAGTTTATCTTGCTCTGGGAAAAAAGAAGACCTTGGAACTAAAGCTTCACATTTAGAAGCCAATACAAACATCTTAAAATAACGCCCCCTCCTCCCTCCTGCTCCATAATGAGGAATGGAGAGATTAAGCAAGAGGTGGAGGGCTGTGGGTAGGACCATCGCAATCACCAGTGATTGAGCTTCAAGGTCCAAGGCCTTTGTTGTGGGCGCTGGAACCCTAATGATTTATAATTAACTCCAACAAGAAAAACCAAATGCCATGCACTTTCCTAACGGAGCTACAAAAATAACCACATTCACAGTGTTTTCAAAATTGGAAACAAATGTCCCAGGGAACATAAGAGCTCCATGCTGTCCTACCCAAGCTGTGGAGGAAGAAAAATATTGGCACTCGGTCACGACCACAAATGATGAGCCAATGTCATTTGTCATGGGAAATTCATCTAGGCAAAATCGGATTGCGCCATTAGCCCTTGATGACTCTGAGAAATAACCATTCTGAAATGCCTGAAGTTAAAATCAGCCAAGGGCTGTGTCTGACATCCTTTCTCTTCCTAGCCGCTGAGTTTTGTTCCTCTATCCTCTCTCTGTGCAAGGAAGAGCTGAGAAGGGGGGAAATAATGCCTAATTGTACCCTTGTTCCTGAAATGGCTCAAACCCATGTGGTTCTTTTTTTAAAGTGAGTATGGACAAGGGTAACGACCATGCAAAGTACTGGGAGGCTGTGAGGTATACGGGAGGGCATGGTGACCTTAGTTCACTGCTGAAGGAGGATGGGGAGGGGGCGATGATGATTGGCAACTGGATTAATAACCCATAATCTTAGTTTACAAAAAAATTTTTTTAGGGTGTATGAATTTTACTCTGTAAATAATTGTAGTTCTTGTGCTGATGTGGAACATGAAAGGTTTGGTTATGTAAGTTCACTGAGTTAAGAGAAATCTTCTATCTGTAGGACCCCTTTGAGGCTATTAAACAACTATCAGCAAAGAATCGAGTCAATGATTCTAAAACAATAATGAACTAAGCTATCATTTCAGTAAACACTTTACATGCATCTCTTTTAGTTTGCACAATCCTATGAAATGGTCTTTAACACAATTCCCATTTTACGGATGGGAAGATTAAGCATCTGAAAGGTTCAATAACTTGCCAAATTTCGGTTAGCAAGAAGCAGAGCTGGAACAAGGACCCACTACTATTTGACTCCAAAGCCCACACTCGAACCCATTCTTAGAAGATTTCTGTGCATTCTCTCTCTCTCTTTTTTTTTCCGGGGGTAGGTAATTAGGTTTATTTATTTATTTGCTTGTTTTTCAGTGGAGGTACTGGGGTTGAACCCAGGACCTCGTGCCTGCTAAGCATGCACTCTACCACTTGAGCTATACCTTCCCCCTCTCCCCTTTAGGTCAGTGTTTTCCAAACTGTGGTTTATCATCTCTGAGGGGCCATAGGAAAATTTCATATGACCTTGCTGTTATGTCCCTAATTCTGTATGTCAGAGAAGTAGGTAGAGAACAAAACCCTTTCAACTCTCCCATCTCATAATCTTACTTCTGATTCTATGAATTAAGTAACGTGCCTCCCCTCTGGGGACCCAAGACAGTAATACTAGCTGATGAGAAGGAATATGGATGAATTTTCAAACTGACTACCTGGAAGTTAGCAGGGATAAAAAGTGAACTTGAAAAGTGCCTGAGGATCAACTGCACAGACATGGTCAGTTTATGTAAACTTTGCACACTGAATATGCAAACGTCCTACATATTTTCTTGCTTATACACTTCTAACGGACCTGTGGCCCCCTGGGAGAATGCTGGTTTAAGCCTTTCTGCAAAAGTCACCTATGAGACCGAGACTTTCCACTGTCTATGTCCGAAACACGAGATTAATTGAAGAAATTCTCACTCCTTTTTTGTTTTGCTTTGTTTTGTTTTGGCTTCAGAGAAATTAATTCTTCCTATGGGAAATTTTTTTAATGCCCTAAACTGATCTGAACTTCAGGAACTTGAACTTTGCATTGTTAGCTGCCTTTTGCCTCTAAGGAATATAATCTATTCAAGCTGTTAAATTGTTGTGAACACCAATAATAGGACATTTTTATAGTGTTCAGGATATGAAGCCAAAGCATATTCAACTGCTGTGTGTATGTGTATTTGTTCACATTTTAAACTAGTTAAGCATTTCAAACCTCTTTAAATTTATACAGGGTAATTTATTACAAGGCTCCTGAACTTTCTAGAGGCAGCTGTTGTTCGGCGATCTTTATCAAGCTGTTCTCCTCTGTCCTCCTACATGGCTGCGTGTTGGGGTCCTTCTCTTCCTCCCCCTCCTCTCTCTTTTTTATTGAGCTTCGCCTAAACAGGGAAATAAAATGCCAAGTGCGTCGGGAAACAAAATCCAATGGTAACATTTGCAAATGGGAATACAATTTGAAGGCAGTGCCAAAGTTAAGAAGCCCGGTTTTATTATATTTTTTGCTCTCTGCTAATTAGGCTGCAGGTTTTAAATCTTAAACGTGTGCAGAGTTGTGAGGGATCTTGTGTGTAGAGAGACGCGTAATTCCTGCAGTTCTGGATCGTTGAGTGTCCAGTGTTGGAGTGCTCACAAAAGACACCATCAACAACTTGTATTTTGGGGTGCCTTTTGCACAAATGGCGGTATGGGAGGAAGAATCAGAGAAATTTAGAGTTTGCCTGAATTCCCAGAGGTTTCCAACTTTTTTTTTTTTTTTTTTTTTAAGGCCAGAAATCAAAGACAATCTTACCCAGACACCCGATGTGTAAAGCAGATCGCCTTGAGTGCATATGTATGTGAATTTGGGTGCGTGTGTGCCTCACATTTATTCTTCTGCTGGGACAGAGCATTTGTCAGCTGGGAGCAGGTACATAAAACTCTTAGGATTACAGTTCAAAAGTTGTAGATCTTGGACTATCTATTTTATCGAGGGAAAACCCAAGCTCCAGAAAGCTGCACTGAGTTGTTCAAGGAAGGTCAGGCTAGAAAGAGGTGGAGCAGGCACTTGAATGAGGTCTTACGTCTCTGAGCACTCTGCTCTTTTTTTTTTTTTTTTTAACTTGCTAAATGTATTATACATTCTTTTACTTCACACTGTCATCTATAAGTCCACACTTGCCTTCATGTTAATTTCTTTGGAAACCACACATTTCAGTTTAATTGTATTTTCTTCTTGTTCTAAGGAAGGGCTGCAAATGTACTGTTTGTATGCTTGCCTGATCCTCTGTCTGTCTCTTTGTTTTTTTCAGTTTTAATTGATACTTATTTTCCCTTTCTTTTTTTTTTTTTTTCACTGTTCTAAGTGCTTTATTCATTTAATCCTATAATAACCCTATAAAGGAGGTAATATTCTTCTCCCTATTTTATTTTATTTTAACATTTTTTATTGATTTATAATCATTTTACAATGTTGTGTCAAATTCCAGTGTAGAGCACAATTTTTCAGTTATACATGAACGTATACATATTCCTTGTCACATTTTTTTCTCTGTGAGCTACCATAAGATCTTGTATATATTTCCCTGTGCTATACAGTATAATCTTGTTTATCTATTCTACAATTTTGAAATCCCAGTCTATCTCTTCCCACCCCCCGCCCCCTTGGCAACCACAAGTTTGTATTCTATGTCTGTGAGTCTATTTCTGTTTTGTATTTATGCTTTGTTTTTTTGTTTTTTGTTTTTTGTTTGTTTGTTTTTTTAGATTCCACATAAGAGTGATCTCATATGGTATTTTTCTTTCTCTTTCTGGCTTACTTCACTTAGAATGACATTCTCCAGGAGAATCCATATTGCTGCAAATGGAGTTATGTTGTTGGTTTTTATGGCTGAGTAATATTCCATTGTATAAATATGCCACCTCTTCTTTATCCAGACATCTGTTGATGGACATTTAGGCTGTTTCCATGTCTTGGCTATTGTAAATAATGCTGCTATGAACATTGGGGTGCAGGTGTCATCCTAAAGTAGGGCTCCTTCTGGATATATGCCCAGGAGCGGGATTCCTGGGTCATATGGTAAGTCTATTCCTAGTCTTTTGAGGAATCTCCATACTGTTTTCCACAGTGGCTGCACCAAACTGCATTCCCACCAGCAGTGAAGGAGAGTTCCCTTTCCTCCACAGCCTCTCCAGCATTTCTCATTTGTGGATTTTTGAATGATGGCCATTCTGACTGGTGTGAGGTGATACCTCATTGTAGTTTTGATTTGCATTTCTCTGATAATGAGTGATATTGAGCATTTTTTCATGTGCTTATTGATCATTTGTGTCTTCCTTGGAGAATTGCTTGTTTATGTCTTCTGCCCATTTTTGGATTGGTTGTTTATTTTTTCTTATTGAATCATATGAGCTGCTTATATATTCTGGAGATCAAGCCTTTGTCGGTTTCATTTGCAAAAATTTTTTCCCATTCTGTAGGTTGTCTTTTTGTTTTACTTATGGTTTCCTTTGCTGTGCCCTTTCTTTTTCTATACACTATTTCATGGAATGCAAAAATTATCCTTGTGTGCTAGTGAGATCAATGAGATATATGTGTAAAAATAAAGTTAGTGCATATGTGAGGATAAGGTTGAATACTTTATAAAGGCTCATTAAGGTGATCATTAAAAGTATGTATATTGCTGTCAAATTTGGAAGTAACTGCAAAAGACTGTAACAATTTTGTAGAAACCAAGGAGAATTCTTTACAAGTGTCTTTAAGAGCTCTTCACTCTTTAAAAAAACTTAAACTGGAAATTGTAGACATTGTTTTATGAGTTTAGTTTATACACAAAAAGAAAATGACCAGTTTCAACCAACGGACCTATTCTCAATGAATGAGAATGTATGAATGAATGAACAAATGTATATTTATGTCTAAAGTTAAAACAAAATTGTTGTTATCTAAATACTATTATTTGCCATTACTTGTTATTAACTGACTTAAAAAAATTGTTTGGTCAACTACCAGCCTCAATCATATGAATATGAGGACTTTACCATAACCCTATTATATGCCCATATTTAGTGATACCAATGTAAATTTTCTAGCCATTTGAATTATAATTTTCTCAAAGTTAATAGCATATTACTGCAAACCCAGAATATGTACTTTCCTATTGAATTCCACCATATATTATGCTGTATTTACAAAATAAAACAATATTATCTTTGTAATTATAATTTAGAGTTACTTTTAACTCATACATGATAATATAATTAACATTTTTTTCCCTTGGTAAATTTCTATACCTCTATAGCTTCTGTGCCTGCAAATACAGTATTTTCTGCCTTCCTGGAATTTACTATTGAAAATCTCTTCTTATAATATCACTCCTTGGTTGGAATTTTGTGTTTTCTTTGTCATAAAGGAACTTTTGTGTGTGTGTGTGGGTCATGGAGGAACATTTATCATGTGGATACACGGGTGGTTTTGGAGTTGTCCTAGGTTTCCCACCCAGCAAGTATCTGAGGTTTGGGCAGGTTCAAATCCAGTAGGGGATGGAGTAGACGGGGAATATAGGTCGCCCAGAATCCAAGAATTCAAGTTGTCAGCAAGAGAAGCACAACAGAGATTTATACTCTGCCCTGTTTAATCCCTTCTGCTGAGGTGATGGTGGGGGTCCTCGGTCTTATTTCTTTAGGTAGAAAGGAATCAAGTGGTGCTAAGCCTGGCAAATCCTTCCCAGGATTAAGTCAGAGTCAGAGATGCTAGGATTTCCTTACTACCTCCAACCTAAGTCGTCTTTGCAAGGGACTGACCAATTCGGTGGAGCCACAGCACTCATCTATAGGCAGGATTTGGTTCCCTTTCTTAAATGGGCTCCCCCCCCCCCCCCCCACCGAGGGATGGAGAACAATGAGAAACTAGGCTTCAGAGCTTGGGTGGTCCAATTACCAATCCTTTGTTGAAAATTCTGCAGTATAGTAGCAATAGCTAAAAAACCCAGCAATCATGGACACCTCTCTAGGCCTTTGAGAACATGTGGATTTTAGCATGCATGCCCAAAGCCACCCACGCTTTCCCATTTTCTTTGTTACCCTTGCAAAATAAGGATGAAGGTTCATCCCAGTCAAAATGAATTGACAGGGTGTGGCCTTTGAGCGTTTAATAGGTTCTGTGAAACTGCCCCCTCCACCCTAACAAATAAACACCACTCTTTTTTTTTTTTTTTTTTTTTTTGGTCGTCTCAGGCCTATATTTTCATTATTAAAGATTCATTGCCTCTCTGATTCTAAAAAAAGCATTTTGGTTTTCTTCAAAGACTGAGAACTCATGCTTTAACTGGATTACCACCTTCATGGAAATTACCTCCTTTCTTTGATTCTAAGATGCATTTTCTCCCACATTTGAACATTTCTGAAATTGTCACTGTACAGTGGATATGCTTAATGTGATATTCCATTTTTATTTCTTGGAAAGTTGTTATTAAATTGATGATTCATGTAAAAGGGATGTCATCTTAGAATCAGGAGAATACCATAGCTTCTTTAGTTAATTTCTAGTTTTGACTCTGAAATTGTGTAACCAGAAGATCATGGAGGTGGTGATGGAAGAGGAGGCAATGTGAAGAGAGTGGGGACAGATTCTTGAAATGGGAGAAGGACCAAACTAGAGAAAATTTTGCTGTCTTATTTTCACTTGGGATTATGGTTTTGACCTCCATTCAGCTGCCTTTAACTTGGCATTTTCCCCACCTGTTGGAGCGGAGAAATTTGGATCTGTTTCATCATTACTATCAAATTTATTGATTGTCTACTAAATAAAATTACAAAGAGATATAAAACACAACCTTCGAACGTCAGGATATGTTGACTATGGGAAACTGAGAGGTTTTTGTGACTTCATTGGTGGGGAAAGCCTTCCATTAAATATAATTTTTTGGTAGCAACTTTATTATAATATAAGTCACATACCACAAACTCACCCATTTAAAGTATATAATTCAGTGGATTTTAGTATATTCACACAGTTGGGGAAACCTCACCACAATCAATTTTAGAACGTTTTCATCACCCCAAAAGAAATCCCATATTCCTTAGCAGTCACAGGTCGTCTCTCCCATCTCCCTCAACTCTAGACACCACTATTCTGTTTACATTTGAAGACCAAAAATACAGCATGCTGGAAGGGCTAGACTCAGTGAACAAGGAGTTAGAAGTGTCAGGAAGATTCCAAATGTTGGCATTACTTCTTAGAAATTATTTGATTTCTTTGAGCCACATTTCCTTCATCTGCAAAATGGTAAATGACACCCACATCACAGGTACTTATTATTAATGAGGTGGTTGTGAGGACTAACTAGAATAACATATGTGAAAGCACCAGCATATGGCATGTCCCATAGTAGGTTCAGAATGTTATTTTCTTCATCTTTTCATCTCTCTTCACAATGAGCCCCAGGTTGAATTGCTGAAGGATGACTGGCCTCTCTCCTCCCTTTACATGAAGACTGAATCCTCTGTAGGTGCCAACTCAGTGGTCCCTCCCAGTAATCCCCTTTTGGAGGTGATTAAAGCCCCATCATGTTACTGGCGACACCTCAACTCAATAGTTGAACTGATAATACAAAACAGAGGGTCTGATTTCCACTTTCTTAGAAAAGAAAAAAAAAAAGCCATATCATCCACTGTAATCAGATAAGGAAGTCAGCCTAACCTCTCAAGTTTTCCACCAACTGGGTGGTTTTCAGAGGAATACAGGGTCCAAGGAACCAAAGTGCTCGGCAAGGGTGATGGATGTGGGACAAACACTGTGATCCTCCCACTGTCCCCATGTGACCCTCCGTGTAGTATAAGGAAAAAGAGATGAGGGTCACTGGACTCCAGAAATCAGTCCCACTGGACTTTGGCTCTGGAAAAGCCCACTGAGCAGTGTTCTTTGAAAATCTCAGAGAGGTCTGGCTTGCCTCTGTTTGTCCATCCTTGAGGGGTAGGAAGGTCAGGGATGTTCCTGTCTTAATGTTATGGAAGGTGAAATTGAAGTATAGGGTAATTTCTGTGATCTGCAGCCCCGAAGTCTTCCAAGGAGAACATTTATGATGATCCTCTCATGATTCTAAACCCTCTGCTCCTGCTTCTACCAGAATCAGGATGCTTCTGAGAACTTTTGGCTTTCCCTATGTCTGTATTGACTTCTGCCAACACCAGCTCCAGGTTATTAGACTGCAAACAATTTAGTAAAAAACAACTTGTTCCACATAGCTATTTGGTAAAAGAAGAAAACACATAAAATGAATGTCTTCAGACACTATTCCTTGATAATTTTGGTCCATTATTGTGGCTGCTTCACACCCTTTTACTCATCTTCAAAGAGCTTTGCTTGTTTAAAATTTAACTTTTCAATTTTCCCCCTATATACTTGCTATTATATTTCAAATTCACTTCTAGTCCATTATTCTTATTATTTCATTTTGAAGTAGAAAGTTAAGATAATAGGATTTAGTTGAAACATCCAGAATATTTAACAATTCTTAGTGTGATAAACACACAAATTAGAACAGTTTAGATGGTACAATTTTACATGTATAGAATAACAATAATTTATAGAAAAGTGTTTGAACAACCATACATCAAATTCTGAATAGTGTTTGCCTGGGTGAAATTATTTTGCTTATTTGTGTTTTATTCATCCGTTCAACAAAATTTAATTAAGGCCCTTCTAAATGTCAGTCATGTTCTCAATGTTGGGGATAAAGTGATAAAGAAAAAAGGCAAGAAAAGTTTGCTCTCCTGAAGGACCTACCAGTGGGGAGAAAGAGTAGCCAAAGAATTAAGTAAAATGTATCATAGGTTGGATGGTGAAAAGCACTACCAAGAAAAATGAAGCAGGGAAGGGGGATAGACTGTTGGGGAGATGTGCCAGTTTTGAATAAGGCCATCAGGGAAGGTCTCACTGTCAAGGTAACTTTTGAGTAAAGCCCTGAAGGAGATGAAGGTGTGAACCAGGTGGATGTCTGGGGAAAATGCAAGCTAGCTGAAGGAACAACAAGTGCAAGAGGCCTGCCTGGGGAGCATGCTGTGTGTGTGTGTGTGTGCGCACGCGCGTGCATGCATGGGGTATGAGACAAAGACAGTAGTCATGAGTGAATCCAAGTTTTTTTATCCTGGACAGTTGGATGGAGGGAGGTGCACTATATGAGGTAGGGAGGTCTGCAGGACGATGGGGTTTGGGAGGCACAATTAGGAGCTCAGTTTTGGGCATGGTAAGTTTGATATACCTGTTAGTCATCCAAGATGTTTCTTTAATAAGAATGCAATTATTTTTGAAGTTTCAGAAAAAAATAATAAATGACATTTTTAAAAGATATTCTATTGTGAGACTAGGTTATTCCAATGAATCCTCTATTGTTGCCCTAGCTTGTTCAGTTGACTAAATTCCTGTGGCCAAATTGTTTTTCAGTCAGACCATCTGGACTTGGTGTATGCAGTGGGCAGCCCTGGGTAACCACCAGCACAGTTGCTCCGAGGACCACCCTGCTTAGAAGAAAGTTGAAAGCAGACTCAGCAATGCTTTGCTGTCTTGGCTTTCAGGACCGCTGACTCAGCTATCTTCCTAGCTGCTTGTTTTAACCCCCCAACCCCATGAGCTCTGCCTGACTTCTTGGACCTTTGACGCTTTCATCAGCTTTTCTGGTTTCAGATACTTGAAGTTTCTAGGGTTTGGAGACCCCGGACCCCCTAGTTCTTCCTGTCTTCTGATGGTCTTTGCCTGTTTACACCGATCTTGTAACCCTCATGTGCTCATGAATCAATTCACACTGCATTTCATGAACACACGTTTTGTGCAAAGCACTGCACTAAGCATTTTTGGGATGACAGAGAAGTTGAGTTGTGGCACTGGCATTAGGAGGTTCCAACGCTGTGGGGGATGTAAGTATATATAATGAGGG
This sequence comes from Camelus ferus, assembly GCF_009834535.1. Taxonomy (NCBI): domain Eukaryota; kingdom Metazoa; phylum Chordata; class Mammalia; order Artiodactyla; family Camelidae; genus Camelus; species Camelus ferus. The sequence continues at coordinate 111,802,795 of NC_045698.1, forward strand.
GATGATGACTAGCATTTAACAGTGCGAAGGGAATCCAGGGCTCTGATTTTTGTAGTAATGACCTACTTGGTCCCTCCAGCTCTGGTCTAGCATTTTATAGATTTTTTTCTCAGAAGCTTTTTTTGGTACTTTTCAATATTTAGCCTTTGTTTTTGGTTTTGTTTTTATTGAGGTATAGTCAGTTACTATGTGTCAGTTTTTGGTGTACAGCCCAATGTCCCAGTCATGCATATACATACATATATATTCATTTTCATATTCTTTTTCATTAAAGGTTATTACAAGATACTGAATATAGTTCCCTGTGCTATGTAGAAAAAATTGTTTTTTTAACCTATTTTTATATATAGTGGCTAATAGCCTCTGTTGTTTTTTTCTGATTGTAAAGTAACAGATACTCATTTTAGAAAACATGGGAAAAAGAAAAAAATGAAGAAGAAATAAAACTAGTCATAATCTTACCACCCAGAGGTAGAATGTTTCTGTTAATATTTGAGTGTATTTCTTCTTTTTTTTTTTTTTTAAAGCTTTATTGTTGGCATTTTCCCACATCATTAGTATGCTTTGGAAGAATGTTTTGTTTAATAGCTGAATGCAGTTGATGTTCCACCCACTTACTGGTCCCCTAATATTGAGTCTTTTTATGTTCTTAAAGCTAAGTTCCTCCTTGCATGGGTTACATAGGCCCGGAGTTGAGTCTGTCCTAGGATACCTGGGGTAGAGTCGAGTCTCATAAAAATGGAACTGTGCCCACATGGGGTGCACTGGGGTGTAAGAGGAATCAGAAACTTGGGGCATGAATCACAGCACTTAATTAATCCGTGGCTCTCCCCAAGCTTGTGCAAGCAAGAGCATAGTAGATATCACAACTGAAAAGTCAAAGGGGGCCCTTGCTGTATGTTCGAAAAACTGCTTATCATTGTTAGACCAAGGAACTTTGAAATCATATGATTTTAATGTAGTGCATCTTTTTTTATGATAAACACCAGTCGTTATACTTGTCAGGGGGGCCATAAAATAGAAATGACACAGGACCTGTCTTTCAAAAAATAGAGAATGATCAAAACAAGATGGAAGAAAGTGGCATCATGGGTCCTCTAATAATGCAGATGAATGTTCCTGCTTCAGGGAGGTTCCTTCAGGAGAGTGAGCTTAGGAGCAGAGAAAAGTAGTAGATAAAAAGAAATTGGAAACGCAATATTATATTGTGTTAGACTTTGAAAACTGATGATGCTTTCTGAGTCTGGTATGTGAAACTTGCCCTTCTCTTTGGCTATTTCTGCCACAGATTGAGCATTTTCTTGCCAATTAGAACATTCTTGAGGTGTTTTCTTTGTCTTCATGTGATGTTGGTTGCAATTCCATGCTTGCCATTATTTATAAATTAATTTACGGCACTGTAGTAAATTCTAGGAAAACCAATAAAACCAAAAGTGTGCAGCTGAATTTTTCTGTTTTTTCCCCTCTATTTATTTTTTGCTTAATTTTTTTTTCCTGTGGGAAAGACATGAAGGCTAAAAACAAAGTTTCCGTAAGTGGATGGGTGGTTTATAGAATATATTTCTAACCGCCATTATTTAGCTTTTTCATTGCTATAAACACGTTCTCCCACTTGTTTAGGTCTCTTTGATTTCTTCCTTGATAGAAATAGTAATGAAATTAATCATGAGGATATAGGCTGATGGAAAGGAATCAATGGAATATCTTCTCATTTTGACAAGAAATGCCAAAGCTGATAGTCAATGCTTCTTTAATATACCCAAACGAGGAAGCCAAGGAGAGAACTGGTGACACCAGTAAAATAGTCATATATGAAGAATGTATTGAGATGACATGAAATTGTCAGAGAGACTCACCTCTTTCTAACGTGCACTTTCAACCTTATCTGAGAAAGACTTTCTTAAGAATTTTTGAGGAGGCAATTGTGAATCCTGTAGGATAGCAGCTCCCCAAGTGAGTTGTACAGAATGTTAAAGGCTGGAGTGGACACCTATTATTTGTGCCTGCCCTGAAGCTCTTTCTTTCTGCTCATAGCAACACCCTGATTTGCCTCTGAGGGACCACCCCTCCCCACTGTTGGTGCATGTGGTTTGGGTGTGACTGAGGTGGGCACATGGCCCAGGACTGATCAGTCAGCACATCCTATCTCACCTGTCTTCAGAATCCATGCAGGGATGACCATGTGACCAAAGACAGTCCAGTGAGATTCATCCGGGATCCTTTTTGGAACTATTGGGTAGGAGAAGCCCCTTTTTGCTGAAAAGAGGAGATGTAAGCTCTGCGGTGTTGGTCATCTTTTTGCCTTGTGGAATGAGCCTCCTTGAATGAAGCCAACACAAAATATTGTAGAGCCCAGAAATGGAGACAGAGCCATGACATTGTCCGAGATCCCAAGTCCTGCCAGGACTAAAGCCAGCCTGTCCCTGGAATTAGGTAAATTAATTTTTTTGTTTTATCCAGCTTGTATTGGGCTTTTCTCACTTGCCACCAAAAGAGCTAACTGGAAAAGTGTTACGTGAAGACTGATCTGTCATCAAACAGGTGTGGGAAACCCTAGGCACATTAGTTTGGGTTTTCCCAGAAGTAGACCCTGCCATAGAACTTGTGTGCAAGAACTTTATTTGGAAACTGGGGAGTAGGGAAGTAAGACTGTGAAGGAGAGACATCTAATAAATGGTACCTTATCAAGCCAACAACCACCATGGACGACTAGAACTTAACCCCGTGGGGAACCTAAGGGAAACAGTGTGAAGCACATGCCTCCGAGTTATCCCAACCGAGCAGAAGAGAACCGGGGTGGTTTCACCCCAACTCCCATCATGTATTGGTTGAGGGCTGCTCTTTGGGGTATGTGTTAATTTCTTGGTACTCCAGGCGTGCTTTGCAAGCATGATTAGAAATAGTAGTTTTAATGTTTAGCTGGATCTATTATGTAGTAATAACATTCTCAAGACCTTGGCAAATGTGCACACAATAGACATATACCTACAGAAAGTCTTAGCATGCTGACTTCTGATTGCCCAGAATGTTTTGCCAGAGTAAGTAGGTTTTTGTGTCCAAGGCCATGGCCTTGGTTCTCAGATTGGGCGAGTTAATGGGGAGGTGTTCTTGCAGAAGCTAAAGACAAAGGAGTTATCATTTGTTCTGATCCTTTGTTTCTGGGATGATAAATGGCAATGGGCAGGGTTTTCTGCTGGTGTTTCTGACCATCAACCTTTTGATGCTGTCAACTATTTTTTATATTCTTATATATTGAAGCTCACACGTTTGAGGTATAAATCATCGGAGGGCTGTATGGTAAAGACAGTAGTAAAAGATCTTCCAATCATCAGTAATATCATTGGCAACCCTGGTCTCTCCTATCCATTTCTGGTCACCTTCCCAGATAAAGGAAGAGTTATGTACAGTTCATTCACATGTAGGTAACTACGTTGTGGAAGAAGTTCCATTACTTCAGACAATGATACGTTACTGGAGGCTTGCCTTCATTAACATTGCTGGGTTGATATTTCTACATTGTATCTTTATTATGATTGATTTACATGCACTGTGCATAAATACCAAATATTTAATTAGCCATGTCTATCTCTCGTTTCTGGGATTTCAACATTTGGTAGTAGATATTATCTACACAAATGTATGGAACTGTTTTAAACATGCCTCTTCATTTTGTGGCTCTGGCTGCATAATATTTGACATGGGTCAAATTATGTGCACTGAACCACTCAGCAGAATAAAATGTCAATACGATATGATCAGCTCATCAATGGTTAGTTTATCATACAATGTTAGTGTTTTATTTAATTTTTTTTGTTGTTGTTGTTAATGGAAGTGCTGGGGATTGAACCCAGGACCTCATGCATGCTAAGCATGCACTCTACCACTTGAGCTATACCCTCCCCCCACATTATTAATATTTAGAAATATTGTTCAAGTTTTAATACTCATTTGTCTGGACCCCAGAATGGTGCTCATCTTCTGGTGGATACAAAAGTAAAAGGGAAACATGGTCTCTACTTTCTAGAAGTCAAATGGCTAGGCATGTGTTTGTGATATGAGATAGTAAATTGCAAATATCACCGGGCACTAGGCTGTGAGAGAGATACTCATTCACAAAAGGGAGGAACCCTTATGGGATGAGGAGGTTGGAAAGGACTTCTGGAGGAGGGGAGGGACACTGTCCAGTATTTCATACCCCTAGGCCTTGAAATTTATTGCCGGGTTTACTATTTGCTCAATACTTGTGGGTCTTTGTGTCCGATTTCTATGTTTTCAAAGGTGGAAGCAATGGAGCTGATTCTTCTGAAAAATCTCTTCTCCCTACCAAGGGAAGGACTGTTCCAACATGACTATTCATACGGTATTTTGTGTCATGTATCTTTTCTTTTCATGTTACTTTTGGGTGGACTCTCCTAAAGAATATGAAAGTAAGCTTCAAATTTATTTTTTTGGTTCAGTCCACTCTTTTGAAATGAAAGGGCATGCTGGGGGTGCTCTGTGAAACAGGATCAGGTGATGCGGCAGAGCAATGAGATTGGGAGTTAGGACGTCTAGTTTTGAGTCCTGGTCCCAACATTTCCTGAGAGATATTGGCCAAGTAACCTAAGCTCACTTACCTCTAAAATGGAAAAATATAACATACTCTGCCTGCCTCCTGTAAGGACCAAGTGAGACCATGCAAGTAAACATATTTTCATATCTGTAGTGCCTGATACAAACATGAGGTATTTTTAATGCAACCTTAAACAAATGCGTCATTTTCCTAATTTGTTAAACAGAGACAGGACCTGTATCTATCTCTTTGGATTATTTGAGGAGTAAATGGAATAAAACGTGTAAAGCCTTTTACAGTAGTTCATGGCAGATAATAAGTACTCAATAGATCAAGAGATTATAGGATATATGTAATTATGAAATAAAACACTGTTTCATCTTAAAGTCAAAAGAAGTTTTTTTCTTGTAACACATTTGCTAGTCAACATTTGCTTTTACCTTCCATGTTTAAAAAATGTGTTCTTTGAGTGAGTTTGATCATTCACAAAACAGTAGTTCCCTCTTTTGATCAGTGCTGCTCAAATGGAGGGGGCAAACTGGCCATGTGGTTCTGCCTGGATGGGGCCAGTTGGGAGCAGGAATCAATTATATTACAGATTCTCAAAGTGTGGTCCGAGGTCTGTCTCCTCTATTATTTATGCTGTAAGATGACAGCATACATACTTTACTTTCTGGCATACATTAATAATTTGATATTGAATTAATAATTATCCTATTGAATACAAACCAGACATCACCTCACTGGTGTCTCACTGAAAGCAGTGAATATGCCCCCAGGCAGTTGGAAGGTTTTCTGAGGATGAAGTGGATGGAGTTGGACCATCAATGGTAAATGCCTTGAAAAAGGGATCCCTGCATCAAAGAGTCTTTGCAGTCCTTGGATTAATCCTCCTTTGAATGTGCTTTTCTGGGAAGTGGCCAACCAAACAGAAATGCTGTGGATCCACAGTAGAGAAAGCTATTCAAACTCTAGGGGGCGGGGTTTTCAGAGGTTTATATGTCTTACACTTGTGTATTGTTTTCAGACCTTATGTATCCATGGGTATAACTTTTTGGGGAGTGGAACAGAAAATTCGTAAAGGGAAAAAAAATTTTTTTTCCTCACAAAGTGGAAGATCCTGGAAGGTGTGTGTATTTTTTCAAACAGAAGGTAATTTTTCCAGAGTAATCCATCTTAACTGAGAGTTCCCAACGTTATCTCCCCAAAGATCACACTTCAGGTCTGTTAAAGAAAAAAATATTTAATGACACTTGTTAAAGATGGTAAGGCAGACTTTATTCAGGACCACTGTGATAATATAGGATTTTATAGTGGAGGAGAGAGATTGGGCTTGTATCTGAACACCGCATGGACAAGTGGGAGTTTCTAGCCAAGGAACAGGAAGAGGAAACATCAAGGATAAGGGGGCCTCTGGCTGAATTGATCTAATAGGATTCTTGCTGACGACGGGCCAGGGCGATCAGACGTTGCCTGGTGGACAGTGGAGGGTGACGAACCTGATCAAATACAGAAGGTGATCAGATATTGCAAGTCGGGGTTCTGGTTAAGCTGACTTAATAGGGTTCTCTATAAAATGAGATTTTACAAGGAAGTGTACCGGTGGGCCTAGGAGAAGTCTCAGGAGCCTGATTAAAGTTTGGTCAAGCAGAGAATCTTTGCTTAGTTAGAATGACACTAACTGAAACCCACAGAGGAAGCTGTTGGGAAAGACCCCAGTCTGGTCAGATGCAGTCAGCCACAGCTGCGGGTCAGCAACAGGCCCGTGAGGGGCGAGTGCACAGCTGTCGGCCCTCTGGCTTGTGGAGTGTGGCAGATTCTGCTCACTAAACTCTTACTTCGTCACTGTGCACACAGCTCAGCTACGTTTCCCAGCCTCACCTGCAGCTAGGCGGGCGTATGACTGAGTCCTGGCCACTCGCGTGTGGGTTGAAGTCATATCACCACTTCCAGGTCTGGCTCCACGTTCCTTCTTCTCTGTGCCCGGGCCCAGGGAACTTTGTGAACTATGGATTGCAGGTGGCAGAGCCCCAGATAGAAGGAGCCCTGGGTTTCTGAATTGTTAGTTGGAGGAGAGCTGCTTGCGTTTTATGTGAAACAAATCTTCACTGTTTTAAGGGTTTGGGATTTTGGTGTTCTTGTTACTATGGTTAGTCCATCTGCTGAATATGCAGGGGATAGGGGCTGTCGTTAAGCAGAGCATTTCTTTGTTCCTTAAGGGAAGTGACTGTCTAGACTCAGTTGAACGTTGCTTTCCAGAACTGACACAGTCATCGGCTTGTAGCCGATCAGGTGAGCCCTGGAGTCTTCTGGAGCAAGACTGTTAAACATGTGAGTTGTTTTGCAGAAGCATCTCATATAACTACTTGGATGTACTCAGGAGATGACCAGCCCTGCAAATAAGCAGATTGCAGTGACTTGCCAGATGTGCTTTTAGGAGTAGCTTCCCCAACTTCCTTCACAAGTGTCCTAGGGTACTTAAAAATCCTCATTATGAGAATCCTTAACTAGAGGGTTAGAATATTATCTCAGAAGGTTCCTGCAAAAATGCATCTAGTCCACTTAGGAGAGGTACCAGATTAGCCAGTCTGTACCCACTGAGAGCATCTGTTTTCCCAGATTCTGAGCAGAGCACCTGACATTAAAAGGATGAGACACTGGTTAGATGAATTTTTTATAGGGGCAGGGTGGGTAAAGAAGGTCTGGTCAGGAGACTACAGTTCAGGGACCACTGAGTACCTGGGAGGGATGCAAAACAAGGGAGGCGGGCTCAGTAAATTGGGTGGTGGGGAATGTGAATGGGAAGGAGGTAGGTGGACAAACTCAGCCCCCATTATCAAGTTTGGCTTAGTTAAAATAAAAGTGCAGAGCTCTTTTTGTAAAGAGGCTTTATTCCAGAGTAGAGGTAAAGTACTAACCTTTCTGTTACTAATAGCAAGGAAGAGTTTTACTGTAATTTTTTCTTTATAGATGGGATAAGTCAGGTATATTTTTCTCCTCTTAAATTGATCATACCGTTTCCTGAAGGAATTCAGAAATATTTAAATTTCTGCTTTGAGTAAGACCTAAAACTGATGACATAGATGGGCTAATCTCAGCTTAGTCAAAAAATGGTGGATCAGAAGAAATGATCACAAAGAAATTTTAACATTGTAACTGACTGTACTTCAATAAAAAAAAAAATGAAAAAAAGTTTTTCCAAAATAATATCTGTGTTTTGTAGCCAAATATTCCTCCTCATCTTTCTCTTCATCTGGCTCTTCCAACTTCAGCGGCTTTAGAAGTTCAAAAATCAGGCTTTAGCTGCTAAAAACCCTCTATCTCAGCTAAAGAGAACAGTAACAATCTATTCCCTTAACATAGAGCTGCTGATTTCAGGCACGTGTGTTGGTTGAGAGCCAGTGTTTGAAGCTTCTATTTTTACGTTAGTCTCTCCAAGAAACCCACAATCACCTTTCATTAGGTATCTACAGACTGTGAGCTCCTTGAAGACAGAGGCATCTTCAGCTATTCTGTTGTCCTGACAACAGTACTTACACATGACAGGCGGTGAGTAAATATTTATTTAGTGAGCCAATCAGTTATGAATCCTCACCTTTTATTTTTCTTCTTCACCGTGAGAGAGCCAAGCAACCACCTTCACTAAATGATTTTTTCCCCCACAAATAGATTTCTCTGAAAGACAAATTCAGTGAAGCTGAGAGTTGAGATGGATCATAACACATTCCTCCCAGCTTGATTTTCATTGGGAACGCCAACTGATTTCCGCTAGCTGTGCTCTGATTTTTTTTTTTTTTTTTTTGAGGGCTTTGGCATAGGTAAGTGTTTATGTTTCTGGCTAATGTACATATTCCCCTGGTGTTTGCTGTGGAAAAGATGCCGCTTAATCTTTAGGGTGCAAGGAATCATATAGAACTCACTTAAATGTTCTCTGGGTTTTATAAACCTTGCCTTTTCAACTTCTGCCATGACTCTGTCCTCGCTTGATTCTCCCCAAGCCTTTCCTTATCCATGTTTCTTGAGGCAGGCTAGAGGAGTGTATCAGATCAGACATTGTCAGCTGTACGTAAAAAGAAACCCAATGAAAAGTGATGTAAACAATCCAGGTATTTTTATGATGTCAAATAAAAGAAGTTTGAAGACAGGGAAGTTGCAGGGTTGGTTCATTTGGAGGCTCAGCTAAGTGAAAGCCCTAGGTTATTTCCATCTTTCTGCTCTGCCATCCTCAGCACATGTTTTTAGACTGACGTCTTTTCGTAGTCACAACAAGGCTGCAGTGGTTCCAGGCATCACCTCCTCACCAGCCATGCTGAGAGTAGAAGAATGGGCTTCTGACTTCCTGCACATTTGATTCCAGGAGCCAGAAACCTTTCTCAGAAATCCCTCTACAGATTTCCCCTTAATCTTATTGGCTTGAACCAGGTCACATGCCCATTCTTAAACCAATCACTGGAAGAAAGTTGGAATTACCATACCTAGTTTAGAGTAATCAAGATTTATCTTTGGAAATGAGAGGGAGCCCTGTCTTTCTTGAAGCATAAAATTAGAGTTATGCCCTTAGGGGAAAAGGGAGAAAAGGGATGTTACAGGAAGTAAAGAAGACATGATTCCAGTCTCCCTAGGAAAGCTTGGACTTCAAGAATGGAAGAGGTGATCATTCAGAGGGCTCTCTGGGACTTATCCCACCACTGAAACGTCTCTGCCTTGGGCCCAGTGACCTTGTGCTGCTGTTTGGGGAATGACTTGTCTCACCAGTACATTGGCTCTCACTCTGAGCCTCAAGATTTCCTGAGTGGGCAGTTACAAGATTTTTTTTTTTGACTTAAATTTTATTAAATATTCAAAAAAGAAGCAAATTGTAAAGTAAGAAATTAAAGAGTCTTGTCCTTTCCCTGTGTCAATCCTACTCGTAAGAGATGCCACTGAGAAAATCTTACTGTTTATTTTTCAAGGCTTTATAATGGCAGGTGTTAAAAAACACACAATCAGAACATGTTTAAAGGATAAAGTGATGTCTTTGTGATTAAAGCTTCAGTCTGGGCCCTTCCGAGTGATGTTTTTCTGGAATCTATAATCCCACACTGTGCAAGCCACCCAGGGCCAGCCTAGACCTTGGGGAAGCCCAGTACTGGACCAGAAGGCATCTCTCTTGGACACAGTATAGTGGCTGTTCAACTTCAGAGCACCAGACAATGATGAATTTTTCCAGGACACTGCACCCACTTTTTAAATAAAACATATTCATGTTGTTATAAATCAGTGAACATGGTTCATAATAGCAATAATGCCCTTGAAATCTGTTAATCCTGCCATCAGAGAATGGTATGCCAGAGCATTGGCTGCCCTTGGCTTCACCTTGGGCTATTAACTAACAAATCAGTTATTAGCTGGTGGTAATGACCAATTTTCAAGAAATGATTGCTTAAATATTGCCCACCTTGAAAAGAGAATTATTACTCAACCGAGAACTGAACCCTTATTTTCGACTCAGTAGAACTAATGATCTTACCTCACTGCACAGCGTCTCCCTCCCCCAGCACCCCCACCCACCCCCCTCGCCTCATCTGCTCTCCTCCTGGCGGTGAGGTGCACGGAGATCACATGGTTACATAACTGCTTCCCTCGCAGCCCCAGTGACTTGAGTCCAGGAAAAGTTCCGTATTTAATATTTATTCACCAAGCGGCGGTAGATGAAGACAGATGGTAATGAAATCAGTCTTGCTGAAAGTGACCACAATGATAATAGATTCTTTATGATGTCCAGGAATTCTGGACTCTTAGTCTCTGCTTAAATGCATGTTGGCGCCAACTCTGTCGTCTTAAGCTTTAGTATCCCTGTCACCCTCCTGACCTCTCCTTAGACCAGAGCAGGCAGGCTGTGCTAAAGGCATCAATCTGTCTTTCTCCTCCTATGAATGCATTAAACACCTATAGCCACAAATGACTCACCAGCAGAGATTTTTCCGAAGAGGGAAAATGAGAAGATAAATAAAAGAGCCCCGTCAGGGTTGGTGGAACGGCTGCTTTTGCTGGAACTTGTGTCCAGGCTGGGTTTGCCTGGGCTGCTTGTTGCCTGAACTGGTTCTTCTGAACACCCAGGTTACCCCAGACTTGTTGGGGATTTCAGAATTCCTCCAAGCTGGGATGGAGTATGGGGCAAGGGGGATGAAGGGGGGAAAAGGAGAAATGTAAAACAAAGCTAAGTTGGCAAAGAATTGGCTCTTCTGTCAAATGAGTGAACGCAGATTGCTGATTGCACTGGAGATACCAATATCCTGGGTCAGGCAGAGCTTTTTAAAGCAATCTGGCAGCCGTTTCTAGTAGTAAGAGGTAAATCATTCTGACGTCCCTTGCTATTCAAAGCATTAATCATGTTGAATTCCTTTGTTATTCTGGGGTCTGGATCAAGTGTAATTCTCTAGGAATTCCATTGTAATCTAGTATTAATTAATCTCTGTTTTATGGTGCCAAAAACCTTTCTCTGCATTTGTTTGCTTGTACATCAGTTATTAGCTTTTTTAGTACCTAACTTCAGCTATGGAACTGTTACTCCCCCACCTCCCTCCTTCTCTTTTTTCATCTTAGTCTTGGAAATTGTCATTTTCCTTGAATAGGAACTAGGGCAGCTCACATTTCTGTTATACTGAAGCATTCTGAGAGGTGGGAGGTGAGGTGGATGAGAAGGCTGGTTGCAGTTTCTTTGAGAAGCCAGAAAAACTGGGGTTTAAACTCTAGCCTTGTCACTTACTAGATGTGTTACTTTTGAGCAAATTAAATAACCTCAGTTTCCCTTTCTGTGAAATGGGTATTAAAATGGTCTCTATTTCCTGGGATTGTTGTGAAATTTAAACAACAATCTGTCCACTCTCCAGTGATGACAAAGGCAGCCCAGAGAGGGGCTAAATTCTCTACCTGTGGTGAGATTGTCCTCAGTCAATGCAGGAGTCTTTCTTCCAGGATGTAGGATGTTGTGGTGGGTCACTGCTAATGTCGTTTTCAACTTGAAAATTTGGAGTGTTTGCAGAGAAACCATGTGTTACTGGCTCCAGGAAACACCTGCCTGCCTCTTGGCTCTTCCCAGAAAATGCCGAAGCAACAGTGGAGGGTCAGAGGCTGAGATTCTTGGCTTTCCAGTGGTAAATAATGAATGTTGCACCAGCTGCCGGCAGGCTCTGAAACCTTCTGTTTTGAGATGCAGAAGGAGAGAAAAAAAATATCCAACATGCATTTATCTGGTCCATCATCTTTAAATAGCTCTCTTCGGATTTTGAAAAAGGCAACTCTATCCTCTTTCCCGGCTGACTTTCTGCATCCTGCCACAAAATACGAGTACTGGCCCTAGATTTTGACCTGGTATAAAAAGCAGTATATTTTTATGACCTGGTAACAGTCACATTTCTACACCATAAAATATTAAAGCAGGCATGACAGTGCCTTTAAGATCTTTGAGGCAGGTGCTATCAAAATGTGCCCCTTTATTATTTATTTATTTGACTCTTTCTGTATAGTGAAGCTTAAATGCTTTTCAGGCCAAATAATTAAATTCCATTATGGAAAGTGGGGATTGTTGGCCAAATGAGCTCATTCTGGCTATTAGACCCTCGAGTCCCCAGGGGAGCAGCATGGAAGGGAATATAAAATCTGGCTTATGTTTACATGTAAGATATGCATGATGACCTATATTGTGCCCGTAGGAGTGATGCTACATGAGAAACTAAACAGGGAGGGGGCTGTTAGAAAGCCTGCCTTTTTGCCAGCATCCTCTTAGAGCAGGGGTCTGCAAACTGTGGCCCTTGGGGCAGGCATTGCCTGTTTTTGTACGTCCTATGAGCTGAGAATGGTTTTTACATTTGTAAATGATTGAATAAAAATCAAAAGAAGAAGACTATTTTGTGGCGTGGGAAAATCATACACACTTAAATTCTCATTGTCCATGAATTTTTTTTTATTGCTTCACAGCCATGCCCATTTGCTTATGTATTATCTATGGCAGCTTTTCATTCTACAAATTGGGTAATTGTGATAGAGACTGTGTGTGGCTGTGAAGCTGAAAAATACTTAATATCTGGTCTTTCCAGGAAAAATGTACTACCCACTGTCCTAGAGGAATTTGGACTTGGGCTCTGGAAAGGATAACGTTGGTACCAGAAGAGACTGAGATGCTTTATGCTGTGATTGCACTTACGTATTAACTGTTGATGTTGGTGAAGTTGATGATTTCCTGAAATGGACAGATAGACAGGTTAAGGGAAGAAGACAGGAATTAAAAATGTGGTTTTTGGATTCCATGACTCTCTTCCCCAAATGTAGCTCCCAGGGTTGCACACTAGGTGATACCCTTTCTCTTCCTCTCCAGTAGTCTCCATATGTCTCCCACTCATCAGCTCCACTGCTTCTGCCCAAGTCTAAGCCATGACCGTCTCCCTTGGTCTTTGAGAAAACCCTCTTATCTGGTCCATTTCCATACCCGTCCAATAACAGTTCACCCTCCACATGACAGCTATAGTGAGTTTTTTTAAAAAACCAAAACCAGATCATATAACTTCCACTCAGGTTTTTGCTTGAATATATATTCTCTACTTCATTCAAGTCTCTGCTGCAGTGACACCCCCTGGGAAAGGCTTTTTCTTGCCCATGCTTTCTAAAGTAGCCTCCCCCCTCACGCCATGACTCTTTGTTTTATTAGCTCTTTTTTGTTGCTGTTCTGGCATTTGTCATTGTCTTACATTATCTGGGTTGGTTTCCTGAGTTATGCTTGCTTTCTCCCATCAGAATGAAAGTAGGTACATTGACTGTCTTATTCACTAGAATATTTCTAATACTCATGTGTTTCTTACATGAGTACTCGGGAAAAGTTTGTTGAGTGAATAAATAAATGAGTCCTGGCAGAAGCTCCATGCAGCGCTAGCATCACATTCTGCCTGTCTCTCCAGATGTGTGATGACTTTCTTAATTTCCTTCATTGTCTCTTGTCTATCAGCATATCGTAAAGCAGCGTATTGACTAGAGAACTGTATTGAGAGCCAGTCTACTAGAGTTTAATCCTATATTTTGTAACTTAGATCCCTTGAAAAAAAAATCTAAATTTTTTCTGGATTATTTTTATCTTCAGGGGCATTATGAAGGTGATCAGAATGTCCAAATGTTGATCTCAGCTTCATCACTAAGAGCTTGGCTCATGCAGTTGGACTGACTGGGCTTAAATCCTTGATTGCTGTGTGACCTTGCGCCAGTCATTCAACCTGTCTGTGCTTCAGTTCCCTCATCTCTAAAGGAGCCTTAAGAACACCACTGACATTACAGTTTGTTGTGAGGTTCAGATGAGGCTGTAAGTATAATACAGGCACTTAACATGATGCCTGCCATATGGTGGATGCTCGATAAATGCCATTGTTGCATTATTCCCATTAGTTGAGGATTTGCTACTTAATTACTCTTTCATTTATCTAACAAAAAATGCTTTTAAAAGAATTAATTGTTTCCTGGGACTGTGCTAGATTCTGAGGTTAAAATGGGCAAAACAGACATGTACCTGCCCTCAAGGAGACAAAAACAAAAAATTCCTCAAATTTTCATTTTATGATGTCCAGTTCTGGGACAACGTCCAGAGCTTGGGTGAAGCAAGTCACGTGTAATGCATAAGTCTTTCCTTTGAGGCACTGCTATAGACTGAATGCATGTGTCTTTCAGAAATTCTTATGTTGAAATTGAATCCCCAGTGTGTTGGTATTTGGAGGTGGGGCTTTGGGAGGGGATTAGGTTATAAGAGTGAAACCCTCATGAATGGGATTAGTGCCCTTATAAAAGAGACCCCAGAGAGCTCTCTCGCCCTCGCCCATTCTGCCATGTGAGGACACAGTGTTTATAAAGTGCTCGCTGCAGGGCTTGGCTTCGGTTAACTGCTGGATACCTGGGAGTTGTAAATGTTATCACTGAGTTTCTTGGCTGCCTTTTGATAGTCACGAGTCTGCCTCATTGGACATATTTTTATTTCACCTAATTTTTGAGTGCAAGAATTGTTAAGCTGTGAAGTAGAATCAACACTAGAGCAAAAAGGAACTTCAGTTTCCCAAACATTAGTGTCTTGAGAGAAGATTCTAGATATCTGGACCCAAATGAGTCTTGCAGTCAAGTAAGCAAAGAGTTCAAGATTAAAACCAATTTCTGAAAGGCCAGACTTTCAGTATGTTAATGTGGATTTCTAAGAGGAAACTGCAGTGTTCCCTGAACTTGATGTCTGCAGAACCCTTTGCCACAAACACCTATGAATAGCTCATGAAACCCCGGTGCTTCTTGTAATAGGCACTGAAAAGTCCTGATCTGATCAGCCCTCATTTTACCAAAGAGGAAGCTGAGATAAAGAGAGGAAAAGTGACTTGTTCAGAGTCACAGTGAGTTTACAGGGACCAGGACTAAAGCCCATCTGATCTGGTGCCCTTCCCTCTGCTCTTTGTTTCCTCTCTCCTTTGCACTAGTCAGTAGCTGTTTCCAGGGATCAGTGTATGGAATGCGGGGATATCTCCATGTCCTTCCATCTCCCTCCCCCGCTACATCCTCTCCTTAAGCTCCCAAGTGTTCTTGTCCGCACACCCCGTCACAGAGCCCACTTCCTTTTAGACTCAGAAGTATCTCCTCATTTCTTGTCACTTAAGTTTCCTGCCATCTACACCCTTCCTCCTGGATCCTGCTCTCTTCTGGGGCTAACCTGTCTACTTTGCACTAAACCCTTGAAGGCTGGGAAAAGCTTCATCTGTGTAGCAGACGCTGTCATGCTCCACCAGATCCCCCTAGATCGTTTTCACGTACCTTCCCCTGTGTGCTTTTTCTTTTATGACCTGCCCTTGTGACTTTGTCTCTGAAGGATGTCTTGTGTTACTGGAGTGTCTTCACCCAAATCCTTAGAGAGGCAGAACCGCCTGGGGTTAACTTGCTCAGGGCTGCTGTTGGCCAACAACTGACTTGTGCAGGAGTGTGAAAGATTAGCTTCCTTGCCTCAAGTTGAGACAAACTCCGAGGTATGTGACTTACATTCCAGGGTTCCCCGTGGGATCAGAACGAATCGACTCTCCATGCGGATTTGCCAGAAATCAAAGCTTGGCTTAGCTTCTCACTCTCCCCATCCTGCTTCTCCCTGGTTGGTTTTGCCTGGGAAAATTTCTTTAACAAATCACTTGCCTGCAGATCCTCCCCAGGTCTGCTTCTGAGGAGCCCCTCACCCTCAACACACTGTTTCCCCATCTTAGAGACAGACATACATTTAATGTGAAGGAAGTATGTAATGGGAATATTAGCCGCTGTGGCACAGCCACGGTTTAATACAGTTTTTGGGTGGGTCGGTGGTATGGGGGATAAGTCAGGAGGACTTTGATGGGCCCTGCAAACTGAGCCATGTAGGTGATGTACATTTGAGTGTGTTAGGCTTGTTCTTCGTAAAGGAAGGAGAAGAGGAAGCTAGGAGTGGCCTTATTTGGGCAAATGTGTATAAGCATGTATTTGGTTTTATGGACCAGAGCAGGGATCATGGAGGGAAAAAGGATCATCTTGCATTTAGGAAGCGCTATTGCAAAGTTCATTCTGGCATATGTGCTAAGTTGACCCGTAGCCACCACCAAAATGCCACCAATCCTTTTTTATCCTGCACATGCTGGCAGCTTATTTAAAATCACCATGCCTCAAATGACATGGTTTTTGCCTTCTACCAGATGGTTCAATTAGTCAAGATTCTGAAAAAGCCAATTGGAACATTATTTTAGCCCCATCTATTCAAGTCAGCCAACCCTGCAAAGCTGGGTGGGGGTTCTGAGAGCGGCAGATTTACCCAGCCCCAAGGCGTCAGGGTTATTACTTTTTGATGGGCTCCTGAAGGCGTGGAGGAGGCTGCCAGTACGGTTTATGTATCGGACAACGCCAACACCAGAAGAGAATGGAAAGAAGAGCTTGCTTGCTTTTGGACTGTTTGGAATGAACATGTTAAGGAGCTGTGATGAAAGAACCCGTTTTCTGTTCTCCTGCCACGACACGCAAAGTCAGCGCAATCACGCTGATTTGGATCCTCTAGTATCTTGGTGCTACCTGGATGCCCTTACTTGAATGATACACGGGATTAGTTCCACATTTCTTCCCTCGCAATTAGCATATTAATGCAGCAGATTGACAATGCTAGAAGGATGGATGCTTGAACACACAGGCAGCCTTCTTCTGCGTGCTCCAGCTAGCGGCCTCTTTTTTTTCAGAGGGAACTTCAACATATATTGGCACCAAGTCCAGGATGTAAATAAAATGTGAAAGGCTTCATCTAGTTCCACCTTCTCATTTTAACTGGAGGAAAACTGAGGCTTAAAGAGATGACATGATCTATTTCAAGGGAAGCTTGTTCAGCCCATAAACTGGAGACTGATTGAATGAAGCAATTTTCTGTTATAATCACTGAGTTTAAGGAGGCAACTTGGTAGTGATGAGAAGAATGAGAAGAATCTGTGTTATGTAGTCAATAGACTGGGGTTCAAATCTTGAATTCAGTACTAGGTGTAACTTGGGTAAAATACTTCAATTCCCTGAGTTTTAGTTTCTTTACTTTTAAAAGCAGGATAGAAATAGCTTCTTGGCAGGGGAATTGCATTGAAAAAAATATTCAGAAAGTGTTTAGTCCACAGCTGGCCCATAGCAAGGGTAACAATTCTTCTCATTGCCTTTCTTTCCCCCCAAAGGCACATAGGTGATTCTCGGCAAAACTGGCCTTCAGTTCTTCTGACTTCTGGTTTGGTATTTCTGCTATCCCAGCTTCATTCATTCCTTAACTCTTATTTAGTCTCAATGATTTTCTTCTTGTGACTCAATTGATGAGAGCACTGTCTGACTGTAATTTTTGGAAAATTAGCAGACTGCAGGATGGGCATGACAAATTACTGCAAAACAAGACTCACAGAATGGAATTTTTTTTTTTTTATATTCTTTTTTTAAATTGAAGTACAGTCAGTTACAATGTGTCAGTCTCTGGTATACAGCACACTGTCCCAGTCATGCATATACATACATATATTCGTTTTCATATTTTTTTCCCAAAGAATGGAATGGTTTATTCCAGGTACAGAGTAGCAAGAGTGGTTGATAATGGACAAATTGATATCGATTGATTAATCAGTGAATTCTGTAAGTATTTACTGAGCGTGTGCAATGATTTACAACTCAGGGGTGAAGGAAACAGATGCATGGTGCCTTGGGGTGGGGCTGAGGAGGATTTGTTCTTTGAGTAGATCCCGACTGAACTTCTCTCCCTTTGAGCTTGTGAAAGATACTGCAAAACAGAGGTTGAATAAAAGAACTCCCTGGTAGACACAGCTTGTGATCAGAATGTGGAACTCACAATAGAGAGCAAAAGCTGAAAATGTAGCCTGTAAAATTATTTAGGAAAAAACTGATGAAGGGTGGGTAACTGGTTATAAGGGGAAAGAAGGACATTTCAGAGAAATTCCAATCTTGGAGGCTGATGCAGAGAGGACGACTGTTTCCATACCTCATTTTTTTAGCAATAAGATGGAGTTATGACAGCTTCCACCAGTGAGCACTTACTGAGCACCAGACATTGTGCTGGGTGCTTTAAACGCATTATCTCACATAATCTTCATTGACTGGGCTGGCAGGTCTTAATATTACTCTTCTTTTTATAGATAAGGGAATTGGGATATTAGGAGAGGTTGATGAAATGACTCGAGGTCAGAATCACGAGTCAGGTTCAGGCAGTCCATCTGACTCTGGAGCCTAGGGCATCAAATCATTTCTTGGGCCAGCTTTGGAGTGAGGCACATCTGTGAGGTTCAGCTCTGTAGCTCTCAACACTGCATTCTTGAGCAATTACTGAATATCTCTGCGATTCAGTTTCCTCGTCTGTAAAATAGGTTTTGCCCCAGGGTTGTGCTGACGATCGGGTGAGATGATATTAGTGAAAGTGTGTGGCTAGTCTGCCAGACAGGTGGGCAAACAACTCTCCTAGTTTTATTGGGGTTTCCCCATGTTTTGCACCAAAAGTCTGCATCCTTGGAAATCTCTCAGTTCCAGGCAAGTCGGGTTAGTCATATCACCTCCACGCAAATCCCATTCCAACCTGCAGAGTATTTGGACAAAGGGCTAATAGATTTCGGAGAACAGGAAGCAGCTCAAGGAGGCAAATGAGTTTCAGCTGATGTTCTAAGCCACTGTCAACTCTTGTGGGTTGAAAGGCTTCAGAGAAAGTCCCCCTGATAAAGAGTGTGAGAAAAGTGGAGGAGTTAGAGCAGGGTTTGGGAAACAGGATGTTTGCCAAGCCATGGTGCTAATGCTTCAGATCTGTGAGCCTCCCATTCACAGCCTGTCAAGTGTTCAGAGGCCAGATACAAGCTTGCAAAGGTCGGGGATGGAGGGGGGACGTCCAGGTGGAAAACTCAGCTACCTTTGGTGTTTCCACGTATAGCGTTCCCTCGTCTCCCTTTCATAGAAAATGGATCTTGGTGGATTTGAATCTGACTTTGACATTGACTAACCACATGATATTGGACCAAGCTATTTCATCTCTTTAATCCTTAATTACTGCATCCATAAAATGGAAATGATGGTCATCCTGACCTTCTGTGGTATGGTTAAGATGCAATAAGAAATTGTGCCTGACATGAAGGAAGTAGTCAATAGTTTTTAGTTACTGCTATCACTACTACTATTCCTATTTAAACTATTATTATTAGGTATTCTATTAGGGTAGGGTTGCCAGACTTTGAAAATAAAAATGTAGTATGCCCAGTAAAATCTGAATTTCAGGTAATAATAATTCTCAGGACATATTTATGCTGTAAATGCATTGTTTATTTGCAATTCAAATTTAATGGGGCATTCTACATTTTATCTGGCAACCCTATATTAGAGTGATCAACCATCCTGGTTTCCCCAGGTCTGAGGGATTTCCCAGGATGCATGACTTTTAATCTAAAGTCGGGACACGGGCATGATTGGTCACTTTACTAAGGTAGCAGTCTGGCTGCTTTTTAGAAGGTCACATTTGAAACTCAGATGATGGTTAGAGGCTCTCTTCCCCTAAAAACACACACATCCACCTGAATGCAGTGTTTTGCATACATTTTCAGGAATTTCTTGGATCTTTTGAAGCTTATCCATGAATGCAAGCTCAGAACCACAAGCTCTGAAAAATCATTCAGGTTCCAAGATTCTTTCCTTATTCTTCTTTTGGTAAAACTTGTGAAGATCTTTTGAAGAGACCCAGGAAACAGGTGCTGAGGGAGCTGGGGCCCACTAGTCACTCCCAAAATGAGTTTTCAGTAGATCAGTTCATTGATCGACAGTGTGAAGATTAGTGCATGTGTCTACTTAGCATAAAATGAAGTAGTCTCTGTGCTGAAATTCATCCACTTAGGTTCATCCAAGCCTTTCCTTTAAGTCCACTTTGAGGTCACAGTGAGCTGTTTTGATGGTCCAGATTGATTGGGTTGATTGAAGTTTCTTATTTTCTATTTCACTGTAGGAAGAGTTGAAGCAGGTCACAGTCCCATCGGAATTGGGAGATAGATAGAAAATATGAAAAAGGCATATGCTCACCTGGCTCTTGCTCCGTTTTCTTCACAGCACATAGTAGTTTTTATTGTTTTAGAGAACATAATAAAATACACACACAAGTGGCTGAGTATAACAAATAAAGACAGTGTTAAGAGTGATAATAAATGAACGACCGTGTACCCACCACCCAGCCTAAGAAACAGAACATCATCAGTCATTTGATGACAGCTGTGAGTCCTTCATTTCACTGTTGTCCAGTGTTCCAGTGAATAAATATATTCCAGCCTATTTATCCATGATATTTTCGAGGGGCATTAGGGTGTTTCTAGTTTTGTTTTTATTTTCCTGTTACAAACAATACTGTTAGCATCCTCACATATGTCTTCCTGGTACACAAGGACAAGTGTTTGTGTAGTGTGTACGTTTTGGAGCAGAATTGTTAGTTTGGAGAATGAGTGTGTCTTCCACTCCATGCTGATTGTTTTCCCAGGTGTTAATAGAATTTACAGTCCCACAAGCAGCGTACGGGAGTTCCCATTGCTCCATATCCCTACCCTCCACCCCGCCTGCCAACACTTGGTATTGTCATACTTGTTAGCTTTGGCCTATCTGGCAGATGTGAAGTAGTATCTCATTAAAATTAACACATTGTTTTCTTATCACTTATACGGCTGAGCATCTTCTTTAATGTTTCTTGCTATCCGTTGTTTCCTTTTGTGTGAAATGCCTGTTCATGTCTTTTGCTAATTTTCTGTTTTTATAGCTTAGATGTGTTGCTTGTATATGTTGCATGTATCTCTTCCCAGGGGTTTTCTGGTCACTGTCTTTGAGGAATGGTTTCTTATCTGTTCGTGCTTGTCATGCTTACATGACTTGTTCAGTGCCTGCCCCTCGGACTAGACTGTAGCTGCATGAGGTCAGGCATTGAGTCTGTCTCTGTCCCCAACGCTAGCAAAACACCTGACCTACATATATAAATACAGCTGCACATAAATGTGTTGTATGATGTGAAGTTGTTGTTTTAAACTGCCTTTTACAGAGAAGGGCAGAGCAGGTTAGGTGGAAAATCTTTGCCATTGAATCGTGGTTAAAAACATGGGTTCTGGGTGCTGCTGCCACTTACTAGCTCAGTGGCCAATTAACCTTTCTGTGCATCAGATCCTTCATCTGTAGAATGCTCCCCGTCTTATAGGACTGTTCAGTCAATAGGTTTAAGGAACTCTGAGCGGTGACTGGCACGATGTGAGCACCCTGTTAAGTGTTACTAATTTTCCGCTGGGTGAAAACCCAGGTTAAAGGTTTCTGATTGTGAATTTGGTAGTCAGAGAGTGCTGGCTTATTCTACATGATATGGGGAGAATATTTGAAATTACAGGGACAGCTAGCTGGGTGTTGGGTAGAGAAGGGGCTAGGTAAGGGACACCCGGGGATGGAGTACCTGAGAAGGGACTTTGAAAACATCACTGTCAACTATGAATTTTGAAGACTAGCAAAAGTTTTCTAATCTGATATGACAAGCGCAGTTGCACAGTTAATTAAAAAGTGGTTAAATCAGGATATCATTAAAAAACACATTTATATTTTAACTGAAGTCACATAATGTGTTCATTGACTCATTATTTGATGTCTGGCCAAAGTCTTTGTTTTCTGGCCAAGTGGCTGCTTTTGGAGTTCCTTGCTTTTCTTGCACTCAGGCACTCCAAATGCATTATCTGTGAATTCTAGTTTTTATTTTTTTTTAAATTGGATCATCCAGTTAAAAGAACCTTGGGAAGTAATCTCAGCACAGAGTCCTCCCAAAGGTTTACTTTTATTCCACATCATTTATAGTGGTCTTTTTTCTCAAAGATCCAACCTGACAATAATTTCTCTAGATACACCTTTGTGAAGGTTTATACAGAATATTTAGCTTAGTTTTGATAGAAACAAGAGCTATATGTTTATGCTTACATTTTGTCTGTTTGTTCATATTGAATTAAATTACATACCTACAGTAGCAGCACAACCGACTCAAACATGATTGGAGATAACAGTGTTTGGGCATCAGTTATGAGTTGTATAAAGGCTCTAGGGAGCTTGGATCTATCCAGTGGGCAGTCAGGTAGAGGTCATTTAATGTGGCTTCTAATGTAGGTTGCTGGAGGCCATGTGCTCCATTGGGTCACCTTGGTTCCTTTATGTTCTTTGGAACAGCTGACAACTGACCTCCTGAAACTCCTTTCTTATATCCCTTACATGTATTGGGTTCCATTTTCCTTGAGCACAGGGAAGCTCTGGTTCTCCTGTATGAACAGTAAAGGACAAATGAGTATGTGCGTTGTGGACAGTGAGGAACAAATGAGTATGTACATTGGATTGAACCGAGGTTGGAATGGCCATGTGCTGACGCTCTGTCCTACACCTTCTTTAATCCATATTCCATGGATGAAAACACTGGGCAAGGGTTGGTTTAGCTGGTTTCATTATCTGGGTTCTGAATTCCCAGGGGTCCTGGACTATTTTTTAATTAACAATAATACTTATTTTTTAAATTAGATTTTTTAAAAAATTAAGGTATAATTGACATACAACATTGTGTTAGTTTCATGTGAACAACCTCATGATTCAATATTTGTATGTATATGAAATGATCACCACAATAAGTCTAGTTAACATCCATCACCATACATAAATACAGAATTTTTCCTGTGTTAAGAATTTTAAGATCTATTCCCTTAGCAACTTTCAAAATATATACTGTTATTTTAATAGCTATATAAGTTCTTACTGTGAACAGATGTTGAACTAGACACTTTCTATGCATAATCTCATTGAATCTTTCCAACAACACTATGAGGTGAGTACTATTATCTTGAGGAAACTGAGGCTTTTAAAGTAAAACAAAAAGAGCCAGGATTTAAACTTGGTCTGTCTGACTTTAAAACTGCTGCTCTTAAGGACTGTGTGGAAATATTGCCTCCTGAGCAACCAGAGGAGGCTGTACTTTTTTTCTCAGTTCTAGACAGACCACAAGGAGTATCTTGCCACCCCGTTCTGCAGATTTGCCTGCGCTGAACTCTGTTGTCAACTGAGAAGCTGTCCACTGGGCTTCTTCCAGAATGTGAGGAATCTTGAAATTGCTGCTCCATCTCAGGATCACAGTGTTCAGGTCAGAGCAACAGAAAGAAACTTCCAAACACCCTGGGACTAATGACACTATAAAACCCAGGCCTTTGAAGGTCAAGGCTACAGCAGCCACAGGAACAGTGCAAATAGGAATGGCCATCTGAGAAACCCACCCAAATGTATGAAGAAAACCAGAACAAAACTGAGGGAGGAAGAAGTTGGAGGAGGGGTATGTTTGTGACTTCCTGGAACACTTGGAAGTAATAGCAATTCTTAATCTCATGTGCTCAAGAAATATTGCACTTCTCTTTCCTTTAAAACAACCTAGGTCCTCACTCCCTGGTAGACTAGAAATTGAACCTTGTGTAGTCCTGGGGACATCTCTTGGGGAGGGCCCCCGGTCATTGGCCATGCGTGTGCCTTGGTTGCTGAGATCCTCATGAACCCAGTCCACGTGGTAGGATTCTTGCTCTGCTGCTTTTAATCCACAAACGGAGCAAGAACATTGTTGTCAAAGTAGAGAACTACACAACCATCTTGTGTATTTTTCTAGAACATTGCCAGTCAGCCCGCTCAGGTCTCTGCTGTTCGTTGAGAGAATGCAGCCCTCTGTCTTCCCCCTCAACTTCTGAAACTCTCCTTAATCTTTAGAGAAATTACTTTTCTTCTCGCTCCTACCTGAAGAATTCCCTTTAGTCTCCGATCCTGTTCTCCCGTCCTTTCAGGACTCCTGGCCTAGATTTCAGGACTCTCTGCAGTAGATTTAGACCAAGGATTGCAAACTCAAATGACTACAGAGGCCGGACAGGAATGGAAGTGAATGGAATGGCAAGGGCTTGGCACGTGGTCTCTCTAAAGGCGGCTGCTACCTAGTTCTGACTTGCTGTTGTCACTCGTGTTGCCCTGTGTTGCTGGGTCTTCAGATTTTTCAAGAAAAGCTAGAAGTCCATACTTTTATGGAGCAATCTCCTCCATGTCAAATGTTGGCTCAAGCATTTAAAATTATTCTGTGTAGGCCAAAGTAAAATGTCCATGGGCTATCAGGTTGCCATTGCCACTGCAGGCTTTTGAGAACAAAAGCCAGGGAAGAAAAGTATTTTATGTCACAGACCTTCCCTGGGGCAGGGACGCACAGAGCTTCGTACCTTATTGGACACAGGGAAAAGGAAAGGTGAAAAGCTAGGAAGGAAAAACATATAAATGAATTTC
The DNA here is from genome assembly GCF_009834535.1 of Camelus ferus. NCBI lineage: Eukaryota > Metazoa > Chordata > Mammalia > Artiodactyla > Camelidae > Camelus > Camelus ferus. The sequence goes on from NC_045698.1 coordinate 111,827,198, forward strand.
TCGAACAATTGTCCTACTACAAAAAAATGTTGCTTTTACTCACAATGTCTGCTTTCCTGAAAAGAAAGCTTCCTTAGATTTTAGGCTTTGCTTTTCTCACATCAGTTACTTAGAGACTAATAAGTTAATTTACTTTTGATTCAACTGAAGTTGCACACAAGTCTGGGTTTTGAGTGATCTTGTGTTGTGAACACAGAGTTTATACCCATTGGATGGTGAAGCCAGCATGATGTATTGTGTTGCTGGATTCAAGGTTTAGTGGGATGAACTTGGTTCGTGCCTGGTTTTTGATGCAAATTTTGCTCATTCTGGTTTTCAGAAAACATTGCCAACTCTGGAGAGACATTTCATAGGGATGTGCTAACGATTCAAAGGACGAGAAGTGTGAAAGGGTACACAGAGTCAACTCCCAGTCTTCTACTCCTGTTAGTGAATGAATTTACGTTTATGGAGCCCTCTGTCAGTCCAGGTTCATCTGGCTGTAAGTGACAAATACCCAGTTCAAACTGGCTTAAGTAGAGAAGGGATTTTCATGAAAGAGTGAAAAATTCTCTCTCTCTCATTGTATGCTTTGGGACTTACCTAATGCCATGAGAACTTGGTTTCTCTCCAGTTCTTAGCTCTGCCTCATGCCGTGTTGGCTTCATTCCCTACGAAGGCCCTGGATGTTTCAGACTCAAATTCTCCTTACTACCAGCAGACCCAGGGGAAAAGACGGTGCCTTTCTCCCACTAGTCCCATGAAAATCCTCTGCGTCTCTGATCAGGTTACAAATTCACCTCCCCCCACCTAACCCCCAAACAGATTGCTTGGCTTGGGGAACTCAGCTGTTTGATTGGCTAAGCCTGAGTTACCACCAATCCCCCACCCCTACCCCAACGCCTGTTGGAGGCTGAAATAGAATCAACTCTCCTCAAAGTACATTGATTGAGAGTTAGAAATGGGGGCTCCAGAGCAAGGTTGGGATGCTATTACTTGAAGAAGTGTTTATGGATATTGGGTGGAAAAGTAGTAGCTGTCTACGCTGAGTACTTACTCAGAGTGATAAATACATGGTTTTCATCATCGTATCTCCAATGTATTATTAGATCACCTTCAGAATTTTTAACAAATGTGCCAGTGGTGAATAATGTTAACTTCATGTAATGGAGATATGATTTAGGGAAGTCAAATATGAGGGGGAAAGTTGAATATTGTATGTGCAGGACCCTGGTTATATCTGGGAAGATTTGGAGATGGGACCAATAATTCATCAGGTGCCAGTGACTTGTTTAAACAGTAAAACTGAAAGCTCTATGAAGGCAAGAATCATGACTTGTCCTGCTTGATTTTTTCTCACAGGCCCTGGATTCACAAAGGTAAGCATATAAGAAATAACCAGTGGTTTGAATCATTGAGAAATCGATGACATGCCAGGAAATAACAGCTGCCACTTATAGAACATTATCTCCTCAGCTCTCTAAGACTTGGTTTATAGCCCAACTATGCCAGCAGGTGACTCAATGATCTCAAACATCAGCTGTAAGTTGGGACTAATAGCAATACTTATGCTGATTGCTGTGAGGCATACATACACAGAAGGCCCTTGGCGTGGTCAGCACTCACTAAGTGCTGGCTATTATCTTTACTTTTTTTTTTTTTTTTATGATTAACACTTTATACTACCATGTTTTATTCTTCAAAAAAACCTACAAGGAAAATACTATTTTTATCTCCATTTTGCGTATGAGAAAACAGACTCAGAAAGTTTAAGCTACTCAGTCATGGTCCTGTGTCAAGAGGGGTGGGGCTGAAATTTGAACCCAGTTTTGCCTGACTCCAGATTCCATGCCCTGCATTACTGTTCTCTTCTGCCTTCCCACCCTTTAGTACACCAATTGAGAAGACTCAGGTTACTCAATCTTTGAATTCCTGTTTCCTTGTGGGAGAATGAGGCAAACCACTGGTAATGTGGAAAGAAACCAAAGAACCTCTTGCTTCGTTTAATTATTTTTCCCATCGGAGGGTAGTTCTGCAGAGTCCCCACACTGAGGCTTCTGTAACAAATATTTTGCACATGAATATGCCGCATAAGGCCATCCTTCAGTCAGACCAGAGACCTCAATAAATGCTATGGCCTCAGACATCTAGATGGCAACCCACCCATGGCTCATCACAAAACTGTGATAGTTGTCTCAGGGATGACAGTGGCTGCCAAGCTCCCTTCCTCTCAGTCATGGACAGCCAGCAGGGGGATTTCACTGAAGAGTTAAGAAGTGCTTGTTTGTTCTGAGCTCTTTAAAAAATATTCTCTCACCTAATCTTCTCAAGAACCCCTTGAGGTTAAACTATTGCCTCTGCTTTCATTTGAATCCAAAATAGAGTGCTTACTCTGTGTTAGGTGCTCTTCTGTTTCATATACACTGGGTTACCTTGTTTAATCCTCATAAACAACCCCGTGAGGTAAGATACTATTATTATAATCCCTATCCTACAGGTAAGGGGATAAAGTTTGGGAAGATGCAATCTGCCCACGATCACACGATCACACGGTAATTAGGAGCCCTGGGATTTGAACCCAAGCAGTCTGGCCTCAGGAAACACACTTATCTACTCACTACCCTGGGAAGTCCCCTCCCATTCCTCCCCGTAGCTTAAAAATACTTAACTCTTTGCTGCCCCTGAAACTTTAAGGAAATAAACACAGCAGCTCTGCCCAATATGAATGTTGTCGATGTTCAAACTCATTAAGTGAATTTTCTACAATATTTGGCTTAGGTAATTAGAAAAGGAAGAAGCTGTGAAGGGTACTGACCTTGTACTTAGACAGATATGAGGCATTTATTGACTGCATGACATTGGACAAGTTACTTTAGTTCTTAGAACCTCAGTATATTCACTAGTGAAGTAGGGTAATAATATGCCTGCTTCCTGGGGTGTAATGAAGATTCTACGAATAAACCATGTAAAGACCTTACGTATATATGTGCCTGGAAAGAGGAAAGACTCCAATAAATGGTACATATTTTTACTCTTATGGGCAAAGATTTTGCCATGATAGGGACTGATTTAGTGCAGGTGTCAAACATACCCCCATGAACACCATTTAAAAAACTCCTTCATTTTGTAGTTAATCACTTGACTGTGTTATGTCATGACTGTCCGTCTCTTTTACTGAGCTATAAACTCCATTAGACGGTAAACTCCATGTATAGGTTCATGATGTCCAGTCTTGATGCACGGCCTCAAGATGCGTGGATCTTGGGGACCTGGGTGTGCAGAAGGAATATCTTGTGTCCAGTGACTTGAACAAGGTTTGCACATTTTAGATTAAAGCATTTAAAGGACAGCTCTGGGTATGGGGACATTAGTTTACAAAACCCAATCGAGGGTTAATTCTGTGCCATTTGGGATCAATGTCATCTCATGGGAAGTCTTCTGTTTCAAGTTTGGTTCAAGAGTGACTCTTTGCAGGTTTGGGTTTAGGTCCGTGTCCCATGGTCAGTGACCTTTCTCTTTGTCTGGAGACTCTCCACTGTAGCACCCAACTTTAAACATCCTCTCCCAAAGTGGCCCTTCCTTTGTTTCACTTAATAATTATCTGTATTTGGGAGGACAAACACTGAAGTGTTGACAGTTGTTCTTCGAGGGTATAAAGTACATAGCATAGATCTTGGCGTAGTTTTTGTTAAAGAGAAAGAACAAAGAAAAGAGAAGAAACAAAGAAAGAGCCAGACTTTTACTTAAAACTGAAAAATATCCTCTCCCACTCTTGCCCTCATAAACACTAAATATATATTATGGTGACATTTTTAGCCCATTCTGAAATGTATTGTTTTGTTTCCTGTGAGTCATTGTCTGTTTCTTCTATGTTAAAAAACATATTAAATATCGATGTGATGATATAAATATATATGTGTGGGTGGATGGGAGGGTGAAGGGAATTTTAAATTCTTAGAAGGGAAATAGCTTTCTCCCAGGTTCCCACATCATCAATCAACTCATCACATCGTCAGTCTACTTCATTTTCTCCCTTGAAACAAAATTGAATAATCACTTCTGGTTTTAAAGCTTGAGAAAAAAAAAATTCAGAAATTTCTGGAAATGCCCCATTATTCGGGGGGTCTGTAGACTTCTTGGTAACATTAATCCTGGATTGTGGGGATGTCCAGCCGCTATTTCCATTTTGGGCAGTAGAGGGCAGACGTCTCCAGTCCTGCCGACCCAAGATTACCCCAGCAACATTATGTTTATGCAAACAGCCTTTGACATAATAGCTTTGAAACAGCTGAAAATTGAATTGTGCCTTGAGGCCAAACATCTAGACCACCACCTTTGTTATATTCATCTGCCACAGTAAATTGGGTTCACCATTGGCTCCGGGAGCTGCTTTTTCCTAGATTCCAGGCCCACAATAACTTTGCGTAGGAGAAAGACAAATGTGACTTCCTTACACAAAACATTGGCAGGGTTTCATTTCACAAACTCTTATCTGAAGGGCTGGAGATTGCAGTGTGGTTTCTCCAGCCATCTGAAGAGAATAAAATAAAAGGGAAACTGGAAACCTAAACCAAATTCTGGAATCTCTCTGTGTTTCCATAGCTTTTTAGCTTCTCCGCTTAATCTAATTAGGACTTCGCCTCCCGAAATAAATATCTAGTAAAGAATGAACCTATTGAAAGACTAAATTTACTACACACCCGTTTGCGCAAACCCTCCGCATGTTTCCTTGAAGCGGTAATGCCGATGAAATTGAACGTTGTTTGACTGGATAATGGTCTCCCGCTGTAAGACGGATTATAGAAAATAAACGTCGGGGGCGGGGGGGGGGGGGGAGGCCCGTCGCTTTATTGAATTCCATCGGTGATAACGCCATCACCTGAAATAGCTGCCTGAAAAGAGTGTAAACGGGAGTGAGGCAGCGGCATCCAGAGCCAATTCGCAGCTGGGCAACAGTTCCTTTTCTTGGAAGTAATTTTATTCTGTTTTGGGTTCACTGCCCTGGTTTGAGGGGTTCACAAAACAGTAGGTTTTTAAAAGGCATCTGTGGGCATCACAAATGCTTTTCATAGAAGGGCATTTTGGTATTAACTGATTCATTCATTTATCAATATATATTTAATGAGGATCTGCTGTGTGCTAGGCAGTCTTTGGGAGCTGAGGCTATGAGAATGAGTGAAACAGATGGGCCACTTGCTCTCATGCAACTTTCTGTCTAGTGGAGGACATAGAATCCATTCATTAGCAAGTACTTATTAAATACCCACTTTGGGTCAAGGCCATGATCACAAAATAACTACGAAATTGCCACTCAGATGAGTATTGTGAAGGCAGAGTAGTGAGGATGCTGGACCAGGATGTATGTGCCGTTCCTTTGAAGAACAATTTTGAGGCAAATTATGTAATACCGAAAATGACTCCCAGGTCAGTATGGAGATTGGCCGATTACAGAGTGTGTTAACATGCTTCTGAGTTTGCTTAATGGGTTTAAATCCATTCATGAAACTTTTCTGGGGCTCAAGTTTCTTTTGCTTGATTGAAGTCTATAGTAATTCCTGTCCGACTTGCCTCATAGGATAGATGTTTGAGTAAAATAAGAAAATATGCCTAAAAAGGCTTTGTAGTTGATGAAACTAATGGATTATTCTGATGGGCTGGGGCTTTCCTAGGGCTTATCCACATGGATCTTGCAGAATCCTTGGGTAGACAAGAGGAATGTAGGTTGGTCAACAGTGAGCAGTTCAAACAGTTTATGAATAAGTGGTTAAGTGTCTGACACAGACAACAGTATAATATACTGGATGAAGTCAGGGAAAAGGTAATAAGCCTTGTAGAAGGGATGGTGTTTAGAAAGAGAGGAGCAGGAATCCCAGGCTAGTCTGAATTTGGGGCCTGTGGAATGCTGGTGTGGACACTAGCAGCTGGAACACACTGAGTGGGGCCTGAGATTTCCTAGTGGATGCAGCTCACGTTCTGGGTAGTACCACAGGGTCCTCTGGGGACCAGTCTGTTAGGTTGACGTCTGACATTATGTTAGATGGTACTTGGGTGGCCTTGTGCAAGGCCCTCCTCTGCTCGTCGGTGCCCACCCTTCTCTTGCTCAGTGCCCTCTTCCCGTGTTTCACTTGGCTACTCCGTATTCTCTACCACTTCTCCTCCAAGCCTTCCTTGCTCTGCCAGGACCCTGTTGTCTAAAAGTGTGGCTGATTTTGTTACTTAATTGATGCTAAGACACTGATAGGAAAGCATGGAAACATTCACATTTTATCCCACCTTCCTGAAAAGACAATGCTGCAAACCAGGGGTTCTTAAACTTGTGTAATGGATGGACCCCTTTTAAAGGAGAAAAATGCTCTCAGCTCCAGAGAAAACAACTCCTATTGGGAAAACACTGATGTAATGAACATTCAATTTCAATTGCAAATTGTCACTGCTGAAGAGAAGTTTTGGTCTTATAGTTGCTAGATCTTTTTTTTTTTGAAATTATCATAGCAATGGAAACACACAACTGAAAAATGTTTTTGAAACCCTTAGGCCCTTGAGAAAATGACTCTTTCATTGTCCATTAAATTAAGCACTGCAGAGGACTTTTTACACTCCCAGGGTCACAGTGCCCCATTCACTTTCCTCACTTATTCATAATGTGTCTTCAGACAACCAAGTGACATTTATTTGATGATTAATGATGCTAGGGTTTCTTACTAGTCCCCATACTGTTTTCTTGTGAGGGCCCAAGAAGGACCAGTTCCCTGAAGTCCGGTTCAAAAGCACTGTTGTGTCCAGGGCCAGTTCTGCCCTTAGCTGAAGGAGAATGAGCCCGATCTAGAAGGTTCCTGTTAAGTCTGAGAGGTTCAGCTTCATCATCTTCTATAATCAGAAAGAGGTGAAGTTCAGGCAGCACCAGCAGTAAAGCTCCTTTAGGATGGCTCTGTGGTGGGTGAAGGTGGTATTTGCCCAGGACACAGGGGGTCCCAGGCTCATCAAAGAGTCCTAAACCCCAAGAGCCAGCAACTAAAGGGCCTGTGGAAGCAGTGAGAACTAACCTATGGGGACCAACGGGGCCACCTCTTTCTGGCATTAAGCGTAGGACCTGGGCAAATCCCTGGGTGGGGGTTGGGGAGCAGAAGAGAAGGTTTAAAGGGACTCCCCCAGTGAATGAAGTCAATTTCCCTCCAGCTATCAGGATACAGGGCTTACAGTTGGATTTAACTTGGTTTATCACATAGCTGATCTTGTGAATGGAGATTCCCCCCTACTACATAGCAGGGTGCATTGTCAACCAGCTGGGGTAGACAGGAGACACTCAGTATATTAGCCCCACTACCTGAAGTCTTTTTTGATGGTACCAGGTGGAAATATCTTTCTTTTCTTACTTTTGTCCCTCAAATCCTCCTTTGTTTCTTATAGTCCACCTTTGCCCTTTTCTTCTTATCTCTTTTTCCTTTCCTGCTGCCCAAGATGTAGACATACCAAAGGCACAAGCAAGGATGATTTGGCATGACCAGAATCACTCAAAGATGGAGGTGCTATCTCAAGATGACCAAAACCATGCCCCAAAATCTAAGAAATTAAAATTATAACATTAAATTATAACAATTTCCCCATGTTTTCTTCTAGAATCTTTATGGTTTCATATTTTACACTTGAATCTTTGGTTCATATGGAATGCCTTTTACTGTATGTAGTGATTTAGGAATCAAAAATCATTTATTTTTTTAGATGACAATTTGACTCATTTTGCAATTCTTTAAAAAAAAATAAGAATTCTTTGGAATATATGCTATTTCTAAATTCTGCTTCCAGAATCTGAGTGGGAATGGTTAGAAGGCAAATTGATATCCCGGGTACATAAGTAATGAATGACTGCCATTGAGAATTCAGGAAGCGAGTCCCAAAGGCAGGAGTGGGGGAGGAGTCTATCTTCATTTCTTAACCTCTTTCAGGGGCATTTAAAGCCTAGAGAAGAAAGAGTTAGCTTTAGAGTTAACACTTTTGGGGCCAAACTTTGGCAGCAAATGCAGACCTAGTTAGAATTGATAGTAAATACAGAATAACAAGTTCATGTTAAAAATATACTTTGATATCATGTAGGAAGGCCATTTGGTTTATAATGACTTTTTTCCCTACTATAAATTATTTCACAATATTTCTAATGAAAAAACAATTTTTCCCACAAAAATATCTTAGGTGATTTTTATCTCTAGAGGCACTTATTCTGAACTGTTTCCTTTTTGTTTTTCCCCATAGCATGATTTACTGTACTGGTTGCATTTTTTCCATAGTCAACCCTGTTATACTGAAAGTCTTTGTCCTATGTCACCGTCACAAATCATTTATCTTGGTTATTTGGGGGTAAAAATACTTTCCAATAAGATATAGTTATTCTGTCACATATCCCCTCCCTCCCCCAAAATTGTCCTTGTCTCTCTCTGGGCCCATGTTTCCATGAGCCTCTTGGATCATCAGTCAATTTTTGACTGGCCAATTCACTGAAGGAGAGCTTTATCCGGTACTTTTGGTTGGGTTGACAGGACATTTGGCATTGTGCGGACACACTAAAAGTATCAACAGATAGTACTCAGATGTTCAGTGAGAATGCATTGATCTTAAAGTCTTTAAATGAAAAATATATGTGACAAGGGAGCTATCTGAGATAAATATTTATTAGGAGTTCTCATTTGGGAAAAGGGCATATTCTCTAGGTCAGTTCTAAAACTTCATGGGTATAAAAAGTACCTGGGGAGTTTGTTAACCATGCAGATTCCTGGACCCCACCCCTTGGGTTCGTGACTTCTTAAGCCTGAGATGATTCCTGGGAATTTTTATGTTAACAAACTCCTCAGATGGTTCTGATGTAAGTTGCTCACACACAACACTTTGAGGTTCTTAACCAAAATATAGTTGACCCTTGAGCAACATGGGGAATGGAGCGCCAGCCCTCCACTCAGTGGAAAATCTGCGTGTAACTTACAGTTGGCCCTCCCTTTGCGTGGTTTTCCCAGCTGTGGTCTCTCCGTATACAAGGTTCTGCATCCAGGTGTTGGGCCACCTGCAGATTGTGTAATACGGTAGTATTTACTACTGGAAAAAATCCACACATAAGTAGACCTGCACAGATCAAACCCATGTTGTTCAAGGGTCAGCTGTACGTTTACTATGCAGTGCTGGTTTTTGGCAGGGTGGGTGGGAGACCAGGTTTGACTTTGGACTTCATCTCTCGTGTTCTCTCCATGCTCTTCTCCCTTTGGCAATTTGTCTCTGGACCCATCTGCTTGCCATGGCCCTTCTCCTTATGAAAGGAGACTGCCTTGTTTTCCATCACCTGAGATTCCTGAGAGGAAATGGAGCTAGTTTTAGTGAACTCATAATTTCAGGTCAACCAACATCCTTTTTGGAATTCCCAGAGTGTATAAATACAGTTAATGTTTTTCAAGTGCCTGCCCTTTGCAAGGTGCTGGAGATAAGAAGGTGAACCTCACAGCCACGACCTTCAAGGAAGTCATGGTCTAGAGTAAGAATCAGCAATTCTTTTTTTTCTGTAAAAGCCCAAATAATAAACATCTTAGGCTTTGTGTGCCATATGGAGTCTGTTACATCTACTCAACTCTGCCATTCGAGTGTGAAAGTAACCACAGACAATACGTGAACAAATGAGTATGTGTTCTAATAAAACTTTATTTACAAAAATAGGCGGTGGATCTCTGATCTATAGGGTATGGGCAGACAATCAATTCCATACATTGTGAATAAAAGCTAGGGCCAGAGATGGCCGTTGTGCTCCATGTCAGGAGCCAGCTCTGCTCAGTTGGTAGTGACTGCCTGGAGCACTCTGTTCATTCATTCATGCACTCAACAAATATTTACTTATTTAATGTCCCTATGTGCCAGGTTTAGTGGAACAGAGTAAAATTATTTATTAGCTGTGTTTTCCACGGGTAGGGAGCTGCAGCACTGGAGCTGTATATTTGCCATCCATGAGCTATATCTTAAGAAATAAGCAAGGAATATTCCATATGTATAAACCCATGTACTCAAGGAACTCACAGTTTTGCACTAATGTAGTAGAGTAGGTACTATTATGCCCCTTTCACGGATGTTAAAGGAATGTTAAGAGTGTATTAAAGGTCTCTCAGCTCATGAGCTGTGGAATAGCATTTTAGGACATCTCCTGCTCATAAATCCAAGACCTGCTTTTAATAATACACCCAGGCTGCTATTAATAGTAGTGATTTATAGTGCAGAGTTCATAGTTTGAACTGTACTGTAAATCAGAGGTCAATGACCTTTGAAAAGTGGCTTGCCAAAATTCCAGTCCCTTTCCTTCTGACACGCCATGACAAGGTCAGCACTAGAGCAGATCTTGACCACCTTGTTCCCAAGGGGTGTGAGAAACAGGGTTGTTGAGCTTTTGCCATTTTTCTGTGTGTGTGTGTGTGTGTGTGTCTGGGTGAGTGTGTAACCCTCCTGAAACCAGGACCCACACAGTCCAGTCTCAGAGCTGTGCAGCAAAGAACTTAGTTAAAAAAAAATCAATCCCCAAAAACTCAAGTTCTTTGTTTAAATTGCTCAAACATTATAAGGGGTACATACGCCACAAAAGCTCTTTAGAAATACCCCTCTTGTCATCTAATTGCCTCATACCTTTTGGCTTCTCCTTTTCTATAATTTTATGGAAGTCTTCTTCTTTAGTTCTAGCCTTTGTGCCCCTTGTCCCGCTACCCTTCCCCACTTCTATCGCAAAATCTAAAGAACTGGTCTGACAATAGCAGAACCTGTCTCAAAGAGCTGGAGGGTGAAAGAAACCAAGTGAGCAAAGCCAGAAACATTTTTGGGAGCAAAGGAGCTAGAGAAGCCTGGAAATACTAGACACATACTTATACCTATATCAATGCCTGTTATCTATTTCTATACCTTTTGATCATCTATGTCCCTACTGACCTCTATTTCTCTATCTCTGCCTCTGTCTCTGTCTTTTTCTCTGTCTCTATGCTGTCTCTGTCTCTGCTGAGAAGGACACAGCTTGAGAATCAAAGGAAAGCAGAGCTGGAGTCCTGATGGTCTCATACCCAAATCCTGCATTACTTCTGATTTCCACCCATGTTAGCCAGTAAAATTCCTAATCATTTAAGCCACTTTGAGTCAGATGCATGTTCCTTGTAGCTGAAAAGAGTCTAACGATTCCACAGTATCATCAAATGTCAGGTCTTCCCTTTTCCGTCTCTCCGCTATCATCTTTCTCAATCTTTTCCCCTGTTTGTGACTCCCCCATGGTTGTCCCCTTCCTTCTCTCTCTACCGTATCTTTTTCTCTGGCCTTGCTTTCTTCCTACTTTTAGAAACTGCCTTCATCTGAGGAAAAAAAATGTAATATTCAGATTCAGTGAACATCTTCATGACCAGCATGCAGTGTCTTTCCTCATCAGGCAGCTGTACAGAAAGCCGCCTTGAGCACCCTGTGTAAACTTGTCCTTCCCCCAGACCATCCTATTCCATTACTTTGTTTTCTTGAAAGCACTCGTCATTGATCAATTACAGCACCAATTAATTTGCTTACATGTCAATTGTCCATCTTTCTGTCATTCTTCTCTTACGCACTAGACTCCGAGTTCCAAGAGAACTGTCTTGTTTAACCTACCACCTAGAGTATAATATGGGCTCAATAAATACTTGTTGGAAAAATGAATGAGAAAACGGTATAAACTTAGAGTGTTAAGTTTCTTGGGGCTACTTGTAGTTTTTTAGGCAATAATACCCTTGATTCAAAGGAATTCCTAATCATGAGATATTAGGCGCCAGAATCAGACCTGTAGGGAAGATGTTTTTGTCACGGGACTTTCTTGGTATATCTTTAATCAAATAGGGAAACAGATGTAGGATTTTGCAGGTGGTGTTTCATGAACATTAACTCTAGGGTTTGTTGTCCCTTTACAAATCTCAGGAGGCTTTGGACCATGCTGTAGTTGTGTACAGCTCGTTCATGTATGCACTGTCCCTCGGAGGAAGGTTCACAGTTTTCATCAGATACTTAGTGGAATCCATGATCTTCCGTAGCTTTCTGGATCTGTTACACTTGTAGCCAGGATTTTCTGTCAGCATCCTGCAGGACTTCAACCTCCCTGGGTTTTCAGAAGAGTCAGAACAAAGATAACTGAAGTGATAAGAGGATGAGTCTTTTCTTCCTTCTGTGTCTGTATTTGCAAGTTATCATGACGCATGGTGTTTGCATCTCAGCTTTTTTCCAATATTTATGAGAATGATATATGATATTAAATAAAACCCCGCAGTGTTGCCAGTATAAAGCAATCTTCTCCTAATCCCATACTTTAGAGATTACTTCTAACACTTTGGTGTATATCCTTTCCAACACTGAGTACAAATGTTAATAAACTTGTATTACAATTTTTATAATGGAAAATAATAAAAATGAGTAAGGGAGAAAATATTGAATGACTGAATAAAGGAGTGCTTGTTTTTATGGCTACTTCTGATTTCCAATTCCACATGCATTCAGACAGGGTCATGGCAACTACAACAACAGGTAACGTTATTAAGTACTCTCTGACATGCCTCATTTTAAGCCTCACCAGAACCCTGTGGTTCTATTACAATTTAAAAAATTACTTCTATTATTTAAAAATTTTTTATTTTATTATTATTTTTTATTGCAGTAGAGTTGATGTTACAATTGTTTTTAAACAGATCAGGAGACCGAGGTGCAGAGAAATGAAAGAACTTGCTTGAGTTAAGTGGCAGATCCAAGGCTTGCTGGGAGCAGGGCCCATCCTCTTGATTCATCATCCCAGCTTAGTATCAGGGTATCAGGACAACATAGGAGTAGTGCTGGAGGAGACAGAGGCAGTGTTTACCTCGCCCTGAGTTCCTTCCAGGTGTGAGGTCATGGAGTACTGTCCTCTTAACCTCTGCCCTTGACCCTATGCCCTGTAATTTGAGGAAGCAATGGATTGAACTCAATGCAAATGATATTAATCCAACTTCCTCAAAATGGTGGTCCTGAAAAGCCCAGATGGAGGTACACAGATTGAACTGTGCATATCTGAAATTCTCATATCAAATTACTTTACAAATAGCTATGTTAATGCCTTCCGCAGTACAGGAACTTTCTTAGCAGGAGTGGGACCTGCAGCTAGGTCAGGGAGAAGGAAGTTAATGATGTGATGTAATCAGTGGAAGCTGGGACTTCTATCCGGGTTATTAATGATAGTAATAATGATGATGATAAATCAAGTGTATTTGTTGGATTTCAGCAAAGTTTTAATTACAAGAGGAAAACAAAGGAAGGCATCCTCTTTGTAACAAAGACATTACTGTATGAATGGTGGTCACTGAATGCATGTCTGACTACACCCTGGTCTAAGTAAACAGAGGCAGCTTCCCTGATTCTGCTCTGGGAAGGCTGGTGAGCAGGTCAATTCCAGGTTGAGAACCCTACGAATCAGAAATACTGCTTCAAAATGCCACTTTTAGGCAGCTAAAGTCCTGGGCATTCAAGTATCATGAATCTGAGAATTTTATAATGTATAAGGATCCTTGGAAAGTATCTGTCCAGGTCTTTCATTTACAGATAAGTAATTGGAGGACAAGAGGGGAGAAATTACTTGCCAGAAATTATTTTCAGACCTCCACTACGTACCTTTTCATCTATTCAGTGCTGCCTCCCTAGGATTTAGACTATAAACTGTCTTGTTTCAATGGACAACTACTTTACATTGTTTACAGCACACCCTTCCAGGCTATTTGATGCTCACCTTTCACTGATCTTAGACTATTTTATTACTTTGAAAATTATAGATAACAGATTGCAAAGCAAAAGAATCATTGTTTTCTTGATATACAAACGAATTCTGTTCCGTGGAGGAATAACCCTCTCCCCTACCTGCCACCCCATGCAAAAGCCAGTTTTGTGTCTATTTCCATATTCACTTAAACGTTCTTTTAAAGAATATAAATTTGTACTTCTTCACATTTTCCTTTGAACTGATTCTATCATCTTCCTGATTTGCTCACTTAAGTAATAAGTTAAATAATAAATAAAATTTGACATGTGCTATTTGATGTGTACATAGAGTCAAAATATTACTTTTTTTGGTAGAAATTATCTATTAATACTACCATCTTCATAGTTTGGGACATATCCAAGAACTATCTTTTATTAAATATCTTTCTTGAAATTGAGTCACTTTAAAATACTTAATCTATTTTAGAAGGCCATTTGGTATCCATGCTGTAAATGGAAACCATTTCACATAAGTAGAAGTTAAGTATGAAAATAAAACAATGTTTTGAGTTCCGATTAGAAATTGTGGTTTGTGGAGGACTCTGAACCCAAACCTTGTTTTATCTCTGTTACCAAGGGATATTAGTAAGAATTAAGAACACATTATTATCAAAGTGAGTCCTTCCCCTTATTCTGGCTTAGAAGGATTGAAAGAAAATAGAAAATGAAATAAACTTTCTTACAATGACAGTCAGTGTTGTTTAGTGCCACGTTTATGTACCATTTGAAATCATTTCCCACATCACCTGAATGCATTTTAAGTTCACAAGGAGGGTTATGTGTTTACATTTTAGTAAACGCTGCTTTTGATAATTAGCTTTTTTGCTAATCTTGTAGAGACAAAAATGCTTGTATCGTCCGTAATAGCGTATGATTAAAAAGTTGCTTATAGTTAAGAGCTAGAATGCATTTTATAGTAGCATCCTTTTACTTAAAACAGTGGCTAGCAAGAACATATCCATACAATTGAAAATGGAAAAGGCCTCTGAGTTGCTGTGACAAAGGTTCATTAGTTTATTCTGCAAAACTAGCTATATTCATGCCTTTACACAGATACAGTAAATATAAAATAAAGACAGATTAAAAGCAGGTTCCACTGGCTCTTTCCTCAGCTCCTGCTCTACGTTTTCCATGACCTGGGAGACATCCTCACTGTAGGCACCGTATAGATGGCTAAAACCCAAGAGGTTTAGAAACCAGCTATTTATCTTCTAGCACAATCATGTTTTCCCTTGACACTCCTTAGTGAATGGCAAGTCCATCCTTCCAGTTCCTGAGCCAGGCAGCTCAAGTCATTTTCTGACCCCTACTCCTCTATCGTCACATTCAATTGATTATCAAATCCATTGCTGTAAAATTTTCAAATCTGCCATCTTCTCTCTATCCCTATTGCCATTATTTATGTTATTAAATATCTTCTCTCATCTAGACATCTTCAACATTCTCCTAACTGGTCTCTCTGCCTTTAGGTTCCCTTGTCCACCTCTAATCTATTCTACATATTCCTGTGAGTAAATTTTATAAAGTAAAAATCTGCCTAGAAGTTTAATGTATCTCTACATCATACTCAGAATGAAATCGAGACCACTTATGGAAGTTTATATGGTCCTTCATGATCTGGTCCCGCTTCCTTCGCTAGACTTTATTCATTGACAGCTCTTCTCCCAAGCACCTCTGTTACCCCATCACATACTCTGTTCACATACTCTGTCTTGAGTCTGTTGTAATAAGTGAGTTACTGATGTTTCTATTGAAAGCTAATTCCTTCACTTGTGTCCTAGACCTATCCCCTCTTGCCTACTCAGGGATGTTATTTCAGCAACTTTTCTCTCTCTCCTGCAGCCTCAGTTTCTTCCTCTTTGCTGGATTGTTCCCATCAGCATTTAAATATGCTGGGTTTTTTTTTCACATCTTAAAAAATTATTTTCTTGATTCCGCCTTTCATGCTAATTGTGACCCCAATTCTTTGCTCCCTTAGGGTGTCTTTATTTTTTCGTCTCATTTTCTCTCTTAAGCCCATCCTAATCCAGCTCTTGCCCCATATTTCTCCATCAGAGTGGTTTCTGTTCAGGTTTCCAAGTGACCTCTGTATTGCTTAGTTTAGTGGTTCTTTTTCGGAACTTATGTTATATGACCCATCAGCAGCTTTTGGTATGGCTGAACACTTCCTCCTTGATGTAACTGAATACTTTCCCTTCTTTTCTTTTATTCTTTTATTTATATTTTTAAATTGAAGTATAGTCAGTTTACAACGTTGTGTCAATTTCTGGTGTACAACAATAGTTCAGTCATACGTGTACATACATTTATTCATTTTCATATTCTTTTTCAGTATAAGTTACAAGATATTGAATATAGTTCCCTATGTTATACAGAAGAAATTTGTTATTTATCTGTTTTATATATAGTAGTTAGTATCTGCGAATCTCAAAGTCCCAAGTTATTCCTTCCTGCCCCTTTTCCAACCCTTGGTAACTGTAAGTTTGTTTTCTATGTCTGTGAGTCTGTTTCTGTTTTGTAAGTAAGTTCATTTTTGTCATTTTTTTTTTTTAGATTCCACATATAAGTGATATGATATTTTTTCTTTCTCTTTCAGCCTTACTTCACGATCTCCAGGTCCATCCATGTTGCTGTAAATGGCATTATTTTATTATTTTTTATGAGTATCTCACATCTACTTTTTCTACTCATCTGTCAATGCACGTTTAGGTTGTTTCCATGTCTTGGCTGTTATGAATAGTGCTGCTATGAACACTGGGGTACCTGTATGTTTTTTAATTAGAGCTTCCTCTGGATATATGCTCAGAGGTGGGATTGCTTCCCTTGGCTTCCAGAGCACCACCCTTGCTTGGTTCTCCTCTCATTTCACTGGTTACTGCTTCCAAACCTCCTTTCCTATTTCTTTCTTCTCTTCCTGACCTCTGAATGTTGAAGTGCCCCAGAGCTCTGTTCTTAGTCTGCCTGTTTTCTATCTTCATTCGCTTGTTTGGAGAGTTTGGCTAGTTGCCTGGCTTTAAATGCTGTCTACATGCTGATGACTTTCAAATTTGTACCTTCAGCCAGAGTTCTCTCCTGAATCTCAGACGCATGCATTCTACAGCCTACTCAGCGTCTTCATTTGGTTATCTGATAGACATCTCAAACTCAACTTGTCCAAAACCGAATTCCCAATCTTCTCTTCCACGTCTGCCCCAAGCCTGCTTCATCCGCAGCCTTTTCCTTCTCAGTTGATAGCATTGCCATTCTTCTGGGTGCTTAAGCCCAAAGCTTGGAGATATGCTTGAATTCTTTGTCTCTCACATCCCACAATTAATCTGTCAGGAAATGCTGTAGACTTGGCCTTCAAAACATATCCAATATTCAACCACTTGTCACTACCTCTATTGCTACCATTCTTGCTACTGTCGTCTCTAGCCTGGAGCGCTGCAGTAACTTCCTAGCAGGTCTCTCTGTCTGCTCCCCTCGGAGTCTTTGCAGCATGCTATTCGCTCTGCCTAGAATGCCTGCTGCTCAGATATCTGCACGGCAGTGTGCTGTGTCTCCTTTAAGTCTTTGCTGAGATACCACCTTCGCAATGAGGCTTACCCTGGCCACACTGTTTAAAACTACAGCTTCTTCCCCTCCTTTACCTTCACAGGGGGCACTGTCTATCTCATTTACTTTACTCTGTTTTCTTTCCCTTAGCACTTAGCACCTTCTGACATAGTCTCCCCTCATAAGGGGACTTGCTCATAATGGAGCACTGTGCAGGATCTGCGTGGCCTCCCTGTGTTCACCCTGACGCGGTGGACGATGGAGAGTGGGCTTGGGCTTAAGTTCATCTTGCCTTCCAGGCCATGGTCCCAGAATTATAGGAGTGCTAGATCCTTGAAAGTGGGTCAGGATAGTAAGGCAAGGAATCCATGTTCTTGGGTGTCCTCGGACAAATCCCTTGACTTCTCAGTCCTTGTTTTCCCAGCTTAAGAATTTTCTGCTTTAAGTAAGTCTCTCTAAACTTTGCAAGTTTAAGCGTGCCTTCAGCCCTTAGGTTGATAAACAAATGGTAGAAACACAGCATATCAAGGAGTATATATAGCATAGCAGATAGAGGTGTAGGTTCTGGTGTTTGGCTGCTCGGGTTCTAATCCTGATACCACCAGTTGTAAGTTGTGCGACATTAAACTCCATCCCTTCTGTCCAGTTTTCCTATCTGCAAAATAAGCTCAATAATGATACCTCTTGCCAGAGACAGATCATCTTATTTTGGTGTGTGGAGGTTGGGAGTGGGAGGATACGGGTGGAGACGTTGAGGGAAGACGCCATGAAAAGTCCCTTTCCATCAGAAGAGTCTGTGTCTGCAGGAAAGTAAGGAGACTGCCTGCCTTCTGTTAATTAAATGAGTTAGTTTTGGATTGGCTAATTGACAGACCCTGCTCAGTAAATGCTGCTTGAATCAATAAATGAATGAATGTGTCTGAAAAATAATCCTGTACCTGCACCCTAGGACCCTGTGAAGTTGAATTAGCTATCTAGGTAGGAGAGCAATTTGAATTTATCTAGCCCTTCCTCGCTAGGTGTATCAAAGTACATACAGTCAGTTCTGGTTTATATGTGTGTGCTTCACTATGGTAGATTTGTAACGTCCTGCTCTGTCTTTGCAACGCATGTTAATTTGGTTTGGGGCTACCCTTCTTTATTTTCAAGTTGGGGGTAGGGGTGAAGGCGCAGCAAGGCAATGCAAACTCATTTTAATAGTGGTTTAGAAATAATGATGAAGGTAAAACAGGGTTTGAAGACATATACTGTGTTCCCAAGCAGAACGAAAATGAGTTTTGTATTATCTGTTCTTTTACATTCTTTACATTCCACTTCCCTTCCCACCGTGTGAATAGTTAACTGTGGAGAAGTGAAAAGAACATGGGATTTAGACTTGGCTACATCTAGGTTTGAGCCGAAGTTCCTCTACTTTATAGCTGTGTGTGCTTGTTAATAAGTCCATTAACTTCCCTGCACCTCAGTTTCCTTTAAGTTATGGACTGAAGATCATAGGTTGAAGCTCTAACCCTTAATAGAACTGTATTTGGAGATGGGGCCTTTAAGTAGGTAATTAAGGTTAAATGAGGCCTTAAGGACGTGGACCTTATTCAGTAGCACTGGTGTCCTTAGAAAAAGAGGAAGAGATACCACGATGTGCACACACTGAGGAAAGGTTACATGAGGAGTTTTACGCATGTCATGTAAAATTGCAGAAGGCAGCTCTCTGCAAGCCAAGGAAAGAGATCTCACCAGAAGCCACCCTTGCTGGCACCTTGATCTTGAACCTGGAGCCTCCTGAACTATAAGAAAATAAATTTCTGTTGTTTAAGCTGGCAAATCTGTTTTAATCTGTCATGGCAGCCTGATCAGACTAATGCAATAGGTAATTTGTGATAAGAGTCATTATAATACCGTTGCCATCAGAGGAAGCATAGTATAAAAATTAAGAGTGAAGCTTCTCAAGTCAGACTTAGCTCTGTCATTAGATTTTCAACCAGCCTGAACCTCAGTTTCCTTATGCATAAAATAAGCATCGTAACAATAACGCCGATCTCAGAGAGATGTCATGAGACATCATGGAACGGGTTATTGTATGTAAAAGTTTTAGCACACTGTGTATGCCATGGAGCAGGACCTGTGCTTCATACTTCCTAGTATTTAAAGATCACACTTGTACTACTCACTTTATAGAGTATTTGTGAGGATGAAGCCCGACATTGCATGTCAAGCTGCCATGGAAAATTAGATAGTTTTATTGTTATAATCGAGACATGACAGTTTTGGACACATTGTAATAAGCAATATTCATTTAACAAATACTTCATGTGTTAGCATTATATGTGAAGTTTCATTCATTAATTTTCATTCTGTGGCATTTGTCTTCAAGCTTCTCAGATGAGTACAAGTGTTTTTGAATAGTTAGGTCACTGTGTTGTTGGTCAGAGCTACAGTAACCTCAGAGCCATGTCCTTGGATTGGCTTTCAGCAGATAAAAAGGTAAAACTGCATTCTGTTGTTCTCCATGACCCAAGGCTAGAAAGAGCTGGTTGTTTCTGAAGCAAAATCATTATTTTGGGGTGGAGAATACACCAGGAATAAAAATTAATGACAGGGGAGTTCAGATCCACAGTCCCTTTAGGGCATCGTGTGTTTAAGCTTCAGATTATTTGATGCTTTTCAGTCATGCCTTGGTTTATTTAAAAGATTTTTAAAAATATAGATTTTGATCTTTTTTGTAAAGTTATTGTTAGAAATTTCACATTTTTATTTCTATGTAAATGGGATCTTTCTTCAATATGAAATTTTCTAAAGAATTTTAGCTGGCATATGTAAAAACTATTAATTTTTGTTTATTTGTCTTGCGTCTTACCCCACTTTGTACTCCTTTACTAGTTTAGTTTTTCAGTGAATTCCCTTGGATTTTCTAGGAAAGTAATTATGATTGCAAATAGTAATAGTTTTGTCTTTTCCTTTCCAATGTTTATTCAATATTTCCTTTTCTTGCCCTAGTGCATTGGCTAGGACCTCCAGAACAATTCTCAATAGTAGCATTTTTGCTTATTTCTAATTGTAATAGAGGTGTTCTTAGTGTTTCACTATGCATGTTTGCTGTTCGTGTCTGATATATACTTTAAACATAATACTAAGAAAATCTCTTTGATTCCTAGTTTAGTTAAAAGTTCATAGTGTGGCTTGTTGGTTCCATTTAGTAGAAGTCACTGTTCTCATTTATTCAGACTGGAGCTATCTTCCCATTCCCCGCTTGGGCCATGAACCCAGGCCTAGGAAGAAGTAGTTGGAAATTTTAGATGAATCATAAGCAGCCACAGTGCCTCACTGTATAGATTCTTCTGGGTTAGGCCAACTACAGGAACTTGAACTGATTAAATGAATCACTGAAAAAAATGAACACTAATTTTTTGAACTCTCAAACTAAACCCAAATGTTATTTTTTAATTGAGTGATGAGTCAAAGAGAAAGCCTTTTTTCTCTTTTTAAAACTCCCTAGGAAATTAGTTCAAAGCAGCACCAAAGCTGTATATTTTTGAATACTGTTGAAATGGAACAAAGGGAGAACTTCAAATGTCTCTAAATTCAATCTGCTGAGGACAAAGGCTTCATCTATGCAAAGTCCCTGGTAACAAGAGGCATAAATGCTTGGGGGCTTGGAATGGGGTGGGAGTGGCCAGACTCCAGAAGTGGCAGCAGTGGTTTAGCTCCTGCTTCTAATGTTGCTGCACCCTGGTGATCCCTCAGCCCAGCATCACCCCAGAACCTAAGCAGACTATGAATCATGGTTGACCTGCTACTAGGAATCAAGCTCAAGCCATCACTTCCCAGGACGTATGCTCTGAGGAGGGAAAAGCACATATGTACAATCCATCCACAGTCCCCCCTATCATAATGACAAAGCAAATGGCATTAGCTGCTTTTTCCTTTTCCATGTAGGTGCTTTCCACTGGAAAAGTTGTGAAATGGGCAACATTTGTCTTCAGTTCTACAGTTTTGCATTTCTTGCCCCCCTGTGTTTTCAGTAGGGGGCAGATCTAGTTCATTTCTGCACTCTGAGGACCCAGCTAAGTACTGAGTACAAAAATGGTCTCAGTTTAAAATTTTAATTTTTCAAGGAAAGCTTTTTTGACTGCTGACCTGCCTCAATCTGGGTCAGTTTGAGTCTTCTGATCTGTTCATATCACACACTGTATTCACATTACTATCATAACTGAAATTAAATCATTTCTGTATTTTTGTTCATTTCTTGGTTTAATGTCTGTCTTCAGAGCTAGAAAGTAAATGTCATGAGGGCATTTCTTTGGAATGTGACTTGCCCATAGTATGTACCCAGTACGTACTGGATTGATGGATGGTTGGATGGATGGCCTGTAGGACCACAGTGAGAGAACTCTAATAATACCTTTGCTATAGCAATGGTTGCCAGCCTTTTGGAATATAACCATACCTTACTCTCTCTTTTAATATTTCTCAATTTATGATGTCCTCCCATGACTATAATTGTAACCATGCTGGATGTACTTTTGAGTTACATACCCCTTGTGATTAATCGGCGGTGCCAAACGTTGAGATCAATTGGTCTAACAGATGAAATGAAACTCTTTTTAAAAACATTTCAGTTCAAACTCCATCCACAGTCTGGTTTCACTTTTACATCTCACCATTTCCCTGAGGTAAGAACACACTTTGTACTTCCCAGCCGAGTTGTTTTTCTCTAAAAAGCTCTGTGCTTCCTCGGCTGTGTTATGCTAACAGTCTTTCCAGACCCAGTTTAAGTGTCACCTTCTCCAGAAATCCTTCCCTGACTGCTCGTTCCTCACTCTTTCCAAAGATTCTCTTTAAAATTGACCCTCCGATACTCTTCCTTGGTAGGTAGCACCCATGGTGTTGAATTCAGCTCTATCGTGCTTGCATTCTCTAGGCAGCGTACACTGAGATGGAGTTAAGTGGGGTGGGATGTTTATTAGGGAGTGAGTGCCCTTTGGACCAGCATCTGTGAAAAGGAGAGAAATGAAGAAGGAGTGGGCAGAGGGAGAAACTGACCTGAGATGTAGATCTTCCTAGAACTTCCACCCACACGGGGAGCTTGGCAGGTCAGTGTTGTCTGGCATTGATCAAAGAGGCCAGGCGTTTATACCCATATAGCCATCAGTCATCGGATGTCACCTCCCCGGGCAGGAGCGAGCTTGGGTGGCGCAGCTTACTGCAGTGGATGTAATCCCTCTAGCAGCAGACAGCTAAAGGCTCTCTGCGGACAGCGTGCCCAGCTGGTGGACAGACTACTTCTTGAAAGGCAATCTGTGTCAACCACAAGCTTCCTGAGGTACAGGCCATGTCTTATTTGTCTGGGAAGTTTCCACAGTGCCTCGCCCTGTGCTTGACATGTAGTCAGTGCTCAGTGCGTTAATAGCTGCTGTAGAATTGCCGGTTGTTATCAGTCTAAGTGCTTATATCTGGCCATCTAATGAGTTCTCTGAAGGCAGGAACACTTTTCTCCCCCAGAACTGATTACTAGGCTTTTCACATAATAGGGGTGATTGATCCAGCTGCCTCTTAGAGCTGGTGTGTGTTTCATAGTGCCTGTCTTAGAACTCGGTATACATACGCTGTGATTAGTGTATGTGGATCATGGACAGAATGAGTGTTTGTGGTGGTTGAACTTGGGTAAGATGATTGAGGGATAAGGGAGATGAAGGTGTGTGTGTGTGTGTGTATATGTTGTGAGGTGTGTGTGTGTGTGTGTGCGCGCGCTTATGAGTGTGCACGTGTATGACTGGGTATGAGCACGTGGGGGCCACAGTGCATCTTCCCTGGCTGGGGTGTGGTGCATGGTGTCTAGTTGACAGTGGTTGGGAGCCCAGACTCAAAGCTGTAGGCTCCTCTCCCCTGGCCTTGCAAAGGCTGAGCAGGCCCCATCTCTAGCCCTCTCAGTGTGAAGTCCCTCCACTTTCAACAGACAGCAGTATCAGCCATAATTAAAGGTAATTATTCCGCGGTGCTCTGCATGTGTGTTGGCCTCCAAAGTACCCTGCAATGAGCAGGGAGGCAGCGGGGCTGTTTTTCTTCATAAAAACTTATGAGGAGTGCTGAGCAGATTAACAGCTTTAATGACAAAAATTACCGCTTACAACACTGACTTCAAATCAAAGAACAATATCCGCAGACAGATATTTTCATGGTTTTCATAACAATTCATTATAGGTGGCACCAAGGGATTACATTTTTATTTCCCCTGTGTCGTCTTTCTCAGACTCAGGTTCATTTCTCTTAATGAGGCGGCAGAAGATAAAGGGCAGAGACAGTGCCTCCGTGGTGGCTGCCACGAGAGAGGCATTTCGGGTCACAGAGCCGTCAGAACTCGGAGGGGAGGGGCCGAGGAGGGAGACTGATGGGAGCAAGAGTCTTCCTGCCATAATGAACCAAAATTAAGACATAAATTCTCCCACCTTTGTTCCGACAGCCCCAACTCAGGGATTCAGCTTTTTAATGAGGAATGGATCAGAAGCAAAAATTATTAGCTAATTAATTGTACAGAAGGAAAAAAAAAACCTTGCTGGAAGGATTGGGAATGGGGAGCCGCCCCATCACAGCAGCCCTTGAGAAGCAGGACGGAAGGGAAAGTTCTCGTGTTGGTGCAGTGGTGTCAGGGAGTGGGGATGGGCGTGTTTGGGGCTGGTTCCTGCTTGCCCGGCCTGGCTTGGTTAAGGTGGAGCACGGTGAGGAGCTTGAAGGCTTACTGGGAGGAGCCTCTCATAAACCCTGCTGGCTGCCTTCCTTTAGACTCTTCACAAAGTGGCATTCTGATTAAGCCAAATAGAGCAGAACCATTTAAAGAATCTGGCACAGTGTTTCTTGCAGTGTGGCTTCTGACCCATGAGCACTGGCTCAGTGCACTCAAATTTAGGTGTTCATAAGAGTCACCTGGAAGCTGGGAAAAGTGCAGCTTCCTGAGTCTGATTTGCCAGGTCCAAGCCGGGGCCTAGGAATCTGCATTCAAACAAGAGTGCCAGGTGGTTTTCCTGTCCACTAAAGGTTAAGAGCCACTGGGTCTGTGCTCAGAATCAGGACTTCTGTTCCATTTCCTATCCTCCCCAGAGTCTGCATGTATGTGACTTTGGACTGTTTGCTTCTCTATTCTGTGTCTTGGTTTCCTTGTCAATGCATGGGGGATGATAATACCAGTTGAGAAATTACTTTGAGATGAATGCCTCATTTGCTTTCACTGCTTGTACAACCCAAATTAAATCTTGAAATCCTAGCATACTCTTTACAATCCATTCAGATCTCAAACAGGTTTATAAATAAAATAATTAAAATAGAAAAATATATTACTTGTCATCAGCTTTTCTTTTTGAGTTTGGTCTCCACTTTCTTTGTTGCTATTTTTCTGGCTGCTGGTAGGGTAGAGATTTAAATTTTTTTTTTAATTGTGCGATGCCAGAAATAGAACAAAATGGTTGTGGCAGGAATATGAGAAAAGGCAGATGGGTCTATAGTGCATTTAGAGTGCGGCAGACAACCTCTGACTGTCTTGATTAAAATTTGCCAGACTACACGTCTCCTATCAATTTCAACAGGTCAAGGGACATTAACATTGCAATTGTCTGTAAAGGGCTAATGCAACTGCACATGACTGTCTTTGTGTATTAGGTAACACAGGGATCCTGCTTCAAAGAATTCTGATTTCAGCATGTGTGCTAGACATTGTTCTAGGCAATGATGCTATAGAGATAAATAAGACACATTCCTTGCCAATAAGAAGCTCGTTATCTAGGGGAAAATAGACAGAGGAACAGATAATTATAACATCATGCGATCATAGATGCTAGGTACCATGAGGGTACAGAGGAAGAACAGACATGTTGTTCTTGGTGAGAGGCGGAGAGAGGCGATATGCAGGGTTTGGAAGAATGTCACAACATTGGAAGGCAATGAAGGGAAATTCTTATTGGCAGGAACAACACTTGGCACAATAGTCAAATAGATAAAAGACTCTCTTTGGCACATCCCCCGTCTCTGGTTTCAACAATTTTCTCTCTGTTTTATGTGTATCCTGAGCCCTGGGGAACCCAATAACTCAGATACCCTGAGATTCCTCTGTGGCTCAACACGACTAGAGCATGTCCTTCTGAACACTCCCATTGCAATGTACATTTCCTAACCACCAACACCTCACTGTGCTGTGCTCTAATCTCTTGTCTTTCTCATGTGATGCTTTGGAACAACTTTAGCTCTTCTCTTTCTCTTTTGCCTATGATGTTAAACTCACTAAGACCTATTGCTGCTATCTCTGAAATGTCTCTTGGTGCCTTCTTCTCTGCCTCTTATTTTTCCCATTGCCCTACATTACATTCTCATGATCTCTCACCTAGATTCTTAATAACAACCTTAAGGCAGCCTTTTGCCTCTAATTTTCTGGCCATTTGGTACAGTCTCCACGTGGCCACAGATAATGTTATTTTAGAATAGAAATATGAAGAGTTACACCTTTTCATACATTTGTTGAATAAATGCAATCACTTCTCTGTGGTCTTAGAGGTCTAAGTGGTCTGTGGTCTGCATATTTTGATCCAATTCCAATCTTTCTGGGATCATCTTCTTCTGATAGGTTCCGGCTTCAACCGCGTGAAAGGCTCCAGTATCATCTCCAATGAGCCATTTGTCATCCTTTGAGACCACAGTGTGTGTCCATGATTTCATGCTTGGCTAACATGATTCCCTTTGCCTGGAATGCCTTTCAGAGAACTTTATACCTTAACACCTTCCTAGAAGAGTTAGAAATAGTATTGGATAATTGAAATGATTGGGTGATTGAAATAAGTAGTATCTCCTCTATCGTGAGCTCATGTGGTAGGTGAAGGGAGGTCTGCATGGCTTGGTCTAGTCCTTGGTCTTAATATTTCAACACATTAAGCAATGTTTTACTACTTTATTCTAACCATGGTCCTCTGGTCCCATGCTCAAATAATATATTGGGAAGTGTTGAATATTTACAGTTAATTTTGTGAAATATTTGATTCCTTTTGGGCCTTTTCTATCATGCTGTGGGAATTTAATGAATTTCTAAAAACTTTAGTGCTCACCTTCTTTTTTCACCTATTATGAATTATAACAATAAACATTTATTGGGTACTTCTAATGTGCCAGGCATAGTTCTAAATTACTTACATGAAATTAACTCATGAAATTCTCACATTAGTCCTATGTGGTAGGTTTTATTATCATCATCATTTTAATGATGATGAAATTGGACTCACAGAGAGGTTAAACAATTTGTCTAGGAGGTGGTGAGTGGCCCTCTGGCTCCAGAACCTACATTCATATATACAGAGCTAGTAATTATGTACACGTGGGTGGAGAACTATCGAGTGGAGGTATTAAAAAATTAGGTAGGCGTCCAAATTCTGTCTTATCTCAGCTACTCTCCCCTAGTCCCAGCGAGGTCCGCAAAGATGTGTGCCCACAACAAGGCCAGACGAAGGGACACTTTGTTACCAGGATGAGTTTTAGCCTTCTACCTTAAGTCACTTGGAGGACACATTTTTCCTCAAACAGAAGGAGACCCAGTCCTAGAGTCAGATCCTAGAACCTGGCCGGGAGGCTTCCTTTCTTTGCTGCATTCTCTGAGCCCTTGACTCTGTCTTGTACTGGTGAGCAAAGGTTAGTAACAGGAGGAACCAGTCAGGCAGCAAAAATAGCAAGAACAAGCGTTAGTCTGGCTTCTTGCACCTGGAGATGGGAACATCCTGAGAGCATTTGTGTGGAGCACAGTGCATATGCTTCTTCTTCTTATAGATAATGATACGCACATCCTGTCTCTTTGGTATTGCAGTAGACTAGACAACAAGGCTGTGTTCATAAGAGATCTCAATAAATTGTTACAGAAATGAATTCAAGATTCTGTACGTAGAAGAACAGCAAAGGCTTTAATGTAGAAGGTTCATTGAAGCCATTAATAAAATTTTCTAAGCTATTCCATATATTCATAACTAGGTAATATTTATGTGATTTATGGTTTACTCATATAGTGGAATGTTTTGCAGTCATTAAAATTTTTTTCTTAATTTTTGCAAGTTGTCTTAAATGAAGTAAGAATTTTTAATGATGTCATATTAAGTGAAAAAGCAGGATGCAAGATTATTATACAATGTGGTCTCAACTATGTAAAAATAGGCATTAATAGTCATTAAAAAAATAAAGATGATCTACACTTGCTTCTTCAGGATTTATTGTTAAATCATAAAGGAAAGAGCAGAATAGGGCCTATGGAATGATACCATTTTATGTAAAACAATATATACAATTCTTGAAGCCCACACAAAAAACTGGGGAATAAATCTGGGGGTAGCAGTGGCTAGAGTGGAAAAAAGTAACTTAATTTTTATTATACTAGTTTTCATGCCTTGCATTTTTTGCTATGTCCATACATTTTTTTCAATAATAAAAGTTTCCTTTTTGTAATTATATGCACACACACACACACACACATATACCAGTTAGCCGTAATGAGAGTGTGAGCAATTCAATTTTTCTTCTTTTATCTTCTCTAAAGTTTCTAAATGTTGTACAATGAATGTATCTTATTTTTATAAGTAAAAATATTAAACTTGATTTGGGACAAGCTGAAAACCTGGGATGGAGACCAGGGACAGAATTATGAGAGAAGTCTCTGTGTTTTCTTATGGAAAACTCAAGCATTTTTCAGACATCTGCTGAGAGATTTCTTCCCCAGAGAAACCTCGTCCTGAATACTTAATAACAGGCGAGCCTCCCCTATTATTCTCTCCATAGCACCCTGCTTGGTTTCCTTCACTGCATTTTCACCATCGTTTTATTTGTTGGTGTGTTTTCCTGTTTAATATTTGTGTCTTCTTCTGGGCTGTAGATTCACTATACTCCAGCACACAGCCCAGTGCCTGTTGCATGGTAGGCACTCAATAAATATTTGCTGAGTTACTAAATGAAGAAGTGGACACTCATCCTCTTCATGACCATGTATCATAGAACCGAGTGGCAAAAGTCTATAGATCAGAGAAGAAACACCTACAGTGGACTTATGCTTTAGAATGACTGTTAAGCATGGTTCCAACAGGGTCACAAGAGCGCAAGGATGGGCTACAAAAACAGAGTGGAAGGTAGAGAGGGATGGCCTGTACTTAGGACAGCTATGTGATGCTGGAAAGTGGGCTTTCTCATGGGTGGCCGGTGTCAGCTTGTCAGATTCGTGGTGAAGGCCCCCCTGTTGTCACATGGGCACATACATTGGGAATGAGGGATGGAAGGTGGACTACCAACTGGTACCATTAACCCTCGTGAAAGCCCACATTCCATTTATAAGGAAGACTATGACGTTAGAAGTGACAAAGCACAAAATGGTAGGAATGAATTTGGAGAGCTGGAGTTTCTTAGACTTGGCTAGGCTGGGAGCTGGCTGTGTGTCTTTGTTGTAGTCACCTCACCTCTCTGAGTCTTGTTTTATCATTTGGAAAAGGAAGGCACTGAGTGATGATCTCTCAGGGTCCTTGCAGCATACCACTGAATGATTATATAAAACAGAGGGTTTTTAGGGCTTGGTTGGAGAAACCTTTCAGTATGACTTACAGTCACTGTCAGTTGGGTCCCAACAGAAGGCATGGCACAAATGTGGGATGTGAATTTGGTCGTGGAGGATGGGCTAACATAATGTGATAACAGGTCATCCCAACATCTCTCCACAGAAAAGAATTGGTCTTCAGTGACTCTGACCAGTAAGATGCATGAAATGGCTCATGTATATGCAAAGGTAAATTCTGGCTCTGCCATCTACTGTCTGAGTGACCGTGGGCAAATTTCTAAGACCCAGTTTTCTGTAAAATGAGAATAATAATAATACTTATTATTATAACAGTATAAAGATCAAATAAGAAGGTGCTTGAAAAGCACCTAGAATGGTCCCTGGTCCATAGTACTGCTCAATAACCAAAAGCCTTTATAATTTAATGTGCTATCAACTACATTTACAGAGTACAGACCATGTGGAAGGGTTGCATCAGTTCCCCGTGGCGCTCTTTAAATCCTGTGTAAAGAAAACAGGGGGGAGGGTATAGCTCAAGTGGTAGAGAGCATGCTTAGCCTGCACGAGGTCCTGGGTTCAACCCCCAGTGTCTCCTCCAAAAATAAATAAGTAAATAAATAAACCTAATCCTCCCCTACTGCCAAAATGAAATAATTAAATAATACAATTTAAAAAGAAAAAAGAAAAAAAAAAAAGAAAACAGGGCTTTATTTATGGGGCTGCTGTTGGGGTGAAATGTCTCCTACTCTAGAGAAGAAACCCTGCTCAAGGAAGTACATGTTATTAATAAAACCACCGTCTTCGCCCTTCAGGTGCTTGATCGCCATCAGTTCCTTTAGGTCCCACAACAACTCTTACGAGATCGGTCTTCCTCTCTCCTGCGTGGCTGAGTTTCGGCAAGGTTACCTGCCTGAGTGAGGGTCAGTGACAGGATGAGAACCACGGTCTGTGGGACTCCACAGAGTCCATGAGTTGAACCCCTTGGCTGAATAGCCTTCTGCCACTGTTACTTGTGCTTTCTCTGGGCTTTGCTTTCCTGAAGCCAAAGGTCACTCTTGTCCCTCCTCTCCTGTTGCAGGCTCACAGGCTGCAGCAGGTGGGAGTCAGTTTTCTGCACTCCCTACAGGTTTCCTGGGTCCATCTTTCTTCTGTTCCAGCATTAGCTGAAATTCATGTGCAGAGTCTTCAACCCTAGGTCCTCCTGATGCTTCCAGATGAGAGAAGGTGACCCCGAGCTCAGGCCAGGCTGGGCTGTCCACAAAGCGTGGGAAAATTATCAGCAGAGACAAAAAATAAATGTTCTCCCTCAAGAACTGTTTTTGTAGGGCTGCATTTTCTGATGTGAAGAGCACATTTTTTGTTAATCTGTTCTCAGTGGCAGAATCAGGGAGAGTGGGAACAGGGCTATTTTATCTACCCCAAACAATTCATCAAACAAACTCAGGGGATCTGAGATAGTCTCTGACAAATAAGTCAACAGTGCTCCCTTTGTCTCGGACCACACATGCAAACCGTTTCTTTTAAAGGTAGAGGAGGTCATCTTGATGTTCTGTGGATGTCTGCAGGCGACACATGCTTTCCTTTACTCCTTCCTGGCCCCCAGGGTGACTGCAGATCTTAAAGGCTGTTTGGGGAGGAGAGTGGGAAATACTGAATGGCAAGGGAAGGCAGAACTTGGTTGTCCATAGAGAGTTTGGGCCTCTGTGGGGAAGAACTGGCTAGGCCTCTGGGAAAGCACTGAGAGGTAGACACACAGTTGCCCTTGTGGCATGCCCCTCTCCAGAACATGGTAGCTTTTTTTCTGCTTTGGGACAGGAAAAGTAATAATACTGATTACAGCTAATGTTCTCTGAGCACTTTCAGAGTGCTGGGCTTGAGGATAAAGCCCTGTGCAGATTATCTCATTTCATCTTCACAGCAGTCCAGGGAGGCGGGGAAAGCTATTATTCTGTTTCCCGATTGATAACTGAGGTTCAGAGAGGTTAAGTCACTGGCCTGAGGTCACACAGCTAGAAAGCAGGGAGGCAGAATTTGGACATGGACAATTTGATTCTAGTCCCATACTCTCAGGCCCAGAGAAGCTGTGACTTGCTCACAGTCGCAAGCTGGTTAGGGGGCAGAATAGGATTAGAATTTAGGCCTTCTGATTTTCAATTTTTCTGACCATATCACTCTGCCTTTTCATTTAAATTGTCATGGAAATGATATTTCAAAGGACCAAATTCAAGACAGCGTTCAGTTCATTCATTCAAATTAGTCTCACAAACAAGCAGACAAGCTTGGTCGTCTTCCTTTAACAGTGTTAAAGAGCAATCGAGGGGATTTTTGTTGTTTTTATTAAGATAATAATTTATAATAATAATTTAAAACAATAATAATAATAATTTATTAAAATGATTAAAATTATTTCTTTTCTGAGTATGAAAGTAATATAAGCTCATTGCAGAAAATTTGGAACATATAATAAAGTAAAATTTTTAAAATGACTCATACTCCCCATACCTAGAGGAAATGTTAGCGTTTTAGCATATTTTTAAAAATATGGTTGACTTCATGATCTATATGTATCTAATTTTATATCCAACTTGAAGTTATATTGCTGATGATAAATAGGTTTTAAATATGATTGACTGGTACTTAGAAGGGTTCTGTGGCCTTGTGTACATCTTCGGTGAACTGATGATGGTTGCTGCAGGTCCATGGTTGAGGACTGCATCAGGAGAAGCATTTATCTGGTATACTTTTAGGGGCTGCATCATGGCTGCACTTCATTTGAAGACATTTTGCTGCTAGTGTTATTTCCGGGAACGATGACGTTGGGGCAGGCGAAGGGCTTACTCTCATGTATTGATGAGGTTTGCCTGGTGGCCTCGATTAGAGCCAGAATTTCCCTTACTGTCAAAAGGACAGTGCTTCATGTGGCAGAAGGATTTGGGTCCTCTCTTGATAGGTATGTGGAGGCCCTGATCCCTGAGACAGAGGGACTGGGGTTGGAATAGCCTGCCTCGCGGGGTTTGTCAACTCCATGCCTCTCCATCTCGTCTTTGTCTGGTTGCCTGTTTGTCATCTTGCACTTGGCCTTCTGTATAGCAAAATGCGGAAGTGAACCACTCTCTGATGTCAGAGTCCTCTGCTCCCCTTTACTTATTAAATCCCTGAAATAGTGAACTTAGGGTTGGAAAAGACCTTCAGGTGCATTCCAAAGCTCTTATCTTACAGAGGAGGCTTTACATGGAGTGTGACACAGGCTGGCCTAAAGTCGTGGTCTCCTGGCCTGTGTTCAGCTCTTCCCCTTCCTTGTTGATTTGCTTTCAAACTCCATGGCATTATATTTTTATAAGGAGAAAAAGACATTGACGGATGGATTTAAAATCTTACAGAAATGATCCACTTGTAGAGAAGAGCCTTGTTGAGTCATTTACATTTTACACCTTGATTCTTCCAGTTATCTGTGCCCACTGTGACTGGTTTCCAAACCAAAAATTAGATCATGTGGTCAAAGAGTCCTGAGTTGATTTGTGAAGTTATTTTAAAAAAAAAGGTGTTATACAGGTTTACAAAGAAAATCATAATTAGTTACTTAGTGATTTATCTATTGAGGAAGTACTATTTTAAGGTTTTTACATGACTTTTCTCCTTTAGTTTTCCCACGATCCTATTACATAAGTATCAGGAGTATGTTTATTTGACAGATGAGGAAACCAAGGTGTAGAGAAGTTGGTAGACTTAACTAGGGTCAAGGGTGTGACTGAAGATATTTGATAATTTATCCTGATTTACTGTAAACTGGCACCTGGTGGTGAGCCCCCCAAAGTCAGGTTTAACCGTGTTTTAGTTAGAAGTCTTGATGCCACTTAATTCTATAGTAGTGGACTGACTCAGGTTGACATTTGAGCTTTCCAGCGTTCAGACTTTCTTATCTAAACCACAGTCTCCATTCGGTGAGCAGTGGGCTTTGGGATTGCTGCATTCACAGAGGAGGAAGGGCAGAGGTGACGGGGGATGGGGCTAACCTCTTTTGAAATCCTGCTTATGAGTTTGGGACCATGTTCATCCTGAGGTTTTGACTCTCATCAAAGCCCTGGTAACTTAATTATTAAAATGTATTCACTCACCCTGTAAAAGACAGAAGTTTCATCACATTCCTTTTAGGCTGTCTCTACTCGGTGACTGAATGTCTGGGTTGTGTCATAACAAGGCCAATTAAAAAGAAAAAGTCACAGAGTCAAGGCATATCCCCTACCCTCTGAATCAGGTTCATGCCCCTCTCAGGGTGTATAAATCCCCTGCTCTGCTGGGGCTCAGGGCTGCTCCTCTGGAGCCTGTTGTGCAGTTTTATGGCCTGCACTGACCTCATGATGTCACTGGATCATCAGAGGAGGCGGCATGTGGTTACGAAAGGCTGGCTCCTAAGAAGCAGGCCCAAGGCATGGAAAACGGAGAGGCATCCTAGAAACAGCCCCAGGGAGCCAGAAAAAGGAACTGGGCAGCAATCCTAGGGCAGGATTTCTGCCACCTGCACTTGGGCAGTTGGACATGGTGGCCATACTTCGGCCAGCTATTTGCATTTGAGCATGAAATCTGACTCCAAGGTGATCCAAAGCAGGGAAAAAAAAAAAACCCAAACAAATATTGAAGCAGCTATGCTGGCCAACAGGTTGTTAAAAATAATACTCAACCAATGTCAACTCCCATTTTGCTGCGTGAAGCATATAGGTCTCATTGGTATATATGACATAGGGCCTAGGCAGGTAACACTAAAGGGATCTCTGGTCCTGGCGATGCTGGGCAAGTCATTTGGCTTAGGGCTCTGTTTATCTTTATCAAGGCAGCTTTTTTTTTTTTTTTTTTTTTTTTTAAGATTCCTTTAAAAATAATAAATACTAATACTAAAAAGGTTTCCATCAAGCCCATCTTCCAAAGAAGTTTGGAACTCTAGATGGTTAGGAGAGCGATGTTTGTCTTGGTCAGGCACACTACCTGTAAGGTGATTATCTATGGAAAGAGCCCTGGATTGAGAGTCTGAACACCCAAGTTCTCAGCTCTGGTTCAGCATGTATTTGGGGTCCCATTGGGCAGATCCTCCGCACGCTATGACTCCACTTCCCTCTCTAAAAACTAATTCAGTTCCATGCAGCTTGAAGACACCACACATCGATTTCTTTAGCCTCTTTATGACATAATTAAATAACCCTTTCCAATTCTTGAGACCACTAGGGAACAGTCTTTGAAAATATGTATTTATTCAGCCGCCAACTCAATGATCATTGTAAGTTGGACGGAAAAGACTCCAGGAGTCACTGGGAACCATGTTTTCAGGTTACCATCAGTATGGAGATCCAGAAACTAAAAGGAATTAGGGTGAGTAACAACACATAGTGAAGCAGGCTGAAAACCAGTGAGACTTGAATCACTTGTTGGTAATAGATGGACCTTTTCCAGCCACCTTAGTCCTCAGAATGTTTTCATCCATAGGTAGTTATTTATTTATTTAATAAATGGAACCTGGCCAAAGTTTGTTGAAAGCAAAGGTTATTTAAAATATTTTTAACCCTTAAAATTATCCACCAAACAACAACTCAGAAGCCACACATGATACAGACAGACAGAGGGAGTGCCTGTGATGAGTGCTGCCTTCACTTCCAGTGATACCACTGCTGTTTCTCACCTTTGTTTCCCCATGCTCTTTGGAAGAATAGGTGTGAAATGTTACCTTTCTTTCAGTCTTCCAGTACTTCCAGGGAGATCTGAAGTCTGCCCCCTGGGACCAACTTCCGTCACTACTGCACCATTTCCTTGACGCAGCTGGGGGTCTCCTGTTCACAGCTGGCCCTTATCCTTCTTGCCCCCTCTAAGGCCTCCTGCATCATTGAGAAAATTGCCTCTTTAAGCCAATTCCCTGCATGCAACTTTCTAGGCCTTTAAAAATTGTCATTAGTAAAAACGTGATCTTGGTTCGTTGTAGAAAATTTAGGAACTGAAAGACAAGCAAAAAGAAACACAGAAATTACCCATAAACCCATGACCCCGAGAGAGCCATTGTGAAAATGTTAGTGTATTTCCTGGCATTTGTGTGTGAGTGGAGAGAAGTGAGCGAGGAGACAGCAGTGCCAGATGAGGCCAGAGGGAGATACCAAGCGCACAAGGCCTTGCAGCCAGTGCCGCGGATCTGGGACTTTCTTCTGAGTGCAATGAGAAAACGAGGAGGAGTTTCCGTAGGACCAAGAGAAGATCATGTATGTGTTTTAGAAAGATCACCATGACTGCAGTGTGGAGACCAGACTGAAGGCAAGAGGCCAGTTAGGAAGCCATGTAAGAAGGAAGCCATGTGCTCATTCTCAAGATCTCACCTTGCGTCATTTCCCTTTTCTGAAATATTCTCCTTTCTTCTTAGGTCCATCCAAACTCTACCTCTTCTTCAAACAACTTCGAGTACCCAGCTCTTCAAACCTTTCTTGACTTCCGTCTCCTCTAGAGTTTTACTCAGTTGTTGGGCCACCTTCTTCCAGCTGACCCACGGAGTGTAACCCACAGCTGCACTGAACCAGGGCAGTCTCGTGGGGCTGGTCACAAAGCTTTTTCATCTTCACTTTCCCATTATCCATACTTGCGTTATCTCTTGAAGGATCCTATCAGACATGATAAATTAATGAATAATAAAATGTAAACAAAATGAACTCTATTATCCCTCCCAGGGCAATCGCTTTTTTAAAAACTTCAATCCTATACACAAGCAGGGGGAATAGTATAGTGAGCTCCTGAATGCCGCCAGCCAACCTCCACAGTCATCAGCTCAAGGCAAATCTTGCTTCTTTTGCACTCCCAACTACTCCATCCTGCCTCCCACATCTTATGTGGGCAATTGCATCATAATAGACAAAATAAATTAACCCCAAAGAGTGCATCTTTAAGGGGGAACTACTGGCCATTTTATCAGATAGTTGGGGAAGAAGTTTCCACTGTGCTCTTTTGAGCAATCACATCACATGTGAAGAAGTCAGTGCGTGCACTGAGTGCCTGGGATATATAAATATGTGAGCATGAAGCACATAATACTTTGGGGAAGGAAAATGTTGCCATACAGTCTAGCACAATTTTCTGGGGAATCTGAAATAGCATGTCAAATAGAGGTCAAACTACCCTTCTGAGGGGAGATACCTGGCAAAGGAAAATGTGCCAAACAGAATGACCTTCCACCCTCAAACATATCTGAAGCCAGAAAATGTGCTGGAGGAGTCAGCTTCCTGAAGAACCCAGGTACCCAAAAAGCCTGGAGTGGTGCTGGAGAGTAGTGCTCTAAAAGGCAATCTTTCTTTTTTTTTTAATTTAGGCAACATAATTAAATGATAATAGTACCATGTAGCACAGTTTTATGAAGCAATAATCCAGTTCCCAAATGGGTAAACTATAAACCTGATGGCCAAGTCATTTATCCCAATGAAGGAGCCTGATTATTGCAGGGGAAAGCAGGGGATTGCCCTGTTATGATGATTTTGCTACACAAGTTTAAGTAGGTCTAAGGCATTCAGTGTAGGTTCTTACCCTGGATAGGGAAGCTGAAGCTTTAAATCTGGGAGAAAGATGAAGGCAGATAGGGATGGACTGCGGGCTAGGGGATGTGTTTGAAGAGAGCTTGGGGGTGGTGAGACTCTGCCAAGGAAGCAAGTGGAAAGAATAGATGAATTCAGTGAAATTACAGCTTCAGAAAGAAAAACTCATACCACAATTTCTTATACTTTCTTGCTCAGAAAGCAAAAAACTATTTTCCAAAAACAAAACAAAACAAAACAAAACAATGGAGAAGGGAAAGAACTGTTCATTTGGGGGCTCTAACTATATGCCAGCATTTTTATACATTTTATCTCATTTAATCCTCACTGCAACCCTATGAAGTAAGGATTGTCTTCCATATGCTTTAATTGAGGAGAATGAGGCTCAGAGAAGACAAGTCATGTGCCCAGGATCACAGAACTCATGTGGGAGCCAGGATTCAAGCCTGCTCCTTTGACCATTTTGTTTGTCTCATCCAGAGAGTTAGAAGCAAGAGCTTCCACTGAAATCTGACCTGGTACTGGATGGATGCTCTCCAGGGTCCCCTTAGTGGTTCTTGATTGCAAAATGTTCTTATACTCTGGGCAGTAAAGAAAGAATGCTGAACACATTTTTTCCTAATGGGATCTTTGGAGCCAGGAAGGCAGCCTCCTGTTTCTCACAGAGCCCAGATCTGTCCTCTTCCCTGGCCACTTAATTTTCCTCTGCAAAGCATTTATTTTAGTCTGCCAAGCACCCAGTAGATTCCCAGGCACATGACATCGGTAAATACTGTGCAGTAAATACACAAATGAATGGAAGCATCACCTACACATGCATCTCTGCACAGAGAGCAGTACTGTATTGCAGGGCCATATCCTTTAGGGTTAGGCTTGAATGTTCACTCCTCTGCTTCTCCATCTTACTAAAGACGTCCACAGTTATTTTTCCATCTTCCTAGAGCACCTGTTGCTCTAGGTCCAGACCATTCGTGTCGCCAAGAACTCATATACTATAGTTTTTGTTGTTGGTTTAGTATAAGAGAATCTTGTCTCTCCTTGTAGAGTAAAGCAGCTTAAGGAAATGAACTTTCATTATTCTTGTGTCTGCCGTAGCACCTACCACAGCATTCCATTAGAAGGTTCCTGGTGAATGTCACTGACTTGAAGGGTCTAGATGAATTTGAGGAGGCAGAAGGCATAGTGGTTAAGAGCATGGGCTTTGGAGGGAAACAAAACTGTATTAGAAATCTGGCTCTGCTGCTTACTAGCCTTGAAAAACGTTCTCCCTCTGAGTGTCACCTCCCTTATCTGTAAAATGTGGACATCAGTGGTAGCTGCTATGTGTTGGATATTAAGGTTAAATGAGACTGAGCATGGTGAACACTAAGCATAGTGCTTGGCATAAACCTGATGCCCCAGTAAGTGGTAGGAAAAAGAAAAAAGAGAATGTAAGAGAGCTGACCTTCGTTTTCTTGCAACAGGAAGGGGTATGGCTATGGAAGAGAGGGTACAGGGAGTCCCTTAACTAGATCCAACTGTGACAACTCTGAGATGTGAATCGCTTGCAAAAGGCAACTGGTCTTAGAGAATATAGCCCTTGTTACTGACTTCCTTCTTGTGACTTTGAGATGCTATTAGTCATCTCTGTCTTCTGTCCCTCACTTGGGGATAGTAGGTCAGACCTACACCTGGTACATCTCTGCCATTTTCAAGTCTGAGAATCTACAACTAATTCTTCCTCAAGTGAGAAGGAATCCCATCTAAAAAAATCTATCCGCCTCAAAAAAAAAAAAAAAAAAAAGCAAGAAGAGCACAGGGCTGCAGGAAAAAAAGGAAACCAATATTTATTGAGTGCCTCCATATACCGAGCATTTACTGAAAATGTACTATACTGCATTTTGTGAACAAAAGTGGGACGACTTACTCTGGAAAAGCAAGCAATAAAGATATAAATATTGTATTTAATATCAGGTAGATGATTACCGTGAAGCAGAAAATAAAGTAGGGTGAGGGAATAGTAAGTAATAAAAATACTGCTTTAGATAATGTGGTCAGGGGAGGCCTCTTTGATACTGTGACTTTTGAGTGGAGACATGAGGTCCTGAGAGGGTGAGTTGGGCCAACTTCTAGAAGAAGGGCATTTCAGATGGAGGAGACAGAAAGTCATCTGAGGTGTTCAACATGGATGTTGTGGTCAAGGGACTGCAAGAAGGCAAATCTCACTGAATCAGCATGACCGAGGAAGAGAGTGGCAGGAGATGGTGCGGACAAGTACCCAGGAGCCAGGTCGTGTAAAACCTTGTAGGTAGTACTGCCTTCCCCCCAGGCAAGAGCATAGGAGGGTCCCGAGCACCACAGTCATGGAAAAAGCAAAACTTATTAACGAACACACAGGCCTCTATTCCTTGTGATTCAGCACTCAGTGTTAACACAGAGCAATTCAAACCCTACGCATCCACCCTTGTAATTAACACCATTCAGGCCCCAGAGGCACACTTGCCCTATGTCCTCAAAACAAAAGGTCACTGCATCCAAAAGCTGTAAAAGTTTGATTGAAAGTTGTGCTGTTGCTGACCTTGGAAACGGACGCTGATTAGGAGTTCGGAAAGGATTTGAGTGAAGTATTTAAATAAAAGAAAAGTTGATTTGATCAATTCTTCCTTCAAGATATCTCAAATATCAAAACATTTTTGCATAATGAAGTGCAAAATTATTTCCCAGCGGCGTCAAGCATCTATTTTCTTGCTTTTTTTCATATTCCAAAATGTGCTTCTGAAAGTACTCATGAATAAGGTTGCATATGGTGGTTAAAGAATGCTTTGCAATGTAAAAAAGTCATATTACTCTTAAATTTTTATATATATTTTTATATACGTTTAGTGGTAAAGTGTTAAATATGCTGTGATACAGG
This sequence comes from Camelus ferus, assembly GCF_009834535.1. Classification (NCBI taxonomy): domain Eukaryota; kingdom Metazoa; phylum Chordata; class Mammalia; order Artiodactyla; family Camelidae; genus Camelus; species Camelus ferus. The sequence goes on from NC_045698.1 coordinate 111,866,496, forward strand.
AGCTTTACATTGGCAACTAGATGAACCTTCAGTCTAGAATTACAAATAGTTTCATTTTATAAAAATATTAAAGAGGATTTAATTAGATTTTCAAAGAGGTAAATGCGTTTCAGCCTTATTTAAATACTTTGATTTAAAATGTTGACATTCATTAATATAAATAAACTTTTGCCTTTAAATTTTAGTAGATAATTTTGAATATTTTAATGAAAGTAGCATTTTTGCAAACATGAAAACAATTTTGTTTTGATTTTTGTATTTACATTAATTGAAATTTTTGATGAAAATTTATTCAGATATTATATACTTTGAATAAAAATACCTTTTAATACTTTAGGTAATTTCTGTCAGTAGAACACAAAATTACATGAAAGTCTTGATTGTAATAAATACTTGCTAATTTTGCTGAAATTAAGGCAAGAAAAAATTTATGGAATGAATGGATAGCAATTTATCATTTGTTTACACATTTATTTTATTATTCATCCAAACATATCTAGTCCATCAAGAAGACACCCAAAATGCATAATAATGATGAAAATGAATAGTTTTAGATATTTTGCCAATGTTTGGATATTTGAAAACCATAGATTTATACTTTAGTCACTTAAAAATAGATTTTAGTCATTTAAAAACGTATTTTTAGGTTTCACTCAATATTCCATATATTTATCAAGTATATAGGCAGGAAATATTTTTAAGCAGTTTGTCGTCTTGGTTTAAAACCTTAAAAAACTTGGAATGTGATAGGTGGATCTTCCTTTGGATTCTTGCCCTGGACCCTGCAAATGTTAGCAGAGGTCGACCTATACGCTATGGTTGAAAATGGGTTTTATTCCGTGTATAATGGACATTTGTTGGAGAATCTTGAGCAGGGACGAGACATGACCTGACTTATGTTCTTAAAATAGTTGTTCTGTCTGCTGGTAGGGAACAGATGGGCCAAGGTTAGCAAGCTATTGCAGTGGTCCAGGCAGGTTGGTGGGAGTAGGGTGATGGAGGTAGGATTGGTGAGAAATGGTCTAGATCTGTTCTTTAAGGTAGAGCCAAGATGGTTTGCTTATGGGTTGGTGTAGAATGTAAGAGAAAAGATTTAAGAATGACTTCAAGGTTTTTGACCTGAGCAACTGGCAAAGTGACAGTGCTAATCTTCTTCTTGCCTCTTGGGATTGCTATGAGGACTATTTAACTGAAATGCCGTGTGTAAAACATCTAGCACAGTGTCTGGTGCATAGTAGTTGCTCAATAAACGTTCGTTATGAGTTTTTTATTATTATCTCCTCATTTGTTTGTCTCTAGGGCCATGCAAAAATGCTGATTTTATAATTTTTATTTTTTTCCAGAAGGAGAAATTGGTCAAGAAGTTGGATGACTTTGTCAAGGCCGTACAGTTAATGAATTATAAAAGCCAGCTTAGAACTAGAGATTTCTGAGAGGGGCCGGCCGAGAGCTTTTGAGGGCCACTAGACCAGGACAAGAGCTGGTGTTTGCCAAGTGTGGACTGGGAACCTGGAAGTAAAACTTTGTTTTTGGAAAAGGAGCAGGTAAAAATGCATCTTCATGGAGACAGGGATCAGGACTTCTGGGTCCTGGGAGGAGTGAATTAGTCATAAGGCCAGAATAGCAGGAGCCTTTTGCCCGGAGTCAGCTCAGGTAACTGCTTTGTCCTTCCTGCGCCTGTTAATTCCATGAGTTACAGTCATTTAACAGCATTTAATAGGGGCAGCACCTGATGTCCATTGATGGTTGCATTGCAGACACATTCTAGGCCCTTTACCTGTATTACTGTTATTTTAAAATTCTTACAACAGCCCTGTGAGGGAAGCACTATAGTTGTCCCTCTTTCACAAGTCAGGAAACTGAGGCACTCTGGTTAAGTAACATGGCTAAAGTTACACAGCTAATAAGTAGTGGAGCCAGTTTCAAAACCAAGCATCAGAATTCACCCACTTTCAAGTTAAATCTGTTCATTTTATAGATACTTAAAACTGGAGATCAGAGAGGCCAACACCTTGCCTAAGATCACACAGCTAGTTGATGGCAGAACTTAGAACCCTTCAACCCTACCTAGTCCAAGCCTCTTCCACTGTCCCAGGCTAAAAGGAGCTTTTGCCTGTCTGTTAGAGGCTTTGGCTTTTTGAGGAACGAACCCCAGATCTGGGCATACTGCCTGATTTTGACTTAGTGGTTTTGAAATTTTGGCTTCTTGTGTCTTTTTCAGTTTTGTTTTATGAACCCCATTGGGGGAACTTGTTCATGGTTCTCTGCTTGGTTTCCCCATGGAATCAACAGCAGATGCATACGAACAAGTAGGTACCAAAAGTTCTTTAAACACTAGAATTGCGAGGAATTTTGATGGAGCTAGGACTCACTTCCTTTTTCCCTCCTTCTCACCATAAAACTGTAAGAGAGAGGGTTTACCAGCATGAAGGAAATGAGTAAGTCGGTTTCAAAGTTGCTTCTCAAATTTAACTCCAGGAATGAAAGCCTCACATCTCAGCCTTGACCCTGTGGGCTTAGGAAGACTGTTTCAACTGCTTAGGGGATAGGAAAGAGGCAAAAAGGTGCCTTGGGAAGATTAGGAATCCACTGGACAGAATCGTGAGGATAAACCTCTGATAGATGTGGTCTCTAACCTGCAGTGAGTTTACATATTCCTAGCCTTGGTTTCTTCACATTCAAAGTTCTTACAAGGGTCAATGAGTTTTTTTCTACATAATTATTCCTAGGTAATTCATAGGTTGTTTAGAAGGAAAACAATCCTTGCCTCCCCTAGGACCACCCCACTCCAAACTCCTGTAATTTCTTCCTGGGTCCTCTTGCCATTCTTTGCTTTAGCAGTGGTGAGATCAAAGAAACCAATCTATGGTATAGACTCTGCGTCTCTGTAAGATATTATCCAATTGTTTTTGGATTTCCAGAATACCAAACAGAATTAAAAACAAAGAAACTATGTTTCAAATAACAGGACAATCTGCCCTAAGCAGAGTTTCCAGGAGACAGGGAAAGAAAAGCTTCTTAGCCACTTGCAATGTCCAGCAGAAGATTCGCCCTTGGAGTCTTGCCCTCAATGAACCAGGTGGAGATGGTGCCGTGTCTTGTCTAGGTTAAATGGCAAGCCTTGTCCAACTAGAGATTTCATTTTAAATAAAAATGCCAGAGCTTCAAATTTGCTTTCTAAAGCCCCAGTGGGTGTGATTGCATTCTGGGGACATAAGATGGGGCTAAAAACTCTCCAAAGCTGCTATTCTAGGTGTCTAAACTCACCAGCTAAGATCACAGCAGGGACTACAGACGTCACACCTGGAATCTGGAATGAGCGTTATAAAATTGGCAAGGCTGAAAAGGCATTAGTAAACATTATTAAGAATTCCTTGCAGGCAATTAGACGCCAACAATATCTTTGGAGTGGGTCTTTTTTTCTTCCTTTTTTTTTTTTTTTTCATCTTTATTTCTATCTTGCTAATGAGAGAGTAATGAGCCACATACTTGTTACCTAGAAGGACTATCTCGGCAAAGCTCTAGTGAACTTAAAAACGGTATTTACAAACTGATTATTGTTCGCATTCATTTTAAATTTTAAATTAGAAGGAATTGTAATGGAGAGAGCCAGGAAACGAGTTGTTCCTCACTCAGGTTTCACGGGCCCTTAAACAGTGAAATGCTAAGATTTCTGCCACTGATGAACTGGCTGTGGGAGATGTTCTTAAACTCCGTAAAAGAACGCGTTTCCCAGCTCTGGATTTGTTTATTCCCCTTGGCTGGCTTACACAATGTGGTTGTCCGAAGTCACATTCAAGGCAATGATGTCTGGTATGTAGGCTCAGGTTTGTTTTCTGTTGAGAACACTCAGCCTTTTTGCCGACTCTCCACTACCCCCTCCTCTGTTTACTCATTCATTTCTTTCTTGAGCTCCCTTCTCTAAAGAGGGAGAGATTTCAGTTAAGAGGAGCAGGCTCTGGACCTCAGTTGAGACACTCCCCTCCTTGCCTGCAGGCCTTGTGCTTCCTACTGACCTGCAGGGACAGGGAGACGAACATGCCTGCACAGAGGGCTGGCCTCTGCACCGAGGCTGCGTCTTGGGTCCCAGCACCATTTGGAAGGGATGAAGAGAGGTGGGTTTCATATCCTTTTTCTCTTCTCGGCCCTTTAGTTTCCCATACCTATTTTTCCTTCTGGCTGTAAGGAAAAGGTGGAGAAGTACAGCTCTGCCATCCATGATCACTTCTTCTAGCTATTGGCCTGATTTATCATTCTTACTGTTTTTCTTTCGGTTTGGTTTAGCATCCGAGTGTACTTCTTACCCACCTGTGAAGGTCAGTCTGCGCTAAGTAATTTACTGGCGTTATTCTATTTGATACTCATGACAGCTAAGGCGACTGAGGCTTTGAGAGCTTGAAAAAATTGATGAAGCAGGGGTTTTAACCCAGGAGGTCAGACATCGGAACACCTGCTCAAGTGTCAGTTGAACTGAAGCAAATGTTCTTACATGCGAATGCTGTATGTCATGCCACTAACAAGAGTGAGTTTAAAATTCTTTCCATCACGTAAAGGATGTAGTAATGGCCAGAAGAAGTACTGAAATGAGCACAAGAATCTAAAATGGGAGATACTGGTTTCTAAATATTGGGTTCCTATATCCAGGAAGCAGATAAGCCCTTTTGACTGGGAAAAAACAAAGAAACATGACAACATGTTTCTCTTTTATGTGGAAGATTAATTTGCATTCAGTTCCCTTCTTTCAGGTGTCCCCTTGTCTCATAATCTCTGACCGTAGCTGTGTGCCAGCCTATGAGGATTAACGATCAGGGAGCAGTTGTTGCACAGGACCTTGAACCAAGTCACCAGCTGACACAGAGTGGGCCACAGGCTGTTCTAGGTGGAGTTCCCCGTTGGGAATATGCTTGATCAGAGAGTCCGGACATTGTTGGAGATTACAGGAGACGCCTGGTAAATCTGAAAGGGCTGGAAAGCCTTCATTCATTTCAGAGAATTAAAAAAATTATCCCTCATGTTGTGGAGAATAGCATACTCATTAAAAGTGTGAGGCTTTGGAAACACAAAAATCTGGCTTAAACTTTGGCTTTGTCTCTTAACATGTGTAATCTAAGGCACATTCTTGACCTCAGTTCTGCCATCCATTAAATGGAGATAACAATTCTAAACATCTCACAGGGACAATTCGAGGATCGAATGAAGTAATGTATATAAGCTGCTTTGCCCAGTACAAAGAATATAGTAAATGCTCAAACAGTATTAGCTTTACGGTTATGTGGCTGTTTTCCTTGGACACCATAGAAATTGTCTGTTGCTGATGTAGGCGTATGATAAAAAAGGCGATTTTAAGCTTTAAAGGAGTGCATACGGGACCAATTTGAAGGGCAGTGGGAATCAATAGGAGGGACATAAGGACAAATGAGGGAGCCATAGGATGCCGGGAGAGAGGATGCTTTATAAAGAATTTCTATCAGCAAGGCAGCACTTGCCTCTGGGTCTAGGAGAGAAATGGCCTCAGGTTATTTCCCAATTTGAAAGGAGCTAGGACTGGGAGCATCCAGGCATACTATGGATGTGTGGGGGCTTGCCTGGGAGGCGGGCATTTCTCTAGGGATTCTGAATGGTGACTACATTCAGGAGAAAGGTAAATTAACAAGTCAGAAACCAGACAGAAGCAGAGATGAATGCAACACACACACGCACACGCACACACACAGAGTAAAATAAGTCTTCGCATTTGTATGGTTTGTTACGGCTTATAAAATACTTTCATATTCATTACCATTCTGCAGAGCATGGCAAGTCATTAGCTGGATGAATAGAAACCTGGCTTTTAGGACCTAGGGAATCTAGAAAGACAAAAGTCAAGTAAGGGAGGCAGAGGACCAGATGTGAAACGTCAGCATCAACAAGATTACCTTTAATCAAATGATACGATTATGCTGAGCCTCAGTTTCTTTATCTGCTAAGTGGGAATAATTATGGTATCCGCCTTACCAGGTTGTCACTGGATGAAACAATGAGTGCAAAATGCTTGATGCTCCTAAGTACTTAACATAGTTGTGAACTGGTCAGCAGCAAGAAATGTCTGGACTGTTTAGTGAGGAGAGGTGCCTGGACACAGATTCTGAACATAATTAAGAGAAGAGAAAGTGGGAAAGGGAGGTGGCAAAAAGAATTGTCCTACTTGGTATTTTTGGGGCCTAATTTGGACTTGGCAAAGCTAGAAGCAGGACTCCCCAACCAGTACTCCTTCTGCTGTAACAGACCCACTTTCTAATTACTGGACCTAAGTAGAGACCTCTGTCCCCCCCACCCCCGCAGATGGTACCTGGCACATGAGACATCCACCTGGCCTCACTTCGTCTCAGTGAGTGCCTGTTCAAGACACCACGTCCTTGGTGTGAGATCTCAGGCCCCCACAGAGGGTTAAGCTGAAACACCCTGTCCCTCTGGTTCAGAAAGGAGGAGATCTTTTGGTCCATTTCTAAAGAAGTTGGCAGAGCTTGTTGGAAATACTGATGAGTGGTCAAAGCTTCGGCCAGGCCTGGGAGTTCTCTCTGTAAGTTCCTTTGGGGAATGAGAGCTTGTCCTTGACTCTAGTCTTAATAGATCTCTGGTAAAGTTTCTCTGTCCCTTAGTTAGGGGACAGCATTCATTAGCAGTGTCCTCAGCAACTCCTGGGATCACGGAGCCCAGGCTACACGTTTACCACTTTCGCCTCTAGGACACTCCTCCTTGAGATCAGATCTCATCAACTGTTCTCTTCTTAACTCATTGTCTTTCCATCCATCCATCTAACCACCCCTTCATTTAATATGAATGCTTTCTTCATATTAGACTTTGTACCTGGTTCTAGAAAACTCTTAGCCTTGGCTTCTATTGCTAACCTGTACAGACTTACTGATTTCTATGATCATTTGATGTCTTCCAACCTCTTTCAACATAGTAGAGTTCTGGATCTCATCAACTTGGCCTTCTCATATCTCATGATTATCTAGGCTGATGGCCTAATTCTGGAAGCCTTAATTTTCAGGGGCGAGGCTTCTTGAGGCTTCAATGGAGTGTTAGTTTTGGATATAGATTGAATGTTTCCTTCATTTTAAGTGAAGGAAATGAGCAGATTGGTTGTCTAGTGTTGAGAATGGGGTCCAACAGTTGAGGCTTGGTTGACCTAGTCTTTGCTATCAGTTGGCAGGTAAGGAAAAAAATATGCTGAATACTTTTTCCTGATTGCACATTTCCGGGCCCCTTTCTACAGTCACCAAAGTATAATACCGTCTTCAAAGAGGCTACTTTCCTTTGTGAGGAAAACAAAGTAATCAGCCAAAATGCTGAAAAATCATTCAATCAGTCATTCTTGTTAATCAGTTTTGAAACATTGTTTATAGAAGAGGTGCTAAAGAGTTTTCATATCTCTGACTCCCAAGTCATCAATACTGTCATGAGGGGCCAGGGAGTAAGCTTGATGTCTTAATGTCTAAATCACTTTTTTTTTTTGTAAATTGTAAGATCCAGCCTTTATCTGTGTCCAGGCATCTGTTAATATGTAGGTAGAGATAAGATTGCTAGCCATTGATTCTTACCTCATCCCTTAGTGCCCCATCCTAAAAAAAAAAAAGCCTATTGTGTGGTCACCAGACAGAGATGTCCAATTTGGGGAATCTTCATTTGAACACTTACCTGGCACCACCGCTGACTCTCGGCAACATTCAGGCCTTAGTAGAGAGTAACGTCTCTTACAATACAAAATCATCCAGCTCTAGTCTGGTCACCACTTCTTGACGGGGTTTGGACCCAAACCCCGGTGTGGCCTTCCCACCTGTTCTCTGGTTTTCCTGCTCCATTTGCGGTTCTCATAAAGACGGTAAGCAATTAGGCTGTTCTGTTGTGGCACATGGTAGTGTAAAATTATGGAATTTAGGATTTTAATGAGTTCAGGTGCCATACAAAAGAGCTCACCCCTACTCCTACCCCCACTCCTTGTCCATAAAATTATATGGCTTTAGAATTGGGGCTTTATGCAGCCTGGACTAAGCCATTTTATTTAAAGAAAAAAAAATTGACCAGGGGAAAAAAAAGAACCAACACAATTATATGCAGATTCGTTCATAAATCAGGCGCTACAGCAGCTGTGCAGCACATGTTGGCGATCCCGAGTTTGCTGCTGGAACTTGAAAGATAAACATGAACCTGTTTCGACAGAGGAAAGTCTGTTCACAGCAAGGAGCTGACCCTGTGCTTTAAACAAGGATGATGGCGTGGCCGCCTGCTGTGCCCTGCTCTATGTTGCTGTTTGGTGGTGAGCGTTACATAAAGAGGAGACCAAAGAATGAGAACTGGGGCAAAAGGAATCAGCAACAGACCCCCAGGAGAAGGCAGGACTTGGCTCTTGCATCCAGCATTCTCGGGCCCAATTAGCCGGGCCACTGGAGCAGGCCAGATTCTTCACATGTATTTTCAGAGGTGAAAGCTCTTTTGCCCCAGAACTAAGTAATGTAGGGGAAAAGGATGCAATTTATGATGACCGAGTAGTTCTGAGACTTACGTCCTTTTAAATGTATGTGCTTGTGTCCCCGGAGCTCCTGCCAAGTCCTGCGCTTGCCCTAGGTGTGTGGAGAAGGGAAGGACAAACAGAGGGGATCCTTGTGTGTTGGGATTCCCTGCAAGGCAGATGGCTTTTGCTTTGGCCTAGAGCCAGCAAACTCATTGCAAATTCCAGCTGTTTCCTTGGCCCAGGTATTCCCTGGCGGATGGAATGTTGTGTAACATATATTTCTTAGCTGACTTTTTGTGGGAGTGGGCATCCTGGGTTGACTTGTCCCTGTCTGCTTCAAATGGAAGGAGAGGCACTGTAGGTAACAGTGACAGTGGCTTTGTGACAACGTGGCAGAGATTGATACTTACATCTGTGGGGTCAGTTAATTAACTGGGACTAATGATGATGTAAACTGCCCGAAGCAGACATGACTAACCTCCTTTCTCCTTCTACTAAATAAAAGGAGAGACTTTTGGAGTGAGTCTCATTGTCTTCTTTGCCCTCTGTTTTTCCCTTAGAACTCTGTCCGTCTTGGTGCTTCATGGCCAAGAGTTAATAGTAAGTGGGGGGGAACCTTTAGTGAATCTCAGGCTAAAGGCATTCAGTGCTTCTGTGCGTTTCAAGAACTTTATCCCAGGGCAGTCTTCCGTATCGGGCACTGGCCAAGAGAAAAGATCTGTCAGCACTAGATGATTTTCTTAACCTGGAAAAATATTAATGATCCCAGAGACATGATTTTTTTGTCTTTTCAGATGACTACTGTTCAATCTGTCAACTCAGAAGTCTAAAAGAAAACTCATATACTCAACACACACACACACACACACACACACACACACACACACACACACACACGCAAATGGTGCATCATTATTAATAAATGAATGGAGCTATTTGTTATTTATTATTTAAACCTTCAATACTGGCTAGCCTGAGTGATACATGAAATATAGGCAAGTAATTTATTTATTAGGGAAAATAATGATTTTTCCCCCCACAGCATAACCCTCTCTGACCCCAAACAGCAAGGGCTTTATCAAATACAAATAGGATGGCTTGTAATTTTAGAGTCTTCCAGAGCATTGTAACTGACAACCTTTTTAACATAAGTACATTGAACAAATAATTTATAGACATATTCTGGGAATATTTTAGGGAATTTTATGACTACTTCTGAAAGCTATGGCATGTTATCGATTTTGGTGTATTAATATAACCTAAAAGGGAGGGCATACACTCAGCTCCTAATCCACATCAGCTTTGATGGCAAACAATATATTTTACTGAAAGGAGCCCTGAGCCAAAGCAGCAGAGGTTAACAATTACACATCATAGCCAGAAGTTTAAGATAATGAATTCCACTCATCACAGACTCTCCACGTTGGGGACCGAAACAAATCTCTCTACTTAGGGTTTCATCCAAATTTCTCGCTCATTGTTTGTCAGCATGAGCTTCCCTTTCCTTCAGCCCATTCCTCTCCTGCCACTTCCGTGGGATTCGTGGAGCCCACCTCCTGCTGAAAGGACCACCTTTTCTAAAAACATATTTTCGGATTGGGAGTTTGGGGTTGTATTCCTCCTTATATTACTTGCTTCTGTTTGGTGGTTTGTAGATGGTTAATGCTTGTGTTATCAACACCTTGTTTACATTTGATATTTTAAAATCACTCCTCTCTCTGTTATATTTAGACCCAGAGCTTTGTTACACAGGGATTATTGTCCGCAATTCTGACGCCAGCTCTCAGGCGTCTCAGATTTTTCTCACTATCTTCATCCATCCCTGAGAACTCAGTGCTTAAGCCATGCCGGGCTCTCACTGTCTCTGGGGCTCACCCTCTCATTCCTGCCTTTACGCCTGTGATGTCACTGCCCTTCTCTTTTTTGCCATCCCATCTTTTTGTGCATGAAGGTTTTCTGACCCCTCCAATAATAATTATCTTCTTCTCTGGGCCTCTGTACAACTCGACGTCTCCCCCTTATGATTTAGCACTTCTCTGTCACGTGTGGCCTAGAATTCGTCCTAATGTCTCTTTAACGTACATCATTTATCCTGGACTGACTCTGAGTAATTTGAGGAAAGGAATTACATAGATTAAGTTTCCTTGTCACCCCACATCGCTTAGGATGTAGCTGAATAGATACCGGCAACTCAGCATGTCCCAAATTCAGTAAACACCAAATTTAAGTTACACTGAAATCTAAGGAGTAACAGTAACAGTTTTCAGCATACGACTTAACCTGTCTCCCTCTAATGATTCAAAAATCGCAGTGTGATCAGAAATTCTACAAAATTACGTCGGCCTAGTTATTGGCGATGAGCTTTCTTTAATATTATTCTTTAATGTGAAAAATTATCATTTTAAATACAACAAATTCTCCTGTTAGAAAGATCTGAAAATTTGGAAAAGCTGAAAGAAGAAAATAAAATAATCTCACATAACCCCTTCACCCATAGTGCGCACTGTTAACACCTTGGTGTATACCCAGACTTCTTGTGTGCATACGTGTAGGTTTATGTGTATACACACTTTTATGTATATTGTTATTACTGCCCCCATTAACTTCTTAGAGTAAGTTCCCAGAAAGAATTTCCTGGGACAGAAGGGTATATATAACCTAAAAAGATAAGTATGTGTGCACAGGTGTCTGTGTGTGTTGTGTGTGTGTGTGTGTGTGTGCGGGTACTTTAAAAAAGTATTACACACTATGCACCCTTTTGTAACCTGTTTTTCCACATGTCAATAGTGTGGTTTTAATGGCTGCATATTAAGTCATTGTACCTTCATTTACTTAACCAGTGAATTATTAGTGAACATTTAGGGTTTTCAACTTTTCACTCCTACAAACAGTGCTAAAAATGAGCTTTCTTGTAGGTAAATATTTGTGCACATTTTTCATGATTTCCTCAGGATAGATTCCTAGAAGTGGAATTTCCAGGGCAAAGGGGCATGCATATTTTAAGGCACTTAAGGCACATTGCCAAACTGCTTTAGAAAGGTGGCATGCATTTTTAGAACTGTGAGTGGTAATTGAGACCGCTGTTTCCCCACCCCACCCCTGTCGCTCCAAAGTTATTCCACTTGAACTTGAAGAACCAAGGTTGAGAGAACGTAACTGGGTTTACGGTGAGGGATGTGAACAACCGCCAGTGTGCTGCCACAGTAGCTTCCTAAAAGACAGACCTGATTTGTCGCTCGCCTGCTTTTTAAAGTTCTTCTTTGCCTCTTCTGCCTGAGGAACCAGTTCCTACTCCTCGGCTAGACCTTTTGTAATCTGTCCTCAATGTATGGCTGAGCATCATTCCTCTCCAGCTATGCACTGTGAGCTCCCTCTGTACCAAATATCTCACCTTGGCCAGAACAGACCCTACACTCTCATACCTCTTCAGTTTTGCATCCAGGGGCAATAATCATCGATACAGAAGCATTTGTTATAGTTACGGATTGGTTGTTAGATAAGTGGAGCACTGGGCGATAGGTGGAGGAGAGGGAGGACGGTCTGGAAGATGGCACTGTGCCCGCCTCCAGCGTAAAGGGACTTCACTTCTTCTAAATGAGTGCCAGCAAGAGACCTGTTAGAACCCGACCGCCATGACTGCGTGGTCGCAGAAAGGACTTAACCAGACACGAACCAGTGCTCGTTATATTATAATTAACTCTGCGGTCTAGGCCCCCCATGGGTTTTTCTGTGTACACCATGGGTAAGGACATGCGCAAAGGGACCAGACATGACTAAGCACTCCAGGGACAAGAGCCGTCAATCAGTCAAGAGACCACCTCTAAGCGAAGGTGTAAGAGAAAGGGGAGACAAAACCCACTGCTTTTCCTCCATTGGATCAGCCGCCTCCCGTTCTTAGAGGTGCGCTTTTTCTTTTTAAAATAAATCTTTTAAGTCTTTGGTGACACAGTGCACCGACTGCAAACTTACCTGGTGGGTATGACAAGAACTGGGTCTTTAGCTTTTGAGGTAACAGATTAATTAAGTAATGATGGCCAAGTGCATTTGTCAAAAGAGGAAAAGAACTGTGAATCAGTGAAAACTCTATGTTATCAAGTCTTGATTGCTTATTGTGATATAAATAAAATAGCAGCTCACATTCCTCCTGTGCCAAGTAACATGTCATGTGCTTTCCTCGGATTATCATTTGAAGTTATGTTATTGTTCCCACATTATAGATGAGGAACCTGAGATTCAGAAAGGTTAAGTAACTTGGCCAAGGACATGACTAGACAGTGGTAGACTTGGGGTTTGAAATATAGACAGCAGTGCTCTTAACCATACTGCACCATTTTGTCTACCAAGGTCCCTCACTGAGTCTCTTGGCCACCTTCTGGGTTCACTCCGGGAGCTCTGCACGGGATGAAGGAATTTCTACTGGTTTAAAAAAAAGACAAGAGTCCTGTTGTATTTTTGGAATTCAAGATTAAGATGCATAGTTCAGGCTTTAAAATGAAAAGTTAAAATGTCTGATTGTGACTTTAAGTTTGCCTTATCCCTGTAGTTCAGGGTTTCTTAATCACGGCACTGTTGACATATTGGGCTGGAGCATTCTTTGTTGAGGGACAATGTCCTGTGCATCCCATGCCCCCAGTTGTAACAGCCTGAAATGTCTCTAGACATTGTAAATATTTCTAAATGGGGACAGGCAAAATCATTCCCAGAGAGCCACTGGTCTAGCTGGAAGGATGCAGTGGACTTCAGTCATTGTTTATGGCTGGTAGCAGCTGAGCACTTTTCCTGTTATTTGGAAATTCCCACCTTGTGAGACATTTCTGGTTGTCACAACCAGGAGCGGGTTGTGCTGCCGGCATCCCGTGGGCTGAGGCACATCCTCCAATGCACAGGACAGCCCCCCGCAACACAGCATGCTCCAGTCCAAAACGTTAGTAGTTCCTTCAGCTTTGTGAGCTACTCCAGTGCCCTTCTGACAAATTCCTTTGGTTTTGACTTAAGCGGGTTCAGTAACTTGGAACTGACAACGGATCTCATGGCGTGGACATTTTTAGAGTCTGATAATATGCAGAAGTCCTGTAAGAATGGCTTTGCACGTGGCGATGTTTGGTTATGTAATAAATTGTTATTAAGCACCTGCTATGTGCCAGGCACTGTGCTAAGTGCTGGGAATAGAACAGTCAGATGCCCAACAGGGCGCCTATGCTCTTCACGCTTTCAACCCGACCGGACAGACAGCCAAGGGTGAGGAAGAGCACAGAATGTGAGGGGCAGAGTGTCAAGGCCACCTTACCCAGTTTGAGGGAGTGTTCGGGTCAGAATCCCCAGACGAAAAGATGTTTAAGCTGAAGCCTGAAAGAGGAGAAGGGGTAACCCAGGAAAGAGAATGTGGAAGGTAATTCTGTGCAGAGAGAATAGAATTGGGAGGAGAGAGAGGGAGCGGAAGGAGGGAGGAGAGGGGGAGTTGTGGGTGAGGAGAGGGAGAGAAAGCCAAGAGGGAAGGAGGGGTAAAGGGAAGAGGAGGGAGGAAGAAAGATGGAAAGATACAGAGAGATCTCCAAGGAAAGAACTGAAATCTGGATTGCCTAGAGTGGGGTTTCAGAGCATTTTCTCTGTATTCCGGAACCAGCCAGGGTAGGTCTTGGAGTTACAATTCCCACAGACTGTTCTTAGGACCCTCCAGCAACCTGCCTTGGGGGTCACCAGTCCCCTGCTGTGACCATGCAGTTTGGGAATAACGTCTGGTGCTCTGGGTTGAGAAGGGAGGGAGGAGATTAAAATAGACATTTATTTATTTTTCATTTTGCATTTAGTGGGCTGACTGCTTTTCAGGATCTGATTATTCCCTCCCCGAGGGTCCTGTGGTCAGACACCAGCTGTGAAGATCTGTTACCATGGGTGACATTTGCATGCAATGAGGGCCTGCGCTGCCTGCTTTCCGAATGGCAGATGGAGCAGCTAATCGATACAGTCTGGGAGATGGGCGTCCCCGCCCCCAGTGGCCCTGCCACACAATGACTGCTGAGCCCTAGGGGCTTGTGGAACACAGGCTAGTGACTGGGCCTTTGATTGGAAAAGACCTCGCTCACGAGGGGTTCTGGTCCCAGACAATGCCCTGTTCTTTACCAAGGTGGCCTCCTACACTTCCAGGATTTTTACAGCCCCTGCCTCAGGCAACACCTGGGAAAAGCTGCTGCCAAACCCTTCTCTGTTCTGTGTGGATGATACTGAATATTCTATTCCAGGAAAGCTGGGCAGGCATTTTTTTTTTTTAGCATCATCTGTGTTCAAGCAATACACTTGGCGGGGAGGAGAACGAGGTAATGTCCTGCCCTCCAGGACCTTATGATGTAATTAGGAGCTTTCAGTCTGGCCAAGGAGGAGCCAAAGCCACTCAGTCATCCATCCAACTCGCTTATTGAAAAACCTGCACTGTGTTAGAGGTAGGGGATACGAAGATGGCCAAGAAGTGGTTGGTTCCGCCAGGACTATGTTTAACTCTGTATGCCATTGAACAACGGTAGCTAGGACTTAACTGGATTCTTTCTCTGCACTATCTCATTAAATGTTCTTAAATTTAAGAGATATCGCCTCCATTTCTGAATGAGGAAACTGAGGTCTATAATAGAGTGGTGATTTGTACTGATCCACAGTTCAGGACTATTTCCACTCATGTCTCAAGTGTTTTAGCGTTCGAAATTTGTATATATACATACAGACATTCTCTGGGTAAGATGTACTGAATGCCTAATAACATGTTTATTATGCTAGAAAACAAAATTCAACTGAGTAAAATTTAAAGATCTTACTGGCTTTATTTAACAATTCTCTAGCAGACAGAAGGGAGCTCCGAGGAGCTGTGCAAAATGAAAGACTTTTAAAAGAAGGGAGCAGGAACAAGGAAGTTATACCAGGCCAGAAATCGGACCGGTTACTGCAAGGTGACCTTCCTTTAGGGGATGGCAGGGGTCTAGCGGGCAGATCACCCAACTAATGCTGGTCAGGCGGTTCCTGTTGACTGGTTTCAGATTCCACTTCTGGGAGAACCCAAACTGTAATTAAGTCTTGGTTTGGTGACGTGGGGCTTAGCAAATAAACGACTCTATTCTGGGTCTCTTTTCTTATTTTTAATGGTTGTTTTGGATTGCTTAAGATGAGATGGCGAGGAAAAAAAATTATTCCTTGGTTCCTTAATCCCAGTGGATTAAGAGTCAGGAAATCTGAGACCTCATACTTTTGAGTGATGTGGGAGTAGGCTGTTCATCAACCTGAACCTCAACTTTCTCGTCCTCAAGTAGGAATATTAAGGTTGGTGTTGTGCCTGCCTTATACGGGTTTTACCCAATGGAAATCTTGTAAACATGTCATTCACGAACCCAGTGTGATAACACCTATGATACTCAGGTATCTTCTGGGCTTTATGAAGTTGTGTTTTTTCCTAGCCTCTGTTGCCATTATCACTGCTGCTGTTTCAGTTGAGGAGGCTTGTAGATAAGAAGTTCCTAGAATTGGGAGGGTAGTTCACTAAATAAACAAGGTGATTGCTTTTCCCTCTCCTTGCCCTTGCCATAAAAACTTGAAATAAAATACAGCCAAGTTTTCATCATGTCCCTCCTTCTTCCCTTTCTCCTCTCCCTGCCTCCCTCCCTCCCTCCCTCTCCAATTGGTAATTTATTTCTTTTAAGCCACTGCACATATAAGCATCACTATTTTAATTAGCGAGAAGCAAACAGAAGAAGCTAGAAGGCACAGCGAGAGAGCCCACCACTTGTGTGCTTTAATTATTCATCGAGGTAAATAAAATTAAATATTTTCCCAGCAATCCAGAGCAGGATCTGAAGTAATTACACTGTCAAATTCATCAAAAATTCTCTCATCAAAATAAAAACCTTGATGTCATTTAATAATTTATAGTACAAATACACAGAAATTGTCAAATATTATAAATAGAAAACTGCAGGGTAAGTGAGCTTGAATTAGTTAGGGGTTATGTTCTAGAAAGAGGCTGTCAAGAGCTGTATAAATTTTTAATCAGAAATATTTTTGAGGCCTAATTTAGAACACAGAATTATACCAAGAACTTGAGAATACAAAGAACACAGCAAAACAGCAACAAATTCCTGCTGCCTGGAGATTCATAAACGCTGCTTCTTGAGACAAACAAGACTCAAGATGATTTCAGGCAGAAGGAAGGAAGGTCGTCTTTGATGTTATGTATGTTCCAGATCACCTGTGACACTTCACATATTGTCTACACAGGTAACAAGTGAATTAATTAGCCTCCATGTAGAGACTCCAAATAGCAAATGGGAAAAGTCTCATTCATTTCCACCGAGAAAGGCAGTGTCAGCTACTGAAACTTGTAAAACAATGTTTGGTTCTGGAAACCATATGGTTTCATCCCAGTTTGAAATGGTTTTGATCTGCTGGGTTTCTGGGTGGAAAAAGCCTGAAGCAAACAGAGGAAACCCTATTTTTCTTTTCCTCTTTCTCTGAGAAGTGTTCTCATACATACGTGTCATGCCTTGCTCTCTGGGACTTCCTATCCCAGGACAGGCAAAGAGTGGGCAAGGCTTTGTTTTGCAAGGATGAGTCCAGGAGCAGCAGCTCCGCTGACCAGGAAGGGAGTTCAGAAATGAAAGCTGGGCTTTCAAGATGGCTAATAAGGAAAGAAGCAGGGCACACTTAAAAAAAATTTTTTTTTTTAACTTTATTATGTCATTGCAAGCATCTAAGAGTTTAGCATAAATGATGACATGGTAATCTTTTACCAAAAAAAAAAAAAAAAAAAAAAGACAAGACAGATGACGTTTACACTTAAAACCTTTCAAAAGCTTCCTCTTCTTAGGATGATATAGAAGACCCTTCATAAGCCCTTCAAAGCCCTGGGGTTGTTGGTTCCTCTCGCTTTTCCAGGCTGATATCTCACCCCTCTGCCCCTTGCTGTCTGTGCTACGAGGGTGCGGCTCTTCTGTCAGCCCCTCCAGCCTCCTCGGACTCACGCTGTCCTCTCTGCTTGCTACTTTCTTCTCCCCTTCTTTGCCGGGCAAACTCCTCTTATCCTGCAGGGCTCAGCTTAGATGTTCTATCTTCCAGGAAGCCTTCCCAGATCACCAGCTGCCTGCGAGTTGTCCTCTTATACCTGCCCTGGCACCTTGTACCACCCACGCCCCTTTTAAAAGTGAGCCGCATGTGTTACACTGAGAATAAATTACTTGTAATGATGTACTTACTGTTTGTCTTCCAGAGCCTTGATGAAGGCAGAGACCATGCATGTGAGTGATCTTTCTTTTGACCCCCGTGAACCAACCCCTTTATGATCTGTAACCCCCACCCTACCTCCATATCTACCCCCTTCTTTCATTCTCTGACCTCCCCTCCCACCTCCCCATCAATGGTCCACTTAGATCAGCCTCCTCCTGGTTGCTGACCTGCTGCCCCCAGGGCCTCTCTGTGGAAGGCTCTTCCTCATGACCTGCGTCTTTAGCTCTTTTGGGTCTTTACTCACATGTCATTTCCCAGGTGGAGTTTTCCCTTTTTAAAATGTCTGTCCGCCTGCCAGTACTGTCTATTCCCTTTTCCTGCGTTTGGGGTCATCTTAGCATCTAGCAGTTAGCCTGCTCTGCACTTTCTTGTTTACCTTGTTACTCGTCTGGCCTTTCCCCTTGAAGTCAGCTCCACAAGGGCAGAGGCTTTGTCTGTTCTTCGGTGCTGTGTCCTGAGTCCGCACAACATGACCTGGCCCATAGTGGGCACTTGGTAAATACTTGCTGAAATAATGAAGGAGGTAACTACCTCTAGGTGGAGGGGGTGCAGGTGGACAGACGAAGAGCTAATGTCTTCATGTCAGATCCTTTTATGAGAATGTGGGGGCTCGGAGGAGTGGCTGCTCTGAGGGGTAAGGATGGGGGTGGATTTGCTTTCCCCCACTCCCCAGTGTGGGCCGTTCAGCTCTGTGCCAGGTCCCAGTGCCTACGGCTTCTTCTGAGAAAGGCTGATGGTTGGTGAAAGAATAGGTGGGTGGGAATGCCTG
Organism: Camelus ferus; assembly: GCF_009834535.1. Lineage (NCBI taxonomy): Eukaryota > Metazoa > Chordata > Mammalia > Artiodactyla > Camelidae > Camelus > Camelus ferus. Next base: position 111,885,017 of record NC_045698.1, read on the forward strand.
ATGAGGAAATGACTAACCTGTTGTTATAAGTCAGGGATGACAATCTTGTGGTGGCTCACAGCGAAAGAGAATGTGACAATGAATATATATATGTTCATGTATAACTGATAAATTGTGCTCTACACTGGAATTTGAAACAACATTGTAAAATGACTATAACTCAATTAAAAAATGTTTTAAAAAAGTCAGGGATGACAAATGCATTTTGATGTCAGTGCCAGTTTCATTTGGTTGATCATAGTTTCTTGGAAATCTGTGTTGAGAAGGATTCTGAGGCTGTTTCTAGGCCAAATAGAAAAGAGTGTCGTGATCAGAGATGTCTGGGACTTTGGAAAGGGAACTGAGAACATTTGTTTTGTGCATTTGTATCCTGATTCCTCAGCTTCGAGCTGGTTCTGGTCTTTTCCGTGGAAATCCAGGCTTACAGAGGGACTAATGATAACCCTGTTAGTCTATTTGCTTTAAGATTCTAGTGAAAGCTGAAAGTCAAGGTATTCAAGAGGAGCCTAAGAAGCCTGAGTTTTTAGGGATTTGAATATATCCTTTGGGTTAATTGATTTTTTTTTTCCTCCAGGGAATTAAATGGCTGAGCTATGTTGGTGGCTTATAGGTTAGGGACTCAAATACAGAGTCTAGTCTCACTTCTTCAGACTGGCCATTCAGACCCGTCCCCTGTTGCTAAGACAGTCTGCAGGAAGTGACCCAAGGCAAACAGTTGTGTAAAATCTTGGCCTGAAGAAGAGACTCTGACCCTAATGCGATTAGCTCAGCGGCTCCAACCCTGTGATCTCTCTGGCCCATAAAGCTCCCTCTTCTGCTCCCGGCGCTGCCATCAACCTGATCTCAGTTCCCCCTGCTGCCACTTGTAATGAATGACATTGCTTCTTTTCAGAAAGGCTTCCCTGTCCCTACGCTGACACCCGTCACTTCTCTGAACGTTCCCTTAGCATAGCTGCTTCCTTGCAGCGGCCTCAGCAGGTGCCTGATCCGGTTTCTTATGCTAAGCATTTATGGACTGTCGGTCCTTTGGGGTCTGTTTTCTCTCCGTCACTAGATTTAAGCTTGTTAAGAGGGACCCCTATAAATATGTCCAGTATCTTTTTTACTGACTACATACTAGGATCTCAGCACATATTTTTGTCTAAAAAGATCACTGTCCAACACATTGTTGGCAGGATTCAGTGGGCTACCAATTCAATGATAGAATTGGTGTAATCTTTTTTTAGGAGCATGAGGCAATATCTACCAATTTTTTTAATGTCATTTTCCCTAACCATTCTACTTCTTGGAATTTATCCTACAGAGATACTCACCGGAGTTTTCAGATATCGATAACCTATATGTAAAAGGATGATCAGTACAGATTATTTGATGATGAAAAATGAGAATAGCTTAAATGTCCATCCCAAGAGAAACTGTGATATAAATTATGCAATATATGCATGGTGGAATACTATGTAATCATTAATAAGAAAAGGGATTCACTATATATTTACAAGCAAAAAAAAGTCCAAATACTATGTATAATTGTATAAAATGATATTTTTCCAATAAGTTACAAATATATATACATAGGCATATAGATTTGTGAATATATATAGTACATAGGGAAGGACCAGAGGACATACACCTGATTATTAGTGATTTATCTGTGGTGGGTATGACTGGGAAGGCAAAGCATTTTATTTATTTCTTTAAACTTTTGCTGATTTGGAAACTTAAAAAGTTCTTCCCTCAGCTTTACTGAGGTATAATTGACATATAACATTATATAAGTTTAAGGTGCATGATGATTTCATATACATAAACATGTATTGCCAAAAGTCACCACCATAGCTGATACCTCCATCTCACTGCAGCATTACCATTTGTTTTTTATGTTGAGAATATTTAAGATACACTCTCTAAGCAACACTAAAGTATATAATACTTCATGGGAAAAAATTTTAATGGACATGTAATCACTCAAAGGTGAAAAGATATTTTAAAGAAGAGTTTATTATAAAAAGGCATGGCAGTGCCTCAAGTTTAGAGATGTCTTCAGAACAATTCGGTAGGCATCTTTGTTACCCAGGGTGCTTAACTATTTCTTAGACGCATTAAATACAGACTAAATGTGGCGTTTGCACAGAGAAATTGTCCTTCTTCTGTTTCTCACTAACGTCAAGCTATCAGTGAGACTTGCTCTGGTTAATAAAAGTGATACATGTAACTTCTGAACAGAAGTTTTAAGAGCCACTTCATGGTTTGCCAGACTTTCTTTTTTCTTTGTCCCAAACCCAGCAGTATTTCAGAAAAGAGTTTCTCCACTAGCCAGGGTCCCTGGCGCAGGACTTCCGCCAACCCTGATGGACATGTTATACAGCCAAAAAGAGAAACTGGAGAATTTAGGGGTCATGTCTCACTGCAGCACAACCTAGACTGATGCAGCTGTTCAAAGACTTCATCAGTCCCGTAAACAGGCCTTCATTGGCTTGGAAATCATGACATTTGGTTCTAATCCTAACTCTGCCACAAACCTTCTGTGTGATTGTACCAGCTTGGGTGCTTCAGACTGCAAGAAGTTCAAAGTACAGCAAAAACTAGCTTAAAAATCAAGGATATTTACTCTCGTACATAACAAGAAGTCCAGAGCTGCAGCTTTAAGACATCACTGAGGATGCAGGGTCTGCCATCTCTGTAGGGTCTTGCCCTTCCTGTCTTGGTTGTACGGTGGCTACGTAAGTTTCAGGTATCACATGCAAACATTATAGTATCCCGTGAAGGTGAGGAGCAGTGCTTCTTTTTCTTCTTTCTTGTTTTCATTTGAGGAAAGTGTTTCCTGAAAACCCCTCAGCAGACTATTCTCAGATCCCATTGGCCAGAATCGGTCATATGTCCGTGTTTAACCTGTCACTGATAAGGGCAACGAGAAGCTACGATTGGCTTTGACCAGCCAGGGTTCCTTTCCTCTGGTGGTGGCAGTGGACCCCTTTTCTGAGCACGTGGCTGCATGGCACGTGATTACCCAAACGAAATTGGGACTTTTGCATCCAGGAAGAAATGGAGGATGGAATTAGCATTTATTTCAATGACTTTAATAAGCAAGTACATCCCTCCTTAGACTTCAGTACCCACCTCGATGAACTGAGGGTATTGGACAAGCTGGCTTCTGACACAGGGATTATTATCATGGTGTTCCATAGACCTTGTCCTTGAAGAAATGGAGTCCAAACTTCCTTAGAGGGTCTTGGGTGTGGCAAAGCTATTGTCCGTGCCCAGGATGCCACTAACTTAGGCCATCAAAAGTCTTGTTTCATCAGCTTCCTGACAGGCAGGCATGTTACGGGTTCCAGGTCCCATAAAATCTTGTATTTTGGATTTTATGTGCCCAGCGTGAATGTGGTCTAGGTGTAGGATATACGTGTGCAGTTTTGTTAGCTTTTCGTTACGTATCAGGTTGACTTTAAAAGCACTTTGAAGACTTATAAAGTGGTTTGTGCTTGGAGATTTCTCTCCAATCGCTCCCTCTTCTCCCATGCTCCGTACTCTCACATCCCCGCATTCCTTAACAGTTTGCCTGGACGAAGGGGCCTTTATTGGCCAATTTAGTATAAGCCAGTTCCAAGTGCTCTTGAGCCATGAATTTCAAAAATAATTTATCATCATCATTATGAAAAATAAGAGCCAGAAATGATTTGGGGGCTGGGAGCTACAAAACCAAGTGGGTAGACCTTGTGGGATTGAAGCTGAGGTCTTCACTTCTGCTTTCTAGGTACCAGTCCTCTTGTATCCAGGCACTGGCTGCAAACTGCCTGCGAATGAGATGGGCTCATTGGAGGAAAGTGCCAGAGCTCTTACTTTATTGGGCCAAGTAGACACATATGCAGCCAGGGCCTGCTCAGGCAGTGGAAGGGGGCTGGATAGGGAATCTGTAAAAACTGATACAGTTGAAGTTATCCTGTCTCCCCTGTCCTTCAGGACGCTTTTAGCAACAACCTCCCCCACCCTACTACATACCATGGAAGGTTTTTATGAACTGTTTGTAGCTCTGCCGCTTGGTACTGAGAGCAAGAATCCTAAATAGTGTACAATTTCTTGACTAGCTTTGATGAGATCAGTTTTTCATCTTGATGACGTCTGGGGACGCTGAGGTCACTCTCATTTTCTCAACAGACACACTGCCGCCACACTCTGGTCCATGGGTTGGAGGACTGTTAGAGAGAATGACTTCAGCCATCTCAAACTACAGGTCCTATTTGTCACCACTAAGATGTGAAGCCTACTAGGTCTCCTGGGTTCGGTCTGTATTCCTGGAGGGCCTCTCAGAAATACTGCTTTGGGGCCAGAGTAGCCCCGAGACGTGACAGTCAAGGATAGACCCAAATCAGCAAATTAAACTGGACGCAACTCATCATGTAGCTGTTCCGAAATATCTTGACACCGGGCGGTGACTGGATGATTGGCTGAGTCTCTTATAGAGGGTAAGCAGCTTTCCTCGGGCCCAGGTACCCATAAGGTAAAACAAGGAGAAACCTTTTGTTTCATTCTGCAAAACCTTTTGTTGTTAACTCAAATAGGTACAAAAAGTAACACAAAATAGCTGTGTAGCTTAATGTGTTAGAAGGCAACACCCTTCTAATCACCACTGAAGTCAAGATACAAAGCTTTGTCAGTCACCCCAAAAGGCTCTCCAGGAGCCCCACCTGATCTCACTTTCCCCCTTCCCTGAAAGTAACCACTCTCCTGACTTTTGTAGCAATTACTTCCCTGTGTTCTTCATAGTTCACCATCCAAGTGAGCACCCCTAGACACTCTAGTTTAGTCTTACCCATTAAATAAACTCATCTGTCTTTCAAGTCTCTTTTAAATCTACAGGTTTCCCAAACATTCCTTTCTTTTTCTTCCGAGTACCTTTTGAGCTGTAGAGTTTTCCTACAATATGGATGTTGCTGATTATATACTCATTGTAGAGATCGCTATGTTCCTCTGCCCTCCGTATTTTCTCAAGTTGGGAACTATATTCAGAGGCCCGATTAGATTCAGGTTCAATCCATTTGGTAGGTGGCACTGACTTCTTTCACCAGGAGGCACGTGATGTCTGATATTTGCTCCTTTTAAAAAGTTAACATCAGCCAATGCTCAGTGCCTGGGGATTGCTAAATGGTGATGTCTAATTCTATTATTTCCTTTTCACTTACTAGCTAGAATATTTATAAACAGATGCTTCCCCTCATCTACTCTTTGATTACCCAGTGGTTCAGTTCATGTAGGAGACGCTTGATTCTTCCTCTTTATTTACCGTAATGATAATGAATTGGTTCCTTTGAAGGTAACCAATTTGCCTTTTAAAAAAATACCATTATAAATTCAGGGACTTGAGCATTAATTAATGGATTCCTAGATTGCACTTTTAATATATATATAATATATATCTCTTGTGTCTTTAATGTCCTGAATACATGGGTCTGTGCTTATGCTTATGAATTTGGTTATTTTCCTGCCTCCAAATCCTTTCCTTTGAAAGGCAAGCAGCCAAACTCTCCATGGACTGCTCAAAGACCAGCAGGAAATGCTTGATTTTAGTTATTTATTTGTTATAATGGAGGTACTGGGGATTGAACCCAGGACCTCATGCATGCTAAGCATGAGCTCTACCACTAAGCCATACCCCACCCCACCCCTCCACCCCCAAGGAGATGCTTTATTTTAGTTTTGTGTTTATTTTTGACTATGATGGCGGGTTGGAGCTAGTGTGGCAATGAATGTAAGGAGTTCTAGATGCAGGACTTTGACAATTTTTGGTCCATTTGGCAAGATCTTTGTCAATGTCAGATGCAGACCATGAAAGATCCTGTTTCTCCAGCCTTTTCTCTTCCAGTCTCATGAGCCCCAGGCACCCTTCTCATCCCCAAGTCTGACTTTCCATGCGGCTTGAAAGCAGGAAGAGAATGCCCCAGTCATACCAGCACAAATGTTTTCTCTTTGTATAATGGTTAGGTTTTTCACAAGAAATGGGTAAATTGGCATTATGTGGTCAAAATTATATTCTGTATTTTTTCTCTAAGGAAATGTGAGCCCTGGAAATGCTTTCCTTATAATTTTGCTTCTTTCCAACTGGCTTTGTCCAGTTTTAGGGTAACTCTGTACTAACTAGACTGCTTTTTTTTTTTCGGGTAAGATTCCTTGGAAGGCAGAGACTTAACAGTCATTCTAGGTAACTGAAGAAAAGCACATTCTTTTCAAGCTGGGTCCACTCGCCCACATGGCCCTGAGGCAGGCCATTGATTTCTCTCCTTCTCTCACCCCAGCTAGCAATGAGGTACTACTGTTAGAAACCAGGTACCTTTCCTTGGCAACAGCAGCTGCTAACTAACAAGTAGGTCATTAACTAAAGGTAATGATGGATACAACCAGATTGCCTTGCTGGCCTTAAAAAAAATAATCTCTCCTTACCAAACTTCTTTTTCTCAAGAATTAAAAAGAACTTTGTTTTGATACCCGAGTCTGTAAATAAGCATTTAGAATCCACAGAGGAACAAAAACACATTCTTATCTCGTCGCTCCACAGGTGGAAAAAGCCAAACTTTGTGTTTCACTCTTCTTACTCTTTCTTTGTTTGCTCGGAGCATACCGAGGCCCAACTTACAGAACTGCTCATTCCTGACAATGAATCCAGGGCTTTCTGTTATCTGTGTGGAATCAGTTTGTAAAATTTCAAAGCCCTGCTTTCCCTGGCTGGCTGGCTGAGTCATGTGGAAAATAAAAATTATTAAAAAAAAATAGTAACTGATACTGATTTTGTATAGCCCACCAAGCAAAGTCTAAATCAGATGACTTCAGTGAAAGCTTTGGTGGCAGAGGCCTAATTAATGAAAAACACCAGGCTTAAGCATAAGTGAAGGACGCAGTCCATACGATATTCCACTGAGGATGAAAAATGAACAATTGCATGGGGGCTGGATAATCCTGATTTGACAGGACACCCGAGAAACTTTTAAATATCCCCCTTCTCCTGAGACATATGGGCTCTACGCCATTGTCATAGTGAATCTGAGAAGCTGGGTTCCCATGCATTCTGTTTGTTCGTTTCCTTTCTTGAGGCCTGTGTCTGGGGCCTCATGAGTTTGTAGCAATTGGAGTCAGCTTTTGTTCGGCCTTTAAGATGAAAACCATAAACATGCTACAAACACCAGAATATAAAGGGGATTATTGGTGCCATAATTAGAGGACTGGGAGTCTGTTACTCTAGTTGTCCCTCCGCCCTCCCTCTCTGCTAGCCCAGGAACAAAAGAGACTTAAAAATCAGACAGCCGTGAATTCATTTTAATGGGAGCCCTCTTAAGTCTGGGCATAGATGGAGGCCTAGTTTAGCTGACAAATAAAGAATGCTTGCTCTGTCTCGAAGCCTCAGAAATCAGAGAAGCATCAAAATAAATCAGCTCCAGATAACCAAAGAATCTGAGCATCTTGTTATGCAAACCTGTAAGTTATGTAAGAAAACACACTCACCTATGTGCATCATTCTCCGATTATTTGAATGTCCAGGTCACCCTTCGACTCTCATTTCAGAAGACTGAGAGTTGGAGGGAACTGCTTTTTCCAGATCAAGTGAATCGTCCATCACTGGAGGTGTTTAACCAGAGACCTGAGAGCTGTCTGTCAGAGATAGTGAACCAAGAATTCATTCACACAGAGGGTAGATATTTGAACAAGATAGCTCAATACATTTTCTAGCTCTGAGGAGTTATGTGTTAGAATGCAAACATGGAAATATAAAAGGAAATTAACTTTTGGAAACCATAGCAAGGAAATATTTTCCTGAAGGAGTGAGTGCTTTTGGACAACAGATAAATCATAAAACTTGAAGCAAGTGTGGTCTTAATGGGAATCAGTTAGCCATTGAATTAAATTTTAATATTTCTGTGTACCTCCCACTTCTGCTAGTGTCTCTCCCTATAAATTGTCACCGTTTGATAAAGCATCCTCATTTGACCTTCAGTGAAAATGATATAACTGTACAAAAGAGGTATATATATGTGGAAATCCTTATTACCTATTACCTAGGTAATCCTATTACCTGACTCAAAGGGAAAAGGGAGACAGAAAATGCAAGTGTGCATTGCATAGCCAAATGTTTATTTTTCTACACTTTTAAGCCCCTTTGTTTAGTAAGTTAATTACTAAGAGAAATGTGATATGTTTCTAAGGCATCCCAAGTTCTTTCAGGACATTGCAGCATCTCATAAATTGCTTTAAATGGTACACTGGAAGCTGATTTAAAACTATCGAACTAAGGTATATAATTTAACAAAACAGCCTTTTCTATTCAAGAATATCTAGATGTTGAAAAACGAGGAGTTTATTGGAACAATATTAAATTAACTATTAATGAGTGCCTCAAATGGATGATAGCATAAAAATGCATATAGAGAATACAGAATGAACCGTTAGATATCCTGAAACAAAAATAGTAAATATGTGTCATAAATCCTACAGTTTTCCTATCCTATACTCATGGCAGGCATCACTAATTGAGCAATGAACTCCAGGCAATTCTGTCATTCAGCTGGAGTTCCTCTTCTGCCATTCTTTCATGGTCTCTTCCATGCAGGCTTTTGTCCTCACCACTGATGAAAACAACTCTTGTCAAATTTGCCAGTGCTTAAATTCCTTATTGCCTAGTTCAAATGTCAATTCTTAGGGTGTGTCTTGCTCAACCTATTAGCAGTTGCTCTCTCTCTCTCTCTTTTAATATACTTCCTTCATTTGGCTTCCAGGACACCAAACTCACTTGGTGTTCTTCCTGCCTCATTATGGTTCCTTCCCAGTATCCTTTCCTGGGCTCTTCTTACCACCTAGATTTCTAAGCACTGGAGTGCTCTGGGGCCCTGACTTCTCTGTCTACACTCACACCCTTGATGATTTCTTCAGGCTCATAGCTTTAACTACCATGCATGCCAATAATGACCAAATTCCTGTCTTCGGTTTGAAACTTTCTTAATTCCAGAGTCCAAACTCCCTATCAACGCTCCATTTAAATGTCTAAATGTGACTCAAACTTAACATGCTTAAAATTTAATAATTTCATTTTTTTCCTTAAAGCTATTTCTCTCCATAGTATCTTTTATCTTAATTGCTCAGGTTAAATCTTGGAGTTATTGTTTACTCCTTCCTTCATTGCTTTTTTTCTTTCCTTCCTTCCTTTTTTTCCAAACCATGTCTAATCCATCAGCAAATTGTGTTGGCACTACCTTAAGGGTATATCTGAAGTTGGACTACTTCTTACCACCTTTACTGCTATTATGTTCTTGAGCCTTGATGGATGACTCACTTCTGGATAAAGCAGTTTCCTCCAGCTGACAGCCTTCTGAAATGGGGGTTGAAGGGTGTGATACTGTGATTTATAATAAGGAATATTTATTTGGTCTTTGTCCCCACTTCTGGCACAGAGCTTCTAAAACCTTTGGAATTTCCTAAGTGAGGAGGACATAAAAGTGTCCTCTGTTAGGCTAATGAAGTGACTTTTGGAATCCACTTAAGGATGGGGACTGGTTGCCAGTGGAGTCAACTATGTAATTAGAGGGTTGGAACTTTCAGCCCCACCCACCCTGACCTCTGGGGATGGAAGAGTGGCTGGAGATTGAGTCCAAGCACCAATCACTAGTGATTTAATCAATCATACCTATGTGATCAGACCTCCATAAAAACCCAGAAGGACAGGATTCAGAGACCTACTGGGATGGTGAACACAAGGAGATTTGGGGAGAGTGGCATGTGAGTTCCACGACCTTTCTGCAGACCTTGCCCTATGCAGCTCTTCTACCTGGATGCTCATTTGTATTCTGAGTTACATCTTTTTTGTAATGAACTGGTAATCCAGTAAGTGAAAACATTTCTCTGCGTTTTGTGAGCCACTCTAGCAAATTATTCAAATCCACTACTTCCACCTTCACTCCCTGTTCCAATCTGTTTTTCACATAGCAGCCAGAAGAATCACCTAAAAACACAAAACATAGCTTCTTCTTCCCTTCTCTTACTCTGTCCAGCCACTCAGGTTTTCTCACTGTCCTGCAAATACACTAAACACATCTCCTCAGGGCCTTTGCAATTGCCCTCACCTCTGAAATAGTCTTCAGTCAGGTATTAACAGGCTTCATTCACTTCATTCAGTTCTCAGCTCAGAGGCCCCTTATCAAGGACATGAGACTATCAAAAATAACAACCCCCCCCATTGTTTATTCTCCTTATTTTGTTTCATTTGTTCTTACAGTATTTGTCACTATCTGACATATTGTATTTTTGTTTGTTTCTGTTTGTCTCATTCATCCCCTCATCCTCCCCCAACAATGTAAGTTCCATGAGAATTCTGTGTTGTTCGTTTCTGTATCTCTGACACTTAGGACAATTCTGTCTTAGGTCAGATTTCCTGGAAGTGGGCTGTGTGAGCAGGAGATTTCCTGGGGTGTGTTCACAGGAGCAACACTTGTGAGGAAGTGAGGAAGTGGGATTGGGCAGAGGTAGATGGAGAACTGGCTGGTGATTGCAGCGGAGTCTGTGGCCTCAGCCCTGGGATAGTCTTTGGGTGGCCCAAATTGAGGGAAGGAGGCTAGCCCCCAGAAACCAGCAGTCATTGAAGGTGGGCTGCTCCCAGAGAAGGAGCAAAATGATGGGCAAGGCAACTTCCGTCTGCTGCGAGCAATTCTCAGAGAGGGACTCTGCTTAAAGCTTTCAGTAGCCAGTATTCCCAGTGGCTATGGAGGAATGAATATGCCGGTCCTGAAGAAGGAGGGTGGGCGGTGTTCCACAGCACCCTCTACACGTGCTGAGTGCCTGGATAGTGAGGGCCTGAACACCATCCTGGCTCTGACGCTGCTCCCTGGTCTGCAGTGTTCCTCTCCTGTCCCATTGCTCTCGACCCTGAGAACCCAGTGCACCCTGTGATCCCTGCTTACTACCAACCAGTCACTTGCAAAAGCTTCCCGAGGTCGGGAGATGTAGCTGGATAAGGCGGAGGCCGTAGGGAGGGTCAGCTGAGGCCCAGCCCCAGAAGAGCTGGCCTTGCAGCTTTGAAAAGCGGATACCAGGCATGAAAGTAGGAGGCATCTCTGCTCTGTGTCCTTGGGGACCAGATCAAGAAGAGAATGTTTTCTAAGACAACACATTGCTTTTGGGCAAATCTTTCCTAAAGTTTTGTAAAAATGGATAAGGAACCATTACATTTGATACCCAGCAACTGGAAGTTCTGTGATTCTGAAAGTTGTATCCCACCAAAAGTTGATTTTCAGTGTCTCAAGCCTCTAAGACTTATGTCTCCCCGCACACTCAAAGTAACATTGGCAAAGTTGTTATTCATTCATCCATTCACTCACTGATCCATTCATTTATTCAGTCACTCATTCATTCAACAATCTTTTACTAAACATCAGGATGTATTCTGGGTATGTGGTGAATAACCAAAACTAATACAATTAACTTTCTTTAGGAAGTTCTTACGCTGGGCTAGGTACGGTGCTAAGTAGTTTACTAAATGGATTCTCTCAGTTCATCTTACAACAATTCTATAAAGTAGGTATTATGGTAAGTACTATTTTTCTTACTTTTTTTGAGTTCGAGTGGTTAAATCACTTGCTCAAGGTCATACAACCAGTAAGTGGCAGCACCCAGATTCCAATCAAGATGTTTGAGTTTCTAAAAACAAACAAACAAACAAACAAAACCCTAGTACATACTATCTCCAAACAAGGAAAATTTAGACTCTCAAGGGGCTTACAGTCCAGTAGGGAGACAGATAAATGAATAAATGATGCTGAGCTACTGAGGGAGTTAAGATGTACACCCAAGGTCCAAGTATCAAGTCCATGTTCATTCTTCTCTACCTATTTGTATACTTTGAGGATGGAAGGTTGTACTATTTCTAGCAATTTCGAGGATGCTTTGGCTGCATGTCGCAGGCTATCCAGAGAAAAGAGGTTTGCATAATAGACCTGTTGCACACAAGAACAGTTCCGGAGGGAGGTGATGCCCGGGTCGATTGATCTGGTAGCTCAGAGAAGTCAGGGCTCTGGGTCAGTGTTCTTATGGCCATACTTGCCCCAAATCTATACTCAGCCATTATGAAGGGCAGCACTCCAGGCTCCACAGATCTGGGGGAGGTCCATGAGGGGCAGCAGAAAACACCCTACACCTAACACCTAATATATGCACAGGAATTGAGAGGGGCTAACTGCGTCAGTTTGCTTTTTACCTGAATCCTCCTTTCCTCAGAATATTAACTGAACTTCAGACAGTTGGAGTTTTTAGCCCCTGGGCCTAAGGTTCCGTGGGATGGGTTGGGAATGACCTAAGGACTACAGAGCGATCCTGAAGTGAATATCTGATGTAGAGCCAGACTGAGAGCCAAGCAGAGGAGCTGACCAGAGCCACAACCTGGGGAGCTGAGGAGTGGTGCATAAATAAGAGAAATGAGAGAGACTGAGGCCAAGCAAGCAAGCGTGGAGCGGTGTTAGAAAGCAGTGCCCGGGGTCACTCCTGGAAGTGGGACTTCTTTGCGCCGGCTGCCTTCAACAGTTAAGGAAAAGAGCAGGACTGGTTCATGCACGAAGAGAAGAAAGAAAAGATGAGAATTAAAGATGTCTTTACTTCCCATCTCCAAAGAGCTGGTCTCAGGGACCGGGGCAGGAGGGGTGAGGCTGCTGGGTTTGTTTCTTTAAAATGTTCAGAAATGTAACATAGATTGTCCACTGCTGAGACACATTTTTTTTTAATGGAATAAAAAAATGTTTTAATAAAATCTAGGGGGATATGTATCACTAGAACAGTTTTTGTTTTTGAGGGTCTTGATGGAGTATACAAAGTATTCATTTGCCCATTAGCCCTGTAATTGCAGGCACACTGATCCTAGTACCTACTGAAGGAAGTTGCTCTGCGTGTCTCTTTCCTGGAGTAAAGTGTTGCTTAACATTGTGAACATCTTTCACTGGGTTCATGAACAATGTAGCAGAACCAAGTAATAAACAGAATGCTGTCAAATATATATCTTCCCGTAATAGATCCTATACCTTAAAATGCCTACAGGGAATCACTTTTTAAAGTCTATAACATGCAGTAGTTTTGATACGACTGGTTGAGCCATGCAGAAATGACTAAAAAAGGAGTAATAAATTCAGATTTTACACCAGGCACCGAGCATTAAGCCAAAATGAAACTACCATACTCAAATCTTCTGCAGCTTAGAGCTAATTAGACCTACATTTCTGGATGGCATGAGCATCACGCAAGGCAGCAATTGTTATAATAACTATATTCTCATCGAGTGCCGTGTGCGGTGATTTACACCAGCGGTGCCTGCCAGGGCTAATGGACTTTCTAGGAGGAATTCTCTGGGGGCTCAGGAGCAAGAATGGGAGTTTTGCTCCTGGGCATCGCTCCCTGTTGGGTCCCTGACGATTGTGCTGAGTGTTTGGCCAGGCAGAGACACAGCCCAGGAGGTTGTACTGTCCCTGAGCTTTTTAATTACCATTGAAACAGTGTTTCAGATGATGACTGGGTTTATATAGATCTGAAGAGAAGTGATAGGTTGCGCTGCCTCTGTGCATTGCTGGGAGGATAAAGCATGAGTGTGTCTATTAAGTTCTTAGCACAGAGCCTAGCACATAGTAAGCACTAAATAAATAAGTGCTCTTTTGAAAAATAAATGCTCCGTGGCTTGGAATGTATGGTTTATTCCAGATTGGCTTTTTAGCTCTAAAAGGAGGTACTATTTCAACCAAGCCTGGGTGGTTAGTGACTTTAATGCTCTGGATTTCCCCAGAAAATTACATAAGCAAGGGTAATCCAGGGTCTCTGTTGATCCTGGCTGAAGTTTCACACATGTGAGTATGCTAAGCTCCTGCTTGAGAAACACAGGCTTGATTCAGCAAAAAGTGTGTCTGAACTCCCTCGCCCCCCACTCCTATTCCTTGAAGAGAGCCTGTTGTGCTGGTGGGAAGAGCTCCAAATTACCTGCGAAGGGGGTGGCGAGAGGGCAGAGCATTTCCTGGAAGGTCAATGCTAGAGGCCAGGTGGGAGGGGAAGAGGGAATTCCTCACGGAAGCTACCCACAGGCATGCCCCAAGGAGGGTTTGGTGTGGACTGTCTTCCAGGGAAACCAGGTTGCCTTCTGAAATGATGATGTTATTAGTAATTCCTGAATTTTTTTTCAAATTAATTATTCATATTTTAAAATGAAATTCAGATATACTGAGCGCTGCTTCCTTGCCCAGAACTGGGCCAAACTTTTTATACATGTGACTTTTTTTTTTTTTTTTTTCTAATCCTCTCAACAACCCTGCACCAGGGATATTGTTAGTCCCATTCTTTTTGGACAGGGAAACTGAGATTTGGTGTGGTTGCATGACTTGGCCATTGGGCCATCCGGGTAAAATAGGTGAGTTGGAGTCTAACCTAGTTTTGTCTGGCTCAAAAAATCATGATCTTGCCACTGTCCCCATGTTCCCTCCTGAGAAGTTTGTGGGATTGCATTTGTTCATTGTCCCCAGATGCTCCGAGTTTGTAGTACATGACCTGAAGCTTTTTGCCTACCAGTCAAGGAATGAATTAATCTTCCTACCAGCCTTGGTTGATCCCCTGTCTGTGCTCAGCACCACACTAGTTAGAGTGGGACAGGAATAAAAAGTATAGGATGGGGTTCCTGGTTTCAAGGGAAGAGCACACACGGAACATTTAGTGAACAGTCCAACACGTTGTACAAAGACTAACATGGCAGGCGTCACAGCCACGTGCCAGGTAGCTCACAGCGCTTACTTCTTGCACCCCATGCCAGAAACGCTAATTCTTATGGCACTCTTTCCTGCTGATTCTGGACGTGGTCTCAACCTCAGAATCCCTTTCAACACAGCATCGCAGGTGGCCACAACTACTGGATCTAATCACCATCTCTCCTGTAAGGGTTGTTGTCACTCAGGGAGGCAGGAGATTGGGGAGGTCTGGAGAGATTCAGGAAAGGTTTAATAGGGTGGTGGGTTGAAACCTAGCCCTGAAGGGGTTAGAATTTTGGAGTGGGACTGCAGGAAAGGAGATATTCCAGGTGGAAAGAAGTGCATTAGCAAAGCCCCTGAGTTGAGAGCGAGGGAGTAGCCTCCTGGGGATGGGCACAAGGGTGACTTTCCCAGTGTGGATGCTCTTGGGGCAGAAAGAATAAGATTAAATAGGACTTTTTTTTTTTTTACTTGATTTTGACCTATTTATGAACATCATAGCCTGTCTCAGAGATAATAAGACAGGAAGAATATTCACTTCTATTTATTGAGGTTATTGTGCCATACTTGCATGGTCTTTTTTTTTTTTTTTTTTTTTTTGTCCTTAGAGCAAAGTAGGCATTACTATTCCCATTTTATAAAGAAGAGTAACTAAAAATTAGAGATAATAAGTGATAGAGCTACTTACACAGCTGGTAGGAAATGTTACTGAAATTCGAAAACATCTTAAAGACTTTACCAAAAATACTGGATACCATGGACCTTATCTTCCCAGGATGTTCTTCCCGTGCATGTGTACATATAAACACACAATAAACATCCACTTCTAATTCAGTGCCACACACAGAGACTCATGCCCGTAGACCATATAGAGACGTAGCTACACACACATACCTATAGGCACGTGAAGCACGTGGCACACACACATACATACTTGTGCATACTTACATGCCACATACACACCCATACACACGTAGCATAGACTGGATACACACAGTTCTTCTGGAAAGAGTCACTGCTTTTTGGTCCCAGAGGTAAGTATATGACCCAGAACCGGCCAATCAGCTTTTCTCCCCCAGGATCTGAATCTCGAGCAGAGACACATAGAGACAGGAGAAAGCGGAGCCATCTGATAGCGACGCTCTTGAGAAGCCACCAAGAGGGGCTGATAGCCCTGAGCTGCCTGGTCTTGTCCTTCTTGTGCCTGGTTAACCAGCTCTTCCTTTTCATCTGCAAGCTGCACAATAGACTTGTAATTCCTTTTTTTTTTTTAATCCCCTTAGGTCAGTTTCTGTTGCTTTCTACCAAAGAGCACTAATTGATAAAAATCATCTCTTCATTTTAGCCAGTGCCAGTGATGGGAGTCCATTCCAGTGAGGATTGTGGCCAGTAAAATGCTGGAAGCAAGGAAGGAGCATTTTGTTGCTTTTTTTTTTTTTTTTAACAAAAACTGTCCATGGGGTAGGGTCATGATATAAATGAGACTGATATATGAGGGCCTTCTAGAATTTACAGTAATGAACCATTTATAGATGGGGGCCAAGACAGAGTGCTCTTCATTCTGAATTCATGAATTAGAAAGTCATGGTCTGATGTTAATTTTCTTGGTTGTAGCTTTCCTTATGTTTTCCCTACTCCTTCCTTTCTGGCTCTGCTATGATGGCTAGGTAATGTATAGCTTCTTCACCCTTCAGTCTTTCCGCAGATATTTACTGGAGCACTCCGCATCGTGGTAGATAGCTGGGAATACAGGAGTAGTTCAAAATACTGAAACAGACACTTAGAGTTGCAAGACACATTTAAAATGGTGTAGTCTGACCCTTCTTATTCTTATAGAAGGGAAACAGATGTTCAGGACAGCTCAGTGACTGAAGTAGGATCACAGAGCTTAGTGGTAAGCGCATGTTTTGGGACCTGTGGCATTGGTCTTGCCTCCTAGGTCAGTGATATTAATGGTTCCTGATCAGATTCTTGGAATCTAGATGAGAGATGGGGCATGCAAACAGGAAGCAACTGGCAAACTCAGCCCTACAGCAAGTAACCCTCTTCTTTCTCAACTGAGTAGTTCTGCAGAAAACAAATAACCCCAAACTCAAAATTAACAGTGGTCTCCAGTTTAGCTGGAAACTTAGTTTCAAAACTTAGTGTGGGAGTTCTTCCACAGCATCACTAGTTACCTCTCTCTTTCATTCCCAAATTGGGATTTTGAAGGTGATATCGTCCAAAGGGAGAGTAAGACCTGTTGTGCCAGTGGTACCCCCGTGAGCCACGTAAAGAGCCCTGCTTTCACTCTGTAGGCACAGGGAACCCCAATAGTTGAGAAAAAGAGATAGGTGCCTAGTTTTCAGTGATTTTGATAACATCAAATCGGCCTGATAGAGAAAAACAGACCAGTGGATGACAGAATCTTGCCATCTCATCAGTCAAATGAAGACTCTAGCTTTTAATTAATTAAACCTTAGGCTAATCAATTTAAACCTTAGGCTACCTTGATCTCTGC
Organism: Camelus ferus; assembly: GCF_009834535.1. Taxonomy (NCBI): domain Eukaryota; kingdom Metazoa; phylum Chordata; class Mammalia; order Artiodactyla; family Camelidae; genus Camelus; species Camelus ferus. The sequence continues at coordinate 111,902,255 of NC_045698.1, forward strand.
AGCATAAGATAGAATAGACCATTTCTTCCTCCTTGAAATTCAATTTTTCCTTGACTTCTAAGATGCCAGTGACTTGATTTTCTTATCTCTGGTTGTTTCTTTTTAATATGCTCTTTGTGGCTTTTTCATCTACTTTTCCTTTAAGTGTTGGTGTCCTACAAGATTTTATCTTTGATATCTCTCTCTTAGTCTATGCACTCTTCCTGGTCAACTTTATTATGGTGATCATCTGATGTTTTGGTCCTCCCAGTATCCCCCCGACCCTTCCTTTAGTAAAAAGCAAACTGCTTTCTTCTGGTGGAATGAGTAAAACCTCTACCCCTCTCAGTATATGTGATTCTGATGTGCTGGTAAATGTTTAACAGCTGGCATGTGGAGGGGACAAGCCATGATTTGTAGCATTTCATTGGCGTAGATACTCCCACCACGGTCAGAGCCTATTAATTCAGCACATACTTACTGAGCTCCTAAAATGTACCAGGAAGCACTGTGTTAGAGACTGGGAAATCCACAATGTGAATAGGACCAAAATAATCTCTGTGCTCGTGGAGTTTATAGTCTAGTTGTGCAGATAGATAATAAACAAGTAATTAAATGCATAAATTAAGTAACAAGATAATATCAGGTAGCAATAGAGTGGAATAAAAGTGAGGTGAGTGATTGAGGTTAGGGAGCTACCTTAGATGGTGCGATCAGGAAACTGTTCACTAGAAACTGACATGTGAGTCGAGACCTGAACGAGGAGAAGTGAACCATGTAAGAGCTGGGGGAACAGCCCAAACTTGCAGCCATGGAACTTTTGCTGGACCTGTTTGCAAAGAGGTAGTCTTTCTTCATGGAGATTACTATAAACTTGTAGCATGTCAGCCTGGAGGCGCTGGTCCCCATTTCCCTACCTCAGAGGGAGAGAACTACTGAGATAAAAGATGGAGAGAAATTGATTCCTGGTGATAACATTTGGATGTTTGAACATTCAGTCATCTTTACCCAACTGTATCTAATGCCAGCATATCCTTGCACTTTGTAGACATATGAGCCAATAGTCAGTTTGTCTTAACTAATGTCTTAACTAACATACACATCTCCCCCATGTCTTCAAATACTGCTTGCCTATGAATGACTCTAAAATCTCTTTCTCTAGATTGGATCTGATTCTAAAATCTGGATACATGTATGCAGCTACCTACTAGGTATCTTCACCTGCAGGTTTTTGCAAACATCACAGATACATTTTATAAATTTTAATTCATCATGTTTCCTCCCCAAACTGCTCACTCTGGTTACTATTTCTACCCACCAAGGCAAAACCTTGGGTGTCATTTTGTGCTCCTTCCTGTCCTTCAACCTCACTAACAAATTACCAGTAATTCCCAGGGAACATGGCTCGTGAGTGTCTTGGGAACACACCATCTTCTCCCCATTCCCAATACCCAAGCTCAGGTGCTTGTTTCTCACTTAGATTACACATCTTTTACGGTGTCCCTTTGAATCCACTATTCCTTCCCTTTGGTTTTAATTTCCACTTGTGGCCAGAGTAAACATTCTCTTTTTTATATAAAGAAGTATATTTAATAGTAAATGTAATTTAAGCCCTTGCATCAGTCAGGATTCTCCAGAGAAAAAGAACCAGTAGGAGAAACCAAGAGGAGTTATAGATATCTATACACACACAGATATATATACATGTATTTGTATATATATTCATGTATATATCAGTAAATAAATACCTATATATGTATATATAAATATATATATGTGTGTGTAAATATATATACATATGCTATTATACACATACAACATATACAAAGAGATTTATTTTAAGGAATTGGCTCATGCGATCATGAGGGCTGGCAAGTCTGTAATATGTAGGGCAGGTTGGCAGGCTGGCAGGCTGGCAGGCTGGCTGCTTCAGGCAGGATTTCTGTAGGTTTTGAGGCAGAATTTCTTTTTTCAGACACCTCAGCCTTCTCAGTCTTAAGGCCCTCAACTGCTTGGACGAGCCCCACTCCCATCATAAAGTGTAATCTGCTTTACTTAAAGGCGACTGATTGTAATGGTTAATCACATTTACAAAATGCCCACACAGTAATATCTAGATTCGTGCTTGACCAAACAACTGGGCACCATAGCCTAGCCAAGTTGCCACATAAAATTAATCATCACAGACCAAGACTAGGTATTATAGAGCTGGCCACCTCCAGACATGGAGAATTCCTGGATGATTTCAGTAGTTTCTTGAGAAGGCAAGTTGAGGCAGCTGAGGGTCGAAGGCATAGTTTAGTGTGCAGGAGAACCACTGCGGTGCTCGTTAAAAACGTTGGTTTCCCACCTTCATTCTCAGAGGATTCTTATTTCCAAGGTCTAAGATGGGTATGAAGTTAATTTTGTCGGTCTTCACTAAGGTTTTGGAAAAAAAAAAAGGAATTAAAAGAGTATAGGAAGTATCAGAGGACATCCCACGTGGTAAAACTGAGGATTGTTTTGGTGAAAACTTTGTTTCACCTATGAATGTGTGCACAGGGGAACTGGGGTGTGTTGTAAAATGTATTTCTAACTATGGGGCATAGTCAAGGTCAAAAAAAGTTCGAAAGCCTCCAGTGAGGGATATGGTCAGTGTTCACCCTTGTGACATGATGTGGCAAGTGACTTTCTTCTCTTATTGCGTGGACTTTAATTGCCATTGACAGCTCTGCCATTCTTCCTTGGGAAATTTCTTCATCTTCTGGTCTCTTTGAGTCCTGTGGTTATGGAGCAATGGAAGGTTAGGGCAAAGAGGGCACAAAACAAGGATCCCAAATCCCTATTCAACCAGCCCCAGCATCCTCTTCCTTCTTGCCACTTCTTCCTCGTTCATCCCTAACTTCCCTCTTTGCAATTTGTACGACTTTCTGTTGCCTGCACTGCAGGGACGGCAGAAGCCTGAAGTCAGATGTAGGGTCAAGCACCCTGCAGAGCAGATAGCAATAGCAAAGTGTACTTTAATAACTCTCAGTTCCCGAGCAGCTCTGGGAACCAAGCGCACGATTTCCACTGCCTTTGCTTCTCGGCTTCCTGGCCTGGGGGAAGACCTGACTGATGGCTTTGAATATCCATCAACAAATAATAAATAATAATAATAACCTGCCTGCCTCAGGCTTGTTGGAGCCAAGGAGGCTGGGTTTGCTGATGCTTTCTCACTTCCTAACACAACCTCAATTCAATTTTAATCCGAAATCAAAGTAACTTTGCACTGCAGGAATTTCTCCTTGCCACTGTCCTTAAGACTGATTCCCAGGCTTGGGACCCATCTGGGGGAAATTGTGAAATGATGTGTTGTGTGGCGTGTTGTGTGACCTGGGATTCTAAGATCTGCAAGTTTTTTCTTTCCTTAGATGCGCCTCTCAGGCACCATGGTGTTCTCAAATGTCCCCACTTCCCTCTCTTCTTCCAGGTCATGGGCTGGAAAAGACTCATATTGAGGGAATGAGTCCTGGGATGTGAGGGGGTAACCTCTCAGGAAGACTTGCCCTCCGTAATGAATAAGAGCTTTGGGGTCAGAATTCCTGGGTTTGAATTTGCATGTCTGTTCTCCCACCTTCTCTGTGTCTGTGTGTGTGTAAGACATTGAGCATATCACTCAACTTCTCTGAGCTTCAATTTCTCACCCATAAAGCAAGCATACCTATTAACAGTGATAATTATAATTGATAACATTTTAGTGCTTGTTCCAAGTGTTTTACCTGTGTCATCGCCGTGAATCCTCCTAGGAACCCCAGGAGGGAGGTGATGCAATTGTGTTTGGCTTACAGATGGGGACACTGAGGCAGAGAGCAGTTAAGGAATGTGCCCCAGGCCACACAGCTGCTAAATGGTGGTCCAGGATTGCTCACACAGCTGAGCCTCTGCTCCGCATCTCCCAGATGCTAAGTGGCAGTAAGCATGGCCAGGCTTAGATAAAATCCAGGCTCTGGGACAGGGTAAGTTTCCCTTTAGGATTTTGATTAGCCCAAAGTAAACACTTTTAATTCCAAATTTTCAGGTCCGGGGAAATCGTTGGTGTAGATAATTACCCTAACACCAGGCAGGGTTGCCATGGCAACTGTTCTTTCCTCCGCTCACCCTCCAGACCAGCCCTGAGAACCAGGTGTGGTGCTTTGCCTTCTCCCAAATCTCAGCTCATTAACAAGAGAGATCTTGTGCCCCGAGATTTCTTACAGCACCCAGCATGTTGAAAAGCTTATCCTCGATTTCCAGAGAGGTTTAAAGTCCACTCAGCGTGATGAATGGGTTCTTGTGCGAGGCCCTGGCTCCCAAAGCCTTCCTTCTCTGACCTCTGTGAAGAATGGCCTACCCATGGTGTTTCGTTTTTAAACTACAAATACTCTTGTTTGGAGAAAATATTGAGACATCAACTTCTTAGGGTGTCTTCACTAATCAGACTACTTTCCTCTCAGTCTTGAGGAGCCAGGCCCCCTGCACCCAGGTGGAAGGGAAGCTGGAGTTAGGCACTGGCTGTCCCAGATCTCTTTGGGCCAGCTACCCAGGGCCAGGCCGGGCCACGGACTCCACATGGAATACTGCTCTGGGCTAGGGCAGAAGACGGTATTTCTTTGTTACTCATGGTCAAAGACTGAAGGGGCCTTTCTGAATTTTTGCTAAGCTGGGATCTGGCCTGAGAATCTTGTATTTGCTGTTTTCAAAGACCATCTGGCTACGCCATCGCTGGCTTCTGAACCTCCCAGAGATGAATAATTTAGCTGGCGCAGGAATAAAAGCCCTAACACTCTAATCTCGCTTCACTTAGGATTCATATTTAGCAGCGAGAGGCAGAAGGAGACGGGGAAAGTGACTGAAAGCGACCGTGAACCCGTGATGTGTCACAGCCGTGTGGCCTCGCTCCTGAAGGAAGGCTGCAGTGCCGGGCATGAAACAGTCAAAACCTCGGTGGTGAGAAGCATTCCATTGGACCCCTGGAAAATGACTCAGCCACACTCACTGCTAATCCGATTTAATGATGCTGTTTTGATAGCATCGTGTATTTATGTGCTGGTTAGGAGAAAAACCACCTCACAAGGTCTTCCTGCAGGTGCTCTGAAAGCAGGGCTACTGGAGGAGCCGCTGTCCTTGCCCCATTCCGGGGGCTTAGGGCTTTAGTGTGAGAATGTGGCCTTCAGACGGGCCAGGAGGTTTGAAAGGGCAGGGACTGGGGAGGGGGTGGTGGCCGTCCTGAAAGCTCTGAACAAGCCAGCTGGGGCAGGAGCGTGGTCGTGAGGGAACGTTATCTGGTGTGGTTCTTTGTTTTCACGGCATCACCTCCTAGTCCTCAGACCAACAGAATCACCAAGCTGTAAACGGCACACCTTACAAATCAGGGTTCCCTGGCGTGGCTGGAGCGTTCATTACCAGCCGTAAAGGCACACCAGCAAGAGAGGTTGCTGTTCTGTAGCCCAATTTTCCATCGCAATAACCCAATTAACTGGTGTGTGTGTTTGTTTTACAAAGCTCCAAGCTACAATAAACCATACAGATACGCGGGCTGCAGAAAGCTCTGTAATTAGGACAAGGTGTACAAATTAAACTACTCTTTTTAAACTTCAAACCAGCTAACTTCTGACATACTGTACTGCTGGGGCTTCTGGGACTGAACCCAATTAACATCTTAGTATTTTATAAGCAGCGTTTTAATTGCATTTGTATGCAATCTTCTCTCCAAGTGCCTTTCAAGGTGCTAGTCCTCGTTCAGCTTTTATTACTTTGGTGATTTAAATCTTCTCTCTCAGAGGTTCCCGTTAATAATGACTACTGCTACTTCAGATGCTGGTCCAACATAAAACTCGTCCCTCAAAAGAATAATGCTTTAAAACAGTTACATTTAACTTTATTATTACATTTTTAATTTTTTTCTCTGTTTGAACATTATGCCCTTAAACGTTTTATCAACCTGTCAGCTCTCGTAATGGCTAGAAGAGAGATTCTTTTTAGAAGCTGGGATGATGGCTCCCCCACTCTCTTCTTCTGCTCACCTTTAGTGTGGAGCAGAAGTGTTTGGTGCCACTGGATGCCATGAGGAGGAGGAGGTATATGAATGAGTGCATTTGGGGTTTTTTAATTTCCTTGTGGGTTTCAGCATCTCTTTGTCTGCATCTTGAGGCTGGGACTAGGGTGAGGCAAGTAAGGCACCAAAATTTGCGGGGATCAAGATAAATACTATCTTAATGCAGTATTAAGAGAATAAAATCACTAAAATACGACTTGCAGACCAGCTGTTGTTTTTGTGAATAAATCTTTTGACAGCCAGGGCCGGGGTTAGGGTGAAGTGAGTGAAGCAGTGCAAATGCAGACTTGGTGCTTGTTTTATTTAAAATTCTGATCTCTTGTTCACTGTGGATTTTGGGGTTTTTTTTTTTTTTTTTTTTGGCCTTCATTTGTATTCTCCAACAATTTTGCATTAAAATGTTACTTATTTTGATTCCTAAGTTTTTGGTGCCCTCTTAAATTGTGCACCTGGGTGAGTGTCTCATTTGCCTCCCCCTGTTCCAGACCCTGCTATAAATCTAAGTGCAAGGAACACTTTAAAAGGGATTTAAACATATGGAGAAATCCTGGGGGAAAGTTTTCATCCAATGAGTCAAAAATGTAGGGAAAATCTTAGCCCAGCACAGTTTCTTCCTCAGTATAGTGTGCACAGAAGCCCTCACTTTCTACTTAAAAGCAACCAAACAAGGGGCAGTGCCTGAGTTTATGGGAACCACCACATGGCAAACTCTTCTCCTTCAAAACCCTAGCCTGAAAAAGCAAAGTGTTTTCATAATTTTCCTTTGATGCTTTTTTATTCTAAGGAGGAGTTAGGGAAAATGAGTACTAATGTTGTGCTCAATTAGGATTTCTGTTATCTGGATAAAAATACACAGTCTTGAGCAGGCAGTGGGATCCTCCTGGAATATTTTAAACCTTTTTGCTTGATTGAGTGTCTTGTCAAACAAAACTGGCAGCCCCTCTCCCAGAGCTGCCTGAATCTATGCAGATATGATTTCTATCATGCCTTTATTATGTGTAGTCTGTAATAAGGATGAGCACATATAAATCATCTCTGGATGGCAGTTAGGATGCAATACTCAAAGGAGAAAGACATTTCTGCTTTCAAATGTCTAGTGATTTCAGATATTATATAGCAAGTCTCCCCTGAACTGCACAATCTTCAATTCTACTCAAGCCCCTCTGTGAAAGAATGAGACTTTCATATCTCTCTTTGCAAGAATTGCCAGTGAGATAAGAATTGTGTCACTAAGACCAGAGAGCACTGTATCTTTTTGGCTAGTCTGATGTCAAAGTTCCATTTGAAAGGAGGCTCATTCTGTAATTTGATTTAAGAGGCTGGTCTTGAGAGATGGTGGGGCGACCTTAGATTTGGAATCTCCTTTGCTCTAACAGGGCACGAGCCTTGCAGTGGGAAGGTATCAAACCACTGTTGACCTGAGTCTGCAGGAAGGACAAAGTGCACTTCTGGTGACATTTCAAAGAGTCATTCTTTCCCCTGAGTCAGGAACTGAGTCATAAAAGTCTCAACCTCCTCTCTCTGATACAAAGGGTAATTTGGTAGGGGAAAAAAACTCTCTGCAAACCCAAAGGCAAGAGCTTCAGAGGCTACTAATATCGCTGAGCACTTACTGTGTGCCAGATATTGAGCATCTCCTTGTATGATCTCATTTACTCCTCAGTAGACTGCAACAATGCGGGGACTAGTAAGACACCTGTTGTGCAGACAAGGGAAGGTCGACGAGCGAAGTCGTGATCCTGTGGTCACAGGTTTAGCAGGTCACGGATCAGGATTCAGACACACTGGCGCTGATCCAACTTCTCATCCACTGTGTTTTCACGTCCTGCATGGTCTGGGGCTACGTCACCTCTCAGACCTTAGGAAGACCAGGACAAGAGTGAAATAGCTGGGGAGGAAATCAAAGCAAGTAGGTGGTCAGAGGGTCTCTGGATCTCATGTCCGTTGCTGTTAAAAGGCAGTTTGTAGGACTTCTTCGGTTGGGTTGTGGTGTGTGTGTGTATGGACCGAGGGTGGCAGCGGTGACAGTGAGTGGGATAAATCCCACACTTATATTGTGAAGTCACACTGGTCTCTGGCCTGGGTTTTCTTTCCCTTTCGATGCCTTCTCTTTCTCTCTCCAGGAGTCTTGGATTTAACTGCTGTAGGTCCACCAGACCAACGCTCAACCTTTCTCACAGTGCCACACACATAGAAAATGACAAATGAGAACTTCCTATGGGGGGTCGGGCTGCCCTTGTGTCTGCCGCCCAGCTGCCCGGGTGCCCAGGGGGCTCAGGAGGATGCGTTCCTGGGGCAGAGCTGGGGGAAGCTCTGCACCAGGACACGAGTACCGTGAGGCCTGGGGCTGTGTATGTCTGTGCTTAGCACGGCTGTCGACTGGTTACGTCACTAGATCTACTCCTGGTACACAGGGAGACGTTGTGATAAAATAGTTCCCACCAAGCTGTTAGAGATTTAACCAGCCAACACACACATGTAAGCCTGCCCTTCCTTTTGGGAACATTGGCTCTTCGGGTGGGAGATCTTTGGGTGCGAGGGACATTCCCTGGAGCCCGTCATGCTGAGTGGCTTCTTTGCCCTGCAGTGAAAGGTGAGAGGTGAGGACTATCAAGCCCCAGGGAGAGGGGGCAATAAGATAAGGAAGGAGGCTTGGGGAGAGAGCAAAGAACAGGGAGAAGACAGACAGGAAGAGAGAAGCGTTTCATGACTGGAGTCTTTTTTAATGGGACTGAGGGGGAATGGTCATCTGAACACAAACCCAGGAAGCTGCTGTGACGTGCACTGTTTTCTACCTTATCTGCAGGCAGCTCCGGCCAGATAAGGGGTGTCACTGTGATTTCTCACTTTCAACTGCTCTGGCTGTGCAGCTGTCCAACCCCCATCCCACAGTGTCTGTGCACAGGCTACCCTGGGCTTTCTCAGAATAGTTGGCACAAGGATTCAGACTCTGTCAGTTGTGCTGCTGAGAGCTGAGATCCCGGATAGTAAGATGCGTGGTGCTCCACCACCACGTGGTGGGAAAAGCATTGCCCTGTAAAGTTCTCATTCTTCATCTGGTTGTTGCTTCTCAGACTACCTTCCAGAATTGTCAATGGTGGTCCAATCTCCATAAAAGTGCTTTGAATACTGTAAAGTCTAGACAGGCATAAGATGTTACTATGATTTAAGGTGGCAACGTAATTTCAAATTGGGAAGGGAGGTCTATGTGGAGGTCAGCTGGTCTGCCCCTTTAACTCAATGCAAAGTGATTTGCCCTTGAGTGATTTGATACTAGGGGTAGCAGATCCCACTCTGATGCTCTGGAGAGCTTTATGTGCTTACAGATCACTCAGAGTGCCTTTCACAGACTTCCTTAACTTTGAGCAGGGGCTCCTGCTCTGAGAGGTCCTTGTAACTCACTTACCAATCTCATTTTCTTTCCTTCAATCATCTGAACTGTTCTTTGTGGAAGTCGACGTTCCAAGCCCTGAACTTCTGTCATGCCTTGTGGCTTAGAAGTGAGGACACACCTCGCCAACTCTTGGGGGAGAGGAGGTATAGTTGAGGTGTTCCTGTGGCCAGTATTTGGTGGTGGAGGAGGGGCGGGGCATTTGGGGCCACTATACTGCTGATTGTTGACCTAAGAGAGCCCTCCTGGCAGTCCTTGGCCACATTCGGCCTGGCCTTTGGCAGCTGGAAGTTTGTGCCAGGTGACACTTCCTGAACTGTTTAACTTTTCTAACTTGGTGCAGACAAACTCTCGGGCATGGCCTAGATGAGCTTGAAGGATGCTGGCGTCTGCATACGGAAGACATTTAATACATGATTCACTCATTGTTTATACGGCAGCCCGAGGTCAGCAAAAGAATGCTGGAGAAACAGACAGAATTGCAGGGGGCCAGTTCTGGCCTTGGACAAACAGTGTGACTTGGGCAAGTTACTTGGCCTCTCTGAGCCTCAGCTTCCTGATGTATAAAATGAAGGCAGTGTCTGTTTCATTGGATGATGTGTGAAGACCTGAGGAGCTCATGCATGTGAAAATGTGGAGGACAGTTTAATTTGAAAATTGTCTAAGGGATTATAATTATTATTATTATTATATTAACATTATTCATCTCACTAAACAAACATCTCTATCTCCTTTGTGCAGAAAAGAAGGGAAGCATACATTCTTAGGACTCTAAGTAGCCAAAAAAGTCATTGTGTCAGATTTCCCATTCAGTGCCGAAAACCCCCACCAAGGAGGGGTGGTGTCTTTCCACGGGGAGCGTCTGGAGCTTGGCGAATTTCCTTCTCTGGCTGGGCCTGGAAGGGCCAGGCTGGTTGAGGGTCTACTGTCTTGGAAACTGTCTGAGGTTACAGAAATGGCTGTGACCCTGACCCTGCACTCAAGACCCTTCCAGGGCTCAATCATCTTTTTTTTTTCCCTTCAACAGGCATTTATTATGCTGCTGTGTGTAAGGCACTGTGCTAATTTTTGGGGATGCTATAGTAAACAGGGCACATAATGTCTTTGCTAAATGGCTGTGCTCAGAACTCCTCCTAAAAGGTTAAGAACCATAGTCTGATGGGAAAGATTGGCCATTCACATGAAAACAGTAACCACAAGGCAGGGAGTGTCTTGCTGTAGAGTGTATACTGTGAGTACCAAAAAGGGAGTACCTCTTGTCAGCTGGGCTGTTTGGGGAAGTCTGAGTGGAGAAAGATGTAGTTAGTTGACCTGATTCTTAGAAAATGGGAGAGTGAGGTTCAGTGCGTCTTTATTGCATAACGCCTGGAGAAACCACTCAGATCACAGTCTATGTGAACAGCAGCCCTCGGAGTTGAGCAGGGCACAGCCTGTCCATCTCTATATGGTGGCCCTGACTTGGTCAGGGGAGAGGAACCATCCTTGTCGGTGAATTATGGATTTCTTGAGAAAGTTACGATAACCACTCTTTTGTCATATCATGCCAACATGATGGAAAGACCAGGGGAGAAACGCTAAAGAAAATCACAGCAGTGTCACTGCTTGTGGAGTAACCTGAGTGTGCAAATAGGATTTTTTTTCCTTATTTTTCCGTTTAATTCCTTGAAATCCTTATTAAAGGAAGTGCAGAGTCTCCTACCACCCCTTGAATTATCCAAAACCCCAGGGCTTGCTTACTTCGCCTACAGGGTGGTCAGTCTTTATTGGACACTTGCCGAGGAGGGAACTGGAGTATGGTCAGCCTTCTCATGGTGTGGTTCCTCACTGGCCGTGGTATAACCGGGAAAGCATCCTTCTGCACCACCCTTGGAGGCCTCAGCTCAAGCCCAGTCGTGGTTGCACCAGGATCTTCAGCTCTCTTGGCTCACCCTCACTTGCTCACATGTCTTCCAGGGATAAAGCTGTCAACAGCATCATTGCTTAAGGGCTGGCTTCAAAGCCTACCCTTCACCACCCTAGAACATTGACCCTGCTTTCTCCTCTCTGACCCCTCCCCTGGGAGAGGGCTGCTTCCTTCCCAAACCCTCAGAAGGCAGAGGTTTCATTATATGTCTGTCTGAGAACAGTCAAGTGCTCTCACAACATCTCCCTTTGGAGGAAAGTTCTCTTTAGGGATTTGTAGTGATGAGCTGGTAACTTCTGCTGAAGGACAGGAAACCTCGCCCATGCTCAGCCTCTGGTAGGCAGCCCTTCGGTGGGCTGCCTCTCCACAAGGAGGTTTTACGGGCAGGTGGTCCAGGGCGGAGGTCGCCAGCTATAGAGTAAGAATTTGGATCTGGGTGCTGCGTCAGATCTGTGACCTTGGGCAGTTTATTTAATCCTCTCTGAACTTCAGTTTCTTCCTCTATGAAACCTTTATACATTGCCTACCTCAGGGGGTTGTTATGCGGATGAAACAAGATGATGCATGTAAAGCACTTAGCAGTGTGCCTGGCATAGAGGCAGTACTCACAGAACCTCGTCTAGAACTAGTAGTGAGAGATGAGGAAGAAGACGAGAAAGAGAAGAAGGAAAAAGAGGGAAACTAGATGTGGGGCTAGAACGGAGGAGCTGCAACAGATAGACAGCCAGCACCCACAGTCACCCTCCTGTACCCCTCTTCTATGCACCAGCAGCCGCCCCCCTTCCATCCTTCTGTTCCTCAGAAGCAGAAGACATTTTAACCAGGGCTTTCCTCCAGCTGCAGGCAGCGTGCATGCCATGTTTGCGCCGTGAGTTTTTACTTCTCAGCTTTCTCAGTGGATGGGATTCCTCTGAAACCCTGAGCTGACCCTCCCTGCTGTGAGGCCTCAGTACTCCCAGCCTCCAGGCAGCCCAGCACCTCTCCCAGGTTCCTCCACAGGCTGCCTCACCAGCCTCCACTCGGCTCCTCACAGCTGGTTCTGCCTGCTTGTGCCTTGGACACTTTGGTGACCCTGGGCCCACTTTCCATTAACCTTGTTCTGCCAAGGCTCACTGCAGGGGAGAGGGAGCTCTTCCCAGGATCCTTGGGTCCTCCGGTGGGCTGTCCTGTGGGACTGGTGCCTCTGGCCAAGGGATGGCCTCAGGAACTTAGCAAAAAGAGTCAGGCATGTGGTCTGTGCTGTGTCTGCTCCCATCCAGGCAGTGACGGGGTTGTGCGTCAATGAAACTCAACATTTGCATATTGAGTGCTTCTCAGCACCCAGTGGACAAAGAAAAAGTGGTGTGCTGTGGCTGTGACCTCCCTGGTAAAGGACTAAGGGACCCAGAATGCCTTGTACCTCTTGAGAGGCTGGCAAGCTGGGCTTCAGCAGGGCACTGTCTTGCACTCCAAGTCTAGTTCTAGGCACGGTGTTGTTTGGTGTCTCCAGACACATGATTACTAGCAACAGTTCTAGCTCGTCTAAGGGTGGGGACAAGGAGCACTGGCCCTTTCCCTCACTTACACATCAACATTTGTTGTGTTACCTTAAGCAAGTTACCTCTCTTCCCAGTAGGTTTCCTCATCTGTAAAGTGGCAACAGTAATGCGAGTTGTGATAAGACAGTGCTTGTAAGCACCTGTCACAGTGCCAGGCAGGTAGTAAATGGTTAGTTAACATTTGTTACTGTTTTTATTATTTGCATGAATAGCCCTTTCAATTTCCCAAAGCTTTCACACAGCTCTTACTTAAAATTTCAAGTCTTAAGGAAACTCTGTGGGAAGTCAGTCTCATTTGACATTTGAAGAAATTGAGGCACGGAGAAGTAGGGTGTCTTGGTTAGGTCAGATCTCCTGACTTCTAGGGCTGCTCCCTCCTGGACCCGAGGAAATAAATCCAGGGACGTTACTGTCTCCAGGCACAGCCCATACTAAAAGTTCCCACAATAGGCTTTGTTCCTCTGGTGTATGTTGATCCCTTGGTGAGAACTTGCAGTAAAATCTTACTCCTTCCTCAAGGTCCCACTCAAAAGTTATTGACTATGTAAAGGAAATTCTCCAACTCCCCAGGCTGAATTAACCCTTCCTGCCTTGTATTTTGGACCAATGTCTGATTAGGCACTTGAGATCATACTGTAACTGAATTGTAATTTACCACAAACTTTGCCAAGTAAAGACAATGTCTTTTACGTGTTTGTGTCCCTAGGAGTTCAGAGTAAATGCTGCCTGAATACTTGTTGAATTAATAACACTAATAATAGTACCAGTAACTATGATCCCATTTAATCCTTACAACACCCCTATGAGCTAGGTACTATTATTGTCCCCAGCTTCTGGATGGGAATACTGAGGTTTTGAGACATTAAGTAACTTGTCTGAGGTCACACAGCTAGAAAGTGGCTAGACTGTGATTTAAATCTAGATCTTATCATCTCCAGAGCTGAGCTCTCAAGCAGTTCCGGGTTCTCTCCTACCCATTCACGTGGAGCTTTTTCCTCCAGGTGGTACATACCTATCCCAAAGTTTCCCAGAAGCTGGTCCAGGCACGCCTGCCAAGAGGGAGAAGTAAGAGGGAGCTGGAGAATTGTGAGCTGAGTTGGAACAGAGGAACCTAAACAAGCTTATGGCCTCTGTATGAAGTTAAGAGGCAAATATCCTCAACTTCCCCAGCGTGCCTCTCCCTGAGCAGCCCCGTGGGTCAGCCACATGTAAGGCTGTGCATGTTGGAAAGCCTTTGAGAAATGGTATCTGTTCTCTTGTAGTTGACCTTTTGCATGGACCATGAGTCAGCTGACCTTTGCATGCCCCCTGGCCTGCAGCAGCTAAGGGAAGCACTTCTTGCCTATTGCTGCATCAGGTAACAGGAAGTTGCCAGAGTTCAGCCAGGACTCAGAGCGGGGTGTCATCAACTGACTCCCAGGGGGGAAATTTCTACCTGGGGAAACACCAGTGATGACATCAGGGGGACTGGAACTAAGGATGCATATACAATGGATAGTTGGAGCTTCTGAGTCAGGAGGCTACAAAGAAGGGACTTCTGCTAAAAGCCCTTGGAGCAGGTCCGTGACTGTGTGTGGGGATCCTGGGATCGACACAGCATGTCTCTGACCCCAGCTTTCTAGTTAAGTTCATGGCTCCTACCCACGGCTCTCATCACAGTCTCAGGATTGGAAGGGACTTTAGAGATAATCTAACCCAGCAAATATATAATATCCATCTTCCCCCTCCCCAATCCTGTGCCCATAGCAATGGCAGACATCACTAATTGATGGCAGTGTTCTCTCCGGAAAAGCCTAGATGCAGCCTTGGAATCCTTTAGTACTTCGTGGTCCAAGCAATATGGAGTTGGCCATAGACTCCAACCAGAACCTTCACCTTTTAGCTTAGTTCTCTTGACATGATTCTTTCCTGGGTCCTAGGGAGTGGGGGACTTGAATCCTGCTTGGGAAATATAGGGACTTCTGGTTTTTATTGGACATCAGTAGGGGCAACCCAGGTCTTGGAAAGGTCACTAGATTAAAGATACGAAGTCAAGTTCTGGTTTTGATGTTGCCACCAAGGAGCTGAGTGATCCTAGGCGAGGCACAACCTCCTTGGATCTCAGTGTCAAGGCCACATGAGGGCCATGGACCTTCTTTCGGAAGTCTGGCTTTGCAGTGCTTTGGTATGTCAAGATATGTATGTCCCTTGCTTCTAGGAGGCAGTGTCTACATGCCCAAGGTCACCAAAGGCAGCCATCTGACAGCCAAGCTGACACTTCCCACTCCCATGCCTGTAGCTGACCCTGACAACGTGGACTCCCCGTGGACTCAGTCCCAGAATGCTTTTCGTCCTTTTTGGCAGCGGGGTGGGGAGTCTAAGGAGCCACTACCAATTGATCAAAATTTGCAAGGAAAATAAAAACTAGTTGCCATCTGTTATGGGCTGAATTTTGTCCCTCCAAACTATTCGCCTTGAAGTCCCAAGCCTAGTACCTCGGAATGTATCTGGGGACAGGGTCTTTACAGAGGTGGTTAAGCTGAAAGGAGGTCATTAGGAAGAGCCCTGATCTCATATGACTGGTATCCTTATAAGAAGAGAAAACTTGGACAGAAACACGTACAGAGGGAAGACGATATGAAGATGCAGGGAAGAGAGGTTAACCAACAAGCCGAGGGGGGTGCTTGGAACAGGTCCTTCCCTCAGCTTCCCAAGGTGCCATACAGAAGAGGTCACCACCTTGACCTTGGACTTCCAGCCCCCAGGACTATAATAGATCTCTGTTGCTGAAGCCACCCACTCTGGGGTATTTTGTTCCGGCAGCTCTGGCAGACTCAGTTGCCATCCTTGCCTACATGGAATCTGGTAGGAGAAAAGCAAACAGAAGTACGAAATAATCAGAGCAGTTCACTTTGCTCTCATTCCCGTTGTAGAAGCCTGGTCTTAAAGACCTGGTGGGGTTTTATTGTCCAGGAGCCAAGAAAGTAGAAGCTGGAGAGCTATTTCCCTAATTCTCTGGCCTTGGGTGAGTCCTTAAACTTCCCTGGATCCCATGCTCTCATCTGTAGAGTGAGATTGGAGTCGATGTCTTCAAAATCCTTCTTAAGCTTCAGAATACTTTATTCAGGTACTGACTACTATATATAAAACAGATAAAGAACAGTTTTATTCTGTATAGCACAGAGAACTATATTCAACATCTTGTAGTAACCTAGAATGGAAAAAAATATGAAAAATAATATGTATTTATGTGTGTGTATAACTGAATCACTATGCTGTACACCACAGACTGACACAACATTGTATATCAACTATACATCAATAGAAAATAGTTTATTCAAACAAAATTTTAGGCAGAAACTTAAGAAGTAAAACCCAGATGAACACGAAGCTGTTTGGACAGAGGTCGAGGTGGCGGGTCTTGGGCCTGTCTCTCTCCTCCATCCCCTGCACCCTTAGCACAGCTAGAATTACAAAGACCCCGTCCCACATCAGAGGTTCTGCAAACCCAAGAGCCTAACATCTGAGTCCATTGGACTGTGGGACTCTGGAGAGAGGTGCTGTCTCTTAATTAACTTAGCATCGTGCCAGGTCCACAGCAGGCACTCAATAAATGTGGAAGGAAGGAAGGCAATGAAATGATAGAAAAAGGAGAGAATCAAATATTGCTACAGAGTTCCAGAGGCGGCCTCAGCCATTCAGATGGCTTTACAATGTTCTTTTTCATTTTGCTTTGGAAAAGTCACCTGGAGCTCTCTGCCGTCAGGCAGAGCCTGTTGGCTCACCAAGAACTTTGTTGCCATTTCTAGAAACTAAGGCCACAAACTGAAACTCAATCAGGCGCTGAAGCAGAGGTGATTGGAAACGGACTTAAATCTCTAGCAAAGGTTAAAGAGTTAAATCGCTATTTCAGGCCAGTGGGAGTTGGACCAGCTGAGAGTTGGGGAAGTTAGGAACTGGTTGGGGTCCAGGGAGGCTGCTTTCCTTCTCGGCTCTCAGCTAAGGGTTTGGCATTTCACCTGCTAGATGGCGCTGTCCTCTAAGGAAAGACCCAGATCTGCTCGAACGGGGCTCAGTCAAGGAAACAGGAACTGCTGAAGTTGAAAAGAACGGATGGGCAAGAGGCAGAGGGGATGGACGACAGCCCTCTCCCCAGCAGCAGCATCCCCTTTTGTGGTGGTTCTCGTTCTGTGTATCATTCTCATTTTGCAGTGTGGGTGTTTTACACACTACACCTGAAAAGTCACAGGGCCTTTTGCTCTGAACAAAAACGAATAAAAAAATGTGTGTTTGTGTGTGTGGTGTGTGTGTGTGTGAGCGGGGAAGATCACTGAGGTCCCTCCTCAAGGCTACAACTTACAAATGACCTGTCCCAGCCCCAGTCTTTGGCTTTGACTTAAACGAGATCAGGGGGAAGAAGAAACAGTCAGTCCTTTATCCATGCGGCCTGCCTAGCCGGACGCCTCAGACTCCTCGTGGCTTTGCTCTGAAGCCTTCTAGCTCAGCTTCAAACTGCAGGGGTAAATTGCTTGTAGGGTCTGAGACTCCCTTTCCCCGGGCAACGTTAGTGTTAGACTGACATGCTTGCTCCGTGTCTGCATGTGCAATCAGGGATGCAGCCTGCAACTGCTCCCACTCTATCAGCAGCCAGAAGGAAGGAAAACAAAGATAAGGGGGGGGGGGGATGGAAACCAGGAGGGGACCTAAGAGGAGGGATGGGAGGGTTGAGGAAAGGCAGGAGACAAGGGAACAAAGAACAGAGGTGAAGGGTGAAGGGGATGGGGAGGGGTGGGAGGGATTCATGGGACCAGGTGTCCAGAAAGAAAGGAAAGGGCCACGCAGGGGAGCCACGGTGGAGGAGAAAGGATGGACCAGTGTGGGAAATGAGAAGACCAGGAAGCCTGAGTGGAGCTTTCAAGTCCTTGCTAAAGCCAGGAAACTTAAAAGGCAGGGGAAGGAGGCTCTGCCAGGCAAACAGGAAAACAGGAAAACAGAGGGAGAGGAAGTCTAGTAATTAGTGAAAACCTGACCAGGGGCCCAAAAGCAGGGGAGAACCACTGTGATGGGGAGGTTGCCGAAAAGGAAGGCAGGAGATAGTGGCAAGCAAGCTCTGAAGCAGGAGGGTGGAAGCAAGGGAGGCAGAGAGCAGATCTGGGAAGGGAGAAAAAAACCCGAGGAGATGGAACAAGCAAAACACAGCACAGTAGAGAGTGAGGGAACAGGGAAAGAGCCATTAAAAGAATGCTTACCTTATAGTCGTAAAAACCGGAATGTGTGTATTTTGGCCTGCAGCCATTGTTCAGGAAACACAGTGTGGCTTTTAAGCAAATTGTGGAGTGGTTGTGTCCACACGTTGGTAGCTTGCCCTGGTCTGCTGCTTTGAAATGCAGCTGCTCTGCGCTGCCCACTTGTTGGCTGGCAGCCTGCTTTTGGGGACATCAGATGGAACCCACTGTCCACACCTAAGGTCATCCCCACTCGATTTATGGTGCTCTGAGTTCAGAGGCACCAGCTTCTCTTCCAGGGCAATCATTTCCCTTTGCAGGCCGAGAGCTGAGATGTGTATCCGGAAGGGTGACCTGTCCCTTGACTCACTGGTTCCTCGGAGGATGTTTGTTGGTGGGACTGGTGCAGAAGCTCTGGTGGGGCAGAGGGGGAGACATGTTGAAGGTGATACAGGATGGAGGTTAAGGGAAGGGACCCTGAAGTCTGATGGCCACAATTTCGTTCCCAGTTTTATCATTTTGCTGTGTAAACTAGCATATGTTTCTTTGTCTCTCTGAGCCTCAGTTACTCCTCTGTAAAATTGGGCTCATAATCATACCTATCTCACAGGGTCCTGATGAGGCTTAAATGAGATGGTCAGTGGGGCTAGCGGATCATACTGATGCTCATTAAACGTTAGCTGTTATTTGTATTATCATTAAAGACCAGATAACTCTGTGTGTATATGTGTATTTGGGGGCTCAGCCCTTGACTGCAGACTAAGGGGCTTAGATCTGAAGGTGTTTTAGCAGGGAAATGATCCGTGCGAATCACTGTTTGTGAAAACAGATCCAGCAGTGACATGTGGGCTGCTTTGGGGAGTAGGGGAGACCATTTTGGTGACCAGAGCATGCTTGAGATAGTGGGTGCCTGGATCAGGGATGGAGGTGCTGAAAAAAATGTAAAGGGGATTTTGAGAGGCAGCCCACCCAATGACTGGATGGACAAGTGGTGAGAGAGGGACATTTTAAGCATGACTCCAAGGTGTGGGGGCCTAGAACAGGGGTCAGAGGGCGCTCTCAAGCTAAGAATGATGTTTTACATTTTTGGAGGGTTCTAAAAAACAAAGAACATGTCACAGAGAAAGTAAGTGGTCTGCAAAGCCTGGACTGCTTCCTGTTTAGTTTAGCCCTTCCCAGAGTCACCCTACCTCTGGCGCAGCCTAGGGTATCAGGAGAAGACTCTGCCCCAGAAACTGGGAAGTCCAGTGGGGTTTGGAGAAAAAAGTACAATGTCCCCCAGAAAATTAGAGCACTGGGACTAAAACTGGAGTGAGGTTTTTGTGTGAGTAACAGACAAATTTAAGAGTCACATATTCATTCCACAGGGATTTTTTGAATGTGGCTCAGGAGACAGACCTGGTTGAATCCTCGCTTCATCTTTCTACCTGTAACCGTCACCAAGTCATCAACCTCTGTGTGTCTCACTTTTCCTACTTGTAAAATGTAGATGATAATTATACTTACATCCTGGAATTTTTTTTTTTTTTGAGGATTAAATGTGATAAGACATGTAAGGCATTTAGACAGTGCCTGGTGCACAACACAGAGTAAATATTAGGGTTTATTATTTTTACTTTATTTATTGTTTATTTTATTGTACTATCACATTATTATTAATATTTTATTTTATATAGTATTAATTTTATTGTATTATTTTTGTCATTAAGAACCTAGAAGCCGAGAGATGGAAATGGCATAGGCTAAACCACAGTAAGAGGGTGAACTGGTCTGATAAGTAACAGGAAGAAAATACCACTTGCCCTTATTATTATTATCATCCATATCCTCACCCTTTTGCTGTTGTTAGACCTTGGGGTCTGGTTTTGGGACCCCAGTGTTCTCATTCAGAAAGAACAAGGTTTGCTAAGATCCCCTTCCAACTCCCTCTTTTTTATTTTTTGTCAATTTCTTCCTCCTTCCCCATCTCCCTTTCTCCCTTCCCTCTGTGCAGTTACAAACACGCTTAATTCTCTTTGACATTTCTGACAGCCAGGTCATCTCTCCGCATCCTCTTTAAAAATCCTGATCATGTAAGAACTGATTCTATTTTCCCCTCATTCCCAGTGATCTCTCTTCCCTTTGCGGCCCCTCCCCCTCCAGGCATTTCCAACAAAAGAGTCAGGTCATTTTTCACGCGGTATCAGCCAAATGTCAGCCTCCGAAGCATTTGTCCTTTGTTTCTTTGAGTGTCGGAAGTTCTCCGTCTTCCCAGTAGGACTTTTTGAGAGCATGGAGTGGATCCCAGAATTTCTGATCCTCCCTGCTGCAACTGAGCCTCTTCCCACACTCTGAGAAAAAGGACTAGGGGGAGGGAAAAAACCAGACCAGCGGAGGAGCAAGGCACGCAGGCCTGGCCGGCTCGCGGCCGGCCGCGGCGCGGGGTTTGTGCTGGCGGGCACGCTGCGCCCTGCCGGGTTTACTGCTGCCTTGAGAGGCCATTTGAGAGGAGAGAGATCAGGGTCATCCAGATAAGGCAGAGAATATTCAAACTGGAAGCAAAAAGGGGCTGTTTTCCCAATAGTAAGTAATCAGGGAAGAGGAGGATGTAATTTGCGGATTAGGAAAGTGAACAAAGAACATAAAATTAACTTTATAGCAAAGGGGGAGCCCAGTCTGCTTGAAGAAATAAACCTCCAAAAAGCATAATTGTTGATAAAAATCAGACTGTTGATTTAAACCAAATAGGAAATATGGCCAAATCAGGCAGAGGAGGGGGGCTCAGTGGAAGCGAAGGTTGAAACTTCAGGAAGGGATGGGAGGCCGAGAGGGGCCTGGGAGACCTGACGTGCGTGTGTGCGTGCGCGTGTGCGTGTGCGCCTGTGTGTACACGTGCGTACATGCCGAGGGAGAGATGTAAGATCAAAGATCTCTGCGTAAAGGCAGAGAGATGAGGGTTGTGCCTTTTCAGGATGCCTAAACTGCCTTCATTTAGGGATTGTCTTTCTTTTGAACTGACAAGAACACATACTACACTTGATCTGAACCAACAGGCCAAGAAGCCAGAGGACTGTCTTCATTTTCGAAGTGGCACTGACTTCCAAGCACTGGTAACCAGCACATATGCTCTCACATGCACCTAGTCCCAACCCCACCTCTTCCTATTTTTAATTCTTAAATACCCACAAAGGCTCACCTGAAGCCCAGGTGGCTCTCCCCGTGGACACCGGTGCTGACTCTACTACCAAAGCAGCAAAGTCCCAAGGTCATGCCTTTGATCCTGAGGAGGTGAGACCAGGGCTTCTGTTCCCTTTATCACAGACCGGCTCACCAGATCAGGCTAATACCCTTGAACTGGGCAGTGAGAATCTAGCTGTGTGCTGTTAGCTGCCTGGTACTTCCCCATGCCAAGTCTTCTTGGCCCCGCATTGACTAGGAGGGGCACTTACATGGTTCTTGTCTTTGAGCTGCTGAGGCAGGACTCTTCCTAAGGACCGAGGTTCCAAGAAGCATCCCTAAGTAGCAGTGTGTTCAAAATCTTCCTTCCCCCTCTCGGTCCGTTCTCCTCCTTGCTTCGTCTTGCTCTGACCCCTGGAAGTCACATCCTGGGAATTCCTTATTTTCTGGCTTTCCGTAGGGTCCAGCTTATGGAAGGCACCAGTAGGCTGGAGGAGAGAGAGAGAGGGTGGGGAATTATTACCTGAACACCCTCCCCACTCATCAGCAGGCAGGCAGTAGCTTTCTCTATGGAAGTTCAGGGCTCTCCTACAGCTACAGCTTCAGTCTCAGCTACAAGTTTCTTTGGGTTTGGGGTCCTGGCCTTATCCCTTAAGGCACAGGGGTGATCCTGGTTCCCCCGCAGCTGCTACAACTGGAATAGTTCACCAGCCTTTGCTGGCTTCCTTTAAATGTGCCCTTGCATCTAACAGTCCCTTCATTATGCTCCCTTCTAATGCCCCTATTTGAATGCACCATTCTTATAGGACCCTGGTGGACACAAGTCATTGAGAGCTCCTATCTGGAAACCAGAAGGCCTGGGTCGTTGCAGGTCATTGGGCAAATTGCTTTTCCTTACTGGCCTCAGGTTCTTCATCTGTGAAATGGGCATGATGGTGAGGTCATCTTCCAGCTAAAAGATTCTGAGATTCTGTTTCTGCTAGTGGTGTGGTGGGCAGGGCTTCAGAGGAAAAAGAAACAAGAGTTTGAATCCTGGTTTTGACACTTACTAAGTGTGTAATCTTGGCCAAGTCTTAATCTCTTTGAATATTGGTTTGTGTCATCAGTAAAACAGGGAAGACAACCCTTTCCTTGAAATTTGAAGGGGAGGTTTAAATAAAATTACCTGTATAAAAGCAGCTGAAGCAGTTTTCATGACACAGGAGGCATCCAGTCTGTGTTAGAGCCTTTCTCTTCTTTACCGGCTATCTTGGAAGGAAAATGCTTGAACAAGAAGGGAGAGAAGTGTGTAGATTCTGGAGGTCCCCATCCTTTCCACCTCTAATTCTGTGTATTTATATTTGCTGACATCTCAGCAAACAGATTCTCATACACTTATCCTTTTCAATCTGTCTGGTCCTTGAAGATTTCTCCCTGGAACCATTCCTCTAAAAGGAGGGCAGGCCCATGGTTGGCTGGAAGGAGGGAACCAGAAGAAGCAGGCCCTGGGCACCGTGCCACTCACTAGCCTGGCATTCTGACCAAAATGGGTTTCTTTCAGCTCAGAGCTCTCTGGGGCAGCTGACACATTTCAGGGACCTTCCCTTTCCTTCTTTATGCAGATGTCACCTTTTTAACTGAAGGGTTGAGCCTCTCATTTTTCATGGTAATTGCTCATACTTCGATTTTAGGACAAAAAGAGCTCTTACCCAACCCAACCCATTGTCCTGCCTAACCCAAACTTGCCGTAAGTGATTTTTGCACAGAGATTTAAAAAAAAATTATGGAGTGGGACTCTTGAAAATTTTGCTTGAAGTTACAGTATTTAAGTGTGTGCCCTGCCACAGATAGATTCAGATGTGGACAAAACTGAAAGAAAATTTCTCAGTTATTCCTTCTATTCATTCTCAGTGTCCTATCTATATCCGCCCATAGTTGACCAGAGATCCTCTGGCCAGGATCTTTACCAGGATCAAACAGAGCCCCATAATTCTGTCCCTATTAAATATAAATTTACATGTTTTAGATCTGTTAGTGCCCATTGAATGCTCTCAAGTGTATAATAATTTGATCCTTTCTTCTGTCTATCCATCCATTCATCCACCCATCCACCACCAGCCAATTGACAAATATTGATTGAGAGCCTCTCGTGCACAAAATGTGGTGGTAGGCTTTCTATAATAATTAAAAAAATTTAACTGAACTGTATGTCAGTCACAGTTCCAGACTTAAAGAGCATAGAGTATATTTGCAGACCCAAAACAAAAAAAGGTAAAAAGTTCTCTCACAATACCAATGCAAACAAGGGCCAAGTGTCCAGTAGTGATAATAAGGATTGTTAAAGTTCAAAGGAAAGAGAAAACACAGTGGGGCAGAGTAATAAGGACTGACTTTAGAGAAGAAATGGAAATAGAACCGTGCCTTAAAGGATGAGTAGAATTTGTGTGAATAGAAAGAAAGGGGAGAGCTGCCAGAGAAGGCATGGGGACAGGGGAAATGGGAAAAGATGGGGGATAGAATTCTAAATGTAGATCTGTTTGGCTGGACTGGAGGGTTGAGTAGTAAGACTAGAAAGATTGATTGGGACTGGTTTCTGGAAAAGAGGCTGGAATTTGAAGCTGAGAAGTATGAGCATTGTCTACAGGTAATAGAGAGCTCCTTAAGACTGTTCTAGCTGGGAGGGACATCTGGTAGAACTGTGCAGTATGGAGTTTGTATTATTTACTGACTCGCTGGTTCATAGATTCATGCAACAAGAGTTTAATGAGCTCTACTCTGTGCTAAATTCAGTGATCATGGCTGGACACTAGTTATTATGTTCTGGTTCCTTCAGAAATCAAAGGAGCCCTTGCTTTGGTGAGAATTTCTTATCCATCCAATCAAGGCCAAATAGTTAACCCAGAGAGCAAAACCATTGCAGTTAACTATTTTTAAAAAACTTTTATTGTAAAATTAAACACAGGTATAGTAAACTAAACCAAACAGATGTGTGACTTAGTTAATTATCATACAGTGAATATCCTTATAACTACCATTCAAATCAAGAAATGGAATTGCCAGCCACTCCTGAAAACTCCTCCATGTGCCTCATTCCAATTCCTCCCTACCTCCAGAAGTAACCACTACCCTGACTTTTATAGTAATCACTTCCTTGCATTTATTTACGGTTTTATCACTCAAGTGTGCATCCCTCAACCCGACGGTTTAGCCTTGCCCATATATTTTTTAACTTGAAATGCTTTTTAGGTCTCTTTTAATCTATAGGTTCCCCTCCTGTCTCTTTTTTTCCCCTTACGATTTATTGGTAGACAAATCTGGGCCATTGGACTTGTCATGTTTCCAACAGTCAGATTTTCTGACTGCTCACTCAGGTTGCAGTTCAATGTGTTCCTGCATCTTCTGTATTTCCTTTGAATTAGGAGCGAGATCAAGAGGCTTGATCTGACACAGGTTCAATTCCTTTAACAAGCTTATAGGTGGTGTTATGTCTTGTGTCTGATATACACTATTTTTTTTTTTTGATATTAGTTAAAGCAGATGCTCAAGGTCTACATTCATTAATTCATTGGGAGTTGAAAAATAGTAATATTTTAGTGCCATATCTTGTTTTTGTTACCTGGGATAAATTTTAAAAGTAAAAAGAGAGACTTACTTTCATCTGCTATTTTGTTACAGAGTACTACATTTCATATAGGATAACGTTTGATTATTTCCTTTTATTTGCCCATTTTTCAAGATAGCAATTGGATCATTGTTTCCTCAGAAGTTGACCAATTATTATTTTTAAAGTACATGTCATGAATTCTTGGATTTATATATATTTGATGAGTTTCAGTCTACTGCACAGCTTAAATCTTTGGGCAGTGGAAAACTCTTCAAGGTGCTTCCTGAATTCTTCTGACATGACCCTCGTTGTTTTTGACAGCTTCCTTCTAACTGCATGTCAAGATGTTCCAAACTCATGGCTCTTTCATGCTACAGACCTGGAACTAGCCTTTTCTCCGAGAAATCCTGGTTTAGCTCAATGGGATATGTCATTTGAAGATCAAATCTGAGTGCTAGAGATGTTTACAGCTACCTGGTTAACTTCTGTTTCTAAATCATTTTTAATGGAAGGAGCTGGAATAAATAAATACCTCATGAGTTCATATTAATATTTCTAATTCAGATTCATATCTACAGGATGTTTGCTTAACATCTTCTGTTTTGCCTTAGTAGCTCCTTTCACCAGAAAACCCTTGAAGTTGCAGGGGATGGTAGAATTAGAATATCCCATTATTAGCATTTGCTTTTTTCCCTACTTTACATGTATAACATTCTCAGAGTAATAATACTTGTCCTATCACTGACATTATTATTACTGAGAGCAGATAAGACATTTCTTTGCATATGCTAATCATCTCCTCATCTTTTATAGTTGTAGCATTTTTGCATTTTAAATCATATAGCCATTACATACTTGAGTCGCTACCTTTTAACCCTCATTTAGTCTTTTATCTACAAGTAACTATATATCTAATATTCACCAGCAATACCTGTCTGAAACTTGCTCTCTAGTAGACTCCTTAGGAAGGGCTCATGGGAATAATATTCTCTGAGTCTTTGCATGTTATTAGCAGTTTGTGTGATTTCCTGGATAAAAAATCCTTAGCTCACATTTTCTCTCCATGAATATCTTAAATACATTACTCTAATTTCTTCTGGCAAAAAGCTTAGCTGTCAAAGAAAAAAAATCAGAGAATAATTTAATTTGATTTCTCTTATAGGTTATCTAGGCTCCTTTTGCCTGGATATCCAGATTTTTTCTTTTTCTTTAAAATACTTAAATTTAAGAATTCTTTTGGACTATGTCTTAGTTTTGGTCATTCTGGGTCAGTATTCTCAGATACCTGGCGTATTTTTTCAATAGTTCATATCATTTTTTGTACTGGGAAAGCTTTATTGAATTGCAGTTCTGGGTTTTTGTTTGTTGTTCTCCTCTTGTGATTCCTTTGCTTTCTTCTTCAGGGTCTCCTACTAGTTGTGTATTGGATCTTCTTTGCCTGTCTTCCAGTTAACTCTTTAATGTATGTTCCAATTGTTTGGATTTCTTGATAATTCATAAGAGGTCTGGGCAAATGTGTGTCTGTTTAAAAACTGATGATGTATGATCTGAGGTCATGACTGAATTTTTTTTTTTCATATTGTTTTCATTTTATTAGGCAGCATTGGAGAAACTGAACTATGGTCTCCAAAGAACGGTATGCGTTTACAGTACAACAGCAAGCCAGTAGGAGAGACAGTTTGGTGCCCTGAGACTTCTTGGATCATACAGCCTAAAAATCTGAGCCGGGCACTGGAGGTAAGAACCTCCTACCTTTATGGGATTAGAAATCCTTTCTTTGCCTTTTCCAACTACTAAATCCTGTCAAGAACAGGAAAATCTCACTTTCATCAAGCATATAAGTTTAGTAAGATTTCATTTATTTGTTTCACGACAGAACCTAAAGTAGAAAGGATGAGGGTGGCTCTTGAGGCAGGGAGAACAATATGAGCAAATGTATGGAAGCTAGTGTGAGCAAAACATGTTTGTGGCTTAACAGAGTAATTTTTAAAGGAGAAGAGGTAAAATAAGTATCCCTCAACATCCTATGTTCTATATAGTTTGAAGCAAAATCATTCATTATAATAGTGTGAAGTTGCTGGTCCACATGACCTGGACTTTGATGCTAGTTTCCTACTGCTACTGGAATGAACTAATTACAAATCTAGTGGCTTAAAACAGTGCAAATGTATTCTCTTACATTTCTGGAGGTCAGAAGTCTAAAATGGGTTAAAATCAAGGTGAGTTAAAATTGAGTGTTGGCAGGGTTTCAAAATCAAGTGTTGGCAGGATTTCTTATGAGGATCTGGGGGCAGAATTTGCTTCCTTGCCCATTTTAGCTTCTAGCCATTAGTATTTCTTTGTTTGTGGCCCTTTGTTCCATCTTCAACTCATATCACTCCAATCTCTGCCTCCATCGTCGCATCACCTTCTCCTCTCTGTAGCCAAGTCTCCCTCTGCATTCCTCTTATAAGAACAGTTGTGATTACACATAGGGTCCACCTGGATAATCCAGGCTAATCTCCCCATCTCAAAATCCTTCACTTAATCACAGCTGAAAAGTCTCTTTTGCCATGTAAGGTAAGGTTAACAGGATCTGGGGATTAGGACATGGCTATCTTTGAGGGGGCCACTATTTAACCTACCATATGCATAAATTTTTTTTTTTACAAAAAAATCCCTAGTAACAGAGAGAAGTAAACTCATTGACAGGTTGAAGTGATAGGGCTGAAACTTGAAACAGTCTCCTGAAAGCCTGCAATTTCTTTGAGGACTAATGTTTTACCTTAACATTTTCTTTAAATGTTTGAATTTTCTGGTTTACTCTACATTTATGCTCACTAACCTGTAAGAATAACCTCTCTACCCTACTTCCCTGCACCCAAAGAAAAAGGGATCTGAGAAGATGTGTTGTGATTCTTCTATGACTGTAAGGACTGCGTCACACCCTGGTAGTAACTGTATCTAATTCGGCTGGCACCGCATTGCATCATAGGAAAGAGTGCAAATTAAGAGGTGATATTAGTCCCAATGATAGCTGAGTCAGGCCTTGCCCAGTAATCTGGGGTGGGGGAGAGTGTACCCTATAGATTCTGACTGTCTCTTGCTCAGAATCCCCATTCATGCCTGAGTCCCTTGCATGAGGTAGGAAGTCTCTGTGGGGCATGAGGTAAAGACAATCGGTAGAACTTGTTCTTCAGTTAGAAAGTGAGTCCCTGGAGGTCATGGATACCATCTTCTCCAGTGCTGATCCTCATGGAATGCTCGTCTGTGAACTGATTCTCAGAATGAAGCCTCCTGGCCTTCCCGACTCAGGGTTCATGCATGGGCTCTCTTTCTCGCTGGAGGGCTTGCCGTGCACAGAATCAGCATCCTGGGCTTGGTTTCTACTGAAGGAAGAGTGAGGAGCCTCTTCTCTGCCCTGCAGCTCTTCGGATGATAGGCCAAGCTGAGTTATTATGCACACTTCCTTCGGCTCCTTCCTCGCCCTCCACCCCCAGCCCCTTCTGCTCTGTAACTGCTCAGGTTCCCAGGACAGTTGAAATCCGACCAGCCAGGGTGCTATTTTTAACTTCTCTACACATCACAGCTGAGGACTTGGTCCCCATACAGTTCTATCCACGGCTGCTGTTTCTTCCTCTCTGAGGATGCAGGTGTAAAGCCAATGCCTGTGCCTGGAACGGAGCGGGCAAGAAGTTCTCTCTCCTGGTAGACCTCAGCATGTCGTGAACTCGGAGCTTCATAAAATGTGGCATTCACGTGTGCGGCACATTGCTGTGACTCTGTTTTGTTCCGTGATAAAGACTACATCTGTCAGGCCCTGTCTGCTCATGTTCGGGCCAAGAAGAGAATTATATAGCCCAGAATTGCTTTCCCCTTCCCTCTTATAAGGGGTAGCCTTCTCCTCCCTCCCTCTGGAGCCAGCTGAGGGATCCTGTCTCAGGGGAGGAAGGGGTGGACAGAAATCCATGGTGGATATCCCAGTACCAGGAAAAGGATAGATCAACTTCCAATTGTTTCTCTCTTTAAGAGACTTGCCCTAGAATATCAGAGAATCTCTGTGACCCTATTAAAAAATGAATACATTATATATGTGTATATATATATAAATATATATATACACACACATGAATATAGACACATATGTATATATACAAATACATATTATATATAATACAATAAATATTAAAACATTGCATGTACATGTGTGTAATACATGTGTGTGTGTATATATATACATAAACATTTTTTTAAACTGACTTTAGTTTTGAAACTTTTCACCAGGCATTTTTGTTTCAGTTAATCACGTTTCTACTGCAGCCTGGGGACTTTTAAAAACATTTCTAGAACCCCCTATCTTGCTCCCAAAGGCTTAAGCATTATTTGATAATTAGGCTTCACAATTATGTGATACGTTCTGGAGAGAAGACGTGTGGGCCGGAGGAGGTGGGAGGAAGAAAGTTGTGTGTGTTAGTTAATGTGGGAGGAATGAGGGGGTATTGTCTGGAGATTGGAGGAATGCTTATAAGAGAAAGAAGTTCACTTTGTCAAAATTGTGTTGGTTGCCAGTTCTCTGTGAAACCCCCACTTAGACACAGGGAAGGGCGGTGGGGGGAACATTGAAAATGTTCTCGCCTTTCCTAATTAAAATGATGCCAGAAAGCAGGATCCACATAGAGGCCAGCTACATGCCACTTAAAAAGAAATACGCTTCATTGCATTTTCTCTCCATTTCCCGGAACTCACAATGGGAACAAAAGAAAGGAAGAGGGCTTGTTAAAATTTTGGCATAGTATTTTGGTACTTACCCGACTGTTAGCACGATACCACAGGAAAATAGTTCTTGCTAAAAGGACAGTTTTTCTCCCCTTTCTTTCTGTTCATATACCGAAAGTGTATGTGTTCATTGTGTTCCTATACCTTCTGCCTCTCCAAGTCCACACACTTGCATAAGCAAAAGCGCAGTGTCCTGTACTCCTGGAGTCTGTTCCTTTGCTCCATGCTGACTCTCTAGAGGAAGCCATCACATTTGCATCTCCAAAGAGGCCTATATGCTCTGCGTTCTCATTCTATGAAAATTAATTTATTTTCCTTTTTAAGGGGAAGGTTTTTTTGTTCATTGAATCAGGTTTCAACAAGGTTGGGTATGTGGCTGATTTTGAGAGTGAGAGAGAGAGAGAGAAAACAAGAGAGGGGCCTCTGTGTGGTGCTGTGTTGTGTGTGTGTGTGTGTGCGCGCACACACACAGAGGGGCTGAGGGTTCTTATAGTCAAGAATGGACCTCAGCCAAAATATTAAAATAGATGAGGTGTGTGCTAAGGGCCACTTCCTTCTTCAGTACTTCTCTTCCAAATTCAAGATGTCAAGACCACACTACTTAATTCAATCTACGGTGAATTCCAGGTAGTACCAAACAAAGGGGAAGGCTTTTTTGCTTGCTTGTTGGCCTGCAATTTGTTACTTTTACTATTGGTTTTTGGTCAGGGAGGGTGAGGGGTGAGAGGAATTACTGAATTTCTTGATCCTTCTAGAATCCCATCACATATAGAGCTGCTTGAGGCTAGTCATGCTAAATGTTTTTTTCCTGGCCAGGGCAGGAAGCTTGTTGTAGAGCAGGGCTTACCAATTTATAGGCCTACAGGGGCCATGATGGTGATGGAGATGAGGGAAGCCAGCTGGACGTGAGACAACTAGGAGTGAACGGTCTGTGCAAACACAGGACCACAGCTACCCAGCTCCAGCCATTGCTGCCGGTCAGGAGCGTGAGCCACGTGTTGGCAGACCATTGATTTTTTTTTTTTTCTGGATTATTACACGAAGTTTCATGATTTAAAAATGTTCATTACTCACTCAAATTAAGAGAGAAAAAAAAAACCAAACACTTCACCGGTCAAACAAAACATATCAGTGGCCTGACTTTCTCTGCCACAGAAGAGGGTTGAGTGCATCGTGGTTGAACACACGACCTTGGACAGGCCTGTTTGCTCCCTTGTGAGCCAGAGGAAATGGGGTAGATGGGCTCCGAAACTTCTTGTTTGGGCCCTTTAGGATTTTATGACTCTCGGGTCCTGTATGTAGACCATCAGGGTCCCCTTCTTCTCCTAGTATTTCACGAAGGGTTGGGCAGAAGCCCAAAGCAAGAAAAGAAGAGAAGACACGTACGCGGATGAGGGTCAGAAAGGACTAGCTGGCAGGAGAAAGTGCCTGCTCGTGTGCTGCCACGTGCTTTGTTAGAAGACTTTCTTCTCTGAGCCATCTTTCCCTCCCCTGAATACCCGTAGTCCTTTTCCAACCTTCTCCTTTGAATATGTTCACCCAACACATTTATTAATTGCTTGCTTGAGGCCAGGCACGCTCTTGCGGTTTCCATCACTTTCCCACTCTAGTTATTTGAATAAAAGAATGGAGAAGACTTTACTACCCAGATTTCTAGGATACGAAGGAAGAAAGGCCAGTCTGTGGGATGTACTAACTGTGAGAGAAGTAGGGTGGACTTAAACTTCACAGAGGAACGTGCAGTGTGAGACAAGCCATCTCTTGGAGAACCTGGACTTTGGGAGCCCGTGGAGAGTGAGGTGGAGGGCCACCATGTGGTGTGTGATGCCACTCTCCTCCGCTCCCCTCAGTTCTTCCACGAAGTTACCAAAGTCATGAGGTGCTTGTGTCCAGTGATAGTGGCAGATTCAAGCACACAGCAGAGAAGGAAGGCCGGGAGTTTGCAGAAGTCCTCGGGCCAAGTGTGGAATGCTGTAAGCCATAATATTGTCCATATAGGGAACTGTGTTCAACATCTTGTAGTAACCTATAGTGAAAAAGAATGTGAAAACAAATGTATGTACGTATCTCTATGACTGAACTATTATGCTGTACACCAGAAATTGGCACAATATTGTAAACTGACTGTACTTCAATTAAAAAAAAAAAGCCATAATATTGTCCAAGCCAGTTTCTGAGATACAGTGTTCCCAGGTAAGATCTCAGCTAAGCTGTGAGAAGTTTAAGAACAAGATCCTCGTCGAAGTTGTCTCTGTACACTACATGCAGTCATCACAGTGCTTTTGCACAAAGGAAATGCTTAGTGAATACTTGCTGACTGACTATGGCTGATTGACTGACTGACTGACTGACTGACTGAAGAAGAAAGCTGTTAACTGCCAGTCCCTGAACATGGAATGCAGGCATTGCATGGACACATAGACTAGAAATGAGCCAGTCTGTCTGGAGAGGGTTAATTTCTGCCGTCAGCATTCACAGGAAGGATAATGTATGCTGCGGAGGGAAAGCATTAGTCTTTCCCTTTTGAAAACCTCGAAAAGATTTGTCTGAAGCATGTATTTAAATGGGCAGCATACAGGTGTTTTCAGAGCTACTCCAGCCCCGGAGAAGGCCTCAGGGCAAACCAGAGAAGACGGTACTTGGTAACGAGAAACACTCCTCAGCTACTCTGCATGCTTCAGTGGGAAAATGCAAATCAACTCATTTCCGCTTTTGAGGACGACTTCAGATAAAGGGGTCCCCAGGCAAAGTAACCCCTTCAACGTGCCTGGCTGTCTATCCCCATTGCTATCTTTTCCTGCACTACCTGCCGAGCGAGCTGTCGGGGGTGGGGAGGGGGCTGTGGATTGGCTGCACGGGAGATGAGAGAGGTGATGCATGGTAATGAGGAGCTGGGGTTGGGGGAGAGTGAAGGAAGAGGGCGTTTGTGTGAGCAGGTGCAACTTTGTGGAAAAGGCCTTGAACTAGGAGGAGGAATTACCTCCAGTTCTGACTCTGTGGCCCCCAGCTGTGGATGACCTTGGGCAAGAGGTGGGATTCACAGGCAGTCAAAGCTAATGTGAAAGTTGGAAATCATGCCAATTCGACCATTTAGGTGTTTTTGCTTTTGTTTTTTACATTGGAAAACTGAGATCTGAACAAATTATCAATGGTCAGCGGAAAGTGAAAATTAGAATCCAGATCTCCGGCTGCTGGAACAGAGCCCCTCCGGCCATACCAAGTGCCACGCTAAGGCGGACCTGTATATTCAGGCCTGGGTGTCCATGTTCTATAATTTGGATGTCAATGTTTGGTTGTGCCTCAGGGCTCAATTAAGATTTTAAAGACCTGAACATCTCAAAAAATTATGTTGACCTCTGCAGACCCCCAGCGTAGGTAACTGAAAA
The DNA here is from genome assembly GCF_009834535.1 of Camelus ferus. NCBI lineage: Eukaryota > Metazoa > Chordata > Mammalia > Artiodactyla > Camelidae > Camelus > Camelus ferus. Next base: position 111,935,205 of record NC_045698.1, read on the forward strand.
TAAAAAACCATGCAAGGTTGTAGGGAAAGTGTAAGCAAGTAAAATAAAGAATTAGTTTTTCATTAATTTTACTCTGATGATTCTCAAATAGCAAATTCTTTTTAAAATTTTTATTTTGAACACCAACTTGTGGTTGCCAAGGGGGCAGGGGGTGGGAACGGACAGACGGGAATTTCAAAATGTAGAACAGATAAACAAGAGTATACTGTGTAGCACAGGGAAATATATCCAAGATCTTGTGGTAGCTCACAGAGAAAAAAAATGCGACAATGAATGTATATATGTTCATGTATAAGTGAAAAATTGTGCTCTACACTGGAATTTGACACAACATTGTAAAATGATTATAACTCAATAAAAAAAATGTTAAAAAAATTTTTTTTATTTTAAGTGCTCCTGTTTCACCAGTGCATCTTATGGAACATGCCGTCTCTGCTACTGTGAAATCCAGTCTGTGACTTTGAATGTTAACAGGCACTTACTTTTCAGTGCATGAGAGGGTTATGTGAACACATGTTTGGTTGATTGTTGTTATTTTTGTGTTTTTGTGGTTTTTATGGCATTAAGTGCAGGTGTTGTTTTTGGGTGAAGATGTATGTATAACAAATGCAGGTTTTTATTTCCTTTTTGTACAGAATGAGGCAATCAAATGATTGCTAAAATCGTCAGGCTGTAGTCTGCTAAATGAGATGATATATAAAAAGAGCCTTTTGCATGGCCTGTACTCAGTGTAGAAGGTTATTTTTTTCTCACTGAGTGAAAGATAGAACCATTCCAAACCCGAGATAGTCTGGATTAGAAAAGGACCTACATTTTTAGAGGAAGTTGTATGTCATAGGAGTCAAAGAGAGGGCAGGTCGGTTTTAGGCTTGATTGATTTCCATAATTTGCTTTTTATGGGAAAGGGTTAAGTAACTTTCAAGTTTCTCTCAATCAACAGAGTTTACTGTAGTTCTTCTGTGCTTATATATCAGAAGCTTTTGTGTGTGATATATCTGTATATCTGTATCTACAACTGTATGTGCTTGTGTCTGTTCATACAGACACACACATATTACTTGATCCTGATGGCTTTTGGATTTGGCTGGGCTTGGCCGTCCAAGGAGCTGGACGTGAGATGGCTTCCGCACACATCTTGGTATGGAATCCATAACCTGGAGTCACTTTAACCCCAGGCAAATGCTCGCTTCTTGCTGGGGAGACTTTGGCCTCTCCTGGAAAGAAGTTTCTGCCTATCAGTGGGAGACCCTCACTTACACTAAAGTCTGGAATCATTCCCATAACGAGAGTTGGAGGGACTCACTATAGAACAATCTGCATTTTTTTTCCCTCGAGTGATTTTCGCATCTATCCTGCTAGTTGAGTCTCAGAAAAGATCATCCCAATACTAAGCTAGCGTTTACTGAGTCTTCAATGTAAGCCAGTGGCTCTCAGGTGTGGTGATTTTACCCTCCCCTTCCAAAGGGTATTTGAAAATGTCTGGAGTAAATTTTGATTGTCACAACTGGGAGGGGAGGAGTGCTGTCGGCACCCAATGGCTAGAAGCAGAGGTGCTGCTAAACAGAATTACTATGCAGACACCTCCCCCACCCCAAAAAGGAATTACCGGCCCCCAAACGTCAGTCATACTGAGGCTGAGAAGCCCCGGTGAATACCAAACTCTTTGTGCCTTCGTTACAGGCATGTTTCCATCCATCTTCTCACGGATCCGATGAGGTAGTACTGTTGTCCCCTCCCCATCTTAAAGATGAAAGGTCATGTGACAAGGAGAGAAGAAGCAACATGATTAAGGCCACCAAGTCCTAGGTGCAGGACTGCACATGAGCCAGATCCGTCTGCTTCCAGACACCCAGTTTGAAGTGCCACTCTGTGCTGCAGGCATCCTTAGTCCTTTCAGACAAGCATCCCAGGGACTGAGCCCTTTCCACTCAACACACTGGCCCCTTTCACAAACCCAAGTGAGTTCCTCCTGCACAGGGGAGACCTCCAGTCTAGAGTTGGTCTTCCTCTCCTAACGGATGGCGTGTTCTGTGCTGAAAGTCGCCTGGAGTCTAAAGTTGTCCTTGTTTAGCTCCTTTTATTTTCTTTCTTTTCTGTATCTCGCCCTTGTGGCTTAGCTTTCCTTGCATCACAGTAATCTAGCTCTTCTTCTAAAGAATAGCCTTTTTCTTACAGAGTCTCCCTCCAGTAGCTGGAGGGCCAGCTTCACTGATGGCTAACAGGATGGTCTCCCAGGGGTGAGGGTGTTGATTATACCGCCAGGCCGGAGGAGGGGACAGTTTTCTCTGAAACTTGACAGTCTTTGACATTCACTTTTAAATCCTTTTCGCGGCATTCTCTGGCTCTTCAGAGGCTAGGAAAACAAACAAGCACATCCGAATTTAGGTTTCAGATTGTGCCAAGATTTCACAGGAAAGCTTTTTCTTCCACAAAAGCCTTTGGAGGAATTCCTTTATCAGGAGAGCAGAGCATTCCTGGGGATCTCATTAGGTAAGTTACTCTCAGATTAACATATTTTATTAATTACCTATTATGAGACCCCAAAGCTAAACAATCATAAAAACAACAAAAAGAAGTAAATATAGTTCCCAGTGACTGATAGATGCCATGAAAGACATCATCAGTAAAATCAATTATATGCATTATTATAATGAAATCTACAGTTAGTGCTTTAAAAAAATAATTAGGTTATTGGCTAAGAGGAAACTAGCCCCCTCCATTACCCCTGGAGCAAGCCCCGGAGGCTTCACTCAAAGGCTTTTAGTATCGAAATCATTGGTTTTATTGGCCAGGCAAATTAGTGACTCCATTAGCTTCGCCAGTGGGGGACCCTGGTTCTCCTAAGTCACCAGGTGCTTTTGATCTGGTTGTGCATTTTCTCGAGTGGAAAAATACAGCGTTGGGACAATGCATCAAGATGTGTACAAAGTGTGCACCAGTCTGAATGTGCAGGGAGGGTAGGAACCAAGGGACAAGGAGTAAAAGATGGCTTGGCCGTGTGTTTGGAGTGTGTGGTTTGTGTGCGGCGTGGGCCCTCCCACCCGGTGCATGTGTGTGTGCCTCTTGAGAGCTGATCAGCATTTCCAAACCCCTGTCCAGAGCTCAGCTTGTCCATCTTGCTTTGTATGTAAAAATATTCCACTTAAGCCAGTAGCAAAAGCTACCTCCAAAGTGCCAACAAATAATATATGCGACTTTTTTTTTCCCTTATCAATATAAAGAAATGTGGAGTTGTGAAGCTGGTGAAAACTTGCATTAGACAATGTAATGAAGCAGGAATTAGAGCAGCGTAGTTCCTCTGGCCATTATAAATGAGGACGGCAGCTACCTGGAGAATGGGAAAACTGATGAGTACGGTCTGTTGGGGAGAGCAGGAGGAAAATTTCCCTCAGGAACACATTTCAAATTACTTATTTATGAACTGATGAACTGGGAGACCACCTACGGAGACACCGGCGCAAGCAGTCTGCTGCAGACAGCTACAGAACTCCGGCTAACGGCGCGGCTGTTTTCTGTTAGAACTCCTGCTATCCAGCTGGGCTTTGGAGGCAGGAAATTTAGGCTCCGACTAGAAGTTACGCTTTTCCTCTTTCTTGTCCGCATAAATATATACACACATATTTTAATCCACTTGAATCGTTTGGCGAGAGCATGAGAAAAAAAAAGCTGTTACAGTTGGCCCAGGAAGGCCCGGGGAGGAGAGGAGATTTTGGTGTTGAAAGGTTTGCAGGTTATGCCGCACGGTCTGGGAAGGGGACTGAGTTCCAGGCTCCGGTGTCAGCTCTCAAAAGGCTATTGGATCAGGCCATGGAGAACCACGTCTTCCTCCTCCTTTTCTTGGTCAGCATCCTCCTCCTCCTTCTCAACACCTTCATTGCCATGGTGACGGGGTATCCAGGGCTTCCTCTGAGCCAGGCTTTCTGCTGCGCTTTGCATGAATGGTCTCACTTTAGCCTCACAAGAACCCTATGATGTGGGCACCGTTGTTATCCCCGTCGCTTAGGTGAATAAACTGATTGATGAGAGAAAGGCAGGGGCTTTTTCAAGGCCACGAGTCCAAGTCCACCTGACCCCAGGGCTCAGACCCCTACTCACCTCCTGGAGGACTGTAAATGTTCACGCAGGGGAAATGGCATCTTCCTTTGGAGAAAGCTATGGACTTACTCTCTGTGCTGCAGGCAGTGTGGTGAAGGGAAAGAATTTAGCAAGGCAACTGGGGGACATGGGTGCTGTGGGGAGACAGTGTAGCTGAATAGTTAAGAGCAAGATCTCTTAGGTTTTTGTTTTTTTTAATTATTATCTCCGTTTTATAGATGAGGTAACAGAGACTCAGCAAAGTACAGTCAACTTGCCCTACGAAACACGTGGAAGTGGCAGAGCTAGAATTTGAACCTGACCTGGGTTGTGAGCTACTCACCGGGTAGAGAGCTCCTTGAGAGCAGGGTGTAAATCGTATTCAGTTTTTAATTCCCAGTACCTGACAAAATACCTGTAGAAATGGCCCCTCAATGCATATTTGCTGAATTGAATTTCCAGCTCCCAATTCAGTAAGCTATTGGAGGGAGCTCTTGCAAAGATCCCTGTTCCTTAGTCGATACTGTAATAATAAGAGCACATAGTATTTGTTGGGTATCTAACTGTGTGCTGGGCTGTATGCCACAGCAGTGTAATCATCTCATCAATCCTCAGAACCTGATGAAGCAGATATTTTTATCATTATCATCTCTCGATTGAAGCTTAGAGAGAGGTTAAGTCAGTGGTTCTCACCTGGGGGTGATTTTGTTTCCCATCTCCAGAAGGAGACAATTAGCAGTCTAGACACATTTTTGGTTGTCACGACTGGGGTTGGGGGTTGGTTTGCTACTGGCATCGAGTGGGCAGAGGCTAGGGTTGGCGCAAAACACCTTACAGTGCACAGGCCATCTTCCCATAGCAAAGAACTGTCCACCCCCAAATGTCAGTATTACCCAGTCAGTATTGCCCGACATGTCATTACTGAGGCCATCTGGGTTAAGACCTTGCCCAGGCTATTAAGTGGCAGAGCCAGGATTCAAATTCCCACGCCTCACTCCAGGGCCTGTGTGCTAATCATCCGCTGGATGATTCTCCCCGTCCCCTCCTTCTTGGGTAGCCTATGGTTTGCTGAGAAGACATGGTTACATTATGAGTCATAGGGTGGTAAGTGACTCCAGGGGATGAAGGGGGATCTTCTGGTGTGAATCTCTATGCAAAGAAAGTCCTTAACCTCGGCCTGAGAGTTGGGTCCTGACTATGCCAAATAAGTAAATGCTGACCACGTGGCAGTTCTGTCAGAGCCAGACGTAGCTGGGAGCCAGGAGGACCTGGAGGAAAGACTGCAGCGCTGGGGGAATCCCAGATTCCAGGCTGACTTCAGTTGTTCCCAGTGTGTAGCCTCTAAAAAGTCCCAAACACTCTGTGAGCTTCTATTTCTTTAGCTGTGGGACAGAGAAGGTGTCGCTCTGCTTGCTTCTCATAACTGTTTACAAAAACCACGTGACAAATGGCCTTCCAAGAGCTCTGAATAGGTTAAAAGCGGTACACATTAGCAGGATTCCCTTTATTACTTCAACAAACGTATAACAATAACAATGACAGCTTACACCGCTACTGTTATTTACTCTTTTTCAGACGTTGCTTTAAAGACTGGAAATGCTCTTCTCATTTATTCTTCAAAATAATCCCATGAAGAAGGTCCTAACTTAGAAGGACCCCATGCTTGGTCCAATGCTCTGATATCACTGTAAGTCTGATGTAAATTCTTAATAATATTTGAATAAGGGGCACTGTATTTTTATTTTGCACTGTGCCCTGAAATTTATGTAGCTGATTCTTCTCTTTAGACACGTCTGCTTCTACCCTAAGTATGTAATAACCCCTCAGTTGTGAATCTATCAGAAATGGCGTATACCTGCTCTGGGTTCAGAAGAATAAAGGTTATTAAAGTCGATCATTTCCCTGTGAAAAGAAGGAGTGACATTTAGCATGCTTATCAATTCGTTTCATTTACACACTGTTCAGGTAGAAAGGACAGGAAACTAGACCAGGGGCAATTCAATAATCAAGTACTGGTTAAATAGTCAGGCTCTGGGTTCAGACAGCATCACAACAACAGCCATGATAGTACTGATAGCAGAAGTACATTATCCACAGCAAAAGTGTTGCGAGTTACCCACGTGCATAGCCCTCTGCTAAGTGCTTTGATATGCATGATCTCATTTGATCCTCACAATAATTCTTGTGGCATGCATTATTATTCTTATCTTTCAGATTATTAATCGTCTTATTCACCATATCATAGAGCCTGAAATGGAATCCTGACTCTATTTGATGACTTTAATGCCTTGGGCAAGTAATGCAATGATTCTGTGCCTCACTCTCCTTGTGTGTAAATGGGACTATGGCTTACTTTATAAAGTTGTTTTGAATTAGGTAACATAATCTGGAATGCAAGAGGAAGGGTCTTGCCCACTTTGTGTTTTGTTATATACCATGTTTTAGATTAGTGCTTGGCACACGGTCAGTGTATCAGCTATCTGTTGCCATAACGCTGGATAACAACTATCCATAAAACTTTTATGGTGTAAGTAATAAGCAGTCAAGTGTGAATTCATTGTTCACATGTCAAGAGTCAGTTGTTGGGGGAGGGCATAGCTCAAGTGGTAGAGTGCATGCTTAGCATGCACGAAGTCTTGTGTTCAATCCTCAGTACCTCCTTTAAAATAAATAAGGAAATAAATAAACCTAATTACCTCCCCTCTCCGCACCTCCAAATAAGAAAAAAAAAAGTCAGTTGGATGTTGGCTAGGTAGGTCTGTTGGTCTTGTCTGGGCTTGCTCATTGTCTAGGGTTCCTGGGGCAACTTGGTTCTGCTCTACATCTGTCTCCCTCTGCAGAATGCTAGCTCAAGCATATTATCATGGTAATGACAGAGGTACCAGAATGCAGGCAGAAATGCAGAAATCTTTTTCAAGTCTCTCTTTATTTCACATCTGCTAATATCCTACTGGCCTAAGCAAGTGACCTAGCAAAGCCCAGAGTCAGGGTCAGGTAATTTTGCCCAAGGCAGGAGGAGTGACGATTTGGGGCCCATTTTTGCAGTAAATCTACCATAATTGATTCTCCATAGATATTTGGAAAAAGAGTTTGGAAGTGCTTAACATATAATAAAGGATCAGAAAATGATAGTTCACAACTATCACAATAATTATCTGATAAACTATGGATTTGATAAAAGGGTTAAACTAGAAGAGGGATTTGACCGATCATAACTTTCTATTACTGTTGTTGTTGTTTTTCTTTCCTTTAAGTTTCCAAAATATTTTGGGGTGTCAGGTGGATATAATTTCACTTTTTCTTGTGAAAACGTCTAGAATTTCACAGATCACAAAAGAACTGATAAAACAGTTTCTCCAGAACCAAGGTGCTTTGAATTTGTCAAAATAAATCCCATTCTCAGCAAATTTCCCGGACACCTTTTTATTTCATGGCTCCGTTCCTTTGTTTTAATCCAGCAGGGCATGGACCTGGGTTTTGAGAGTAGTGATTGTTTAAACATTCCTTTTGACGACTCCTGACAGCCCAGTTCACCTCAAGCCTGAATTTGTCCCCGTGCGTCTTGGCATGTCCTGTCTGTCTGTTCCTGAGTGCTTGTTGTAGATCCACAGGTCCCCCAAATTCTAATTTCTTCATAACGGGTTGTAGAGTCTGCTTCGGAGTGAGTGTGTATCTTGCTTTGAGCTGCCACTGTGTGTGGTGAGGATGATGACAGGTTGGTTTAATGCAGCTCTTGCCAAGATGAAGGGGTTGTCAGACAAGTATCATGGGAGACTGAGGGATTGCTCTAAAAAGTCATTCTGAATTGCTAACTAACAGAGAGCTGGCACTCAGGTGGGGGTGCACTTCCTTGTATTGGAGGAACTGCAGAGAGGCCCTTGGCGGAACTGACCTCTCTCCTCACTCACTCACTGAGGGCAGGTTAAATGGGCTGCTGAGATACCTCCAACCTGGGGTTATAGGTCCCAGGAGGGCCCAGGGTTAGACATCAGAGACTCCATCAACCTCGTAAAACTGCATGCAAAGTTTGTCCTCATAAACAAACATATGACTGTTATTTTCTCAGAAAAGGGGGCCATGGCTTCTCATCAGACTCTCAAGGGTTTGTGACTCCTAATGTTGGCCTCCCCTGGTCAGTGCTCCAGGCAGGGCTCTGGAGGTAATTTTAAGGAGTTTTATCTGGACGTTAAAAAGTAAAAGAAGTTTCTGTTGAAGAGTTTAAAGAAGTAAGATGATATGAGAAGCTTACTCTAAGTATAAAATTTGGCTGTAGAAATTGCTACAAAATTGCTCTATTTTTTTCTCATTTATGGATTCCATACACATACAGATGTCCAGTGTCTTCCTTGTGCCAGATACTGTGCAGTAACGACTCTGCGTGGAGATGCTGGCACTTAGAGTGCCTGCCCTCATGGTAATTAAAATCTAGGGAGAGAGCCGAAGAATTCTAGTACAGTTGGAAATTTTAGTACAGTGTAAGACGTGCTATTTGATCATCCACTCATTCATTAATTCAATAAATAATTATTGAGCCCCTACTGTGTGCCAGGCCCTGTGCTAGGTCTTAGGGGGGCATCAGTGAGTTGCAGACAGGCATAGATTCGGTCCTCATTGAATTGACAGACTGGCGGGGGTGTGCAGACAGGTGAATGAGGCTTTGCAGCACACTGTGACAAGTGCTAACAGAGGGGTGTACAAGGGCTGCGAGGACACAGGAGTAAGATACCCAGCTCAGCCCCCAGGGCTCAGGGACAGTGAAGGCTCAAATACCAGATTCTGTGAATGCATTCCTGGTTAAGTAGAAACCTGAACATCTTGGATCAGTTGTCTCCTTTTCAGCTTATTAACAGGCACATGAATCTGCTGAAGGCAGGTTTAATAGTCCAACGCCTGCACCGTGCATTGAATGACAGAAGGCTTAGGTTCAATCATTTTTTTTTTGTATCTATGTATTTTTATTGAAGTATAGTCAGTTTATAATGTGTCAGTTTCTGGTGTACAGTATAATGCTTCAGTCATACATGAATATACATATATTCATTTCATATTCTTTTCACCATAAGTTACTACAAGATATTGAATATAGTTCCCTGTGCTATACAGTATGAACTTGTTGTTTATCTATTTTATATATAGTAGTTAGTATCTGCAAATCTCAAGGTCCCAGTTTATCCCTTTCCACCCCCTTTCCCCCTGGTAACCGTAAGTTTATTTTCTGTGCTTGTGAGTCTGTTTCTGGTTTTGTAAACAAATTCATTTAGTTTTTGTTTTGTTTTGTTTTTTTAGATTCCATGTATGAGTGATGTCATATGGTATTTTTCTTTCTCTTTCTGGCTTACTTCACTTAGAATGATGTTCTCCGGGTCCTTCCATGTTGCTGCAAGTGGCATTATTTTTATTATTTCTTATGGCTGAGTAGTATTCCATTGTATAAATATACCACAACTTCTTTATCCCAGGTTCAATCTGATTTTTACTTTTTACCAGCTGTATGACCTTGGGCAAATCCCTCACCTCTCTGAGCCTCACCATGAAACGGGGTTAAGAATGTCTGTCTTGCCTTTGTCTGGGGAGTATTATGAGTATCCCTGCCTTTCTGCACTGTGGAGGCTGCTCGCATTCTACAAAATGAGAACATAGCTCTATTTTCATAGTTGAGGACTTCTGACAGGCTATACCTCCAAACCTCCACTTTGTGTCCCCTGATCAGGATCTGCTTTCTGTGGATCCATCTTGTGAACTTGTACTTGATTTCTCTCACCCTCTCTGACTTCTTTATATTGGTGAGCTAGGTTGAGTTTTACTCTTGGCTGTTGCCTCTCAGAACACGCACTTAAGTTTCATGTTCTGTAGTCAACTCCTGACCTTATACCCCAGATAGACTCCTGGGACCCATCAGTCCAACTTGTGTCCAGACCCCTGGGCTCCTGCATGCCTGGTAGGAGGACTGGATGCAACAAATAAAAGGAGATGTGGCATAGATAATGTCACTCTTGCTGTGCTGTTTCCTGTTTGTGAGCACATGGGAAGATTCCATTTCCCAGCCTCCCTCGCAGGTAAGTTGGGGCCATGTGACTGAGTCTGGCCAACAGAATGTGGGCAGAAGTGATGTACACGATTTCCAGGACTGGGCCTTTATATCCTCATGTGTGATCCTCCAGCCATCTCTTTCCCAGCCACAGGGACCACGTGTTCCAGGATGTGTAGCAACGAGGTAGAAGAGGACTGCCTAAGTCCTGTGGACTGCGATGTGAACGAGAAACCTTTCTGTGCTATGCTTTTTGGGTTCTTCTATTATAGCAGCTTGTGTTAATAACCTAATATATAGGCGGTAACATATGCAAGTCCTCTGAAACTTTAAAACAATGTACATTTTTATGTTTCAACTATCATTTATGTGCTCTCATGGATAAAAGTTGTCCTGTGATTGTCACATTCTCCTGACAGCTCTTGTTTTTACCTTTTTTGTGTTCCAAGTGACAGAATCCCACTCAAATAAGCTCTAGAGAAAAAGGGAAATTTTTGGAGTTCTAAATATTATCCTGATGTCTTCCTCTCTCTTTCCATCTCTTGGCTCTTCCTTCCTTTCTTGACTTTACCTGCTTGTACACCCTCTCCACAGGGTGGCCCTTGATTGCTCTCAGCTTGTGCTCTACCAGCTGGGAAGAGTGACAGAAATCCAAAACCACTTTTTCACCATTGGTTCCAGCAGATCTCTGGAGACAGCTTTTGTAGCCTGGTTTGGGTCACCTGCCCGTCCCTGAACTGGTCAGTCACTGTTTGGTCAGGTTTAGATCGTGGGTTGCCCCTTGGAGACTGGAGATAGTGCCAGCTCTCCTGCCAACCATATGGGTTGATATTAGGGTTGAAACATTCCTCAAAACAAAGCTGGAATGTTAGTATACAAAAGGGTAATAGATGTCCACTATAGCCTAACCATAATAATGAAAGCTAATATTTTCTAGGTACTTGCTATGTGTTAGAGATAGTGCTAAGTGCTTTTTATACATTATCTCATTAATAGCTGCCAACAACCCTAGGCGATAGATTCTGTTATCTATGGAGTAACAGCAATGGAATCATTGATCACTTTTCATAATGTAAACTTGATGTGAATTAATACATAATTTTTAGTGTTAACATGATGGCAGAGGGGACTGTACCTATCGATAATCTAATTTCTCTTGCAGTAAAGGGACAATGGAATTACAAGGGAAGAGTTGTCTGGCACAACAATGTTACTGCTTTAGTGATTCAGGCCATTCCAATGAACAACAGGAAATATGGGGCTTACACTGTATTTATTTGTGGAAAGATATCCATATAACACTGTTCCAGTGTCATCAATACAACTGTAATTCATGATCCTGACAACAGAGCCATGCGTTCTGTGTGGTCTCACCATCGAGAAAACCTCAGTTTGAAGCTGAAGCTGCCAAAACAAAAATAAAAGCCATAAATCACAAATATTCAAATTCTCCCTCCTGTTCTGACATGTACAACGTTAGCGTTTCAGGGCCAAGGAGGTGAAAGGAATCTTTTGTTTCACACTTCCTAAATTCTCCCCTCCAGTTGGACTCAGGCTGTCAAATGGGTCTGGCGCTTTGAAGCTGATCATGGAGGGTGGAGAGGGAATGGGTAAAGGGTCACAGCTGGGACCATCAGCAAACGTGCTGAGAGATGAGGATAGTTGGAGGGCCAGTTAATGAGTGTGTGAGAGGAAACAGTGCATGCAGGGCAGCTTTCTCTCACTCACAGGCAAGGAGACATTCTCTCCTTGGCTATGAAGGGCATTCTGTCCTTAGATGTTTGCCACAAGTTTTCTCTCTGCTTTCCTGTTTGGAGAATTGAGCTCAGTGACACTTTGATTAATGTTATTCATATTTTCACTGACAGAACAGTAGCTTTTATTTAGGGCCATGTATTAGGTGCCTTCCCCAGCTTGACTTCATAATCCCAGCAGAGGGCTAATGCTGGTAGTTGCTAGGATGGATAGCTGTCCACCAGAAACGTGTTATCTTCTTTCCATAGTGTGCAATTGTCTCTGGGAGGCAGTTGCCTAGACAGGGACTACATTTCCCAGCACCCTTTGCATCCAGGTGTGGCCACATGACCATTTCTTTTGTGGAAAGTGAGAGAAACTATTTCTCCTTGGGTTTTCCAAGAAGTCAGTGTGCCTTTTCTTCTTACCTTCCTCCCATCTAGTGCCTACACACAGAGGTCACTGAGACTCTGTGGAGCTAGAAGACGAAAGATGTCTGGGTCCTGAACCACCACATGGAGAAAAAATGTCTTCCATTTAGAAAAATACAAGCAAACTTTCAGAAAAATCGCAACATTTTTGGTGAGTCTGCCATCAGAACCATATACCCTCATAGACCCTGGATTTTAAGATCTCAGATGAAGGCTTGCCCACACTGGAAACATTCCTATTTCTAGACCTGCACGGTTCAATGTGGTAGCAACTAACTCCACGTAATTACTTAGACTTAAATTTAAATTAATTAAAATAAATTTTTATAAGAGTCAGTTCCTTGCTTACACTAGCTACATTTCAACTCAGTAAGAATGTGCAAATTGGCTACTGTATTTGACAGCATATATTTAGAACATTTCCATCATTACAAAAAATCCTATGCTAGACCAGTGGGAGTCTAGACCGTGAATTTATTTAGAAGGAATAGCAGGGAAGTCTGTGAGTAATAATAGACTTCAGCATTGGGGCTACAATTTGTTTATTTGTCACTTGTTTGTCTTCTTACTAGAGGCTGTGAGGTCTTTAGAGTAGAGGTTACCTCATGCATCTTTGTATCTTTAACACTTAATATATAGCAGACACTCAGGGATGCTTTTTGAGCAAACGAAGGAAGCTCAGTTATCAGAGTAATTTGGGAGGGAATTCCCAAGAGTTGGATGTTGACATTGCTTAAATCCTTTCCATCCATGTGTGGTGAGGACCAACTGGTTCTGGAGATGGAGCTGGACCAAATGATTTCAGGGACAGGCAGGGGAGATGCAGAGAGACCAGAAACTATCCACGGCTTGCCAGAATCTGAATTTCTTTGAGGTTGTTGGTGACTTAGCTGGCTAATCTGACAGATTAAATTATTCCAAATGATCTCCTGAGTAAACTCTCTCAGGACCTATGCTAACCTAGCTCATAGTTGGCACTTTAATGGGTATTTGTTGAATGGAGGCATTTTAACAATATTATATGTTTGTTTATTTCCTGTCTCCTAACTCTGCCACCCGTCCACCCTTTCACCCCTCAGTGGCATGAAAGCTCCGTGAGGGTGAGGTCTTTGTCCTGCTCACAGCTGCATCTTCCACACCTAGCACAGTGCCTAATACCTCGTAGCTCAAAGGTATTTCTGGAATAAAGGAGGGAATAGCCTTTAATAAACTCAAAGATCGACGCAGAAGTGGAAATTCTAGAGACGGTCAAGACAGTGAGAGAAAGTATTTTGGGGACAGGAAAGACACTTTTGAGGGCTCTTAAATAACCTCCTAGAAGGACCCACCAGCTTTGCCTGTGCACAGGGCTGGGCCAGCCCTCGTAAATGATGTGCCTCGATTTGAAATGTAAATGCCCCCAGGACTCTAGGTGCATACGAGGCATAATACTAAATGGCTGATAACTTTTGACATTTATTTCCCCACATGAGGAACCACAGGGCAGCATCTCTTGTCAGGAAGGAAACAGATTTGTCAGAAAGGAAACCAGCCATCATATGCTCTTTGTATTTTTATGATTTATGTATTTATTGGGTGCACCCACCACTTAACAACCTCTGGGCGCTTTTGTACGCTTCATAGACAAAAGGCAGACACTGCCATGGGGATTATGAGGTGGAGAGGTACCAACGAAATAACATCCATAAATCCCAAAGCACATCATAAAATCATCAAATGCTACAGAAGCCGCACTTAGGCTCCCTCCAGTAATCAGACGCCTAAATGGAAAATTCTGAAGACCTGAGCTTTAGTCTGTGTCCTGGCACTTACTAGATTTCAAGGCCTCGAGCAAGTTTCTTAATCTCTCTTAGCCTCATCTATTTATCTCTAAAATGGGCGTAGTCATAACAGTAATTGCCTGGTTTATCTTGAGGGCTGGGGACTCAGATGCTCATGGCTGTGCTTTATGAATCACAGAAAAATCCCCAGATGTCACAGACTAGCATTTTCCAAAAAATTAAACTCGGTATCCACGTGAATTTGAATTTCCTTTTGTCACTCCGTGATGTGAGTCTCTAGTTGATGTTTTGTCGTTGTTTTGTGTTGTACACTCTCCCCCAAACATGACCTGCTATCATACCTACCCTCATGGCTTTGGTCATGACCTTTTCCCGGCTTGGCATGTCTCTTTCCAGTCATTCTCAATTGTTAAGATTCTTCAGAGGGATTTGAGTTTAGCCTCTGGATTTAAACCCGAACTACCATAGATAAAAGGCAAAAAAAAAAAAAAAAATCATTCCATTGCCTATCATTTATTAAGTTCTACCTATATGCCTGGCATTCTGACTTTATGTACATTAGTTCAGTTCATCCTCATAAAACCCCTGTGAAGCAGGTATGATTACCTCCATTTTACGAATGAATAAACAGGCTCAGAGAAGGCAAATAACTTGGCGAAGGTGAGGGAGATGATAGCTGGCCAACTCTGAACTGGAGCCTAAAGCTCATGTTTTCAAACTTTACTTTGAAATGTCTGCCTCCATGACGCAAAAGTGTCTTCCTCTTGACTCTGGTTGAATGGGTTTGAGGTACTATGGGTGCCCACAGGAGGAACACTGTGGTATGAGGGCAGAGTATAAACCGGGCATCCCAGTTTCTAGTTTTGTTCCTACACAGATAGGTTTTCCATCTTTGGATGTATAATTTTATCTCATTAGCCTCAGTTTCTCTACTGAAAATGGCAGTTGAGTGACAATCGAGTTTGATTAGATCATCTGAGCTTCTCTTTATTTCTCATACTCTTGAGTTATTCTTCAAAATTATGCCCTCAACCCTTCCATTATGCCAAAATATTGGCAGCACAACTGTTTTATTTTTTAGGTTTTAGTGGAATTGGGTAGCCATCTTATATCTGAAAGGTCAACTTCTTCTATCACTTAGACAATTTTAATGGCCTCCAGCTGGTCCTCCTGCTTCTGCTTTTGTCCTTTATGGACAGTTAACCACACACATAGCTCTTCCCCTTTTTGCTAAACATCTCAGAAGAATCTACTGTGTTGTATTTACCACTTTCTCCTTCCTCTCTAGTCACACTTTGATCTTCATCGTTGCACTGAAACTTTCTGGTCAACAGCCCAATGGCTGCCATCTTGTTAAAGTAAGTGACTGGTAAACCTCCTTTTGCTCATCGTGTCGGCAGTGTTTGTCACAGCTGACCACGCCTCCTTCCTCTTGAAATACTTTCTCCATACGGCTTGTGCTATGCTACAGTCTCCTGGTGTTCCTCCCACCTCACTGGCTACCTCTTCTTTCTCTGGTTGGTTGCCTTCAGAGCTCTCTCTTCAGCCCTCTTCTTCTTTTTTTTTTTTTTTTCCTCTCTATTCTTACTCCCTAGGTAATCTGATCCACGGCTTTAAATATCATCTCTATACTAATGACTCACAAATTTGTATTTCTAACTTCAATATCTCTCCTGAGTGCCAGACTCATACACTTGTTCTCTTCATTGATCCTTTTGCATGTCTGATAACACACTTCTAACTTAACATGGCCAGAACCCTTGATTTCCCTATTTCCTTGATTTTCCTCAGAAAATTCCCACATTTCCCTCCGTGTCTCCTGTGTCAGGAAGGAGCCCACCGTTCGCTCAGTTGTTTAATCTCCAGACCTAGGATTCATCCTTGGTTGCTCCTTCCTTCACATCCCCAAACGAATCCAGCAACAAGTCCTGTTGGCTTTACTTTCAATGCTTTATCCCCCATCAGAGATGTTTTAAAATTCTTATTTTAATATCCTTCAATTTTATCATGTCTGGGTCAGTAGCTACCGTGCCTGGGAAGCAGACATTAGCTGTTAGTATAAAGAATTTACTACAGGGAGTTTTGAGGGGAAATGCCTCTAAGTTGAGCAATGTGAAGCATCCATGTCATAACACACAGCTCCAGACGTGATGGTGATGGGAGGCGGACAAGCTGGACATCATTCTTTCTTATTGCCACGTTCAGGTGGCTGTGCTGCTGAACAACAATATCATTTTCATTGCAGTGGTCTGGGCAGTTTTGAAATATCCGCCAGTTCACAGGCTGGATTACAGAAGGACGGTAGTTCATGCTATGCTTGGGGAAGTCAGGGAAGGCTTTGTGGGGAAAGTGGAACTTGAATTAAGCCTTAATATCCATATATTAGAGTCAGTTAAATGCAGAGGGAAAAAAAGGAGAGTATTCCATGGAGAGAGGAGTTCTGGAGACAAAAGTAGAGCTAAACTAGTCATATTTTGGTAGCCCATGGGAGGAGCAGGAAAGCTAAAGTGAAAGGTTTAAACAAGTTATAGGGGAAATTTTTCATATTACAGATTTCATTTTTTTAACCTAATATTTATGAAGTTGTATATATATGTTATATAAGCAAGTGCTGTATTAAGCATTTTTACATGCATTGCTATTAGTACTACAACTCTGTGATGTGGGTATTGGTCTCCTTCTGCGTAAGAGGAGACAGTGGCTCAGGGAGGTAAAGGGACTTACCTAAGACCACTTGACAAAGGCCAAAATGCAGGCTCGTTATTAGCCATTTGGATTCTAGAGGGCCTGCTTCTCGCCTTCCTACTGTGTTTTCTCGTGAAGTAGTATTACCCCGTGTTGGTGAGCTCAGAGATACGCAGAAGGCACATATTTTTGTGTTTAATATTGCTAAAAGAGATAAGCTTAGATTCTCTTCAGAAACAGAGTTTATTGCAAAGTTTAGTGACCCTCAGTGGACAGGCCGTCCTGGATTCTGGTACTTTCAAGACTGGGATATACAGCAGGCCTCACGGAAAACTGAGAGCCAGCCCAGGCTGCCTCACAGACATGCCACACTTGCCAAGAGAGAAGGTCTAAATGGGCCAGTTTGTCACCACCCAGCATGAGGCTTCTGTTGGGTGAGGTTTCACGTCAAGCCAGTTGGAGCTACTTTTTTTACTTTATTTACATTCAGTTCATAACATAGATTCTTGTTCAGGCCCAGAGGATCAGAATTGGTTTCTGTTTTTACAGGCACCAGGGCAACTTCCTAACAGCAGTTGCAAAGTCCAGGCCACAGTTAACACAGATGTGTTAAGGAGACCAGGTAGAGGTCACAGGGGCTGTAGGAAGAGGTGACTGCTGCTCGGCTGCAGCTGACTCTCTTCACGTGGACACAGAGAGCCCCACGATCTTCAAGAGATGCAAAATCCCAATGAAATATCCTGATTTTTAAATATGACAATTCCTTAAAATGAAAACGGCAAAACGCTGTCTGGGCCAAAGAAAAGCAAACAGCTACAGCTGACTCCAGCATGCCTCTTTAGTACTGGGAGATACCTGGCTTTTCAGACGTGGTTTCGGAATTAGTTCCTCCAAGAATCTTCTGAATGCAATTTTGAAGAATGACTTAGAGATCAAGTTAGCTTGCCCTTGGTGACCACATGTGAGGCATCCGAAGCTTTCTCATTTTTAAAGGCCACCAACTCTCCTGTATCTTTTGCTCCAGCGGACCTCCTGGCTATCCTCCAGGATCTGTGGAATTTGGGAGAAGTCTGGAATCAATGGCCCATCAGTGTGTTTTAGGAGCACCAGATCCGGAATGAACAGCCCTTCATCTCCTCCAGCAGATCAATCATCGGGGGAAACTAACTGCTCCCCTCCCTATCCATATCATGCTTTGATTCATTTACACTTAAGTGATGAAAGTGGTCCCCCCCCCCCTTTCTTTAAATGGATACTAACCCCGGAGGGGCCTGGGGAGCTGTAAAGGGGAGTGCTGACTCTGGGCATGCTCTCGGTTGCATTCTCAAATGGCCCACTCAATTAGGGGTAATATTTCATTGACCTGTGTGTATGATGGCTCCCTAGCCAGCAGTGTTTTCTGAATGGTCCTGAAGCAAGACTTTGGGCTTTGAAACAGCCCTTCATCACCTTTACGTCTGGGGCTGCACTGGCCCAGCCTGGATTGAAGTAGTTATTTCCATCAGGGGGAGCAATCACAATTTCTGGTTGGAATGTCTTCACTCAACTGGTTTCACATGTCAAGAGGATGGGTGGTCTGACACTTTCTGGAGTAGGTTCATGCAGCTTTGGTATCTACATGTTGAATCTGACCATTTAGATTTTGTCTGTCTGAATTTTCCATAAGGGCGAAAAAAAGAAAGGTTAGGTTGAAAAAAAAATCAGGCTCTTTATATTTCTTCCAGAGAGTATGTATGCGTTTGGAGGACCAGTCTTATTCCTACAGAAGGGTCCATGTCCAGGCATGCTCCAAATTGGCCTCAGGTTCAAGTGTGAAGCATGCAGTTGTTTTGTTTAATATTTATATTAATAACCACCTTTCAATAAAGAAATTTTACTCAATAGAAAGTTGTGTGTGTGTGTGTGTGTGTGTGTGTGTGTGTGTGTGTGTGTGTCTGTATCTATGCTTGCTCTAGTGTCTAGGTGTAGAGGATGGCGGTGGAAATTCTCCTAGTGACTGGGAGAATACGTGCTGTAGGTGACCTTCTACTCCAGTTCTGAAGCTGGCTTGATCTGAGTCTATGTGAAGTAATTGATTGAGCTCAGTGATAAAATGTTCTCAGTAGATAAACCTCAGACATCTTTGTATGGCTACACCTTTGTCTCTGAATTAGCGCTTGGGTATAATTTGTGGCAAATACATAGTTTGGAAAGGAGCTGCTCATTTAAGGAATGTGGAAGACTGTATGGTAGCCTTGTGAGGTCAAGAACTACAATGAAAGCTAAAACAAAGTGAGTGTACTGTGTGCAGATACCTTTCTGATAATGTTGATGTACTTTACACACCCAGACTCATTTAATCCTCACAACCACCCTACAAGCGGCTTCTTATTTTTAGCCCTATTTTACAGATGAGAAAACTGAGGCATGGAAAGGTAAGTCACTTGCCTAAGGCCATACAACTAGAGGTAGCAAAGCTTGGACTTGAAAATAGGCAGCCTGATTCTAGAGTCTGTTTCCCTACCCTGCCTACCCTGAAGTCATCATTTCTCATTCCACAGTGGCAGCCCCCAGTCTTGCACAGTATTTGGTACCCGGTAGACTGTGGGTTGACTAAATGCTAAAGGTTGGATAAAAGCCCCTTGAAAGACATGGGTTTCCATACAAATGTCACATTTTGTCATTGTTGATGCTACTATTATTGTTAATAGTAACAGCTACCATATATGCTGGGCTCTTTCTATGTGTCAGGCACCAAGCTAGAACTTTGCAAGCATCATTCAATTTCTTCCTCATAACAATTTCACGGAGGCACTGAACACATAATTATTTACACTTAGAAGTTCTGCTAGAAAGTAACAGAGCCAGAACATAAACAGAGGCCTGCTCTTCCTCCAGAGCTCATTGCCTTGACTATCAAGATAGACAATAAAATGTCATTGCTTTGAAAGCTTTATTTCTTTGTTCTGTCAAATGATACTTTTCTTGAGACTTTTTTTCAAGATTAAAAAAATATTATGATAATAATAAGTGAACAACAGTGCTTGAGAAACACTCAACTGACAAATAATTGTTAGATAATATAAAAGGTATTGTGCTAAACGACACAGGGCAGTGTTTTCCAACACTTCAGTCTGTCCATCATCTTCATGATTTTTTTCCATATCTAAATTTCATGTGAACATTTGCCTATTTTTCTATGTTAGTTCATTTTTGGAAACCAATGTACGTTTATATTTTATAGTCACGAGGGTATATTTTTTGAGAGTTTCTTAATATATATATTTCTAGGACACAAAGTAATGTCATCAATACTAAGTAGAAAATGCTTTCTATTTAGCATGCAGTAATGCTTACTATTTGTAATGTTTTCTCTTTAGAGAAAATCTACGTACTACCATCTGAAGTCATCTCTCACGCTGCCTTTAGTGCTTACCACTCCATGGGAAACGTGGAGGTTACAAATATGCTCTGCCTGCGTGTGAAGCCAACCTCAGGCTAAATTATGGAGCAAGTAATAGTTTAGGGGGCAGGGGAAGGAATCATGCTTGCTCCTAATAGTTACCACCGAACTGCCCCTCAAGGGATTCATCATTATCTTTGAAGGAAGCAAAAATCCATGACACAGAGTATGGTCCAGCTAGCAAGGAGGTTCAGAGGAGGCAGAAGACGGTGGGTTGGATAGTGCAGCTTCCTGCCGGAGCTTTCTCTGGAAGGATGGCAGAGTTAGGGTGTAGATGTGAGGTGGGCACCTCCAGGTGCCTGTAGGAGCCCAACTTCCTGCTCCCAGTCCTTTGACTTCCATCCAGTTCCCACCTCACTCCTTCAGGGTCTGCAGCAGCTCCGACTCAGAGTCACAAACCAGATCTGAATTCAGGTCTTAAGGGCAAAGGGGTCATATTTCAGGTCATCTTACCTCCCTGTTACACTGCAACTGACCTTTTTCACTTTCTCTGTTGTTTTTTTTTTTTTTAAAGTCTATAGCACATACCATCTGTTTTCAATTTTGTGAGGAGTAATGAAAAAAAATCTAATCCAGTTTTTCAAAACACTTTATTTTTTTAAGGAAAAATAGTCTCTTTTTTCATTTTCATACTTCAGTGCTTAACAAATTGTATTTACTTACCAACACAATCTATGCAATTTCCCACCCAGATAATGCATGTCTTTCTCTTGTCCATTGTGAGTAACACTTACTGTCTTCTCGTGCTAGCTCTTATAGGCTGAGAGGAGTTTAAGATGTAAGCCAAAGCAGGTAATTTCCTGAAGGGAAGAAATGTACCTGAAATGATTTCTCTTTGTTAGATCTCTTTATTCTCCTTTCGTTTGGCTCTTTATGAAAAATAAAAAAGGGAAAAATGGGTGACAAATGTCTTTTGGCTCCAAAGAGGTGACAAGAAAGCAGAGTTTAAAAAAATTTAATTTCTTAGAACCAGAGTTGGAGCTGGCTTTTTAGCACTGTTGCACATTAATGCTGCTTCCCCTCCCATTGGGAATCTGAGGCCCGAGTGGCAGTCATTATTGCCAATAGCACGGTTACCCGATGGATTCCTGGAAAGGCTCACTTAAAAGATTCAGCCAGATCCTCTCCAGGGGCTTCCATTCCCATCATCCCAGGAATGAAATATTTAGTATCATCTTTCTGCACCTGAGGCTGCCATGGATTAAATTCTTGCTGCCTCCATTACTGGGGCGGCCAAGAGCCCAGGCTATAGTGATTGGATGTGAAGGGCTTAATGGCTGCACTTGGCTGAGAAAAGGAGAGGAAAAGAACAGGCCAGAACCACAGTCACTAGTGGTGATCGGAGCCTGGAGAACAGACTTTCCAGAGATGCTGTAGCTCAAGAAGAATCTATTTGAATTCCTCCCTGATCCTGCCGCCAGACAGCATATTGTGAAATCACATTCCCTGAATATATATGTCATCACCTGTAGTCACCCATATAATATAAACACATGTGTCTACATGGTGCTGGACAAGTTCGCAATGGTTCTCCTTTTCCTGTCTGTTCCAGAAATGGGTAGGTTTCCCAAAAATATTTTCTTCAGTTCTCCGCTTTTCACTCTCTAGACACCCATCACCTGTGAGCTATGGGGATGAGTCTCAAATCAACTCTTTGGGTGTGATTGTCTTCTGGACACAATAGGAAATGCTTAATAAATGGTTATTGAATGGTTGAATGAGTAAATGAATCAATGCTATTTCCCCTAAGTTCTGGACTTAACCTTTTTTTAAAAAATTTTTTTACTGATGTATAATCATTTTACAATGTTGTGTCAAATTCCAGTGTAGAGCACAATTTTTCAGTTATACATGAACATCTATATATACATTGTCACATTTTTTTCTCTGTTAGTTACCATAAGATTTTGTGTATATTTCCCTGTGCTATACAATATAATCTTGTTTATCTATTCTACAATTTTGAAATCCCGTCTATCCCTTCCCACCCTCCGCCCCCTTGGCAACCACAAGTTTGTATTCTATGTCTATGAGTCTGTTTCTGTTTTGTATTTATGCTTTGTTTGTTTGTTTTGGGTTTTTTTTTTTTTTTAGATTCCACACATGAGCAATCTCATATGGTATTTTTCTTTCTCTTTCTGGCTTACTTCAGTTAGAATGACATTCTCCAGGAGCATCCATGTTGCTGAAAATGGCATTATGTTGTTGGTTTTATGGTTGAATAGTATTCCATTGTATAAATATACCACCTCTTCTTTATCCAGTCATCTGTTGATGGACATTAAGGCTGTCTCCATGTCTTGGCTATTGTAAATAGTGCTGCTATGAACATTGGGGTGCAGGTGTCATCCTGAAGTAGGGTTCCTTCTGGATATATGCCCAGGAGTGGGATTCCTGGGTCATATGGTAAGTCTATTCCTAGTCTTTTGAGGAATCTCCATACTGTTTTCCACGGTGGCTGCACCAAACTGCATTCCCATCAGCAGTGTAGGAGGGTTTCCCCTTTCTCCACAGCCTCTCCAGCATTTGTCATTTGTGGATTTTTGAATGATGGCCATTCTGACTGGTGTGAGGTGATACCTCATTGCAGTTTTGATTTGTATTTCTCTGATAATTAGTGATATTGAGCATTTTTTCATGTGCCTATTGATCATTTGTATGTCTTCCTTGGAGAATTGCTTGTTTAGGTCTTCTGCCCATTTTTGGATTGGGTTGTTTGGTTGTTTCTTATTAAGTCGTATGAGCTGCTTATATATTCTGGAGATCAAGGCTTTGTCGGTTTCATTTGCAAAAATTTTCTCCCGTTCCGTAGGTTGTCTTTTTGTTTTACTTGTGGTCAGACTTAACCTTTTTAACCACGTGTAGAATACTCTCTTCCTGAATACTCATGGCAGGCTGAATAATGGCTCCCCCTAAGTATGTCCATGTCCTAACCTCTGGAACCTGTGAACATTACCTTAGATAGCAAAAAGTGCTCTGCAGATGTGCTTAAGTTAAGGATCTTGCAATGGGAAAATTATCCAGGATTCTCCCAGTGGGCATGATGGAACTGCAGTTGTGGTTAGAAGAGGGACACAGGAGGACAGAGAATAACTGTGTGACAATGGAAGAGAGTGGAGTCATGTGGCCAGGAGCTAAGATATGCCAACAGCTTTTGGAATCTGGAAGAGGCAAGGGACGGATTGTACCCTGAACCCTCCAGGAGGCACCAGCCCTGTAAACACCTTGATTTTTTTTTCCCCATAAGACTCATCTTAGAGTTCTGATCGACAAAACAAAGAAATTAAATATGTGGTTTCTTTTAAAGCCACTAAATTTATGGTTATTTGTTACAGCAGCAACAGGGGCCTAGTACAATGTCTTGTGACAGCTCTGCCTTTACACAGCTGAAAACGAGCTCTCTCCTTCCCCAAATCCCACCCTCCAGCCTCAGCTACTGGCTTGCTCACCCTCACAGTCTCTTGTGCTGGGGAAGTCTGAGTCCCCTTTGCTTTCTCTCTGTTCCTTACCTCTTCAGGTAAGACTGGCACATGGTTCATTCTATACCTGGAATGTGTCTCAAGTCCATTGCCTTTATTTGTGGCCAAAGCAATATCCCCCATAGCTAGAACACTGCCTGGACTACAGTAGCTTCTCACTCAATGTTTGTTGAATGAATGTGAGTTGTGTCTCCTCTTTCCTGATTCCTTTCAAATGTCCTTTCCATTGTGTGTAATTTCCATTATGAGATCTCTGAGGGTGGGGGCAGTGTCTTTTCCAGCATGTCATACAGTTGTGGAATATACAGTTACCCAAACCCGGTGAACTAACCAGTGGACTCATTCCTTGTCACCACCCCATTATTGAAAAATGTTAGGCAGCGGTGAGGAGCAGCAGTTTGGGAGTTAGATGGATTTGGGTTTGTGTCTATGCTCTGTAATTATCTAGTTGTGTAATTCTTTCTGGCAAGATACTAACCTTTTCAAACTGCAGTTTCCTCAACTATAAGATGGGGATAACGAGAGCAGTCACCTTTTGGGTTGTCCTAAGGAACGCACCGGGATCTGGCTCAGGGTAATAAATGGTCAGTAAGTATGCTCTCCTATCGTGGATTCACTGCAGCTGAGGAAGCACCCGCATTAAGTCTTTGTTAACCAGCGGCTGGAGTGTGAGTTACATATGCATGTGTGGGGAGGCAGGGGATTGGCAGAAAAGGAAGGCAGAGGACGGGGAAGGGGAAGGTTGGGAGGCAGGCATTTTGCATTCGACAGTCGAGTACAATTTGGAAACACTCGCCTCGTGTAGCCCTCAGCTGCCTGTGAAATTCATCTGAATCTTGTTCCGTTGGCCTATGGGGTATTTTCAAATACAAATTAGGTTGGCCAGAATTCCTTTTCTGCACCAACTCTCCTGGGTGCAACTTAGAGGTTATTAAGATGCCTAATAAAAGGAGAGAGCACATTTAATAACATTACCATCAGCTCAACAGAGCTGAGCTATGTGGGCCCACGGTGCCCCCGAGCCCGCAGCCTCCTGCCCCTGGTGCACTTGCTTCGAAGAGATCCCGTAATTACCCACATTTAAAAAGCACCATTATATCCACTGAGGCAGTCATGTCCCATTTGCAGGGCTTTTCTGCCCACTTTACTCGGGGACCCAGGGCCTAGCTTCTTGGGGTGGGTGGAGAGGGAGCTGATGAAAGTTCCTGGGCTAAAGTGATGGCTGGTTAAATTCACAAAATGGCAGATCTGCTAAGCGCCATTGTCATCCCTGTACAGGATTTTCCTCTCTTTGTTTTTTTGTATTTAGTTAGCAAACCTTTATTGAGCACCAGGCTACCACTTCTCAGGCAGGATTCTGTTTAATCCTCGCAACAACTCATTCAGTCGATGGATGAGTGATTCTCAACGGGCAGTGATTTTGCACCCAAGGAGACATGTGGCAATGTCTGAAGACATTTGTAGTCATCGCAACTGGGGTGAGGTGGGTAAAGACGAGGGATGCTGCTCAGCAGCCTGCAGTACACAAAGCAGGCCCTCCCAATGGGGAATTACCTGGCCTGAGTGTCAACAGTGCTGCGGTTGGGCAATTCCATTATAGATGCTACTCCTTTCCTTATTTACCAAGGAGGAGATTGCAACCCAGAGTGGTGATGAGATTGTCTGGTGTCACACAACTGGTAGGTGGTGGAGCTGTCAGGGCCTGAGCTCTCACCACTGTACTAGACAGCCTCCTGGTGTCCCCCTCCACACCCAGCCTTTGCTGCTGGGCTCCCTCCCTGCCCCTGCTCCAGCCCATCTACCTGTCATCAACAGTAGCCAATTATCGGGAGTAATATGATGTTTGCTTTGGTGGGTGCCTCCTGGAACAAAAATTCCTTTGAGCACATAAAAAAAATTGTTGCACATTTTGAATGAATCAGGAGCCTGTAGAAGAGTGAAATCTATATTTAGCTTTAAGATATGTGAAATGTGAACAGAGGACTCTTTTCCAAGCACCTAATATCTGTGGGTGGTTTCAGAGAAATTTCACTCCAAATAAAGACCCTCTAGTGGTTTTTGAAGGCAGTGATCTGTGGAGTATTTGGTGGCCTGGAGCAGAGAAGGTGCAGTGCACTGGAAATGGTATTGATCTAGATCCAGGTGGCCTCTGGACCTTTGCACAGCTATTTCCTCTGTCAGCAACATTCTTCCTTCCTCTTTTTTCTTGGCTCATTCCTTCTCTTCCTTCAGGTCTCACCTTAAAAGTCATCTGTCAGGAAGCTTTCCCCAGATCTTGGTTAGGAGTCCTTGCTTCCTGAGCACTCTAAACCTTTTAGATCAGTTCTGTCCAAAAGGAATATAATGAGCTGCATATGTAATTTAAAATGTTCTACCAGCCATATTAAGAAATTAAATAAGGGACAGGTGAAATTAATTTTAATGATTTCTTTAGCCCAATATATCTGTAATATTAATATTTTGATATGTAATCAATACAAAAATTATTAATGAGACAGTTTACTTTTTTGGAACCATGTTTAAAATCTTGTGTGTATTTTACACTTACAGCTTAACTCAATTAAAATGCTGAATTTTCAACAGTTAAAATGACATATAGTTCTGTCAAAACAACAAAGCTGCATCTAACAGAAGAATATTTTACAGTGCTTTAGTTTTTAAATTTAAGTTTATTAAAATGAAATCAAAAATTCATTTTCTCAGTGTCAGAAGCCACATTTTAAGTATTCAACGGCCGCATGTTCTAGGTTATTACAAGTTATATTAAGTTGAAATTGCCTGTTGATTTCTTTTTTCCTCCCACTAGATCATAACCTCTTTAAGGTCAAGAATTGGATCTTGTTCACTATCTGCCAGTGCCTGGCACAGATTTTGGCACAGAGCAGACACTCAAATACCTGCTGAATGGCTTGAGATAATAGTTCTAATCTTAGTTTTGCTGTTAACTTACTGTATTACCTTTATGATCTAGGTTTTTCCTCTGATAAAATGAGAGTTTTGGATATTTTTGAAGGTCTGTTCCACTGGATGATAATAAATGCTACGCGATCAAAGAAATTTGTGGTCAAACAAATGTAAGAAATGCAGGGTTCAATGCAAAGAGCAGCTTTCTTGACTGCAGGACTCCTCAGAGCCTTGAAGGTCTAGTGCGCTGTGGCTTGCCAGGAGAATTAAAATTTTAGTTGAATTTCATCTTAAGAAATTAAAAACTTTAAACTAAATAGGATGTCCTATTCTCCCACCACATGGGGCCACGAAACTTGCCCTTCTCAGAGCATTTGCGGGACTCGTTCCCCAGAGCACAATCCAGGAGTGGCTGGGTCGCTCTGAGGCTCTCTGACTGTGGCATTCCTTTAGATTTTGTCTGTGTTTAGAGGGATGGTCTCAAGGACTTGTGACAACGCACACCAATATCGTTTCAGTTTTATCAGATCTATATTCTGACAAAAAAAGGGGGGGAAGTAGGGGGACAATTCACTCTTTGCCATCAGGTGGCTCAGAATCAATGCCTTGCCTTATTCAAGAACAGATTGTTTCCAGATTGGAAAGTAGTTCTTCAAATAGCTGCTCGTTTTCAGAGGGGCAGTGAAAACAGCTGCCGTTTAGTTCATCCTCCCATCCTACCTAAAACGGTGCACAATGTAAGTCTGTGAATTGCCCTTTTCTGAATGGCCAACACAGTATTTTAAATGGAAAGGCAAAACCTGGTTCACATTAGGGGTGAATTATTAGACTGAACTCTATGAATTTACCAATATTCAGACACTTGTGACCTACAACTATGACAATTTCATATGGTTCAACCAGCTAGTTATAATAAGTCTCTCCACTCTCTTACCTGTAAGTAGGAAATGAAGATTTCTAAGGCACTGTCTTTCTGGAGAAAGACAGTTTGGAAATACATAGCAAGGTTTTCATTTTTAAAATTAAAAGAAAATTTTTAGGTATGAATATACTTTAAACCCTCTCAAGGGTAAATGTGGAGAATTATGTGTAAAGTGACATATCAAGCCATGTACATATCATGGATTTGCAGCCTCATAGAATAAATCTTCACATATTTTAGAGTCATTATTGGAATTACTGCTTGGGCCTATTTTCTTCATGCTGAGAAAGTCTAAGGTTTTCATCCCTCCTCCATAGGTCTGATATCCATCCTCCAAAGCTTTTTCAAGTTCCCAGCATCCCACAGCCATGTTCCTCTGTTCAAACCTGTACCTAGCTTCTTGGATGTACATTTAGTCACCTGGCTTCATTACTGCTAATAACATTGCTGAAATAGTGTCAGTTAATAACCACTCAGTCTTTAACTGGTTCCTACTGGCCACAGTCTCCTCATTCTGCAATTGTGTACTCAACACACCAAGAACCAGGACACGTATCTTGGACCAATGAGTCATGAGGAAGCTGAGCAAGAGCAGAAAGGACATGTGCTGTGGTGTCCAATAGACTCGCGTTTAATGCTAGCCCTGCACTTGACCACTGGCAGATCTTATTCACATTATTTTTCTCAGCCCTGGGTTTACCAGCTTATTATAAAGAATACAGATGAAGTCAGATGAGGAGTTACATAGGGTGAGGTCCAGAAAGGTCCCTAGACGAGGTGTGCCCCTCAGGCATCTGGATACATTTCCCAACCCAGAAGCTCTGATAGCAAAGTTTTAAATGCATGTATGTTTGACCTTGCAAAATATCCAGGAATTTATCCTAAGATCTTAAAGGATAAGCACACAAAGTTGTAAGTACAGGGATATTTGTTCCAGTGCTGTTTATAATAGCAAACATTGGAAGCCATTTACATTTCCAGTTGGTCAATCACAGTGTATGTAAGCAGAGTATTATGGAGGCATTGAAATTATGATGTGTATCTGCGTTTATTGGCATAGAATGATGTTTATGGCATGTTTTTAAGAAAAAAGTGGATTTCAGTTTTAGCATGTGTAATATGATCTCATTAAAATAAATATTTATTTGTGAACGTACATGTGTATGTTTAGAAATGTATCTAAAATATATACATAAACATATTAAGAGAAATTCTACCTGGATGATGAGTATAAAAGAAATTAGCTTCCCACGGGTTAAAACTTAAATTGACCTTTATATATAATGCCGTGACATATAATAGGGGTTTCCTGATGTAAGAATTTCAAGGCTTTTGATTCAGGTAATTTGGGGGGTTGGGAGATGGAGACAAGTTTGTTGCTTGTTTGTTTGAGCTGTATGGACTTTTGATTCATGCCCTCTGTGAACTCAACTTATGGAAGAGAACTCTCAGTTGCCTTTAACATCTTGGAAGCAATTCTGTCTTACTCTAATATATAATAATACTTGATATGAATAATAATACCTTACTTTCAACTAGCCTTCCGGCACGCCGCCACACACATGTCATCACTTCCATTTATTGAGTACCTGATAGGTGGTGATGTACGCAGCACTGTTTTTACACTGTCTCTCCAAGGTGGGAATGAGTTCCCTCATTTTGCTGGTGAGAAGATTGAGCCTCTGGGAGGACAAGTGGCATAAGATACTGTTAGTGAGGACTAATCCAGGTTGACGTTCCTTCCATTGTATTGTGTTTTGATTCGCATTATTTTATCCTAAATCGCCCTCCACATGTGATTCCTCCAACACTCTAGGAGCCCTCTCTTTCACTGACACACCAAACTTTTCAGCCGGGTGTGGAGAAGCACCATGAACACAGCATTGCATCAAACACAACAGTCGTGGGGTCAGACGTCCTGAGACTGAAGCCGACTCCCCCACTTACTGGCTCTGTAAGTGAGGGAAACTTACTTAACATTTTCATGCCTCCATTTTTCCTTCAGTAAAATGGGGGCAATGATAGTCAAACCTACCCTGTAGACTTATGAGGGGACTGACTGAGACAGTTCAGATAAAGCAGCAACATAGCTCAGGCTCCGGCTCGTTGCAAGCAGTGGAAAAATTTTAGCCGCTGTCGTTAACCAACTCTTCCTTATAATTATCCGTACAACCACCTTGAGTGGGCCGAGAAGTGGAGACAGAGGTTACATGCCTTGTCTAAGTTCGCGTAGCTGATAAAAGACAGAGTAGCCCTTTTCTCAGCCTCCCTTTTGGGAGAGGGTGCGTAAGGGTTGCTCTGGGTAGAGGGCAGAAGATGTGACAGGAGGCTCAGGGTGGAGCGGGGTTTCTCCTGGTGTTACATTCAATAGGTGAATGGAATGAAACAGCAGCTAATCCAGTCCAGCCCCAAACCACAAACGTCAACAGATATTTTATGGCAGGGAAGGTGCCAACGAACATGTCACATGCTCTTTTGAAAACAAATGAAGCCACATAGGGACTCTAAAGTAAAAAATAAGAACTGGGCTGTTTATGGATCTCCTCTGGCTCTGGTTTATGGTGTTTCAAAAACCGCGGCAGGAAGAGGCACCGTAGGAGGAGCCCTTCGGTGACTGAGAGGTCAACCGGCCCTGCTCTTATCTAATTGCATCGCACCGGGCGAGCCATGCGGGGCCTCGCCTGGGGCGTCATTGCCAGTGGGGTAATAAACTCCTGTGCGTGGGTTTGTTAGGAAGATGATTTCAGGATGGAGCTCTTGGTTTTTGTTTCTCTAAGGTGAAGGTCAAGTAAAATAAATGCAGTGGTCAGTTCCCCAGAGGGTCTGATACCTGCTTCCCTTTGGAATCCATGCAGGGGGTGCCCTGTGGAGTCAGAACACTAAGGTTCCTTGGAGATCATCTGGTGATCTCAATCCAGTGATTTTAATTTTTTTTTCTGTCAGTGGTAGACTCCTTTTTGACAGAGGAAATTCCATGTAGAAGCTCATACATAAAACATAAAAGGAGAGCTGCCCTAGTTGAAACAAGAGGGCCACCATCATCAACTTTTCTCTCACCCAGGGCCTGTCTCTGCGGGTCCTTCCCAGAACCAGGGGCCCTAGAGAGCATAATTTGAAAATGTGCTCTTAAAGCTTGATAGGCACAGAATCACTGCCCCGCCCCAAAATGATGGAATCAGAATCAACATTTTCAGCAAGATCCCCAGTTGATACTGACATTTCTTACATTTTGAGACCCATTGGCCTCTTCCGGTGCTTTTATTTTACAGATGGGGAAACTGACACCCAGAATAGGGAGGTTACTCATCCACAGGCACAAATCTAGTGATGGGCCCAAGCCCTGGTCTCCTGGCCCCCAGTGGCTCACTTAGGCAGGCTCCTTAGTTGCAAGCAACAGAGACCCTGGTGGCTTGGAGGCTGGGAGCTGGCCTGATGGGGAGTGGAGAGGGTAGAAAGCTGCAGTTAGGAAATTTGAAGGGCTGTGGGGGAAGGGTGAAACATGTTGAGGCCTGGGGCCCAGCCTCATTCAGGGCTTGCCTGTTTGTTTGCGTGTTCAGTGGGCGTGGGTCGCTGGGGAAGATGGGCTTGCTGTGCGGGGAGGTGTGGAGGTCTGCCTTGGGGTAATGTTGCAGTGTGTCTCTTTCCTTCTCCTGTGCTGTATTGCAGCCATGGGGCCTGGGCTAAATGGAACTCATTGGAGGGCTGGACTGGACTGGAAACTCATCGGAAGGCTATTCTATGGTTCATAAAATGGAAGAGAAAGCACAAAATCCAGGAGTGAGGGCAGCTCCACTGAGTAGATGGCAGGAACTGACTGCCTCTTCAGGGCACCACTACCTGGAAAAGCCAGCTTCCACCGTCTTTCCTCCTTGTGGCACTTCATCAGTAGTTGAAATCCGGGGAAAGCGTGACTGATTGGCTCAGCTTGGACCAGGGGGCCTTTCTGGCTGGGGACCACAGAACCTTGACCGGAAGTCTCAGGAATCTCACCCAATAGATGTGGCAAAGCTTGCTGAGATGATGCTCCCCATAGAAAGTGGAAATGTCAGCAGGAGGCAAAAACCCATGTCCTCAGCCACCTTTCCCACCACGCTGTGTTGTCCCCCTGTTAGGGTCAACGCTTCACAGAAAAAAATCCAATTGAAATGAAAGGGTTAAAGTAAATTCTGTGGCTTAACTATCAGCCAAATGACATTTTAACAGCCTTTTTAGCATAGCCTGGCTGGGCTGAGACCTTCCCTGCAAAATGCCTTAATCCTTGGCCTCTAAATAGAGAGTTATTTTCAATTTCTCCAGTTCCTAATGTTTTAAATGGAACTACTGTTCCCCTTAGAGCACCCAGTGGCTGGCTGGAGACCTTTATTGATATATATATAAATTACCTCAATCCCCTGTGCTGCCTACAGATCCAATCATATTGAACTAATGCGCATATAAATAAAAACCTGGAAGTGTGGTTTATGGCAATAAGTAGTGCAGCCGAAGTTTATACCGTTCTGCAAAGGCACCTTGATACATTGCTGATAATCTTCATAATATGTTTAAAGAAGCAGTGTGTCACCTCAGGCCGGAGCACCCTGGGAACTGAATGGGAAATCTGATTCTCCAGCTTCTGACTGACCAGGAGAAGAATCCGTCCTGCCAGGAGGAGGCCCACCCTAGGCTGTCAAGGGCCCAGCGACTCGAACTCTTTTCCCAAAGTCACCAGGCTCTAGAGATGGGCCATTCCACAAAGCGTGCAGAGGCTGGAGCAGGAGCTGTCCTGCTGTCTTTTTGCAGTCTGTGCTCTGCTGTTAGTCCTCATGGCGGGCTGGCTCCAGGGCAGCTGAGGATATAGGCTAGGAGTGTTCTTCAGAGCAGAGGTCTTTTACCCTGCTACTATGTCCCAGGAAACACCTTGGGTGATGTGCTCATTCCTGGAGGGAGGTGTCCCTCCTTTACCCGCCTTCAGCCCACTCTGCACAGTGCAGCAGTCTTTCCTCAAGGTAAATCTGATTTCAGCTGCTCTGCATACTTTGCCTGCACTGAATTAACTTGGCCTGTGAGCCTTTTGGCTCATCCCCATCAAGCTCTGCACTCCCTACATTGCTTACTCCAGCCTCTCTGGTCTTTCCTTCTTTGTCTGAATGTTGTTGTCTCTGCCATACCACATGGGACCAACTCGCTCTGCCTGGTGGATTATTACCTTGCCCACATCTTCTGTTCCACTTCAAAACTTCCCCTGCCTCTTTGCCTTTCTGCCCACTGGCCCCTGACCCTGAAGTATACTTCCTGCCTCCTCTGAGTACCCCCCACCTATGCTCACAGCCTCCTTATTCATGCACATTCCCCGGATCCTTCCACTGGAAGTCATCTTTCCCTTGTCTCTCTTCGTGAACTTAGCACTTTCAACTTAATATCATGTCAGGTTACGTGTGTGCATTCATTCCCTTCTAGTCTGGGTATGCTTTGGATTCTCCAGGTTCCTACAGTGCTTGCCTCTGACAAGGGCTCAGTAAGCGTTTGTTGTAAACCATGCCTAAATGCATGGGTGTTGGCCATAGCAGGAGATGCCAGACCTGGACAAGAACTCAAAGAGGGGACTTTGGGCAGTGAGTGCGAAACGCATGAAGGTGTCTGGGTGCCTGGGAGCCTGGGAAAGAGGGGTGTGGATTATGGGTGAAGGGTGGAAATGGGGAGCAGAGGTAGTTAAGGGAGGGTGGGGAGAGGGAGTGATCCTGTTCGTGGATGCTTTTCCTAGGGCTAGCCCTGAAGCTGAGCCCAGAGAGGAGACGGACGGAGGCAAAATAAAGAAAACACATCGTGCTTGCTCTCTGTTACAGACAGTGGCTGTGTGCACCCCAGAGACTGGGCACAATAACCCTTTGGGGTTTGGGTAGGAAATGTTAAAATTTGTATTTATGTAGATTTCTCATTTAAAATGTTTCTATTTTTGATTTTTTTAATATGTACTTAATACATTAGTGTTGTGATTTATGTATGCATTTGAAAATAAATACATGCATATATAAGTAGGTATCTATTTACTAGACTGGATGACACAGTTTTTCTTTTTTTAACTAATGGAATGTGCAACCAAAAAAGTTTACAGACTGCTGCTGTTTCACAGACTGTTCAATCCCTGTGCTAAGCTGATATTACTGATTTTATTCAGCAAAATAAGGAGGGTCCTTTAGTTTACCTATTTCTATGCTGTCTTAAGATCCTAGCTAAAGTTCAGTGTGATGTCATAATAAGGTATACTGGCCTTGGGATTTTTCAGTCTTCTAATTTTTTTTCTTCTCTTTTTTCTTTTTTTTAATTGAGGTAGTCAGTTTATAATGGTGTGTCCATTTCTGGTGTACAGCACAGTGCTTCAGTCATACACAGATATACATATATTCATTTTCATATTCTTTAACACCATAAACTACTACAAGATATTGAATATATTTCCCTGTGCTATACAGTATAAACTTGTTTATCTGTTTTATATATACCAGTCAGTATCTGAAAACCTCAAACTCCTGGTTTATCCCTTCCCAACCCCCTCCCCCCGGCAACCACAAGTCTGTATTCTATGTCTGTGAGTCAGTTTCTATTTTATATGTAAGTCCATTTGTCTTTTTCTTTCTTTTTTTTTTTTTTTAGATTCCGCATATGAATGATATCATATGATATTTTTCTTTCTGGTTTACATCACTAAGAATGACATTCTCTAGGGCCATCCATGTTGCTGCAAATGGCATTATTTTATCATTTTCAATGGCTGAGTAGTATTCCATTGTATAAAATATACCACAACTTCTTTATCCAGTCATCTGTTGATAGACATTTAGGTTGTTTCCATGCCTTGGCTATGGAAAATAGGGCTGCTATGAACATTGGAGTGCAGGTGTCTCTTTGAATTAAGGTTCCCTCTGGTTAAGGTTAGTCTTTTGAGGAATCTCCATACTGTTTTCCACAATGCCTGCACCCAACTGCATTCCCACCAACAGTGTAGGAGGGTTCTCTTTTCTCCACACCCTCTCCAGCATGTATCATTTGTGGACTTTTGAATGATGGCCATTCTGACTGGTGTGAGGTGATACCTCATTGTAGTTTTGATTTGCATTTCTCTGATAATTAGTGATACTGAGCATTTTTTCATGTGCCTATTGGTCATTCATGTGTCTTCATTGGAGAATTGCTTGTTTAGTTCTTCTGCCCATTTTTAGATTAGGTTGTTTGTTTTTTTCTTAAGTCATATGAGCTGTTTATATATTCTGGAAATCAACCCTTTGTCAGTCTCATTTTTTTGCAAATATTTTCTCCCATTCCCTAAGTTGTCATTTTGTTTTGCTTATGGTTTCCTTTGCTGTGCAAAAGCTTGTAAGTTTAATTAGGTCTTATTTGTTTATTCTTGCTTTTATTTCTGTTGCTTGAGTAGACTGCTCTAGGGGAACATTACTGAGATGTATGTCAGATAATGGTTTGCCTATGTTTTCTTCTAGGAGATTTATTGTGTCTTGTCTTAAGTTTAAGTCTTTGATCCATTTTGAGTTTATTTTTGTGTATGGTGTAAGGGAGTGTTCTATCTTCACTGCTTTACATGCTGCTGTCCAGTTTTCCCAACACCATTTGCTGAAGAGACTGTCTTTATTCCATTGTATGTTCTTGCCTCCTTTGTCCAAGATTAATTGGCCAAAAGTTTGTGGGTTCATTTCTGGGCTCTCTATTCTGTTCCATTGAGCCATATGTCTATTTTTGTACCAATACCATGCTGTTTTGATGACTGTAGCTCTGTAGTATGTCTGAAGTCTGGGAGGGTTATTCCTCCAGCCTCATTCTTTTTCTTCAGTAATGCTTTGGCAATTCTGGGTCTTTTGTGATTCCATACAAATTTTAATATGATTTGTTCTAGTTCTGTGAAAAATGCCCTGGGTAATTTGATAGGGATTGCATTAAATCTGTGGATTGCCTTGGGCAGTATGGCCATTTTAACAATATTGATTCTTCCCATCCAGGAGCATGGGATGTCTTTCCATTTCTTTACGTATTCTTTAATTTCCTTAATCAATGTTTTGTAGTTCTCCATGTGTAAGTCTTTCACCTCCTTGGTTAGATTTATTCCTAGGTATTTTATTACTTTGGGTGCTATTTGAAAGGGGATTGTTTCTTTACTTTCTTTTCCTGTTGATTCATCGTTAGTGTAAAGAAATGCAACTGATTTTCATATATTATTCTTGTAACCTGCTACCTTGCTGAATTGTCTTATTAGTTCTAGTAGTTTTTGTGTATAGCTTTTAGGGTTTTCTATATATAGTACCATGTCATCTGCATGTAGTGACACTTTTACCTCTTCTTTTCCAATTTGAATCTCTTGTTTCTTTTTCTTGTCTGATTGCTGTGGCTAGGATTTCCAAGACTATGTTGAATAGAAGTGGTGAGAGTGGACAACCTTGTCTCGTCCCAGATTTTAGTGGGAAGGTTTTCAGTTTTTCACTCTTGAGTACTATGCTGACTGTAGGTTTGTCATAAATAACTTCAATTATGTTGAGATATGTTCCTTCTATACCCACTTTGGTAAGAGTTTTTACCATAAATGGGCGTTGAATTTTATCAAATGCTTTTTCTGCATCTATTGAGATGATCATGTGGTTTTTGTCCTTTTGTGGATATGGTGTATCACATTGATTAATTTGCATATGTTGAACCATCCTTGTGTCCCTGGGATGAATCCAACTTGATCCCAGGGTATGATCTTTTTTATGTGCTGTTGGATTCTGTTTGCTAATATTTTATTGAGGATTTTTGTATCTGTGTTCATCAGTGATATTGGTCTGTAATTTTCTTTTTTGTTAGTGTCGTTGTCTGGTTTTGGCATCAGGGTGATGGTGCCTTCATAGAATGGGTTTGGGAGTACTCCTTCCTTTTAAATCTTCTGGAATTGTTTGAGAAGGACCAGTATGAGTTCTTCTTTGTTTGTTTGGTAGAATTCCCCAGTGAAGCTATCTGGTCCTGGACTTTTGTTTCTAGGGAGGTTTTTTTTTTTTTATCACTAATTCTATTTCATTTCTAGTGATCGGTTTGGTCAAGTGGTCAGTTTCTTCTTGATCCAGTCTTGGTGGACTGTATGTTTCCAGAAACTTGTCCATTTCTTCTAGGTAATCTATTTTGTTTCTATATAGTCATTTATACTATTCTTGTATGATATTTTGTATTTCTATGGTTTTGATTGTAATTTCTCCATTTGCCTTTCTTATTTTGTTTATTTGTGCTCTATCTTTTCTCTTCTTGGTGAGCTTGGCCAGAGGTTTGTCAATTTTGTTTACTCTTTCAAAAAACCAGCTCTTGGTTTGATTGATTTTTTCTATTGTTTTTTAATCTCTATTTTATTCATTTCCTCCCTGATCTTTATTGTTTCCTTCCTTCTGCTGACTTATGGTTTTGCTCTCTTCTTTTTCTAATTCTTTTAGTGAGTAGGTTAAATTGTTTATTTGAGATTGTTCTTCTTTTTTGAGGAAGGCCTGCATCGCTATGAACTTCCCTCTTAGCACTGCTTTTGCTGCATCTGATAGATTTTGTGTGGTTGTGTTTTCATTGCCATTTGTCTTAAAGTATTTTTAAATTTCTTCTATGATTTCATCATTGACCCACTGGTTTTTTTAGTAGCAAGCTGTTTAATCTCCATGCTATAATTTTTTTTCCTCCTTTGTTTTTCTATATTTGATTTCTAGTTTCATGGCATTGTGATCAGAAAAGATGCTTGAAATAATTTCTATCTTCTTAAATTTGTTGAGGCTTCTTTTGTGCCTGAGTACATGATCTATCCTAGAAAATGTTCCATGTACACTTGAAAATAACATGTATTCTATTTTTGGGTGATGTAATGTTCTGAAAATATCAGTCAAAATATCTAGTTGTTCTATTGTATCATTTAGTTTCTCTGTTGACTTGTTAATTTTCTATCTGGAAGAGCTGTCCAGTGATGTTAATGCAGTGTTAAAGTCTCCTACTGTGATTGTGTTCCCATCAATTTCTCCCTTTGTATCTGTTAGTATTTGCTTTATGTATTTAGGTGCTCCTATATTGGGTGCATATATGTTAATGAGTGTAATATCTTCATCTATTGCTCCTTTAATCATTATATAATGTCCTTCTTTATCTTTCTTATGGCCTTTGTTTTAAAGTCTATTTTGTCTGAAATCAGTATTGCTATTTCTGCTTTCTTGTTATTTCCATTTGTGTGGAATACCTTTTTCCATCCTCTCACTCTCAGTCTATGTGTGTCCTTCTCCCTAATGTGGGTCTCCTGTATACAGCATATTGCAGGTTCTTGTTTTCTTACCCAGTCTGCCACTCTTACATCTTTTGATTGGAGCATTTAGTCCACTGACATTTATGGTAATTATTGATAGATGTGTGTTTATTGCCATTTTGAGTTTGTTTTTGCATTTGATTTGGTATTTCCTCTTTGTTACATTTTCTTTTTGTGGTTTGATAATTTTGCTTTGTATTATCTTGGTGTCTTTTCAGTTTTTGTGACTCTATTGTAAGCTTTTGGCTTGTGGTTACCCTATTTTGTATGTATATTAACCAATTACTACATCTATTTGTTTTAAACTGATAGTAATATAAGTTCAAACCCATCCTACTGAGAACAAAAAAAAAAAAAAAAAAAAAAAAAAAAGAAAAGAAAAAAAGAGAAAGAAAAAGAAAAAACTCTGTATTTTCTTGCTCCCCTCTCCCACCTTTAATGGTTTAGATGTCCTCTTTTACTATTTCATGTTTTTTTCTGTTGTAATTCATTGTAGTTATTGCCTTTCCAATTATGATTTTCTCCTTTCTGTAGCATCCTGCTTCTTTCCTATTTAGAGTAGACCTTTCAATATTTCTTTTAGCATAGGTTTAGTGTTGCTAAATTCTTTTAATTTTTGCTTGGCTGTGAAGTTCTTTATCTCTCCTTCTATTCTAAAGGATAGCCTTGCTGGATAGAGTATCCTAGGCTGCATCTTTTTCTCATTCAGGACTTTGAATATATCTTGCCACTTCCTTCTGCCTTGCAGTATTTGTGTAGAGAAATCAGCTGAAAGCCTTATGGGGGTTCCCTTGTAACTCACTCTTTGTTTTTCTGTTGCTGCCGTTAGAATCATTTCTTTATCCTTAACCCTGGCCATCCTGATTATGATATGTCTTGATGTGGGTCTGTTTGGATTCTTCTCTTTTGGGACTCTCTATGTCTCCTGTACTTGGATATCTGGTTCCTTCTTTAGGTTTGGGAAGTTTTGGGGCATGATTTTCAAATACCACTTCAATCCCCTTTTCTCTTTCTTCTCCTTCTGGGACCCCTCTAATGTGTAGGTTGGATGTTTTATATTATCCTATAGGTCCCTTATATTGTTTTCATTGGTTTTTATTTGTTTTTCTCTCAGCTGTTCTGATTGGGTGCTTTCTGTTGTCCTGTCTTCTAGGTCACTTACTCATTCCTCTGCATTATCTAGCCTATTTTTAACAGCCTTTAGCTCAGCTCTCATCTCAGCAGATAAATTTTCCAATTTTAATTGGCTCCTCTTCATAGTTTCAATTTCCTTTTTGAAGTATTCTCTGTCTCTATTCACAATCTCAAGTTCCTTCAGTACTTTGATCACTCCTTTTTTGAAATCATGATCTAGTAGACTATCAAGGTCTATTTCATTGATCATTCTTTCAGGGGATTTCTCTTGTTCTTTTAATTGGGAGTGGTTCCTCTGCTTCTTCATATTACTTATATCTCTCGGGCACTATGGATTATGGTATATCAGTTGTCTGCTGTGCTCCTGAAGGAGTTTGTATATTTAAAGCAGATGCAGAAATAAAACTAAAAAAAATTTAAAAGAAGAAATAACGATTTGAAAACAGAATATAGTCATTAACAGAAGAACAAAGAAAAAATCAAATTGAGACAAGTTTTAAAAAGTTTAAAAGAAGAAAAGATTTGAAAACAGTATAATCAATAACAGAACAAAACAAAGAGAAAAATCAAATTAAGACTAATTTAAAAAATTAATACAAAATTTTTAAAGAAAATTTTAAATGGGATTAAAAAAAAGAAAGTTAAAATTTCAAAAAGAAAAAAGGAAAGAGAAAGGAAAAAAAATAAGAAAAGTAAAGGTGGATATGTTCCCGTGGAGACTGTGCGCTCTTAATTTTTCTGAGAGGTCCTTCTTAAGTATGGGTGGTTGCCAAATCTTCCTTCCCTGCCTTTTGTCTGTTATCCTTTTGGTGTGGCTGGTGTTATGGTGGCCAGAGCCTGCCTTGGCTATGGAGCAGGGCCTCCTTTTTGTTCTGTGGTTGTCACGGCTCCTGCCCTTGCCCTGCTGCACTGGTTCCAGAGGCCCTCCAGTCACGCCCCTAGTCTGTGGCTCCAAATGCCAGTAGGTGGGCGGGGCACAACCCCTCCCCACGCAGCGTCCAGACGCCGCTCTCCTGCAAGGTAAGTGGGTGGGGCACGCCCCTCCCCACGCAGCGTCCAGGAGCCAAGCCCCTGCACGCCAGGCGGGCAAGTCGCTGTCCCGTTCAGTTCCGCTCCCCGCGCCGCATAGGGTGCGCGCTCGTAGGCGAGCTCTGAGAAAACTGCCGCACCAGCCCTCGCCCCTGCTATGTGCCAGAGTTCCGCTCCTTGTTCGTTTGTCTTCGAGGTTCGAGTTCACAGAGGCAAGGGGCGGAGCCGTTCCCCTTCCTTGGGGCTGTAAACAAGTCTCAGTCCCACCTATGAGGTTGCGGAACCCCTAGGTAAGTGTTCAGCTTTTGACCCCACCTCTGCCTGGCCGCGCACCTGAGAATATGGTGGCTTGTGGCTGAGCCCTGCCTCTCTCCTCCTGAGAATGCGCCAGTAATGGTGCCTCGGGGCTGCAGAGACAAAGGTTACGGGTGTCCCTTCCCCCAGGGCATAGCAGAGTGTTGCTCTTTTTTTTTGTTTGTTTGTATTTTATGGGGGACCCAGGCTGTTCTAATCTATACGCCCTCCCAGCACACTACAGTCCCCCGGGGTTGCCTCTGAACAGTCAGCCCGAATCCTCTGCCCCATTGGGCAGCTGGTCCTGTCCCACCCCTGCTGATGTGCTTCTAGGGCTGGGGGTCACAGGGACCCTTTGTGTCCACTTCACTTAGTTCTGTTGGTCAAGGGCTCTTCCGTACAGATCTGAGCCTTGGAGGTTTCCCCTACGTCCCGCTGGCCTGTCCGTTGGAGATGGGGAGACCCAGCAAAGGAGTGCTATTCCTCCTCTGCTGCTCCCTCCCCGCAGGACGGGTCCTGCACTATCTTCCTTTTTCTTCTTTATTTTTTCCTTTTCTCCTACCAGATTTGTGGCGTATTTTGTCTTTTGAAGAAGGCGATGTTCTGTCAAAGTTCAGCAGGTGTTCTGAGTGGATGGGTGGGTCAGTGGATGTCAGTCTTGGTGTATTTGTAGGAGAGGGTGAGCTACCAGTATCCCTCTACTCTGCCATCTTGGCCCTTTTCTTAGTTTCTAATTTTGACTCTGCCACATACTGGCAGTGTGATCTCAGGCAAGTCAGCCTTTCTGTGTCTCAGTTTCCTCATTCGTAAAGTGGTATTAACATTAGTACCTACTCCAAAAATGAGATGATTCTTGCAAAACACTTGGTAAATGCCGGGCTCATAATTGAGGCTCGTGTAACCTAACTACCAAAGGACTTGTGTAAGAACGTCAATCAGCTGGTGAGCATGTCTCCATCCCAGGCCCGTGGCGGGTAACACTAATTGATCACAGCCTCTTTCCTTCTGGTCTTAGAGTAGACCTCAGGACTAGGTCACATGATAAGTTTTTTCCCCACTGTGGGCAGTTGCAATCTCTGAAAAGCATTTGCTACGAGAAGCCCCTAATGTACAGAAACAACCTCGTGGACTTCCCAGCAGCAGGAGAGATCCCAATGAGACCTGAGGAAGAGCTTTTCTTATTTAGGATCCCAGTGGGATGTTATCAAGCCGGTCTTTGAAAACTTTTCTCTAGGGATTTGAGGGGCTATGGCAACAACAATAAGGATAATGCCTCACATTTTGAGCAGTGCTTTATAGTTTTCAAAGCACTTTCATGCACGTTTTCTAACTTCATCTTCATAGCAACCCTGCCTGGCAAAGCAGAGCAGGCATTAGAATCAGAAAAATAGCATTTTTTTTTTTTTTTACAGTAAAAAGAACCCTAGAGACTTTGTTCAACCTCCTCATTTTATAGACTCAGAAATTGATGCCAGAGAGGGTGACTTGTTCCAGGCAACTTGCTTGAGGCCCAGACACTTAGGTTCTACTTCTTGGTATCATTCACTGTAGCTAGTAAATGCTTAATAAAGATTGGTTGAAAAAGGAACGAATGGCTCTGTGGATGCATATAGCATCTTAGTGGCCAAGTCAGGACCACTAGAACCTTCTATTTGTGATGGTGGAGAACGTTTCCCTGAAAGCCCCCTGTAATTGTTAATTGCCAGTGCCTGTGTGACCACGTGGACATACCAGCAGGTTCTAAGTATGAGAACTGGCTCAGCACCGGTTTTGGCTCTGCCAGAAGCTATAAATTCTTAGGGAGGAAATACCACCATTTTAAGAAAAAGTGTAGGAGTCCTATAATTCCATACTGTTTGAGTCGGGGATGGAGAAGGAATCTTTGTTGGTGATTTTGAAATATTAGCTTCTTAAAGATTTAACAACCCCATGACATGTGTTGAGTTTGCTTTACCTACATTGATAGCAGTATCTGGGTCCTCCTTCCCAGGGCTCACAGTTGTCCTCCCCTCACACCAGGTCTAAGGGGATCCCACCCCAGCATCTTGGGTGTTTTTGTAAGTTCCCCTCTGTGAGGAAGGGGGTCAGTATGTGGCTGATCTTGGGGGGAAGCCTAATTTGGATCAGCACTATGATATCAGAGGGTCACATGGAAATAATGAGAGTGTGGTTTCTTGGTGTTTGGAGAGACTAGACTAGCAGCATGAGTATTTTTTCTAGGCACCACTGTGAATTAATTACTCCCTTTCTTCCTTTTGAATCGAATGCTTACTCTCCTAGACACTCTGAAGACGTACAAAACTTAGAGTGTTGGAAAGCAACAATTAGGAGATAAGTATCTGCAGGTGAGGTTAATTAAGTGCTAATTGGTAGCTCCCACCAGGGTTAAAACTGGTCACACCAGCAGCATTTGGAGTTTAGTGAAGGACTTCACTGTGGGCTGTAGTATGGAAGTATAGAACTTGAATTGAATGTAGAAAAACATCTATGTTATTTAATAAGTACTATAATAGAATGTATTACATGCCAAGCATGCTTCTCAGTGATTTATAAATGTTGATTCCTTTAATTCTCATAACAAGTGGATACTACTGTCGTTACTTTATAGGTGAGAAAATCAAGGTAGACGGAGCTTAAGTAACTTGCCGAAAGCAGAGGTGGGGTTTGAACCCAGGCAGCCCAGTGTCCAAGATCTTAGCCACTGTGCTGTGCTTCCTCTCTGGGTATATGGGATTCAGAGGGCAGAGGACGGGGCAAGGTGTGGGCGACACGAGGAAAGAGTTGATATTTACAAAGGGTACTGTGTGTTCAGGAGAACCAGCTGGGTTGGAGTGTGGAGGCTAATACTGGGAATACCATCACAGAGATACGAAAATAGGTGAATGGTGTAGGATCTGATTATAGTAGTGATGAATAGAATAGAAGAGAATAGTCTGATTATTGATTTGTGGTGGTTTAAGTCTGTGAATTCTTTGATTTTCTTCCTTTAGGAGATGAAGCTTGATTGCCTTCCTCGTAAGTATGAGCTTGAGCTGAATTAGTGACTCACTTCTAATAGAATATAGCAGAAATCATGGTGTGTTACTTCCAAGACTAGATCATTAAGGCCCTCCTGGGTCTCACTGAGGGAAGCTGGCTGCTGGGTTGTGAGGACATTCACGAACCCCTGTAGAGAGACTCACATGGTGGAGAACTGAGGTCTCCTGCCAACAGCCATGTGAGCGAAACTTCTTGGAAGTGGATCCTCTAGCCTTGGTCAGGACTTCAGATGATGGGAGCCCTGGCCAACAATGTGACTGCAGTCTTGTTTTAACTG
Source organism: Camelus ferus (assembly GCF_009834535.1). Classification (NCBI taxonomy): domain Eukaryota; kingdom Metazoa; phylum Chordata; class Mammalia; order Artiodactyla; family Camelidae; genus Camelus; species Camelus ferus. Next base: position 111,978,737 of record NC_045698.1, read on the forward strand.
CTAAGCTTCTCCTGGATTCCTGACCCACAGAAACTGGAAGATAATACTCATTTGTTGTGTTAAGCTGCCCAGTTTGGGGGGTAACTTGCTATATTGCAACAAATAACAAATAACCAATACAGCTCTCAGTGTATCTTAGCCCTATGCCTGATACAGAGTACCTGGTTGATAAATGGGTCCTAAATTGAATTATCAATGATAGGGAGCCTCTGGAGATTTTTGAACAGGTGAACAACATGATGACAATCATCCTTTAGAAAAAAAATAATGCAGAGTGGTGGGCAAGATGAATTGGGGATGGACGGCATTTGTGGTAGGGAAGCAATTCAGGCTGTTGAAATGGCTTAAGCATGTAATGGTTTGGGGCAAGGAGAGGGAACAAAGCAAATAGCAATTTCTTGAGAGCTGGGCCCTTCCTTGTCTTCGTTACCACTGGAGCCTAAGAGCCCTTCGCAGTGTGTGGCACATAGTAGGCACTCAATAACATTTACTGAATGAATGACTGACTGTGTGACTGGGTACGTGAGAGAATCAGAAAGATAGAAATGTGATCCCCCAGAAAACATTGTTTCCACTTTTCTGTAGAAATGAAGACTCTCCAAAGATTCTCTAGGTAATGTCTGGAGTGGATCTCAGTGACCTCAAACTCTATTTTCTGTTTCTGTGATCCTGATTGGGGCCAGCCTGTTTTCAAAGCCCATTCCCATTTTGAAGTTAATTTTAAAACATTCCTTTTCTTTTCACATCATTCATGCCACAAACATTTATTGGGCATCTATAATATGCTTGGCATCGTGATGGGCCCCCGGGGGGAGAAGATGAGTGAAGGAGGGTCCTGTGGTGCTTCAGTATTTCTTTCTCTGCTTTTATCTCTAGTCATCTCAGAAGTTTATTTTTGAAATAAAGATTCATTTTCTTAGTGGAATTCTTAAGTGGGGAGTGATGAGATGAATTCGGGCTTTTAGGAACTGCTTTTAGAACTTGTGGATGACTTCCACTGTTTGCTGCTCACCCTTGCTGATATGCCCTATTAATATTCAAAAGCTGTCACTTTATTTTATCTTTGTTCTTTAGTAGACTAGACTGCTGGCTGGGAGAACCTGGTTTGTCTGGTTTAGTCTTGTCACACTGTGGGGTAGGACAAAAAGAGACATGGCCCAAGGTTGTTTTAAAAAAAAAAATCGGGGGGAGTTCCTGCATATTTCTCTTAGTATCACACTCTATGTAATTGACTTCTGTCCCTATTCCTTATAAATAAATTTCAGCATTTACAATCCCAGGCTGTTGAGTGGACAGTTGCCAAACAGCACACTGTCTGGATATAAGGCTGAGGAATAGTGCTAGGATTGGCACTTTTATGTTAAGGCATTGTCCTATTTAGTAGCAGGGGCTGTCTGGCGTGCTGTGTTAGGAAGGATTCTGATATGAACTTGGACATGGTGGGAAAGAGCAACATGTCATGTGAGTGATGACTGCCCAGGGGCGTGGGTATGGGCAACACACACATTTGGAGCCACTGTTGGAAGGCTGGGTCCCAGCTTAAGTGTTCAGGGTAAGAAACCAGATGCATGGAGGCTAAGAAAATTTTTATTTCCCTTGACTGATCTTTTCTCCACCTCTTCATTATCTTCTTTTCCATCACTGCCTTTTCTCCCCTCCCCTACTTCCCTGCTCTTCTCTTGCTCCATTGTTTCTCCTTTTCTTTTTCCTCTGCCTTCATATACCTCTCTTTCAGCTGATTTAAAGGGAACCCTCCCCACATCCACCCTGGCTCCACACATTTGACATAACTAGGCTCTTTTCGGTTTGTCTAGATATAGTTCAGAACTACCTAGTGGTTGGGGTGATGGAGGTCAAGGGCTTTACAACCCCCCAGGCTCCATTTTGCCTCTGATCCTGCTGGCCTTCTTGATATGCTGGCAGAGGCACTAAAGAGGCCATAGGATTTGCAAGGTCACAGCCAAGTACATGGCCAAGAAGGAGCTCTCAACAAGAGGAGGATGTACACACATGTGACCCTCTGCCTCCCCTCCTCACACTGTGAGTCTCCCCAGAGCATTCCCTCTGGTTCTTCTCATCAGAATTAAATTCACTTAACATTTTAAAAGGAAAAAAACCCTGAAAATATTCACACAGTTGAGTCTAAAGGATGAACTGTGATTCATTTACATATGCTTTCCATTTAAGTCAGGGCAGGCGCACTCAGCTGCTTCCTCACGCAGAGGCAGACTCAACTATTACCATAATGCGTCCCCCTTTTCCTCATTTGGTAACCACATTTTATTCTTAAATATTTAGTTTTCTTTTATTCAATCTTTTAGGTTACTATATTGGTACAGAAGGGAGGGGGCAGACAGTCTTTTCCTCATCCCCGCTGATACTCATCTGTCTGCCTAAAATTACTATTTTTCTTTTTTCTTTTTTTTTTTTTTTGTCATTTACCACCATTTTGGCTGGTGGGTATAGGTTTTTTTTTTTTTTTTAACCTCTAAGCACATTGAATGTCTTCAGGCTTGCATGTTAGACAGGAGACTGATAGGATAATGATGATGGAATGTTAAATGCTATCTATGTAAATCAGCCCCATCAATGGGTACAAGATTCAGCTACTTTAGGCCTTTTTTTTTTTTTGACATACATTTTCATTTTTTTTTAAAACAGGAGAATAATATTGGATTGTTATTAACCTACTTTAAAAGAATCTTTGCATTACCAGACACATTACTATTTTGCATAAAGCCATATTAAATTTTGGTATGATGTACAACATTGTTTTCTCCTAAATGCTGCTTTTAACCTCAAAGTAGGTTTCTTTTGTGTTTTTGGTGGGGGATTGGTTTCTGTTACCGACTGAGAAGTAGGAAGGAAGAAATGAAGATCTTTACATGCTCTCTGTAGGCAGAGCAAAGGAACTTTACTTTCTCCAATTATTTGACGGATGGAAATCAGCTGGTAAGATTCTAAGAGTGATTACGTTTTGAGGTGGCCAGTAAAGCCTCCAGTCTGTCTTTGGGTTCTAGAACAAAGCCGGTGAGAGCCCAGCCTGCAGTGGGATTGGATTTGATTAAGGGCATTAGATGGGTTACCTCTTGGTTGCAAATGATAGGATCCACCTCAAATCTGGTTATAAACTGGCATACACAGGGATACGAGTGGCCTTAAGGGAGACCTGGTTGGAAGCCCCAGGAGAAGCCATCAGGTTTCTTTCATCTCTCATTTCTCCCTCATCTCTCTTCCTATATGTGTTTCCCTATATGTTTTTCTCTCACCCCTATTTTTACTTCCCTCCCTCCCTCCCTCATTTCTTTTTCCTCCCCCCTCTGTCCCCACCTTCCTCTTTCCCCTCATCACGCTGTACCTCACCTCCCTCTCCCCCGTTTTCTCCTAGCTTTCTCCATTCTCTCCCTCTTCATTTTTCTCTCACCCCATTTCTACCCACTGTTGACCCATCTTTGTCTCCCGTTTTCTTTCTCTCTCCTCCATCTCTCTCTATTCTTCCATCTCTCTCCCATCTTTATTTCTTATCCAGCTCCTTTCCCCTCTGTCCTATCTCTGTCTCTCTCCTCCATGTCCACCCCACCCATGTGACCTTTTCGTACAGATGGTGTAGTGGCTTCCTCCACGTAGTGGGGGACATGCACAGGCAGCTCCAGTTTTACACAGTCCCAGTCTCCAGTGACTCCAGAGCAGAAAGAATGCATTCTCCCCTAGACTCCAGTTTTCTATAAATAGCAGAGGTTTTCACACCTGGCTTGGGTTACATGCCCACTTCTTGGGATTAATTCACTTATGCCAACAGAATGAGGGACCGTCTCACCTACTTGGGTTACATGCCTACCCCTGTGACCACTGGTGATGGGGGTGGAGGCCGGTTTTAGGATTGGCACCCTCATCGCAATCAGTTAGAGTAAGAAAGTAGTCTCCCATTAAGGAAATGGGAGCGTTACTAACAAGAAACGGGAAGCAGACTCTGGGCAGGCAGGAACAGCAGATGTCTCCCACAGCCACCAGGATGGGCATGGAAAGAAGAGAACAGTCCTCCGTACGCTGTCTTGTTCTGGCCAGATAGTGTGTATTGAAAGGGGGAGAGGGTGGTGCTTTTTTTTTTTTTTAACTAGCGGATGTAACTAGCTTTTCTCTTTTGGTATTAAGGATCCTTCTAGTTGGTTGAAAAAGACCCATTTTTAATCCTTCAGTGACCTCTCCTCCTTGTCACTGATGTCCTCCACGTCCTAGCCTGTTGTGAGGGAATGCCCAGGTGAGCCAAAACAGCTACGTATCTGCCACTCGGTCTCTCTCCCAGGCTGCTTCTCATTCTAACTGTACCAGCTCCACCCAGTTCCTTGGGGTTTCTTAATTCCCACAGCTGATGTGGGCTAAACCCTCTTGACTTACGATTCAACTTGAAATAGGTGGGCACGTTTCAATAAATAAAGCACAAAAAGATAACATAATCACAAGAAGGAAGGAATAATGTAATTTAGGGACGTTTAGTATCGCAAAGAATGAATTGAGGGACTTGGCTGTGAAGGGGCATGTTCAGCCTCATGGTGCATTTTGAGTTGATTTGCAGAGACAGAGATGGGGCCTACAATAAGACAGGGGAGAGTTTTACAGAGCAAGGGCTCCCTGACCTACACGCATAAAAGCCAGTACTATGGTGGCAGCTTTTGAGAAAAGAAAGCTTTACTATGAGGTCGACAGGCGAGGAGACAAAGCAAGACTCAAATTTGTCTCCCTGCTCCAGGCTTGGGGTGAAATGTAAAGGGTTAAGGGAATTTCAAACGTGGAAGCTGACTGGCTAGTCTTGAACTAGTCCCTATAAGCCACTCGTGCTGCTGAAAGCCAGGTTTTCCTTATTAAAGGAATTCGTGTTTTGCAAAGAGCTCTGGCGGCAACATTTGCATTCTTTGAGTTCCGTAGGCTGAAGTTTCTTGGTTCCAGGGTCATCCTGGAGATGTGGGTTCTCCTCTTGCGCATGTGCAGTGCTGTCTCTGTAAAGTGAGTCAAGGTTTGATTAATCAACAACCCATTTAAGGATGCAAACCGGTTTAAGCTGGTGCTGTTTCAATTTGGCTAATCAATAGCCTATTTAAGGAGTCAAAACTAGTTTAAGCTGGTGTTGTTTCAAGAGGAGAGCAGAAAAGTTAGGCCAGGATGCTGCTGACTCTCCAGTTTGCTGCTTTGCACAAAGTTGGACGTGAATGTCCTTCACTAGGTATGAACATGCCAGGATTTGGGAACTGAGGGGAGCGGGGAGTGACAAACATACCTTTAATTGGACTGGAGAGCATTTCGTTGGATTAACTTGCTTGAAAATGCCTTGACTTATACAAGAGCCAACCCCAAAGATGAGCTGAGCCCAGACTTAATCTCTCCCTAATAAATGGAGCCGAGAGTGTTGACGATGTGTCAGTGGAGAAACCAACCTTCATGGGTCCTTCTCGGGGTGCTTACGGAGGAGGCTGGGGGGCAGGAGGGGAAACTGGGCTCAGAGGGTGGTGCTGAGAGGTCTGTTTCCTCCTCCAGGCTGTTCATAGTAGTTTTTGGCCAAGCCTGAGGCTCTAGCTGCCTGTTTTGGATTTGGCTGAGATTCCTCCAGGCAGGCTTTGTGCCGCCTCTGCCTGTTTGTGTAAGAATGTGACACATGGACCCAGCCATCAGCCAGGTGCCAACCGTGTAATCCGACACCATATGTTCCCGAGTCAGGAGAGAATAGAGCAGTTTTTTTTTTTTTAATTTTGGAAGTAGGTTAATTACATTCATCTATAGTTTCAGCTCTAAGGGTCACAGATTCAAAATTATTTCTGACATATTTAGGCGGTCATTTATGAGCAAAATTATTAAATGTGAGCTTTATTATCTACAAGACTGTGTAAAAAGCATATTTTCAGGATGAGGCCACAGCTTGAAAAGATGTCCCTTTAGCAAGAATGTTCTTCATTGGCAGCGCTTTTTAAAAACGGATTCAAAGTGTTGTTTTGAGGGGAAATCGGTGTTGCTCATGTTATCGGCATCCTTTTTTTGCTCGGATGTTGGTTTGTTTGTGATACCTAACCAGTTTTCTAGGGGATAATCAGTAGATGGAGCCAGCTGTGTCTTTTCTCTGCTGCTTTTTTGTTCTTAAGTGAAAAAGCCAAACTTTTGACGGAAAACTGAAGTTGATTTGATTCAGGGCATTTAACCAATACGAGCTAATAGTAGTCTTATAATAGCCTCTCACGTGGCTAATATTTGTTGAGTTCTATCAGTGCCAAAATAGTGCTGAGATGTTTAAATGCAGTATCTTATTCAGTCCTTGGACAACTTATGTGGTAGGAAGTCTTACTATGCTTGCCTTACAGTTAAGAAATGGGATACACCTGTTGTGTTGCATTAGCTCCTCCAGACGTGTGCGTTATTCTTTATCCTGCTGTGTGCGTAGGAGGCTGACAGGTGTGAGTCACATCCACCCTTCACTTCCCTGCCCTCTGGCTTGCTTTTGGGTTTGGCTGGTGGAGATCCAAGCGATAAAGAAATTAGAACGATACAGGGAGTCAAGTGCGCTAGAACGCAAACTAAGACAGGATAGCAACCCCGCCTCTTTACCTGAGTACAGTACTATGCAGCTGTGCTCTTCAAGTTTTTCTCTGTGAAATAGAGATGATTCTACCTGTTTCTTGGGTGGTAGTGAGGAGGATTAAATTAGGTGATGCATAATAAGAATACCTAGATTTCTCCATTGTAAAGGTCTGTTTTTCCTTTCCGTTTTGCAGTGTAGTCTGTGGGAGGGACACTTTGCTACCCTAATCTGTTCTCTAATATGGTAGACGCCCATACCCTGCCCGGGTCCCCCAGGCCCCTCTGGGAGGTCACCTGCCTACAGTGCATTGAGGCCACAGCGACTTTTGCCCCTCTGCCTGAGTGGCTGACTGTGATTTGTCCTCAAGCCAGTAACGACAGTGTTTTCAATGATTCTTGTACTAAATGTTTTTAAAATTCACAATCTTGTAAATTTCACGAAGAATTTGAATTTTGTCAGATGCTGCCACAGTGTTCATGGTTCATATGATGTCCCCCTTTGATTCATCAACATGGTGAATTAAGTCTCCTCTGGTTGAATTCCCCCTGCTTGGCTGGAACATTACTGTAATTGGCTATTTGATTGTGTTTGCCAATATTCTATTTATTTTTGCTTCCATATTTACAGGTGAGACTGGTCTGTAGTTTTTTCGGTGCAGTCTTTACCACATTGAGGTATCAATGTTAAACTTGCCTTATGAAGAGAATTGGGGAGGTTTCCTTTTTTTCCTGTTCTCTGGAACAGGTTAAGTAGCATTGGGGTAATATCTTCTTTGAAGGTCCAGTTTCCGTATGAAAGCATTTATGCCTGTTGCTTTATTTGTTCTTTTGTGGTAGGTCTTTGATAACTTCCTTTTTCTCTTCTAGGAACTTGGTCTGTTCAAACTTTCTCACTGGGATCAGTTTGGTAAGTCGTATTTTGTTAAAATTATTCATTTATTTAGGTTTTCAGATTTATTACAGAGAATTATACAAGATTATTTTCTAATGATGTTTTTCAGTTTTCTGTCTACCTTTACCATTTCTCATACTGCATATTTCTGTTTTCTCCCATTTTTTTTTTGTGATTAAGTGTGCTACTGGTTTATTTTGTTGATTTCTTGAAAGACCAGCTTTTTGAATCATTTATTAGTTTTACCTTTTTCTCTTTTCTAAAGGGTTAGATTTTGGTATTTATTCCCTGCCTTCTGTTTGTTTTTTTTATTTAAGGAAAAACAATTTTAAGTTACTGTAGCTTTTTAATACATATGGTAAAACAAATCTCTCCTCATTAATTTTTCCCCCAAATTTTTCTGGGCTATTTTCACTTGTTTGTGAATTATCTCCCCAAAGAGACTTTTATAATTCTTTGTCAAATTTTATTCGGGTTGCCTTGATTATTTTTAGATTTATGGGGAAGAATGTGTATTTTTATAATATCAAATCTCCATATCTAGGAACAAGTTATGTCTCTTCATTATTTGTACCTGTTAGTAATTTTACTTATTTTTTTTCATATATGTCAAGTGAAACTTTTCTGGTACTTATTTCAAGTTTTAACTTAATTTTTTTCTTGCTTGTGTGAGTGGGATTTTTTTTTTCCTTCTATATTCTATACGTGGTTGTTAGTTTATAAGAACAGTATTGATTTTTGTGTATTTCTTTTGTAAATGGCCACTTTATTTTTCTGTTTTTTTTTGTTCTTTTGTGTTTTCCAAGTGTATAATCACATCATATGCAATTGTGATCACTGTACCTTCATTTTCCAATAGTTGCATCTCATTTGGTTGACTTTCATATGCACTAGCTGGTGCTTTTAGAATAATATTAAATAACACATGTATAAGAACACCTCCATGTTATATTGCTGACTTTAATGGGTATGCTTCTAGTGTTTCAGTATGATTCTTAAATTTCGGGGGATGTATATGTCCTTTTTCAAAAAGTAAGTTTTTTTTTTTAAGTAAGAGATGGATTTGAATTTTAGTAAATGCTTTTGACAGTTTTCTTGGTAATCATAGTTTTCTCCTTTGACCTGTTTATATGATGAATTTCATTAATGGATTTTCTAAGATTGAAATACTTTTCAATTCCTGGAATGAATCAATTTGCATAATGTACTGCTGGATTCTCATTGTTAAGATTTTTTTTTTAACATTAGTATTTTTAAAGTTAGGTTGGTTTGCATTTTTTTTTTAAATCTTGTAATATTTTAGTTATCAAAGATTTAATTCTAAATGGATTTCTAATAGTCTGTCATGTGGATAATGCCACAAATGGTTCTTTTATATAGACATGTTGTTTCCAGTTTTCAACCTTGTAAATAAAGCAACAGTGAATATGCTGTTAATCTGTCCTCCTTGTCTCAGCTCATTTCCCACTTAAGAGAACCCCTTCCTGACCCCCTGACTGCACCAAATCCTCCAATTACATGGAGTTGACTTTCCTTCACAGTGCTTTGTTATGCCTGTACTTTGCACTGACTGTGTGTTTCATTGAGGGCCGTCTGTTTTCTCTATTAGATGGTCAGTCCCCTGAAGTCAGGGATCATGTCTGGTATTGCTCATCACTGCGTCCTTCAAGTTGCTCAGTGCCGGGCCCATAGTATGAGCTCAACAAGTATTTTCTGAATGATTACCATCTGTCTACACGCATTTACTTGTAAGGAGAGCAGGCCTGTTACATAAAAGGAAAATTTAAGTATAACTATTTTCTGACTGTGTATGTTGAGATAACAAATGGTTGGCTGGGGCTGGGAGTAAACTGAATTGCTTTCATAATAGGGAGAGAGGAATTGGTGGTGATGGAAAAGGGGCAGGTGGACAGGAGTTAGAGAGGCTGGATCTGCGAGAGGGAATCTGAGACACAGGTCCTAGAGCTGGTGGTGAAGGGAGTAAGTAGGGAGCTTCAGAGAAGAAATACGGCATGGCAGAGTGCCTGAGAGCACGGTTCCTGGAGTCACACTCCCTTACATTACTTTCACAGGGTTACTGTGACGATTGAATTAGTGTGTACGTATGTAAGTTGTTATAATAAATTGGTATAAATTTTTTAATTAAGCTTTTGGAAAATACAGGATACAAAGTAGGGCTTTGAATACTGAGCATGGTGAGGAATTCTGTCCTTAGGTATAGGGGCTCATGAAGAAGCCTTCTAAAATTTCACATCTTACCACTTGTACACACACTAGAGAGGTAGAAGGTGAAATGTGAGTCCCAGCTTTGCCATCGACCATGGTCTTAGGCAGGTCATTCTCCCATCTGCAGCATCAGTAACATGGGATGAAAACACCAGTCTTGACTACTTTGAGAGCGAAGTGAGCTGAAATAAGTGGTGGGGTCTTGAAAACTGCACAGGTTAAACTGCATAACGTTAGTTCTGTTACTGCTTATGTCTTTATCACCCTCCCCTCCCCGCACCACACACACTTTGTGGTGGGGATCTGGCTCAGCTGCTGGCTTGCAGGAAAAGGATTCTCCTATTCTTCCAGCTGTAGCTCCTTTCCTTCTCAGAGTCCCTTCCTGGGAGGAGGAAGGGAGGGAACACTTCTCTTTTGCCGTAGAGGGGATCAGGATGCTCAGGTGCAAGGTCCTAGATCAGAAGGAAAAATTGCTGTTTCGATTTCCACCCTGTTCTTCCACGCTATTTCTTTCTCAGTCCCTCTTGAAATCCCCCCAGTTCTCCTGTGCCATAAAGTGAGTCAGAATAGCAAATGAAACATGCAGAAGACATAAATTCCAGGCATAAAATATGTATCAAATATACATCTATCAATTGGCTTTATGCTATCTGAGCTGCCCCCAGGGTGTCGGTGGATCAGGTGAATGGATTTCTGCCACTGTGGGTAATTCCATAAGGTAATAGGGTGGGCCTTAATGCAGTGGAGAGGCAATATTCTCCCAGTTATAGATCATGGTTTAAAAGGGGAATTTGTATATTTTGATTTGGTGAGTCAATGAAGTTGATTCCCCAAGGCACTGTCGCAGTTCAGGCTTTCTGAGACTGTGGAGAGGAGCTGGCTCAAAGCCAAGGATGCAGTGTGAGGAGAGTGAAGCCAGCCTCGACTCTGGAGGCCTGGTCCAGAAATGGTCAGCCCTGTGGCCTCTGAAAAAGCTCGATATAAATAAAATTACCATATAATAACTATGTTTTTCATTTAATTGGCTAAGTTAACTGTTATACCAAATAGGGAGTTTGTCTAACCAAATGGAAAAAAAAATTCGAGCTATTTGGCTGACTGACAGCACCGAACCAGAAAGGCCCATCAGTTAGCTCTAACTGTGATGGTATAGCTCTGTGATGATGCCGTAAGAGAGAGAAAGACAGAGATGAAGAAACATAAGGAAGAGCTAATCCTTATCAAGGTAACATTTTATGTTCTATGTACTGTGCTTAGCACTTCCGTGCACTGGCTAACTTAATGCTTTCTACAAGCTGATGAGGTAGGAGTTAGATAATCATTCACATTTTATGGTTGAGGAAGTTAAGGCATTGAGAGATTAAGCATCTTGCCGAAGGACCACCTAGTTACTGGTACCGCAGGGATCCGAACTCCCTCTTAACCACTCTACCGTACTTCCCCAACGGAGAGACGCTCTTTCCAATTTGGGGAATGATTTTCTAGGCTCCAGGAAGTCTGAGGACTTAGGTTCAGACAAGTTTGATCGGAAATAAAGAGTGTTAGAAATGTGCCTGGAGGCAAGTTAGTACTCCTGAATATACCAATATGCCTAAGAATGGCTTCTAATAGCTCTTAGTGGGAGGTAGGAAGAAACCTACTTCAACTTTACTTTAGATGAAATCTCTGTTAGCAAATTCCACATTTGGACCCAAGCCCTAGCAGAGTTGCTAGAGATCTGATGGCTTGGCTTACATTTAAGAGATTTTGAGATTCCAAAAATAGGGCCCTGAAGGAGGATATGGACTTTGATTTGATCATTAGAGCTGTGCTGAACATTTCCTGTTACTGGGGAGTCCCAAGGCCAGTACACATTACGCATATGGTAATAAGCAGGATACAGCAGATCAATATCTAATATCCCGCCCCTTGTCCTAACAGAACTCAGTTTAATTCAGGCAGTCACCTCTCCCCCATGTGGCGAGTTACTTCGGACACAGCTGATCCCAATTCCAAACCCCAGGGGTTAGCAATCCAATTTCTCTAGCAGGCCATTGGTTCAACAGTGGGCATATGACCTGATACTGGGCAATTAAAATCGAGAGGAAGTAGGGGAGGAAGGAAAGAGGTTGAGGTGTCTGGGTCAGTTTTCTTCTATTTTAAGAGAAATTCTCAGAAAGAGATTATCTTTTTTTTTTTCCCCCTCTGGAAATAGCTGTGTTTGTGTAGTGATAAGTGTATGTGTCTCACAGTGTTTTATAACTTTCTCGAGGTCCCACCTAAAACCAGCTTGAAGAATACGTGTTTACATTATAACTTATCACATAACCAGAATTTCAGAGGTAGGACAGTTCCAGGGTTGGTTAATTCCAGCCAGGCTGCCAGCTTCCTGCCATCTTTCTATACCATGTGCTGGAAGCTTTCTTTGTGGTGATGAGATGGCTGTAGTGGCGGCAGGAACGTCTCACACAGGAGAGGCAAGAGTGTCCAGGGGCAGGAATGGGGGCAAGTTCCTGACTATGTGTGGGAAGTAAATATTCCTAGAAGGGCCAGAGCTGACTTTCCCTTACTTATCCAAGAGTTGTTACATGGACATCTTCAGGCAATTATGGGAAGACAAAAGGAACAATTGTAATTGGCTTAGATAATTAACAAACACAGTTAGGAGGGCATAATGAAGTACCCTGATATCTGATACTTGAAAAATGGGCTTCTTTTTGGGAGGAAGAAGTGGGAGAGTGTGACTGTTGGGTAGATAACCAGTAGGTCTAGCCACAGCCTACAGTAGTTGGAGTCATCAGGCTACCAGTTTGAATGAAGCCAACACCCGGGATGACAGGGTAGACAGATGAAACAATCTGGGTCCTCGATGACATAATGAGCCACTGAATCAAGACAAACAAGAAGCCTGCACAGCTACTGGTGGGCTTTCTGTTGCTTGCTGTAAGTTCCCTTGTTACTAAATCTTTTTGAGGTTTCTACGATTTGCAACAGAGATCCCTAAACACAGATACAAGGTACTTAATAAACACTTGGTGAATGAATGAATGAACAAATGAAGTTATGCTTTGTGGTTTTTTTTTTCTTATAATTGAGGTATAGTCAGTTTGCAACATTGTGTCGATTTCTGGTGTACAGCACAATGCTTCAGTCACACACGAATATACATATATTCATTTTCTTATTCTTTTTCACCATGGGCTACTACAAGGTATTGAATATATTTCCCTGTGCTACACAGTATAAACTTGTTTATCTGTTTTATATATACCACTCAGTATCTGCAAATCTCAAACTCCCAGTTTATCCCTTCCCACTCTGCTCCCCACTGGCAACCACAAGTCTGTATTCTATGTCTGTGAGTCTGTTTCTGTTTTACATATAAGTTCATTTGTACTTTTTTTTTTTCAGTTTCCACGTATGAGTGATATATGGTATTTTTCATTCTCTTTCTGGCTTACTTCACTTAGAATGACATTCTCTAGGGCCATCCAGGTTGCTGCAAATGGCATCATTTTATCATTTTTTATGGCTGAATAGTATTCCATTGTATAAAATATACCACGACTTCTTTATCCAGTCATCTGTTGATGGACATTTAGGTTGTTTCCATTCTTGGCTATTGTAAGTAGTGCTGCTGTGAACATTGGGGTGCTTGTGTCTTTTTGAATTAGGGTTCCCTCTGGATATATGCCCAGGAGCGGGATTGCTGGGTCATATGGTAAGTCTATTTTTAGTCTTTTGAGGAATCTCCATACTGTTTTCCACAATGGCTGCACCAACCTGCACCCACCAGCAGTGTAGGAGGGTCCCCTTTTCTCCACACCCTCTCTAGCGTTTATTGTTTGTGGTCCTTTGAATGATGGCCATTCTGACTGGTGTGAGGTGATACAAGGTTTATGTTCTAGGGATGAAAGTCTTTCATTGTATCTGACTTTAGGATGGGCAAGTTTTTAAAAAGTAAGGGTAAGTCAGATTTTGATATTTGAAAACACCTAGTAAATCTTTTTGAAAAGACATACTTATCTTATAAAATTGTTCAATTAAAAAATAGAGCATATCTGTGGTTACTACAGTTCACAGAAAATTTCTGAAAATAACCAGGCCTCTTCTGGATTAGCACACAGTGGGGAGATTAGGTAGGTATACTAGGGAAGTATTTACTAAAACATTTATCAAATATTTTTTGGGTGCTTAGTATATGCCAGGCATTGTGGTTCACTTCAGGGATAAAACAATGAGCATGACTGATGTGATCTTAGCTTTCAAGAAATTTTGGAGTTTGATGAATAATGATTTCTTCTGTGTTTTAGGGAACTAGACTGAAAGATCCCAAATAGATCCTAAACCAGTAGAGAACTATTGCTGATTATTTTTGTTTTACTAAGAATTATTCTAATTAAATATGTGATATCTGCCAGTTATGTAGTATTTAACACTTAGGAAGAATATATGTAAATAAAATAATATTAAAAATAAGTAACATTAATAAATACCTGCCATGGATTGAAGTCTTACTAGGTGCCATGCATGGTGCTAAATGTCCTGTCCTCCTCATGATAATCCTGTGAGGTAGATACTGTTAGTAACCCCACTTTGTAGATGAGAAACCTGAAGCAGGGAGAGGTTAAATTTTTGTTAAGGTGAGACACCTAGAAAGTTGCTTAGCTTGGAATTGTACCCTTTTAGTCTTGTTCCAGAGCTTATCCTCAGAACCACTGCTCTGTGGGCACAGAGCTTTATTCCCAATGTACAGATTTGAATCTGAGGCTCAGACAGTGGACTGACTCACCCTCCCTACAGGTGAGAGAGTCTGTACCTATCTCCTAGAATTTGCAAGTATTAAAAGAAAGAATACGTTAAAAAGCACATAAACTCAGTGCGTGGTATGTAGGAAGACTTCAAAAATTGGAAAGCTTCATTATTATGAATTTAGGTCTTAGTTTTCTGGTCTTAATGCTAGCGATTATCAGAAATTTCCGAATTTCCAAAAACCACAGCATTTCTTTACCATACCCATTTCTTCCAAACCCTCTTGACTTACAGGAAGCCCCTGCTTGCTTTTCAAGGGTTGCAGGGGAAATTATAAAAGGTGATGCAGACTCCTGAACATAAGTCAGGAAGACAGTTTTCTTTAATTGTCTCATTTCACTCTTCTGAGAATGGCCAAGGTTAGCACAAGAAATCCATGGGCACTGAGTTCTCTGTCAATTTTCAAAAGGTTACTCATCATAGAACTTGAGAATTAGAAGGAACACTAAAGGACATGTAGTTTTTATTTGTTTTTTATTCTTTGTTAAAAAAATTTTTTTTTAGACATGCAGTTTTAATGTCGTATTTGAAACTATACCTCTTTCTTTAGAATCTCCACCAAGAGACACTCTCTGAGATTTCAATCTGGACTTGCAGTTTGCATGAAAATATTTCCTACTCTTCCATCACACAGAGAAAGAAAAAAGTTAATTCTTTTTTTTAAATTAATTTTGGTTGAACTATCCCATACATACAAAAAAGGGCACTA
The DNA here is from genome assembly GCF_009834535.1 of Camelus ferus. Classification (NCBI taxonomy): domain Eukaryota; kingdom Metazoa; phylum Chordata; class Mammalia; order Artiodactyla; family Camelidae; genus Camelus; species Camelus ferus. Next base: position 111,993,916 of record NC_045698.1, read on the forward strand.
ATCAGAGAGCTCTATTTATTAACCTAAAATGAAACAACAGAAAATGGGGTGTGAATTTTCACCAAGTGAACACACGTGTAGACCCAGCGCCCAGTGAAGAAACAGAACATTATCAGCCCACAGAAGCCCTCTTCATGCCCTCTCCCACTTACTAGCCTTTCAGAGGCAGTCATCATCCCAGCTTCTGATGCCGCAGATCAGTTTTGCCTATTTTTGAACTTAATATAAATAGAATCACACAGCATGTCCTCCCTTGTGTCTGGTTTCATTCTGTCAGCATAGTGTGTATGAGATTCATCCGTGCTGCTGCGTGAGGCTGTGGTTTGTGCATCCTCGTTGCTGTGTAGTTTTTCATTGTGTGACCAGATGATGATTTATGTGTCCATTCTCTGTTGATGAACAGTGGGGTTGTTCCCAGCTTGGTCTATTAATTACAGTGCTTCTGTGAGCATTCTCGTACATGTCTTTCAGTGAACATTTGTTCCCATCTCTGTGGGGTACATACCCAGGGTTGGAATTGCTGAGTCATAGGAATGAGTGTTTGGGCTTCAGTCACTACTGCCAAACAGTTTTCCAGAGTGGTTCTCCAACCTGGAGAGATTCCGTTTCACTTTTTAAAGGGCAAGACCCAGTGGGAACATGAGAAGCCCCGTTGTAAGTGATGCTACATCTGAGCCCAAAGCATCTGAAGGCATCTAGTTAAAAATTCATTTGTTCAGCATATGCCGATTGAGTGCCTACTATGTGCTAGAGGCTCTAAGATTTCAGGGACCTAATGGACTAATGGAGAGAGAGAGAATTTAAACATAATCCCATTGATAACTCTGTATTTACCAACAGGGATAAATGTTATGAAGGAAAAGTACAGAATGTCATAAGCCCAACAAATGAACGCCTTCCCCCAGTTTTTTCTTCCTAAAGGGAAGGGAAAAAAAAAACAGCAACCTACCTCTAACTGTAATAGCCTTAATTGTGAACCAGCTTCTAAGCTGTCAGATTGGAACCTAATTAATCACCGAGGGCGGTATGGAATTGATGAATGGCTCTGGTGCTCTTTTACTAGTATAAATCTTTGATTTAATGATTGCTACTCTCTGATTCATACCGTCCTACCTCAGTGATCAATATGCATGATGAATGGCTGATTTTCAAGAACCACCCACTTGGTAATACTCCTTTACATATCCAGTGTGTGTATATATGAATTAGTACGCAAGACGGATTTCTGACAAAGTGGCAGAGGGTGAGGTAATATTATGGGTTGAGGAGGAGGGGCGGAAATGGAGGAGATGAATGGAATTTTCTGATAGGAGTTGGGAGGGAATTTTCAGGAAGGGCAAAATAAAGCACTCGTTGAGAGAATTCTCTTCTCCATGTACTGTTGGACCAGTCCCCCTTGGTTTGAGCTCTTCGGTTTAAGGATCTGATGTGGCTTTGGAGGAGACTTACTGTCCACAGCTCCTTCCGAGTGAGAAATTCATTGTAGGATGAAAGCCGTATGCAATTTATCAGCTCTGGATTCCTTGGCTTCACGTCAGAGTCTCTCTTGTGGAGTGGGCATGAGGATGGGAAGTTGGCTGTGGTTTGCTGTGGTCCTGGAAGACCCATTTTGTGGTTTATTAAATGCAGAACTGTTCATTGAGTACCTGTCATATTTCGAGCTCCAAGCTAGGTACTGGAAATACATTGGTGAGTAAGACGCCTGTAACCTCCACCCTCAGGGATCCTTTGTCTGGAAGGATCTCTGGGGCTACCAAAGTCTTCTTTTGGTCCAGTGGACACACCCATGCTGTAGTTCGCTCTGGTGGTGTTGAGACATCTGGCTTCTAGTTGCAGAGAATTATCTTTAGGTCTGTCTCCCCTTCACGTTCACACATTCAGGTATTTTGTGATTTGGTTTCATCAGTCACACCTCGCGCTCTCGCGTTTATTAGAGAAAGCCAGATGTATGCAATGTGACTGTGAAACAGTGCGACCAATTCTGATGCGAGTTTTACAGAAACCGGTCTCTTTATCGCCAAGTTGTAAACATGACAACAACTTAAAAAGTGAAGAATTAGACGAATGTGAGGTGTTTTGAATTTCCAGTGACATTTATCTGGAAGGCATAATCAGAGAAATGTGGAGAGACTTCCTGTTGTATTTGTTTTTGATAGCAAGAAGTTGGAAAACACTTAAAGGCATCATTGGAATTTATGGTCAAACATGACAGAATGATACAAAGTGATCATGTAGACCTCCACTGACATGGAAGCAAGTTCACATCATATTACTGAATAATAAAAAATGGTAAGGAACAGCATGTATAGATGGACCCCTGGCACGTGGTATTTTGTAAATATTTGTTAAATAAACTAATAACTAGATGCTTGTAGCTGTATACGACTTCCCTGTCAGTAAAAAGAGATATATGGAGTCATGCTCCCTAAAATGTTAATTATTATCTTGGAGTGGTGGAATTTCAAGTAAACAAAACCTTTAAACATGTGTGTTCTAAATAGTTGATTTTTATCCTGAATATGACTTATTTATATCAGCAGAAAATACAAGCTATTTTCAGTTTTTAAAGAACAGTATTCTGAACAAGAACACTTTCCATTCAAAAGGAGGCTAGAAACAGCTCTTCTCTGGGATTTGATCTTCCCTCAGTGTGCGAGAGAATTCAGAGCAACTCCTGGGCAAGCAGTGGAGTGTCTTCTTCCCAGGCCTGGAGGGCTGATTCCGTCAAGGCCCCCTGGAGAAATCTCCGCGATTCTGTGTCTCTCCTTCTGGGACCTGGCTTGTGCTCCCTCTCCTGAAGTCAGGGGGCCCTCACACTTATTTCTACTGGGCCTGCCTTTTCCCTCTTACCCACCTCACCGGGGCAGACTCCTTGTTTTATCTGGCACCCGGGAGAGCTCAGCTGCGCTGAGAGCCTGGCTTCCCCACCAATCCGCATCCAATTAATTGATAAAAAAATTAATAATTTAATTTTAGTGGTGGGAATTAGACACCACTCTCCGAGCTCCCTCTTCACCAGGAGTCCCAGAGTCACCTCTTAGAGGCAAGCACCTGAAGCAAGAGGAAGGAACATTTTCTCTGTTTTAAGTGGATTTGGCCACTTGAGCATCTTTGATTGGAGGGCAGGCGAAAGAACAGGAGGCGCCGAGCAAAAACGGTCCCTCTAGAAATCAGGAGGTTGAAAGGAAATCGGTAGGAAAAAGTCACGTTATTTCCCTCTGTGCCAGTGGGTATTTTTGGGACTTTTGCTAACCTACTTTCTTACTTTAACGTTGAGCTGCATGTACGTGACACGACTCCATTGATTTTGGATTCACTTAAAAACATGAGCTCTGAATTCAGACAGTGTTTGTTAGTTACGGGACCTTGGGTTTCAGTGTTTTTGTCTGTAAAACAGAGCTGATAAAAAAAAACCTACCTTACAGGGTTGTTGTGACCATCAGTTAGATAATGCACTTACAGCGGTCAGCCCAACAGCTGAGCCGTTTGGCCAGGGCTCGAAAGTTCTAGATATAATAGTGATGATTATTTCTTCTAGTCAGTATTAGTGCTTATTTAAATATTGGCGGAGCTAAAGTTCATTACGGTGTTGAAAGAAGTTGTGTCTTCATAAATTGATGTTAGTCTAGAAAGGACGATTTCCTTGAAAACGTTTGCTATTTAAGGCAGCAATGTAACATGATTGCAATACTTTTCAAGGCCTCTCAGATGTCTTAGAAACCCTGCTTCAAGAGACAGAAATCACATGTTATTTCTAGTTAGTTATCCAGGTGTACCCTCTGCTAAACATTCTGTCAATAGTAATTTGAGTTACTACATATTTTTAACTATCATTTTATTAAATATGTTTTCTAAAGCAGATGTTTACTTAAGCCAAATAGACCTTTACCTATTGTAAATAAATTGGTCGGGTTTCAGCATTACAGTGGTATTGGCAGTTTAGACCGTGTTAAAATGATACGGGAATTTGAATTAAACTCTTTTGGGTTTTATTCATGTAAATGTTACACTATGAAGAGCCATGAAATTATTTGTAAGGATATCTCCTTTATTCCACAGTAAGCCTGTAGAGATTGATTCCTCCCTTACCTTTTTATCATATACACACCATTCATAGCCTGGTAGATGCTCCATAAATGATGGATGAATGATGGCTGAGAGCTGGTGTAAACAGGCATTTGTAAGGCTGGTTATGGGGAAGATGGTTTCAACCATGAGCGTTTTAGATAAAAATCCTTGTGCTCACTATGTGTTTTGTATTTCTTTTGTGCCTTTTCTGACAGTGTCTAGGATGGTAGATATTCAGTAAATACTTAACCGAATTGGACCAAAGTAAGTAGAGGGAGGCAAAAGTGAAATAGGCTGCCACTGATCTTAAACTAGGAAAGTGATTGCTTTGATTTCAGCCCCTCCGTGGAATCTTTTGAGCCTTCCCAGTTCTTGGTGCATGGGAACAAAAGTTGATTGCCCATGGAAAACTGGTCATATCAAGAGAGTCTCATCTCTCCATGTTTTTGCACAAAGAATTGTGGCTTATTTAAGAAGGTTGACTGTTGACACGCAGTTTGAGTTTTATAGCTAAATGACATATTTTATCAGACCTTGCTGTCAGCTACGGAAGGACCCTAGAGCTGTTATCTGGGTAATGGTACTTACCAAGCTGCTCCTCGAATGCAGGTAGAGGAGAGCTCTGCGGGAAACATTTGCTGCTCTTCTGAACAGAGGTTCCTCTGCCTGTGAAGCAGAATGATGCTACAAGCTCAGCCTCATAGACCAGGCTGACACTGAATCTGGGACCCCTGATTTCTTCTCCCGTCTCTGAGTGGTGTGTTGGCTTGCCTCGGCATCTCACAGCTTCGCAGCTAGGAACACTGGGTCTGGGGAACTGGTAGGAGAAGAGCTTGAAGGAGGATTAATGGGAGTGGGGTCACTGAGCAGCTGATTAGAATGGTTGATCTTCAGTGCTTACAAGGAGGGAGACCACCCCAGGTCCCTTAATACAAGCCATATTCTGTGTGACAGGGAGAGGCCATTTCATTCTTGGAAAGTAGCTGAGAAAAGACAGAGCATGGGAGCAAATAGCTTTGAAAGTCAGGCTTTCAGGATATTTTTGTCTCCCACTGACAGTCAGATGAGAGTGGAGAGGCTTCGGAATTGGACACCAGCAGCTGAGAGCGTCCAGCCTCTCAAGCAGTACCAAGCTCACCAGCCAGCGTAGCCCTCATGACAGCTGCAAAAGCAATGGCTACATAAACTTTCTCAAGGGGGGAGAACGCAGAATGTGAGAGACGTTTTTGCAGTAAGAAAAACATAATAAATCCAAGAGCTACACGTAGCCTGGGGGTTTTTATGACCGTGGCCAGGCATGAAGGAATGGCTGAACTTAACTAAAGCTGTTAATTACCTGGGTGAGATCAAAAGCCCAAGTAAGGGAATATATTTATGATGCTCCTTACAGGATATGCTTCAGCTTCTTACTTTTTTCATTAATTGGTTTGATTAAATAGATTTAAAGAGCCTGGGCAGAGCCTTTTAAATCATATTCCATATTGATCTAATGAAATAGTCAATAAATTTACTAACATAGCCCCTTTCCTTTGTACAGTCTGGAGGGAAATGCTTCACTGAATGGTTATAACTCAACTCCAAACTTCATGGCTATTCCCACAGTGACTCATAGAGAACAGGAGGATGCTGGGAAAATCTTTTAGGCCATTTGTAGGAGTGCTTGAATAAGTGGTTTAACACCTGTTCACAGACTACTCACCACCCCCGAGCCCTGGTGCTTCACGGGGGACTTGACTTGAGCTGGCCAGTGTTGGGTGCCTTGCAAATTCGATGCATAATTTACCAGATTTACTAATGTATGCCACCATCTGTTCTAGCCCTGATGCTGGAGCTTCAAGACTCCAGTCGTATTTTAGGGCCTTTGACTTTTATTCATTTGTCCATCCAGCTCTGCAAATATTGACAAAATAAGGCTCTTAAATACAGTAAAATGTGCCCAAGTAAATAACAAATCTGTAGTGAAGATTCCTAAGTCTCTCAGTTAATCTTGACTAAATCGTCGGAAACTTTCTTAAGTTAGCTTCTCTGTGTCCCTTTCTCCACGACCTAGAGCAATGAAAGGAACCTCGTTGGTAGAGAGCATGTGGATAAAGGAGTATTATGGGATTTTTTTTAGGCACTCACATTTCACGAATTTCTCCCACTGCGTGTGGAGCGGAGCAGGATTCTGCACTTGCCACATTGTCTAATTGTAAAGGCAGGCCTACAACCAGCGTACTTGGGGGCTCAGTTTCCCTGGGCTTGGGATGTCAAGGCAGCACAGAGGTGACAAAATTCACTTTGAAAATCTTTTAATGCATTTACGCGGGACAGTGTTACTACTTTTGTGCCTACATCGCTGCAAGTAATTTTTGCTTACCTTCGAGTATGAGAACCACTGGCAAAAGGACCAGGAACGGAGGAGGTGTGCGGCTCTGAGGAATTCATCCTGTTTGTAAAATCACCGTCAAATTCTTAGTGATGACTGGGGGATGGGTTGAAGTTCCCAAAGTGGACTTGGCAGCCTACAGGCTTTTGTCGACCCTGTTTTAGTATTAAGTCTTTCTAACCTTAATGCAGGGTTATAGACTTATTTGGGACTGTGAAGCTTAAGCCAGGAAGTGCAATTTCATCTTGGGTGAATTTAGGCTCTGAAGCCTGCAAGCCTACGTTAAATTAGGCCTTGATGCAGGTTCACTGTACTAGAGAAAGCAATAGAATTCAAGTATCTAAACCAGGGCAGTGTGTGGATAGAAAGTGATATAAAAAATTAAATGCCATGGTGAATTCAAATGTTGAACTCACACAGAGTGCAAAAGAAATTGTGTAATTGAGGCCTTTTTCTCTCCTTCTCCCCCCCCCCATTGTATCTTCAATTATCTGGGTAATTTGGTCCTGAGGGCATAAATTCCTTTATAACTCCAATCCATTATGCAGGGAAGAGTCATCAGGAAATAACTCAGATTGCATCCCCGACACGGTGCCGAAGGTCTTGGAGCAGATCCGTAGTTCCATTAACGGAGCACTGCCCTTGATTTTAGATATGGGCCTGGAGGCTGGACATGCACGGCTCTTCCCTCCGTCCCTCTTTGTTTCAGCAAGAGCCGCCTGTAGGGAAGCCCCGTGCTGGTGCTGGCCGGCGGCGGCTTCTCTCCATCCGAGGCCACTGCGGCTGCCAGCTTCCCTTGGCCGGTACAGAGGCGTTCATTCCAGGCCAGGGAGAGCTGCTGCCAGGTGGGCAGGCGTATGCTTTCCTCCTGTCTCGCCGTCTCCAGGAGCCAGGCACCCAGGCCTTTTAATTCCTGTAAACCTCAGGCCTTCTGGTAGAGAGCTGGGTTTCACGTTTGTGTCCCCACAGGGGTTGTCCTTGTGCTGCTGGTGGTCCGTGAGCCGCCTGCCTTTGGGCTTACAGGCGCCCAACCCAAATGCAAACATTTTCAATTTCGATTTGGGAGGAGGACGTTTGAGTGTCTGGCTTTATCCTCTCTAGATTTCCAGATAACTGGGGACATTGAGTTTGGGTTGTGTGTGTCTGCATTTTCCCTCTTGTTTTTTTGTTGCCACAAACTGATGACTCGGGAAGGCATCATGTGAAAGGGTCTTGGATTTTAGATCAGGTAGACTTTGAGTCTATTGCTTTTTATCTATCTCCCTTCCCAGTTACGTAAACACCACAAGAAGAGAGAATTTTCTGCTGTCTCCCCATTGCCTGGCATTGTGCCAGGCACATCGTCGGTGCTCAATACATAAGTAATGTGCATGGATAAAAGCATGGGCTCATATGCTGCTCCCTAATCAGAAGCTTTGTGATTTTAGGAGGAATTTCAAAAAACATTCCGTTTCTCATTTTGTCATCTCCAGAGTGTCCATAAAATGTGTAAGACTATATAGAAAGCACCCGGCCTAGTCCTGTGTTCAGCAAGTGATAGGATCTCCCTCTTCTTCTGTTTGTCAACCGCAGGGTGAACTCTAGGTCAAGGACCTAGCTTTAGTCTCCGTATCCCAGGGCCTAGCACTGTTCCTATGCAGAGTGAGTGCTCAGTAACGATTTGATGAATTGTCAATTTATTTATCAACAAAGGATGAATGAATTTAATCCTCCTTAGGGAGAGGGTGCATGTGGATCAATGAAGTTGACTGTTGAGGACAGGCCTAGAAAAGTCACCTTTCTGTTGTATCTCAGTGTCTATGCGAGGGAAGTGACCCGAGAATTCTCCACCGTTCATCTGGACCTGTGGATTATGTGGACCATTTGAACTGTAACTTTATACTGGAATTTCTTCTTTGCATTCAAAAAAGATCATTCCTAGGGTAAAACCCCAGGCCTTGGAGTGATGTGGTGAACATCATTCTTCACATATTTATAAAGTTTTACCTTTCGTGTGCAATTTATTGCACCTTTGTAACTTATGTTATTTGACCCCTTCTGTGAGTTAATACACTTACTACTATTACACCCATTAGGCAGGTAAGGAAACTGAGGCAGAGCATGGAGATTTGCCAAAGTCAGACAGTTATTTAATGGCATCAAGTTAGAAACTCCACTTCCTTGCCCTGAACTCTTTGCACTAGATCCTGCAGCTTCTTGATAACTGAGGTGAAAGGAGGACACAGGTGTTTTGCAGTTCCCTTCACTTTGTCAATATTGCTTATTTGCAAAATCTCCTTGCTTTGTGTGTGTGTGTGTGTGTGTGTGCTTTTTGACCTGAGGTCTGTATCCACCAGACCATTTCCAAATTGCTCCAAACTCTATTTTTATTGTTATATTTGACATACAATCAATTTCTTAGCTTGCAGCTCAATTAATCCTGCTTGAGTAATTTTTGAAGGGAAATTTCATGTTGTTGAAATTTGTAAGCTGTTGAAGAGTCAGTCTTCCAGCTTTCAAGGCTGCTTTCTTCAGATATGACCCAGCTGAGAAATTCTGTTTTATTCCCCGTGTTAAGTTGTGTCTATTTCAGTGTTCAAGAGGGGTTATCATCGTTTACCTCTCTTTTGGGGGAAAAAGAAAGAGAAGAATCTATTTGTTCCTATATCAGAACAAACTTTCCAAAAGCTGGCAATTTGAGGCCTATTATTTTTTTTTTTTTTTGGCTAACCTCTGATAAGCTAACATGTAAACTGAAAACAAATCGAATGTGACATAGGATTTATCTACTGTTGACAATCCTGGTCCCGTCCAAACCCACGGTGGGTGATAAATTAAGTGCTTCTTACTTGGTACTGGTGATGTTCAGTGCAAAGCTTTTTAAGGATGAGTTGTAGCATATTTATGAAGGGAAATTTATGAAATACAATAACCTACTGAGGATACAATTACCAGATTGGAGATAAAATATGTACCTAGGTGGTTCTTCTCTAAGGTTGCTGTAGGTATGTTCATTCAGGTGCAGGATGAATCCTCAAACTGTAGAACATTAGCTCAAGGTTACCAAAGCAGAGACAGTTCTGTAATTTGGGTTCACGTGTTTATTCTTTACTCCATTGGAGTAACAGCTTCCCCATCAAGAATGTGTTTTCATGACTTAAGTGCCAACCCTCCAGTGGCCTTCGAAGTCCTTTGTGAACTGGAGCCCTCCCAACTTCATCTTGCTTTATTCTAAGCTTGCCTCATTGCACTCTGTCTACACTGGCCATCTTTCTTCCTTTAATACATCAAGCTCATTCCCATCGTAGGGTTTGTCTGTGCTGGTCCTTTTCTCTGGAATAACTTCCCTCAGCTCTTCACAAAGTCCAGGGGTTCTTGAACAAGGGTGATTTTGTTCCCCAGGGGATACTGGGCAATGTCTGGAAACCATCTTGATTGTTCTGACTTGGAGGTGGGGTTGCTACTGGTACCTAGTGAGCAGAGGCCACGGGTGCTGCTGACCATCGTACAATGCACAGGATAATCCCCCACAGCAAAAAATGATCCCGTCCAAGATGGCACCATTGCTGAGGCTGAGAAACCCCGGGTTATAGCTGATCTTTCTGCACATTCAAGTGTTAGCTCAAATGTCACTTCTCGCTCAGACAGGGGCCTTCCCCACCACCTTCTCTAAAGCATCTGCACTCTCTCCCATGACTTTGTTGTCTTTCCTGCATAGCTCCAAGAATTATCTGAGATTTTCTTCATGTATTTGTTTACTTGTTTCTTGTTTTCTTATCTGCCTTCCCTCTCTAAACTGCAGTGGAGTAAGGACCTTGTGTGTCTCGTACACGACCGTCTTCCCAAATAGTGCCTGGCATTTAGCAGATGCTCAGTACACATTTCTTGGATGGAAGGAAGAAGGAAAAGAGAAAAGGAGGAAAGGAGAGGGGGGAAGGTGGGAAAGAGGAAGGAAGGAAGGTAGGTCGGTTGAATGGATGGATGGAAGGATGGCTAGATTATAGATAATGAATGAAGACTGAAAAAACTTATGGACATAAAAAAAATACTCCCCTTTGTAGGGTGATAGGTGACAAAAGTTCCCAATGGACAAACCCTTTTTTGTTTAGTTTCATGTGTGTTTGACCATCACATGGGATTTTATGTGGTGGTAAGAATACTGTTGATAATGGTGGCTGGTGACTTGTGGAAGAACGCACTGGGAATGGTCATCAGTGTGATACCTAATTTTCAGAAGATGCTTGCTGGGTCCATTAACCTGGGTTTCCCGTCTGAAGGAGCGATGGGCTTCATTAGTTTGTTCATAGCACAGTTGGAGATGCGGAGACGAATTCTGGGATCTAGTCATTAATAAGAGCATTGATGTTTGTCACTGGGACAGTCTGAGAGTCTCTTCTGTATGTTTGTCCTGAGGATATTAGGGCTTCTCTCCGTTTGTTTTCTCAGCATGGCTGTTCTTAACTTTCAGGACTTTGCTTTTACTGCTGCTGGTCGTTGCTTCCCCGTCTCTTCTCAGGGTTACTTGTTGACATTGCATTTTTGAGCCCGGCCATGTCATTTATAGGAAACTTTGTTCTTTGTTATCATTTAGGTATAGTTCAGTCAATCAAATATTTTACTTAAGAGAATTATCCTAAAATATCACCTGGATTATCAACTGTGACATAAAGTTAATGCAACGAAATGTGTTTAGTGCTGATGTTAAACTGAATGTAACTGAACTGGTATTCGATGAGTGCGAAGGCAGCTCAGGGTACCAGTGTCCTCACAATCATCATCATGAATTTCAGGTGTCCTTGCCCCACAGCTGGTGAGAGTGCCAAGCTGCAGAGAGATTCTCTGCGGGTAATGGCAAATACGTTTGCTCTACCATGGAAAACATATGTTTCATAAAGTCGTGACTTTATCGACTTTTCCTCTGGCTTCCTACTGAGCCTTTAAACTCTGGAACGTTCATCATGCTTCCATCCCCCACTCCCAGCCTCTGTCTTTATCCCCTAATTACATGAGCTTAACTTCCCCTGACCTACAGAGAGTCAAGAAAAATTGGCATATAAAGCACTGTTGTGTTTTGGTCTGACCTACGGGTCCTTTAAATGAAGCCAGGATACAGTGTGGGGGTTTGAGCTGCTAATGTCTGGATGCCCTTAAGAAGCATAAATCTCTCCAAACCCAAGGGGGACTTGAACGTGGTGATTTCCAGCCTTCTTGGATTTGTGACACCTAATGGTTTGATTTGCTAACACCTTTTTCCCCTTTTAAAAGTAACAGGTGTGTCAAATGTTTATTTAAAAAATTAAAGTAAACCATTATTTATACATTTTTATTATTATATAGCTTGTTTTTGAGGATGAGAGACAGGGAAAGTACGTTGGAGGATTTTTAATGGCCGTAATAAGCCATAAGCTGGTTCATTGGGGCTAGCTCACATTTAGTCCTCTTTATCCCTGACCTCATTATCATGATTCTAGCTAATTTAACCTTGCCTTTTTTGAACTGTCATTTGTACTCTCTTGTGTGATACTTAACCATATGCTGTTCTCTATTGGTCTTTAACTGCTTCTGGTGTGTTCTGTATCTCCAGCAATATCATTCTCCTCAGATCTGACTCAGTTCGAAGCACAGAGTAGATGCCCAGTTAAAAAAAAAAAATTGGGTACTTAGAGACTTCCTTGGCTGGTAGTGGGGCACAGACTGTGTTTGGAACACAGACTCTCAGTGCTCATTGGGTAACTTCTTGGGGAAGTGAGAATCAAATCTGCCCCAGGGCTTTCTAAAGATGCATGCGCCACCAATTCCACAGAAAGAGCAGTGACCACTGTACCACCAGGCAGTATTCTACTCTCTGCGTGCCCGAACGGAAATCAAAGCTGTGAAATGGAATTCAGAGGACATCAAATGATGCCCTTTGGGAATGCCATGATGTAACCAGGAACTCTTGGCTTATTGTCCCAGGTGCTTGCGTCTACTCTTTGATAATGTAAGAAGGACAACCATGGCCATCCTGGCTGTCTTAGTGTCTTACCAGCCATCATACATGGCCATGGCCTCTGTCCCTCCCCCCGTTTTGTGCCATTCCTCTCACTGTGAAGTGGGAGGAGGACCCTCTCCCTGCCAGCATCTCATTCCTTGGATAAGTATTCCAAACAGGATGGTTTTAGTTTTTCTAACATCTCTTCCAGTATTTCAGTTCTGTATTCAGTTTATTTCTTTAGCTCTTATCTCCAGGGTCTTGGGACAAGTTCCTATAAATGAGGCTGGATTGAGAGATGTCTGAGAGACTTTCCGTTATGTAACATGCTAAATCTCCTTTTACACCTGTAATAGGTCAGTAATCTGGAGTTGAGTCATAGCGTCTTTAGTCCATCTTCCTTAAGGAAGAACTTTCTGCCTGGATGCTCTCCAAATGGAAGTTGGGCATTCTACTAAATGTTACCTGAATTCTAGTTCGTATCTTCTGGGAACATCCTTGTACGAGAAAGTTCAGCTGGTATCTTCCTACACCCGCAGCACTTCCTAAGGGAAACTTCCTTCCTCTTTGTACCTCCCTTCAGCAGGCCACAGATAGTTAGACTGGGGATGGCTACCTGACTCATGGGGGCCAACTGCACAGCTTAGGGTAAGAAATGAGCTCAACAAAGCAGAAGCTCACCCTTAGGAGTTTGAATGGGGAAACTTAGAGAGCCCAAGGCAGCTCAAAACAGGGGCAGAAGAATGCTCCAAGTTAGAGTCATGGCTAGCCAGGAGGGATTTAGGATGAGAAACTGTGAGCAAATAGAAACATCTAGTTGGTAGACTGGGAGACTGGTGCAGAAATAAAGAGAGAAGCTAAAATGATATGAGAAAGAGACCATGAGACCTATGTGAAAACTGAGAACGGCGTTCAGCCCCCAGTTACGTCTCCATTCTTGACGGCCATTTCTGCCTGACATGTATGCTTAGAATAAACTCTCCTTTTCATGAGTGAGTCTTTCCCTTGATACCAAAAAGCCTGACTTGGACACTCACCCAACAATTACATACCGTGTGATTTTCTCCTGGGAAGCACCTTGGCTTCTTACAAGGGTGTGATTTCTACTAGCTAACCCTCATATCTTAGAGTCTTCTAAAGGGGTGGATCATTGAGATGCTTGGCTCTAGGTTTGTTTTAAGATACAGAACAGTATTTTCATTTGTGTCTGTTTTAACTTGAGTGCAATATTAAGCCTCTTATAAAATTGCTCTGACCATACTCACAATTCTTATCCCTGACCACTCCTCCAGCTGCTGGAATGGCTGGGGAAGTGCCCATGCCCGTGACTTGCTTTGGCCAATGGCACATGGGCAGAAGTGGTAGAGTGCCAGTCTGAGACTAGGACTTAAAAGGTTCCTCTTGGGCTTCTGCTATCACTGGGAGAAGATGGTGCCTTAGGGAGTTTGCTGGTCCCAAAAGAATGAGAGACACGTGGAACACAGCAACCCTAGCCAACCCGAGACCTGCAGCCTGAGCAGAGCCAGCACTGCTGACCTGTAGACCTGTAAGCAGGTTAATAAATGCTTGTTACACTGTCATGAGATTTTGTGATTGTTAGGTAATCACTGCTGATTAACCACATCTGCCTTCTAGAACTTTCTTCTTTATTTGACTACACTTCTTCTTGATTTTATCTTCCTCTTTGGCAACTCCTTACCAGTTTTCTTCACGAGCCCCTCTTCTACCTGCTGTTTAGATGTTGATAATTGTTCCAGCTTCTGCCAAGCTCGTCTCTGTTTTTTGGATATGCATTCTCTTTGAGTGGTCTGTACACTTAGTCCATCGATACTCTTTATAACCTGATGACTCTCAAATCTTATCTTTGGTCTAGACTTCTTTACTTCAGATCTCTGTCTCTTCACTCTGTGTGTGTGTGTGTGCCATCTGCCACAGTAGAGAGAGAGAGAGAGAGACTCACTCACTCACTCCAGGCTCCCTGAAATCAGTATGTCTGCAATGGAATTCATCACCCTTTTCTCCCATCTTCAGCTTCTCCTCTTCCTATATCTTGTCTCAGATGACTAGCACCGTTATTTGGTTAGCTGACCAAGCCAGAAACCAGAAGTCACCCGATTTCTTTCTCTCATAGTCTTTCAGCGTCCTACATAGTCACCAGGTGTGTAGATTTCTGCCTCCTAAGTGTCTCTCAGAACATGCACTGCTCTCCACTCGCAGTATTCATGGCTGTAGTTCAAGCCTCCATTCTTTTTCACCTGAACCACCATAACCACTTCCGGAGGGGTCTTGCTGCCTCTAGACCCCTCACCCTCCGTTTTCCTGTACTCTAGAAGTCCATTCTGATTGCTTCCTGAGTCATCTCTCCAAAAGGCATGTGGGAACGTGACGAATGTCTCCAGTGGCTTCTCTTTATACCCTTCTGGATAAAGACTAAACTTTTTCACAAGACATGTAAATCCCTTTATGACCTGGCCTCCTCTCCTTTTTACTGTAATGCACATGACACAGTTACTGTCCTTAACCCTCAAGAGACTGACAGGTACACAGAAAATACGTGGATTATGAGCACTAAGAAAGGAACAAGCAAGCCCAGGGGACTGTGCACATAGATAGTCACCTAGCCCATGATGGGGTCGGGGAGGCACAGGAGGCTCACAGATGTCCCAGCCTAAGCCAAGGCCTGAAGGAAGCGGCCATGCTGACCATGTCAAGGGGTAAGTGAGATAGGGAGAGGGAAAGCGTGGCCTGGGCAGAAGGAAGTGCTTGGGGCAAGGTCTGGAAGGCAGTGTCTGAAAAATAGAGAACATCAGTCCAGCAAAGCATAAAGAACAGTGGTGCTGACTGCAACGGAGGCCACACGGAGTCCTATAAACTGTATTAAGGAGTTGGGACTCCATTAAAGGCTCAACTGACAAGCAAGATTAAAATGTTGATCAAGCAAAATAAGCTATATAATTACCTAGAAGAATATTTATTTTGGGAATTCTTGGAACAGACTTGATTACATCTTAGGTTTGTAGTTCTTTAAGGATCGCAGTAAAATTACTCTAAAATGAATTTTTATTGACTCTCAGAGCACAAAGGTGAAAGAAATCTCCAGAGGTCATTGAGATTTTAGCCCTGCCTCTAGGCAGAACCATACATAAATCTTTCCAGACAGATGGGTGTTTGTTGGCAAAGGTATTCAGCCGCAAAGAAGTAATTGCTGCTTTTGTTGACAGATTTAGAGATGTTTTGCCAAACACTATCTTAAAATACTATGATTAGATGTAATTTTGCAAAAATGAGTCTATAATGGAGGTGATTCACTTGCCGAATCAGCTTAGGAGTATCTGCTATTTACAGTTTATTTAATTTACATTTGATTAATTTACACTGAGTGCAAGCAGTTACTCCATAATTATCTCTTTGCCTGCATCAGGATACATGCAGCATTATGTCTGGAAAATTGTGAAGTCAGAAGATATTAACACAGAAAACATGCATTAAGTAATCTTTCACCTACTTACCATCAAAGCAAACCTTTTACGACTTTATATTCATGAGGAGTTTTTCAAATCTGTATTTCCCACACATCATAACACAGAATATTATTTACCTTCCATTTTCACAATTTAATATCTAAGCTGTCACCAACCAGGATTCTTTTGTTTGTTTAATCCTGCTAACTCCACCATTATTAGAAACAGCAGTTATTTAAAAAATATCTTTCAGGAAATCATGTACACTTACATCCTGTGAACTTCTCCCAGGCAAGAACTGTGTTCTCTTAATCATTTTTTTTAATTAAAAAAAATCTTTATTATGCACTTTGGAAACTCTGGTAGATGGCACTTAAATATAAGTTTGACTCCAAATAACATAAGCCAAGGGTTGGCAAACTATAGCCCTTGGGCCAAACCTGGCTTGCTACCTGTTTTTGTGTGGCCTTGGAGCAAAGAATGATTTTTGCGCTTTTTTTTTTATGATTTCTACATATTTTAAACAATTGAAACACATTTAGAAAAATACTTCATGAGATGTGAATATTATATGAATTTTGAATTTCAATGTCCATAAATAGTTTTATTGGAACAGAACAATACTCATTCATTTACACATTGTCTGTGGGTGCTTTTGTACTATAAGAGCACATTGAGTAGTTAGAATGGGCACTGTATGGTTTGCCAAACCTAAAATATTTACAGTCTGGCTCTTTTGAGAAAACGTTTGCTGATCCCCGACCTGCAGTAATTGTGATAATCTCATTTCCCCTGTGGATGAATGGTTTGAGAATGAACGTAAAACCTAATCCTGGGAAATGGAATATTAGAAGTAAAATGAGGGCTTCTGGGAAAGGTTCCTAGTTCCTCTAAGAGAGACACAGGAAAAAAAATAATTCCTTTCTTCCTTAGTCATTGTTGCACCTGGATGAGAAGCCTGGAGCTGTGGCAGCCATCTTCTGCCCATGAGGACTCCCAATTGAAGGCAAGGCTGTCTTAACTGAGATGGCAGCAGGGAGATGGGAAGAGCAGGTTCTTGATGTGAGTGTTGACTTGCTAAATGACCCCTGAACACCATCCTGCCTTTGTACTTTGTGTTGTATCAGATAACATACTTCCTTAATGCTAAGCCAGTTTGAGGTGAGGTTTTCTGTTCCTTGGATTCAAAGCTTCTTCCATAGGCCTCTACAATACACTAGCCTCCATACCTGGTTTGGGAATACAACACCAAAAATAGAGCATAGTCCCTGTTCTTTACCAGCTCAGTCTAACAGGGAGACATTTCTAAGAAGAATGGGATAAGGAATGTTTAAGGATGTTTTCGGGAGCCGGAGTGAACTTCACAGAAGTGCTGGTAGTTGACCTGAGATTTGGATTTTATCAGGCCAGTTCCTAGGGGATCAACATTTCCAGGGAAAGAATGTATAAAAGGTGTTTTGGAGTAACCACAAGAAGTTTGGTATGGCTGAAGACACTGCTGAAGAGGGAAGGAGGAGTGAGAATGCCTAGCACAGAACCTGGATGTGCTGTTGGAACAGACACTAGGACCACTACTGCTAGGATAAAAACAACTGCAAAAGAATTGGTATTAACAACAACAGGTGCCGTTTATTGAGTACATACTAGTTGGGGCACCTTGTTTGAGACTGTTTTCTACAGCTTTATTGACATGTAGCTGACATGTAACATTGCACAAGCATAAGGCAAACAATGTGATGATTTGATACACATATATTTTGCAGAATGATTACCACAGTAAGGTTAATGAACATATCCATCACCTCACCTAGTTAACTTTGTGTGTGTGTATGTGGTGAGAATTTTTAAGAGGTACTCTTAGCAACTTTCAAGTATGCAATACAGTATTGATAATTCTGGTCACCATTAGATTTCCAGAGCTCTCTCATCTTATAACTGGAAGTGCATGCCACCATCACCCATCCCACCCAACCCCACCACCCCCACCTTGGGAAACCACCCATCTACTCTCTATTTGTATGAGTTCTTTTTTTTTTGTTTGTTTGTTTTTTTGGGGGGTGTGATTGTTTGTTTTAGGTTCCACATCCCACTGAGATCATTCAGTATTTGTCTCTGACTTATTTTACTTAGTATGTGCTCAAGGTTCATTCATGGGATCACAAGTTTGTTGATAGACACTTAGATTGTTCCCTTGTCTTGGCTGCTGTGAACAGTGCGGAGCTGAGCATGGCAGCGTGGATACCCGTTCGAGAGAGTGATTCCCTTTCCTTTGATATATACCCAGAAGTAGACTTGCTGGGTCATCTGTTGACTATTGTTTATAAGAAAGTAAAACTACATTGACTTCCCTCTTTTCACTTGTTGGATGAAAGAACTAAAAGCTTGATGGCTATGTTTAGTGAGAGTAAACAGTTACTTCTCATATTACCAGAGAGGGTATAAATTGGTACAGCTCCTATGGAAAGCATATACTGTGCATTAAAATTATAAAAGCACATACTCTTTGACCCAGAAATTGTACTTTGGGAAGTTTGTTTACAAATATACCCACTCATGTGCAAAATTAGTTACGAATAACATCATGTTCATCGAAGCACTGTCTTGAAATGTTTGAAAACAATCTAAACATCAAAGATTGAAAACAGTTGAAGTCTATATCTTCAGGAGACTACCAAAATAAAGAAGACCCAGATAATAGAACATTATACAGAAGCACAGGGGAGTGAAAGCCAGGATAGAACATTACACTAAAAAAGCAAAATACAAATGCATATGCACAGTGTGCTAGTACTTGTGTTTTTTAAAAAGGAATATATACATACACGTGGAAATGCACGTGTGTATATATATAATCAATATTCATGTAAGTCGGGCACTTTAAATGTATTCTCTCATTTAAATCTCATCAGAATTCTGTGGGGGAGGGTTCTATAATCCATTCATGTTTTGAAGATAATTTGCCAAATGATGAAGTTAAATGACTTGTCTGAGGTCACTTAGTGAGTAAGTGTAGAAGTGGGAACAAAACCTTGATCTTCCTGGTTGAAAGCTGCTGTCCTGACCAGTGTCGCTAAAGCCCTTGAAGTTCAGTCAGACCTTGTTGCATGTTGCATAGCTGACAGATTTAGTGACTCTCACATCTTGCACAACCAGTTTTGGAGCTTTAGGAACTGCAATATAGTTGAGTTTCAGAGGTTTTTAAAAACTCTTTTTAAAGGGACGCATTTGGAAGTGAATATAGACATTTCAGATGTGAACTCAGATGCACAGCTTCAAGTTCTGTTCACAGCTGTGCCAGTGAACACGCTTGACCACGTACTTTGTACAATAGAGGATTTTACGATTTTTTTTTAAGATGCCAATGTCTAGTCTAGTCCAGTTGCAATATAAGTACATGTTACTCTTTTCTAGTTGCATTCTGTATATACATGTCCTTGCACAAAATGCAAGTTTCCAGTACCCCCCTTGATGAAGCAGAACTTTAGGGTGCAAGGAGAGGAGGACCATCTCAGAATTCAGAGGCAGTGATAAATAGCAGGAACAAATGAAAAGCAGAGCAACACTGAGTTGCCAAGTGCCAGGGTGTCAGAGGCAATTAAGAGAAGTGGTTTCAGATAAGTGGAGCTGATGGGAAAGTGGAAAGGAAATGGGGGAGGCTCTGGGGTCACGCGGGAGAAAGTGGCAAAGAAAGGGTCAGGAAAGGAGGTGGCGGAAAATGCAGGAGGTCACTTGTAGTTGGATCGGAAAAGAATGGGATGTGTTTGCAGATGGAACAGGGTCCAAGTGGGAGTGATGGCAAGTTCCTGTGGCCTTGTGGAGCCATCGTGAGACACCTGGGCCATGGGGTCAGATGGCTGTGTTCCCATCCCAGCTCTGCCGCTGTCCCACCTAGAGAGAGTAACTAAATCTTTCGAGCCTTTGTTTCCTCATCTGTAAAATGGAGATGATTACAGCACCTACCTGTAGGTTTGTTAAGAGGATTAAATGAAATTGTCTGTGTTAAGTGCTTAGCCCCATGCCAGACACACAGTAAAATGGTCAATAAATATCAGCTGCCTTGATATTGTTATCGTATTGGGCAGGATGGAGCATCAGTCTTCCAAACTCCATGCAGAATCTTTCTCACAAGGCTGTCCAGGACATGCGTTTAAAGCCATCTGTTGAATGAATGAATGACTCTAACCCCTTGAATTGTTATTATTTTTGGGTTGGAACACTTCTGCAGTTGATTTACCCATCCTTGCACAAGGGTATACAGTGGTGAGAATTTTAATGCATGAGTGGTTTGGGCAACAGCCTCAAAATGTCTTATTTTTACTACATATTATTATAGCATTACATTCATAGTTAGGGGTCAGCTGCCATTTCCTGAGGTTTATAACATGCCTGTTTTAATTAACATCAAGCTAAATTTTGGCATACAGGTGGTCAGCCCAGATGTGAATGTTATTTTTAAAAGTGCCTTATGGCTGTTAAATCTCTTTCTTTAAAATAGCAAAACATATATGAGTGTGTGTGCATGGTGGGGGAGGGGGGTGGGGAGCAGTAAAAATCTGAAATACTGATTATTTCAGGCCTTCTTGAGACAAGCTTCAATGATGAAAAGATTCCTTCAAAATTATTAAAATATGCTTACGTGGGCCACAAACCAATAAATTGAATAGAAGCCAGAATAACAATAAAAATGAGGTGGCCACACTGGATAGATAAAAGAGTATATAAGGGGTTGCATATACACTCTGCAATTTAGAAAAATAAGTACAGAGCATGAGTAATATGTCAAAGGGATGCAGCTAGTAGATGTTGGCAGTGGGCACAGGGGTCCTAACTTTTTATTTAGAGATAGAAGATGCTCAAATTTTTAGTTTATTTAAATAATTTATCTTGGAGATGTGTGTGTGAACACACAGTGTACACAAAAACATCCTTTCTCTCATACACACATCACGTGTGTGCACACTACACACACACACACACACACACACACACACACACACACACGTTATAAGCTCAGTCATGAATAGGGGTGTGTTGATCTCTGGAAAATAACTTCCCTTGAGCCTTACTCTTTCATTTCTAAACAAAGGTGCTGAGCCCGGGGATTCATGGAAGTCATCGTCAATACCGCCTCCTTCTTTATCCCCACGTCGACATCCTGTCCGTTGCCAAGTCCAGTTAATGTCACCTCCCAGATACTTACCAGACCTTTCCCCTCCTCTCTGTCTACCACCGCTTCGTCTCAGCTGCTGCCGACTTGGTCTGGGCCACTGCGGTAGCTCCCAGCCTGGTCAGGCTGCATCTGCTTTGGCCTGCTTCCAAATCTCTTCTTCGTACTACTTTCAGAGTCATCTGTCTGAAATGGAATCTAAATATATTAGGGCCCTTGTTGGGACAACTGGCCTTCCAGTCATTGCTCTTTGGAGAAAGACAAACTCCTTCACCATGGCTTTCAAAGGTCTGCAAAGTCTTGGCCCTGCCTATTTCTCCTCCTGATCTTCTGAATTTCTGTGCTCTAAACATGCTGGATTTCTTTCAGTCTTTTGTGTTCACCACACTCCCTACTAACACAGAGCCTTTGCACAGGCTATCCTTTTTGCCTAAAATGGTCTCCTCCTTTCTTTCCCCTGTTACACTCTCAGTTGGACCTAAAATTCCTTCATCTGGGGACAAAGTCTTTCTACTGTGAAAAGGCAGGTGCTAATGCAGATACCTTTGGAGGAAGGAGCAGTTTGATGGTTTGAAGGTGTAAGTGACATAATCTGGCTTTTCTTACAGATAGCATGTCTTGATGGAGGAAAACAGTATCAGAATTAATGACTGAATTTCTAACCATTATTCCCAGACATTGATGCTATAAAAATTCCAAGTTACATGTATCTCTCCCTTTTCAGAATCTCATTTTACTTATTGTATGAGGTAGATATGATTAATATTCCCATTATATGGATGAAGAAACCGAGGCTAGGAGGAGTTGAATAATCTAAAAGCGCCTAGTTGGTAACTGATTGGCCTGGAGTTCCAACATAAGCTCTGTTTGATTCTAGAATTGTAGCTCATTCCTTTGTTGCTCAGCTATCTTCATGTGGAAGAATAAAAAGGCGCAAGTGTGGATTTTAGATGCAAATGCCAATAGCTGTCAAAATTCAATACAACTTCTAGTGTCTAGCTTTGTAAGTCAGTTGTTTATCCAGTGTTAAAGGAAAGGAATTCAGTAAAGTTTGATCTAATGACAGTGCATCACCTTTAGTCTCAGGTCTTCTCTGTAACTGAAAACTGCTTGTTTCTAGTGGAACTTCCCAATGGAAATTCTGCAATCCTTGGATGAAACCTTGGAAATAGGAGGTGAGCAAATCTCCCCCACAGAGAGGGGTACCCCTGGCTCTCTTGCCATATTTATGGGAAACAGTCAGTGAGCCTGCTAGAATTAAATGGCAAAATTCATCACAACTAATTTCTATTTGTCATCTATTAAGCTACATTGTTTTGTCCTAAACGTCAGGTTAAATAATGAACCTCTCGCAATGGAGTAAATTAACCTCCACTTTATGTTCATGTCATTGTCAAATGGAAACATCACTTGCACAAATGTAAAAGATTCATTAGGAACATGAATACACAAGCTCCAATCCAGTGAAAGATAAGAGCGACTGAGACCTTGTCCTAATGCACCGCCGCAGACCGCTGTTATTTATGATGCCTGTTGTAATCCTCAGAGATTATTTTCAGCAATGGCAATTAGCCCACCGTGCATCCGAGTAATTATGGGGCACGGTCTGCCTTTGACAGGTATGCTGTCCTGGCTTCAAGGGCCACGATCCTTGAGAAATACAGTCCCACCTGCATTTTGCCAGGAGTTGATCTGGCTTTCTCATCGGTGGAGGCTGGGGAAGTGAGGTACGCATGGCCGGTGCCTCTAAGTGCTCAGCTGCCTCTCATGAGGGGCACTTCCTGTTTACATGGCTGCCTGATTCTAGAAGGTCATAGTCCTTGCTCAGAGCTAGGATTCAGTGTCATCTGTCATTTCTCCTGATTTCACCTGTATCTCATCAGTGCAAACGTGTCTCAGTTCGTTCAGATTCTCATGGTCTAAGTGGTAATGTATTTGGGTCCTTTCTTTTCTGTGTTTCACTTGTTCCTGTGGGCCGTTTCATTGCTTGCTCACCCTTCCCTTAAGAGGCCGTTAATAGAATAATGGTAGTGCATTCGCATACTGATGGGAATGCAAACTTGTACCCCCTTTCTGAAAAGCAAGTCAGAAAAGAGGATCAAAACCTTCCAAACAATGTGAGCACCATTTGACTCAGGTGTGCCGCTTCTGAGGATTACCCTGAGGAATCAGGAGTGTACGTACACAAAGATTTCGCTGCAAGCCATCTTTAAAACAGTAGAGTGCTTAATAAGAGGAGAGGATAAGATGCGTGTATTTGGCTTCCTCTGTGCTGCTGACGTAGAAGGTTTCTCGAAGGCAATTGGGGATGGCTGCAATTCCCGTGCTGGCTACGTGTAGGCTGGCCTGTCTTTTCATGTAGTATTCCCTGCTCCCCTTGGTCGTGGGGGTGGCCCGTGTGACCCGGGCCTGGCCAAACACCGTATCCATCTCTCTGACCCCCAGCAGTTGGTCCCGGTGTCGGGCTACAAGCCCAAACCATTCAGTCAGAATTCTTCCGTGGGAGTTTTAGAAAAACGAAGCTTAGATAAATGCGCTTTCTTTCCATGTCTTTTTGTAGCGTTGTAGGGGTGGGAGCTATCAGTTGCTTGTGTCTCTAATCTTGTGGTGAAGGCATCCTGGCCAGTGAAACTGACACCTTGAGTGTTTGCAACTGAATTTTGTCTGACACGGTATCTCAGTTCGAGGCATTTATAAAGCCTCTGATCTGAATGAGCCACACTTTACCTTAATTCTTACTGAGGTGGAAAATGGGAAGCGGTGACATCCTCATCGCATCTTTCTTGAGAAGGGCCTCAGTTTCTCTGTATCGTAAAATGAACTCAACAATACGGATCTGTTCCCAGTAAGGGGTGAAGCGAGGTTGTGTGAAATGAGAGTTCAAGCCCTTTGTGATCTTGGACTGAAAAGCACCTGAAGCTCTAAAGTGCAATTAGCACTTTCCTCTTTCTTTTTGTTTTTGGCATAAAGTTTTGAAAAAGTTACTTTAAAACGCTCTATTAAATCGGTTTTCAGGATCGTGAATGCTGGAAGATTGACAGCTCTGGGAAGAGCGCCATCTCTCAAGTGCACGTTTTAGGAGCAGCAATGAGTTGAAATTACCGCCTCCCCCCCGCCCCCCAGTGCCTTATGAGGCCTCTGCTGACATGACGTGATGTGCCCAGACCTCAGCGCGGGAGGGAGGTGTCTCTGTGACTCCTGTGGCTCTCCCTCTTTTTGCCGTTTCCTCCCCGTTACTGTGACTTCAGGGCATGTCTTTGTGGCTGTGAATTGAAGCACCTCTAAGCTGTGCCGTCTGGGTCACTGAATGCAGGAACTAGGGAGGACTGGGAATCAGGTACAGATCATCTTCAGCCTCCACGGTCTGGCTTGGGGATGGATTGGTGGCAAAAACCAGAAACAAAGCCCAGATGGAGAAAGTAAAGGTTAAGTGGAGTTTTTTTGTTTTTTTTTGTTTTTGTTTTTTTTTTAATTGCAGTTGGCCATCATATGTTTACATAGGAAGCAAAGTACAATTGGGCCCCTCAGTGAAAGCCAGGAACTGCGGGGTCTTTTCTTGCTCAAGGGTCGCAGAACCTCTCTCATTATTGCTTGTTTCTCTGCTCCACCGCTCCCTGCTTGCGGGCTGATCCCCATGTCCTGAAACCTCCGTCCTGATGCGTTTCCAGTGAGGGCGGGCTGCAGAGAGATTTCGTGTGTGAAATTGGGAGCTCAGAGGGTGAGCAGTAGCCAGTTTTGTAGCTCACACACGCTGCATCTTATCTGAAGGCTCACATTTTTAGTATGAGGCAGCCCCCAGGCAGGTCTGTGACCATTTCTCCTACCTCAGGACCCTCCTTCAGCTTCAGCTGCCATGGTGAAAGGCCCTGCCTTCTGCAGGAAGTCCATACCATCAGGTCAGAGGTGATGAGAACGGACATAGGTCCCAGTTCATGGGAACCCCAGCTTGTCTTTGCTCTCCCTCCCTTTACACCCATCTTCCCTGCCTGCTCCCTGCCCTGCAGGCTCTGAGAGTCAGCATACGGTGTAAACACAGCAACCTTAAAGAGACTGCTTAACTAGCCCCCACAGTTGTGTAAAGTCAGACCCTCTAACAAATCCTGTAATATGCACATATCCATGTACACACACACATATCCCTCCTCGTGGTCCTGCTTCTCCGCATCCTCCCTCACATAACTGATCGTCAGCACCTTCACTGAGCTGAGCTGACAGATCCCTTTCTTTCTGCCAAGATGCCCAGTGGTTATATTTTTTTTTTTTTTGGTATCTAGATCCTCTACTCAAAACTGTATTCCTTGGGGTAATTTCTTGTACTTTTGGTCTTCTGTGTATTAACCTTACTTACTAACGTAGTAAGTTAATTGACACTAGGTATTAGCTGGGAGGCCCTCGGGTGTTGAGGGATGATCCCTGAGTTCCCACCTGGCCCACCTTTATCGCTTGCTGCTCCTCTCCTTGCTCATTGCAGTGCAGCCGCAGTCTTCTTCATGCGGTTCCTTGAATATGTCAGCATCACTTCATGTTTGCCACCTTTTCATATGCTGTTCCCTCTGCCTAGAATGCGCTTCCCCTGGCTCTTCACGTGTCTGCCTTCATTTAATTTTTAAATCTCATCTAAAACGTACCCTGCTTGAAGAGGCCCTCCCAAATCAACACACATTATGTGATAGATGTTGAGACAATCGTTGTAGGAAGGATTCTGAGACTGAAGCCAGGCTTCAGATGAAAGGGTGCTGTGATTGACTAGTGATGTCGACCCCTCACGTGGAACAAAGAGCTGCAGGATCCTTTCTGTGTATTTTCCTTTTTGGGCTTAAAGGATTTTGCCTTAACTAGAACCCTGAATTCTGGCTTTGCTGCTGACCTGCTGTATTGAGTTTTCACTTCGTCACATGACTATCTTGCCTGCCCTTTCTCACCAACAAATCCTGAGAGCTCACAGATCACCGACACATGTGAGCAGTGGTGGGGAGGGGATGGAGGTGGGTGTTCAACAGAGAAATGTGAATATGCAGTGAGACTTGGAGTTTTTTGAGGAAGCAAGAAAATTTTACTGCCTTTTTTTTTTTTTTTTGAAGAAATAATGGTCTCTCACCTACATTTCTAAGCAAATATTTATATGACAAAACTATTAAAGTTGGCTTTAAAAAATCCGAAAAAAGAAGAAGAGTCTATATGGGAACACCTTCTGGCTGGCTCATTTTGTGCGGGTACAATAAGGAATCAAGAAACTGGGTCTCTCTCTGGG
This sequence comes from Camelus ferus, assembly GCF_009834535.1. Taxonomy (NCBI): domain Eukaryota; kingdom Metazoa; phylum Chordata; class Mammalia; order Artiodactyla; family Camelidae; genus Camelus; species Camelus ferus. Next base: position 112,020,181 of record NC_045698.1, read on the forward strand.
TCGTGCATGTCCGTTAGCCTCTCAGGACATCAGCTTTCTAATCGGTAGGAGACAGACTGTGTGCTTCCACTAAGATTCAGTGTGAAACTTCTTACAATGAAAATGTTGGCAAGTTGGAAAGGCTGTAGAAAGTGGTGAAATTAAAGGGCAGGAAAAGAGGTTCTCTGGGGAAAACAGTGGGCTTGCTGGCTGCTGACGCAGGGCTGCAGCGTCGCTTCAGGGAAGGCATGGGATCTTCGTCTCTTTTCCCTGGTGTCTCTCCGGTTTTGATCTGTGACTTCAAATTAGTGTGTGAATGACAAGACACTACACGGAAGCATTAGGTGCTTTTGTGGGCAGCCTTCATGTGTCCAGGGCAGGAGAGAGGGCAGGGCTGGGGATCACTCGGGGTCCAGAGAGACACTGCTGCTGCCACCTGCCCCTTGGGGAGCCCAGCGGCAGGCTGGGGAGTTACATGACTCCAGGCAGGTCTGATCAATAAAGGGCAGCCTTCCTGTAGCAGCGCAGCGTGGCAGCAGGGCCGTTGGTGGATCACGTGCCCCTTCCCCAGACACCGTGGAGTTTGGAGCAGGCAATTAGGGCTTGGGGACAGCTTTTCTTGGAGGTCGAAGAGCTGACAGATGAGCAGAGAGCTTTCTGCTCTTCTACCCCTGTGTGGGCGTGGAAGACTTTTAGCCCACTTACCTTGGGTATTAGCCTTTCCTGGATTGTAACAAAAAAATCATAGAAAGACTTAGGAGCAGAAGCATGGGGAAATTCAGAGACATTTTCTTATTAATAATAACAGCCCCTGATTTTTATTGTTTGTTTGATTCTTTGATTAACACCACCTCTCTGCACTGTAGCTCCACGGCCACAGAAACAGTAAGTGTGTTCACACACCTCTATGTCCAAAGCATCTTGTATTCAATATATATTTACAGAATAAATGAATCAACTGTTTTTTTTTTTTTTTGCATGATAGGCACCATGCTGGAGATTTCACATAGATTTTCTTGTTCAATCCAGACAATGACTCTGTAAGATAAGTACTATTATTACCCCCATTTAATCGACAAATCCAGAAGAGGTTGCTTGAGTTAAAGTAACTTGCTTAAAGTCAGCCAGGAAGCGTCTGTGTTGTTACAGGAGGCACCTTGGTTTTATGGTTATTAGAGCAGGGTTTCTTAACCATGACAATACTGACATTTTGGGTCAGATAATTCATTGTTGTAGGGCACTGTCCTGTGCACTATAGAGTATTAGTGGCACCTCTACCCACTAAAAGCCAGTAACACATGCCATCCTTCCTATTTATGACAATTAAAAATGTCTCCGCAAATGACAAATGCTGGAGAGGCTGTGGAGAAAAGGGAACCCTCCTATACTGCTGGTGGGAATGTGGTTTGGTGCAGCCACTGTGGAAAACAGTATGGAGATTCCTCAAAAGATTAGGAATAGACTTACCATATGACCCAGGAATCCCACTCCTGGGCATATATCCAGAAGGAACCCTACTTCAAAAAGACACCCGCACCCCAGTGTTAATTGCAGCACTATTTACAATAGCCAAGACATGGAAACAGCCTGAATGTCCATCAACAGATGACTGGATAAAGAAGAGGTGGTATATTTATACAGTGGAATACTATTCAGCCATAAAAACTGACAATATAATGCCATTTACAGCAACATGGATGCTCCTGGAGATTGTTATTCCAAGTGAAGTAAGCCAGAAAGAGAAAGAAAAATTCCATATGAGATTGCTCATATGTGGAATCTTAAAAAAAAAAAAAAAAAGAACATAAATACAAAAGAGAAACAGACTCATAGACATAGAATACAAACTTGCGGTTGCCAAGGGGGAGGTGGGTGGGAAGGGACAGACTGGGAGTTCAAAATTTGTAGATACTGACAGGCACATGTAGAATAGATAAACAAGATTATACTGTATAGCACAGGGAAATATATACAAGATCTTGTGGTAGCTCACAGCAAAAAAGAATGTGACAATATATGTATGTTCATGTATAACTGAAAAATTGTGCTCTACACTGGAATTTGACACAGCATTGTAAAATGACTATAACTCAATTAAAAAAAGTTAAAAAAAAGTCTGTAGATATTGTCGGTGTCCCCTTGGGGGGGGGGAAATCACCCCTGGTTGAGAGCCACTGCACTAAAGTCAAGTCTGGGCTGAGCTGAAAGATGGTCTGTTTTACCTGCCCTTCACAGTGTGTTTTAGTAATGTGTATAGCTTACACTTACTGAAGGTGAAAATGTTGCAAGAGTGAAGCTTTAATGGGGTCTTTTGAAAAGCTACTTGGGTTTATGTGTGTGTGAGCAAGGGGAGCTCAGTTAGGAGTTGGGTCATGGGCCTGGAGCCCCAACATGACCTCTTTGGTTATAAACTGGGCAGTTCAGCCAGGAACCTAGAAGAAGGGGGAGGACCCAAAGTGTCTGGGAGGTTTCTTCTGAGAGTCGCATTAGGACTGACAGAAAATTACATCTGTCCTGGAGGGATGGTTGAAGGCAGCCTAATGTGTGGGAAGAGCAAAGGCGTGTGAGTGTTCATGGACAAGTCATTTAATTCTTCTGAGCTTGTTTTCTCATCTGCACAATCAGGGATTCTGGGAAGACTGGCTTGGATGATGGTCAGTTTTGAGGCACCCAGGCTGACAGTGGCTCTTACCTGGTGTGTGTGTGTGTGTGTGTGTGTGTGTGTGTGTGTATGTCTGTGTTGTCTGTGTGTCTGTATGTGTGTGAAGACAAAAGTGACAGACCAACCCAAATTTTCCCAGGGATAACATCTTTATTTCCGTTCTGTCCTTATAATTCATAACCTGCATCAAGCATTTTTTATGTGCCAAACACTATTCTGAGAGTTTCAAATGTATTAGTTTACTTAATCCTTATAATCCCTGATAAACACGGCCATGTAGGAATGCCTGGCTAGCTGATCACAGAAGTGGATTCTAATATCTTTCCCTTGTCGACATTGTTTAGAGTACTCTGTTGAAGTTCTAATTATCAATGAACTCAGGAAAAAAACCCAATTTTTATTCCTGTTGGCTGTATATGGAATTTTGAGACTCAAGATATTTTTTATTCCATAAAATATGTATGATAGGATAGTTTCAAAATTATTCTTAAAGCAAATTGGGATCTTCCTGCTGATGGGGGAAGCAAAATAATTTTATGTGATGCTCCCATAGAATAATACATATTGCATAATTTTCCTATTGAGAAGAATGATGTTTTCCAGATGCAGTCATATATAAACCTAATTATGAAATGTCCACCAGGGTATAATTTAAATTAATCTATTCTCCTTTTTTAGAAATGCATTCCTTCCACAGTGAGATATTTTATTTATACTTTAGAAAACTATATGATTTGAATTTTTAACTGTCATGCCTGATTCCTCAAAGGAAGGCAATTAGTCTTTGGAACTTCTTTCATTTGTTGTAGTAGATCTCCTGTTCATTAAAAATTCTGCTCAGTTCTTCCAATTCTTTGTCTCTGGATGGCCCATAATCCAGGTAGGGATAGTAGTATTCACAGACCTATATTCTAAACTTGTCCCTTCTACCATTTTGCTTAAAGCAGTAGTTTATAAACTATGTCTTGTCGCTATCAATAAATATTTTGAGCATGCATCTCTAATGTATGCACAATTGTTGTAAATTATATATGTTAATTTCTTGCTGTATATTAATATTAGTAAAGTTCCACGTATTTCTGTTTTTTAAAACAAAAATAAGGGTAAATACAAACTAATGTTTTCACATCCATTTGAGTCATTTCCCACACATTCCATTTGAGAGTCCATGGCAGTAGAGAATAAAAAGAAGTCTTTTTTTTCTTATCTGCTAAGTGAGAGATATTATCCATCCTGCTTCTCTCACAGAGATGTCAAGAGAACCAAATGAAATAATAGTGATAATAATAACTGTATCAATTAGCTATTGCCGTGTAACAAACCATCTCAAAAGTCAGTGTTTTAACATAGTAATTATTTATTAGCTCATGATTCAGTGGTTCAGCAATTTGGACTGGCTTCTTCTGCTACTCTTAACTAGGCTTATTCTTGTGGTGACATGTCATCTGGTGGCTCAGGAGAGGCTCAATGATCCAGGATGGCTTCATTCAAATATCTGGGGGTTAGTGTTGGCTGTTTGTTGGGCCTCCATGTGGTCTCTTATCCCTGAGTAGACTAGCTTCGGCTTCTACATATGGTGAGGAAATTATTTTAAGAAGAGAACATAAGGGGCAAATCCTCTTGAGGACTACACATAGAACTGATACGTTACTTCTGCTGCTGATCAAAGCAAGTCACAAATCCAGTTCATATTCAAGGGGTGGAGAGAAAGACTTTCTTGATGGGAGTTTTAGAGTACCTGAAGCTGGGTTATTTTAATTATTCCTCCACATAAACTTAAACTATATTGATGTATTAAAATGTTCTTAATAGTTTGGTTGTCTCTCTGGGTTAAAAGGCTTCATTTGGAGGATTTACCATGAGTTTTCAGCTATGTTTTGCTGGAAGTTTCATTCTTATTTGTACCACACTATTAGAAATTTTAAAACCATAAATAATTACTTGACAGTTGGTGAGACTGAAGCCTGGGGATGTTTGTTATTATGATTATTTAAGCCTCACATACTCCCCCAAGGATCTGAGTAGGCTTATAATAGAAAATACAAATAAAATAGAAGTGAATATATGGATAGAAGTTTTTCATTTTTGTTTTTTGAGGGAAGATGGAAAGAGAAATCACTGGAAGAGGAATGATTGACTCAAAAAATCCAGGCTGAGGAAAGCTCTTGCACTTGGGCACAAGTATAGGTTCCAGCTTTCTAGTCATTGAGGCAGAAGGAGAATATCTACATAGCTCTTATTATAAGACACAACCTCTTTTATTTTCTAAAATGAAACTCAGAGGAATTTGTCTTGCCGTTATTTACACCAGGAGCATCATCATAGCTTGATTGCTGCTGTTATTATGAGATGTTTTACGTATTGCTGGCTGCTTCTTAAGCCAACCTACCATGAGAGTGAATTATGCTGAGAGTAATAAATAAGAAACTATAAAACTCTTGGGAAAATTTTAAAAAGAAAGCAAGTAAAACTTACAGTTATTGAAATAAAAATTTAATAGGTGGATCATATTGCAGATTAGATGCAATTAAAGAGAAAATTAGTGGATTGGAAGATAAACCAGAAGAACTTACATAGACTGCAACACAGAAACAAAGAAATAGAAAATGTTAAGAGAAATGGAGGGTAAAGAGAGTATAAACTATGTCTAAACAGTTTCAGAAGAAGAGAGTAGGAGAGGAGGCAATATCTGAGGACATGATAACTAATAAAATTCTAGAGTTAATAAAAGACATGAATTCTCAAGTTAAAAGCATGTCAAATAGGATAAATAAAAACAAATATATAACTAAATACATAATAGCAAAACAAATTTTAAAAGAAAACAGAAAAACCCCAACCCAGATTACCTATTCATTTAGTTACAAATGAAAGATAATTAATGAGGACTGAATTTCAGAAGCAACAATGGAATCCCAAATGATAGCTAGAATTTTATATCCAATTAAACTATCTTTCAAGAATGGTTGGGAAAAAAAAACCTTGCAAACAGACAAACAAAACCTAAGTGTTTATAAGCTACCAATGATTCCTAGTAAAATCACTTATAAAGGATAGACTTCAGAAAGGAGGAAAATAATCTTATATAAAAAAAAGACATAAAAATGCAATTTAAAAGAAGGCAAGAAAGGAGAAAAAAGGAGACCTACACATATGGAAATAGAAAGCATAAACTAAGATAGTAGAAAAAAAAATCCAAATATAATTGGTAATAGTTTAAATATAAATGGAAAAAGTGATCTGTTTAAATGTTTTAGGGCTTGGTTAAAGAAAAACAGCACTCAAAACAAAGCAAAACCCAGCTATATATTGTTGAAGAGCTTGGTCTAAAATTATGAAGACTTAAAAAGATTGAAGATAAAAGGATAGGAAAAGATGTACCAAGCAAGAAAGATTGTGTAGCTATGTTAATTAACATCTGACAAAATAGGGTTTTAAGGCAAAAGCATTACTGGAGATAAAGGGAGTTACCATTTAGATGAAAATATTTTAACTCACCAGAGAAAGATAAAATTCTAAAATTTATGTGCACCTTCAAATTATGTAAAGTAAAAACTGAAAAAATGGCAAAGAGAAAATGACAAATATCATAGAGGGAACTTTAACATAACTTTTCTCTCAAAAACTGGCAGATCAAACAGATAACGCATTGGTAAGGATAAGGAATATTTGAATAACACCATTAAGAACATCGATCTAAGTATCATATAGAATACTGTCATCTAACAATGAGAAGATACTCACTGTTAAGGATACATGTAACAGTTATGAAAATTGATGCTTTACTAGACCATAAACATGTCTTAACAAATTTGAAAGAATCAGCATCAAAAAAAAAAAAATCAACAACATATGGATACTGGCTCATATAGACCCTATTCTCTTACCATAATAAGAGATAACAAAATGAATTCTCCCGCCAAAGTACCTTATGTATAGAAGCTAAAAGAAAAAAAATTCTAACTCACGTGTCAAAGGTAATTTATAGTGGGAATTAGAAAATCCTTGGATCTGAACAATAACAAAAACGTGATGTATTAAAAGTTGTGAGATATAAGAAGGAGGTGCTAGAGGCAAGTTCAAAGCTATATTTGCTTATGATAGAAAAGAAGAAAGGTTAAAAATTAGTAAGCAGGCATCTCTTTTAAGTTAGAAAAACAATAACAGTAAAAATAAAATTCAAGTAAGGAACTAGTAAAGATAATAAAGAAATTAGTGTCGGAGGAAGCTTTGAACTTTTTCAGATGCTAACCGTGATTGTCATTAATGCTATTCACCAAATATTTCTGCTTCTAGGTAAATGAGGTAGCATTTCCCTGGCCCTTGGAGCTGTGTGCAGTCATGTGATTTGCTTTGGCTGATGAACTGTGCATGGAAGGAATATGCATCATTTTGGGGTGGAAGCTATGGTTATTAGCCCATGATTTACAAAACTGTGTTTCCCTCTGCCATGCCGAACAGCAGTGCTCCAGATGGTGGCTCCCCAGATTAGCCTGATGCTGGAGCAGAGCCCTCAGCCTACCTACGATGGACATGTAATGTGAGTGAGAAATAAAGATCATTGGTTGTGATCTGGCCACTCACTGTTTGTCACAACAGCATAATCTAGTGCAGTGGTTCTCAGCCAGGTGGTGATTTTGCCCCCGAGGAAACATTTGACAATGTCTAGAGACATTTTGGTTGTCACAGCTGGGGCAGGAGAGCGGAGGGTGCCATTAATGTGTGGTGGGTAAACGTCAGGGATGTTGCTAAACATCCTACAATGGATGGGGCAGCCCCACACAACAAAGAATCTAGCAAAAAATATCAGTAGTGCCAATGCTGAGAAGCCCTGATGGACTGTATGTGGTTTGATACAGTAATAAGCAAGTGTTTACCAAATGAAGTGGACTCACACTGATTTTTGGCTTCTGTTCCACTGAAGTATTTACTTAATCTCTCTGACTCTGTTGAGTATGTGCAGATCTCTTTTCTCCCTTCCTTCCAGTGAGGCTTGGTGAAGATGAAGCACAATGATTGGACCAAGAATGTTCACGTAGAGTCGAATCATTGGATGTAGTGATGCAGGCAAAGGTCATGTACTAGTGAGGGATTATCTCTGTCTCCATTTCTGGGTAATTCTTTTCCCTGGAGTCATAAGTCTGCACTCAAATGGTCAGTAGGTCAGACCTACTTCTAGGTCTGTTTGTCTCTCCCTCTTGCCTTTCCTCTTTTTTGCTGCTTCCTCCCATGCAGCCGCAGCAGTGGCATGGCCAGGATCTCGTCTCCAGGAGCAAGCTGAGTTATCTTTCCCCTCTTTCTTCCATGTAGCAGTTAGGTCTGCGGCTGCTGCCCAGACCACAACCCAGGCCAGTTTGAAGCTGGGCATCACAAGCAAAGGTTTTCTCTCGTATTCTGTTGATGCCTGAGTGTATTCATTTTGGAATTGGCAGGTGTGATCCATTGATGGTCTAACTAGGCAGAAACAGTGTTCCATATGGTCCAGTTCAGCCCACTAGAGCTCTCTGCACTGAAGTTTGGAGCCAATGCCTCTGCTAACAGAGTTACTTTGATTTACATCTGCCATTATTCCTTGCTCATATATAACCCTTGAGCTCTCAGTTGACAGAGTGCCTATACTTTGGGGTAGGATTAGGGTATTTTAAGACTCCTTGTCCTTACTATTGTATAATTTCAGGGCAAATAAACCTCATTTCTAATTCTTCAGTAGTTTAATTCTCTATTTTAGCCAGACTAAGTTCATGATTGACCTCCGTGGAGAACTTTTATCCTATTGCTGAATGATGAGTTAGTTATCAGCTAACGCATTTTACTCAGTATTTACAAGGCAATAGTAAGCATTTTAATAAATTATATCATTCAATTCTCAAGAACTCAATTTTAAGCAGATACTATTAAATCCTTACTTAACGCTTGAAGACGGTGGAAAGCAGAGAGTTGATGAAACTTGCTAGTAAGTGGAACAGCTGGCACTGAACGTGCCTTTAGGACTTGGCAGACCGTGCTGTTAACTCCTGTGCCACATTGCTTGTCCGAGGTCTTCGATTGCCACCATCCCATACTTCTTCCAGGTCAGAGGGTGGTGGCCTTCCGAGAGTGGGGCAGTAGATGCAGTAGAGACCCTCTCCCCCCCCCGAGGTAGAACTTGGTGCTACCCCTTCACTCAAGCTTGTGCTGCCTGGGCCTTGGGAACAGCAATTTGAAGCCTCGGGTCTCAGTATGTATCTCCCAGCCTCAGAAGTCACAATGAGAAACTGCCCCAGTGCGGTTTCTGGGCTTGTTTCTCTTACGCTGACGGCAAAGCCTTTGTAGAACCTCAGGGGATATCAGATAGAAAAGCGAGTACATTGGGTTGATTTGGGAAATTGGTGCTGTAAGCTCCTTAGAGTCACAAACCTAATGTTCCCTTAATTAGAGAGGTGGCCCTCCAATCAATATTCTTGCTATTCCTTGCAACGCCGTTCTCCTTGCTTCCCAGCCGGGCTCTCTGGGGATTTTCAGCTGACGACGGTGCAATCCTCCTGGGGCTGTGCAAGGCACAGAGGGGGAGAGGGAGCATCATTTGTTGGCCTGTTATGTGGGGTTGCTAAAGCACAGGATTGCATTCATCAAAGCCAGCACAGTTCCCCGCAGTTTTATATTCGGAATACGTGTTCCAGGGTTCACTTAGGAGTGAGGACGGCAGGATGCAGCAGATACACTGAAGCATTGTCTGGAAATGTTTAAGCATTTTAATTTTTTTTTTTCCTTTTGTTGCAAGAAGAGAATACCCAAAGCTCCAAGTAAGAAACCACACTGTTCCAAGAGCTGAACTCTGCCCAATGTCTGTTACAACTAGTTTGAACTTCGCATGAGTATCTTCTTACCCAATAAAAGAAACTGGGGTGAGAAGAAAGAAAATAACAACACCAGCAATTCTTACTGTTATTTATTGAGTTTCATGCCAGGCACTAAATGATTAATGCATTATCCTATTTAATTTTCACAACCATCCTACAAGGTAGAGTGATGACATCCACATTGTACCTATGAGGAACTGGGGATCAGAGTGGCAGAGTAAATTGTCTGCAGTCCTGCAGGATTTGAACTCTAGTCTCACTCACTCTGAGCCCTTTACCTGAATCATTGGTTTGAATCTGATTTACTTGTTCAAGTGAAATTAGGAATTCCCACTCCAGATTTGATTAATCAGGATTCTCATAATCCTTGCTGCTGGTATGAAATAAACTGATTAGTCTTAAAGCATGGTTGAAACAAGTCACCTAGGCTGTGTTTATAGGGATAATATAATTATAGCAGTTTTCAGGAGTGTTCAGACTCCCCCAAACTAAACATGAGCGAGGAGAGATAAGTCAGGGGCCCCAATTAGCCAGAATGGATCAATTTCACTGGCTGGATGCGTAACTTCCCTGTTCACTTTTCTTGTGTAAACACAGCTGTGATGTACCAGCACATGCCTTGGCTTGCCAGCATCCAGAGGTGAAATAGAAGTTCTTAAAGAGAGTTCTGGAAGTTGTGTTTATCATCTTGTCCCTTGCTGTCTTGCCTTAGGACCATGTATTTATTTGGCATAAAATTGAAAAAGAAAACACAAGCTCAGCTAAATGGTTCCTTTATAACCTAAAGAAAAGACCCTGAGTTGTGACCTCAGAAGAGTTTATATCAATAAAAAGAGTCCCTGAAAACACTTATTCTTCTATAATTTGAGCTGTTTTGCTGCTGTTATTGTTAAAGACTGATTGGCATATAATTTCACTTACTCCCTGTGCTGGGACAGTGAAGAGTCCGATAAACTGTCAGGCTGTCCTCCAAAAGGACTTCGACCAACAAGAAAAACACACGGTTCCTGAAACTTAGTCTTCATTTGGAAATTAGCTAATGACAATTAAAGACAATGTCCAGAGAAGCAGTGAAGAGAAAGGAAAACAAAGGGAAGTAAGTCTGAACAAAGATGAACTCTTACCTTCCAGTTTGAGGGTTTGAAACTGAAATTCCATCGCTATTCACTGAGGACTCTGTTCAGTGTAAAAAATTAAAGTTCTACGTTGGGGATAAAAACATGGCTTTGTTAGCTTTCAGTGCTGGTGCTCAGTGACTGTATACCCTAAGGTAAATGGAGGCTTAGTTTTGTTTATTTAGTTAAAGTAAATAAACTTACTAAAAAAAAATCTTTACACAACCGCGTGATTAAAGAGTTCTTCCTTGGGCTAATGTTAGCATAGGTAAAAAAGGAAACCAAGTAAATATGGAATGACATAGATTTCCTGTGACAATACCGATTGGTAGAGTCAGCTCTGAGAAGGTGACTGAGGCCAAATCTGAGTTTGATTGGTGATGTCTGCCATAGGCATGGGATGGAAGAATAGTGGTAGGCTGTGGAATATTTGATGTCCCTGATGTAAATGAATGATTTGAGCTGTAGCAAAATCTGTGTCTGTCCCCTAGAAAGCTTCTTCATTATTTTACTCTAGTATCTGACAGCATCACCTCTAACTTGCTGCTTGGTCTACATTATTATTAAAAATAAATATTTAAAAGCTAACATGTACTGGATTCAGTACATGCCAGGCAGTACTTGCAGTTTGCACATATTATCTTCTTTATTCCTATTTTTCAGATGAGGCCTGTGAGACTCACTGTCTAGAAACTGACGCCAAGTCCTCTGGGCTGTACAATTTTTCTGCCTCTAACCACTGCATTTTTACGGCACATTCTTTTTGGGCTTCTGGTGAGGTCTTTCATGCCCCTCTTCATTATTTTGGGAGAACATCTCTCTTGAGAAACCAGGGGATTATTGAACAAGAGGAACAAGAGTGTGGAGAACAGAAAATGTAAGGAACAGATCTGTAAAGCTTGGACTGTAATACGTTCCTAGCCTGATTTCCCAGGTCAGGTAAGCCAAAGCATTCTTCAAAAGGCATTGGCCTATTTAGTGAAGGGCCTCCTTTGGGATCCAGTGTATTTCCTAAGATGATGAGGTTGTAAGTATTGCTTTCATTAGGCAGTAACTTAAAGTTTCAAGGGTCACAGAATGGGACTATACTGATGGAAAGTAGTGGCTTTGGTAGGTCCAGGGTATGTGATGCTGCGGTGAAGACAAGTCAGGGTGGTCCTTGAAGAGGGGAACAGTATTCATTCACTTCCTTATTCAATTGCTCATTTATCCAACAAAGACTTATTGAGTACCTGCTTTGCTCTAGGCGTTGTGCCAAGTGCTTCTCTGAGAATATAGGTTCCTGTTTACATGGAGTTTCAGAAGGGAGGAGACTAGTTCTGGAAATAAATGATGTATTTAAAGAGTCTGCTTGAGGTTGTTGAGACTTACACCTTTTCCACTTGGAGAATCTTCTTTCTCCTGGCTTGATATCACTGTTATTACAAACTCCTATCACCATTCTAACTCTAAACAACACAGATGAGACATGAAAATTTCTATGCATCATATTAAGTAAAGAAAGGTCAAGTACAGTATTTTATCTACAGTATGATCATAGCCGTGTCAAAACTATATGAGTGTAACAGGATGACCTAACTGAAAATGTGTCTGAAGATTTTGAAACATTTACGAGGAGAAGCTGAAAAAAAATCCTGTCATTTAAGAGCTGCAAAGATTTTCTGTCTCATAAGAAAGTCAGCTTTCTGAACTTCTCTGGGTCAGACTCGTTCTTTGTTCTAGGAAAATCACTGAATTGTCTTTATGTTACTGAAATGTAAGGCAAGATGCCAGCTGTTGCTTGGGAGGCTTGTGAATTCATAGAGACACCTCTTTGAGAAACCAAATGCTCTGTGTGGTTGTGCACATTTGTTGCCTGTGCCTGAAGACAGCACTGTGGGCTGAGACTGCACTGTGTCCTAACTATGGTCACCTATGTCTGGGGTGGCCTGCGGACAGGGCTGGAGGTCGGGGCTGGACTGGACTTTGATCAGTGAGATCTGGTCCTGCAGACTTTGAGAAATGCTCTGATTCTGGATTATTATTTTCTTACGTTAACTTCATGCTGGGACCAAAGAATGGGGCCACATTCTTGTGAGTGAAGGTAGGGCCTTCTCTGGGAAGAAACGGATTGCCTCTGTCGATCACCCTGGCAAAGAGTGGATCCACTGGGAATAGAGATTATGATCTGGGATGGGAGACACGTCTCCTTGGGGGACATGGCTGTGGGACTTGGATTATATGCATGGGAGATAGGTTTGGCTACACTTCCATTTGAGGCCGGGCTGGGGATTCTGTTTACGTAAGGAGTTCCCAGAGGAAGCATCTGAGCCTGATTCCTGATCTAGAGGTTGTAGTTGTAGTGTAGAGTTGTAGTTTCCTTCTGTTCTTGAAGTATGAAGTCTCACTAGAAGCCAGAGCCTAGTCTCAGTGCTGTTGTGGAGTATCAAGGGAAAGGCTTCTTCAACTTCGGAGTTTCAGCCAAGACAGGAGGCTCACACCTGCTTTCCCTCTGAGTCCAGAGTGTTGGAGCACAGACCTGGGTTTCTGGAACTGCAGCAGAGGCAGGCTGTAGTGAAAGTCTCTTAACTGCCACCTCCCCTTCCCAACCCCTGCCCTGCCCCTATTCTCCTAGACACAAAAGGGGAGGGAACCTTGAAAGGGGGTCCCTAAGACCTAGCAGTCAAGCTGGTAAGGCTTGGAGACCTGCGCAGGCAAACACATTATAAACAGCAAGAAAAAAAGGGATGGAAAATGAATAAAAAAGCGGGGATTCTAGAGAAGTATTTCCATTATTTAATTTCTATGGTTATAATAGTTTTGCAATAAATCAAGACTCCATATTGACCCAATTATTGTGACTCTACCATCCACAAAGTCCCTGTACAACAAAGGGTTAATAGCTGACATTAACTCAGTCACCTAACATCCAATGTAAAAACTAGAGGTGTGTTATCTGCAATGACCTTTCTCACATAAACTTACTAATTGAAATTTTTCCATGTCCCAAGTGGGTGTTTCTTATGTTTTAATTTATACTGAGTCCATTTGTGTAGTTTTGCCAGCGTCAGCAGGGGAGCGTGTTGGTTAGTGAAGGCAGCCAGCCTCAAGAGCTAAAATTACCTAGTTCTTATTCTTGTAAAATGATATCAGCCTTATTTATTCTTTAGTTTACAAAAGACATGTTTGTGATTCTACATTAAAAGTTACCAAAGGTGAATAGTGAAAACTCTCCTTCCCATTGCTCCCTGGCTCTTTAGAGGTGATTATTTACCAATTTCTTGTGTATTTTTTTCCAGAGATAATTTATGCATATACGAGCAAATCCCTGTATCTCTGATGTTCTGCACATTTAAACATTCATCTGCTGAGCATTTTACATGCGTTTGATCTTTCAGCTCTCGTAATATACCTATGAATAGGGATTTAGGTTTAACATCCCCATTCTATAGAGGAAGAAACCGAGACTCAGAGACAGTGGTATGCTGGGCTGTCTCGTACCAGCGTGGGAGAGCCATTTGTTAAATTGTTAGGAATTTCGTGATCTGGTTGACCACAGATTGATAGCTTGAAATTGACCACACTGGGAGTACTGCACTTGCGGAAATTGGCAAATCGACAGATCACATTCCCTGTAGCCAGAGCTGGTTGCTGAAGGTTTGCTACCACACCATTTCCCAGAGAGGTCCAGGGACTTGTTCAAGATCACAGGCTAAAGGTGGCTGAGTCAGAATTTGACCTCAGGCCTCTCTGACTCCAGACTATGTTCTGAGCCAGATTCACACCGTGAAGTAGGAGAAAAATGAACTTGAGCTTCCCACTGCCTGTTCTGGTGACTTCCCAGCCCTTGGACTCTCTGGATCCAGGCTGCATTATGCCAGTCTCCCTCTCTCTCTCTCCCTCTCTCTCTCTCTCTCTCCCTCTCCCTCTCTCCCTCTCTCCCTCTCTCCCTCTCTCCCTCTCTCCCTCTCTCCCTCTCTCCCTCTCTCCCTCTCTCCCTCTCCCTCGCACTTTCATATTCATGGTTAGTGTCTTAAGAGTTGGTTTCCTTCTCATCATAAAACTGACCCAGGCTTACTGCAGACAAGTTGTAAAATAGAGAAATATATGAAGAAGTAAATAGCCATCACTGCAAAAACCAATGCTCAAATTTTGTCATGTACTGACTTTGACCTTTGTGTTTCTGATTGCTTGAACTTGATTCCTCTTTGGTGCCTCTGTTTTGCCTTTGGATGTTTTCCGCTTTGATTTATTATTTGATGTTTCTTAGTACCTTTCACTCTGCTCGTTCACAGAGGATTGCTAGCTGTGACATGGGCTGCAATTAACCCCATTTTAAAGCACTCATGTGTAGCATCAGCATATGTGGTGGGAAAAAACGATGTAGTCAGCTTTATCCTTGAGTCTGGCTCAGTGTGGCAAGAGGCTCATGATGTGAGAGGCATGAGGGAAACAAAACCAGGGGAGGAAATCACCTATTCAGGTTGCCTGATTCACAATCACTGTGATACTCTGTGTCTTTTGAGTGGAATGAGGGCAAAATCACACACACTGTTTACATTGTTATTTCTCTCCCTCTCATTTTTTCCCACCAAGCTCATACACAGTAGTTGAATTTATGTAATTTGAATGTGCAAATGACATACTTTTTCGGGAAAGCAGAGCAGTCAGAGGAGCTAAATAAAACACTTAGCCTTCTGAAACATGAGACATTTGCTCAACATTATTAGTGCGTTGTTAACTTTCGCTGCAGCAGCTAACAGAATATTGTATTTTACCTCTAGAATATGCCTGTAAGACATTTATTTGTTTATGTGTTTGTGTGTATGCTTGCATGTGAATCTCACTCTACATGTAAAACCCCAGTAAGGAATTCTGCATCAGGTAAATGGATCAGAATGTTGAAGAGGAGCCATTTTCTTCTAACATTTCAATAATGAGTAAGTGACATAAAGAAATATGGTCTGTCCCTCGAGGCAGAGCCTGTCCTTGGCTTTGGGCTATGCAAGCCCTGTAGGTTCTGAGCATCAGTGACACGAATTGTGCCAATCTGTTAGAACAGACCCAGCTTCCCAGTGGTTTTGTGACTGTTGCCTGCCTCTGCATCTCTTATAATGAAATGGTCCTTGGACAGCTGGGCTATCAGCAAAAAGCTATGTGGGAAGTGCCCTGCCCAATTAATCAGATGTCATTTGGACCAGATTTCTTTAGCACATTGCTTCATGGTAAACAGCAGAGTATTAATAAACAAAAATCAAAAAGAGACAAAGGAGAAAGACATCACTTTCATGTATACTTGTCTTAAGGCATATTTTTCCATTTCTTAAACTTGAAAAATAACCATCTGGAAAGAATCATATTATAGACAAGGCATGTCATGACATTTACAGCAAATATTTTTGCTGTGGGGTTCAGTATTCTCTCATTGCCCCATCAACTGCCATATAATCAGATACCTATAAAGTATTCAATAAATAGAGGGTTCCTGCAATAAATCAACAGTGCAGGAATAATATGTTTTAAGTGTTCACATTTTCCTTTGTTTATCCTTCTTTTTAAACACACACTTTTGCGTCACAAACCTCCTTAAACGTTTGTCTTTGTTTCTTTGCCTCTCAGCCACCCGGTCTCGGGCAAATGACATTAAACTGCGCCACTGCAGAGAGATCTCTGGCATAAATAAATGTATCAGGAGGTCAAGAGGTCAAGAGCATAAATGAGGCAAAGATTTCAAAGAAATCACCGACCAAATGATTTATAAATCATGGAAAATACAGCTCTGGCCATAAAAGAGAAATTAAATTTATACATCATGAGCTTCAGGATGCTTTGGGTTCTGGTGGGTAACTGGGTTAGAAATGGAAGAGCTTATGTCATCCTGTTGTTGGTTTGGAGCCTTGTTACAGCGGCATTTACCCCAGGACTCTAAATCAGAAGGACTGAGATTAAACTCCCCCGCCCTTCTCTTGTGTCTTCAGAAACGTTTGCTTTTACCTCTGACCTGGAATTCCCACCACACTAGGCTTGACTCTGGGGTGGGGTAAGAATTAATTCATTGTTGGGCAGAATGATAATGCCCGTGAGTGAATACAAGCCTCCTGTCTGTTGTTGAAAGGCTGAGAGTCCTACCTTTGTCTATAGGAAGGCAACAAAGAATTACAGCATCTGCCCTGGCTGGCCAGGGGAGCTGTGGGGCCGAGGGCTTCTGGAACAGAACAGCCAAGCCATCCACAGGAGAGAGTAAAATGAGGCAGTCTCTGTAAAAAGAACAATAATACTTTATGCTATAATGATCTGTAAAGAGAATCTGTCCAGAACTTTTATAGCTTAAAATAATCCTTTCTCCTTTTTGCCGTGTTTTCTTCAAAGACACGACGTTCAATCATTTCTCTTCTCCCCACTCTGCCCCCCCCATTTGCTTTTCTTCTATATTTGGGAAAGTAAGAGATTGGAAACTTCTTGAAATTGTCTATTTATTTTAGGCCTATATGAATTCATGAAATGTACACAATGATCTACACGTAAAACTGAAGTAATTTCATGGGGAACTTGCTGAAAACACACTCAGCTGGGAATGTCACTTCCGAGTTAAACAGATGTGAAGCAGCAAATGACACCACGAGCAGCCATCAGACTTTGGAATTGATTGCTGCTCTTTATGACCTAACCAATGGAGGCTTAAACTCGGGGCTAGTTTTAAAAGTTTTCCTGGAAACAAATTTTGCTAATCCCACTCAATGGAAACAATATGCTGGTCCCTAGCTTGAAATACAGATCTGTGGTGATGACAGAGAAAAACAATACACTGTGTCAACATTGCTTTGCTCTTAAAATCCAAGGTAGGGTTTCAGGGGAGCTCAAAATTTCTTTCCTTCTCTCTTTTCCTTCCTTCCTCCTTCCCTCCTTCCCTCCCTCCCTCCCCTCCTTCCCTCCTCTTCTCTTTCTTTTCCTTTCCTTCTTTCCCTTCTCAAGCTTCTCTCTTTAGCTTTCAGGCATTTGCAGGAACAAACTCTGTTTGGGGTTGGTAAATTTTTGGCTATGTGTTTTTGCTTTTTAAATATATAGGCACTTTTTACTCAAACATTTTGGGGGAAGGAAATGTTAAGATACATTTTTTTTTTCCCCTTTACTCTCCTTTTTCTAGCATTTCTAAACCTAGGTTATATGTGAAAGAAATTTAATCCGCAGCTTGCTCATGCATTTGTATTCAAGTCATCAAAATTGGATTTTGAGTCACTTTGCTTAATGGTAAATCTCTCCAATCCTCTTTTTCTTGGTAATTGGGAAGTTGGGCCTCCTGGGTGGGGCCACAAATCTATGTTGTGTTTGGAATTCAGGCTCCTAAGAATTGGTTGGCACTGTTTTCTTTCTTCATTCATTTTAGAAGGATACTTTATCTTCCTTATCGTGGAAGCACTGTAAATATCCCAATGGGCCATCTCTCCTTGGAATCATTTCTTTTCCCAAAGCTGTATGGACTTCTCTTTAGCTTTTTTTTTTTTTTTTTACATGAAGGAGGAAGCAACTCTAAAAAAAAGAATTGAAATTTTACAAAGATCAGAACATGATACTGCAAACGTTTTTCAGTAATTGTGTCATCATTACTCGATAAAGGATTTGAAAAGGGGGAGTTTAATTCACATCTTAGCAGAAGGATACAAAGTGTATGTTTGGAGAAAACCTGCTAAATTTAAAATTAGGCTAATGATTAGTTTATTTGCATTTTTCAGTGACCCATTAGGATGGTTTTCTGTCGAGCTGAGGTTAGTAGCCTTCTTAATGTCTTCCTTACACCATGGCTCTGCTGTTCTTAGACACAGCTCCGAGTCTCAGAGCTGGGATTTCATGGAGTTGGGTCTGTTGGGCTAAGAAAGAGGAGAGAAAAATCTCTGCTGTTACCGAAAGAAATTGCTGACTTTGTTACATTTAAAAATTTTATTTGTTTTCGTGGAACTGAGCAACGTGTAATGCCATATTTGCCTTTTCCGGTCCACTGGCTTTTGATCACCGTCATGGCTTTTTTAGCACATGATGTTTTGTTTGTGCCGATAAACGAAGTTATAATCTTGAACATGCAAATGGAGAGGGGGCTGAGGTGTCCTGGAAACAGGCTGTGTTTTGAGGATGGTCTGTTAATACATGGCTGCTAGGCAATGTATAAGATAGTGGATGACGGGCAGGGTGACAGTATGGTGAGAGTCTGAGTACAGAGTAAGGGAGACAGTAATTCAGAAACACTAGTCTGATTAGGGAAAAAAAAAAACCCACAAATATTTCTCACTGGTTCTAACATGGAATTTCTTGAATAGCACTCTCTGGTTTAAGTGATATCAGATAAAATTCCTCAAGGCCTGTTTTAAAGAATGGAAAAGACTATTTTATTTAGTTCATGGATAGAGACTGTAATGTAAGAGTTCTTGACATTTTATGTTTTCTTTTGTTGTCTGAATATCTGCTTCTTCGATTTCCCTTTGTCCCACTGACAATCTAATTTGTAGTGGAAGTGATTGGGAGCATGGTTTCTGCAATTCAGAGTTCAGATCCTACCTCAGGTACAAACTAACTGTGATTGTATGTAAGCTACCTAACCGCTCCTTGCCTCAGTTTTCTATCTGTAAAATGGTCAAAACTGTAATTAATACTCACCATGTAGAGTCACGGTGAGATTCAAACATGTGAAGGCAGCAGCGTTCTTGGCACGGAGTTAACACGTACTGAACACAACTGTCACTGCTGAGCACACAGCTTTTACATAATTTAAGGCAACCTGGACTGGCCTATGCTCACATGATTGTAACCTGGTTATATGTGAACAACTAAAAGATCTAAAATGAATGGAGGCTCTGAGACCCCCCGCCGCCACCAAAGGCAAACTGAAAGTGAAGCATTTGGTTATATATTGGGTAGTACCTGAGTAAGCAGGATTATTTTATGGTTGGAACATGTGGAGTGAAAATCTGATACTGAGGGAAGAACACCGGATTGTAAATTGGAAAATGTTGCCATTAAAAGAAAAAAAAAGAAAAACCACGCCCAACATGTGTGACCTTGGGCTTATCACGTGTCCTCCTTGACTCTCATCAGCCAAATGGGAATAGGAGTGACGGGACCCCCTCTGTGTGTTTCCCGGGGTTGTTATAGGATCCGAGTAGGAGCGTGGAAAGATGAATGTGCTGTTTAGGCTGGAGGTGATGCAGGTTGAATGACAGAGCAGGTTCTTGCCCATCAATCCTGCGCTTCGCCGTCGCTGTTACTGCTCCGAGACGGGATGCTGGAGGATGGCCCGACTGCAAATTCCAGGGCACGCTCACGGCCTGCTGATTGCAGTGGCGCCTGCTGTGGAAAAGAAGCTGGGGTGCATTTTTATGTGTCAATTCCAGGCAGAGAGTTTTCGCTTTGAAAACCAGGACGCTTTCCTGGGTGAAATGGGACAAATGCTTAGACCCGCGAATCTTCCAAAACAGCATCCAAGTGGTGGAAGCGTTTTCCCCTTTGACGTCTGAATGATACCTAGTCATTTTGTGAGTCTATTCCTTAGTCAGAGTCGCAGAGTTCAGCAGCCACCCCCTACCGCCCTGGCAAAGGCAGTTTCCGAAAATGCCAGAACAGAGAGGAGTTAATGCACAGTGTAGAAGAGGAAAGGCCAGGGAGCCCAGATCCAAGCCAGGAGAGCGTTCTCAACAACGAGAGAGAGGGAGAAAGTATGCGTGCACGCACATTGCCGAGTGAGGAGGACCAGAAATTGCGTTTACACCGCCAATCCAGATGCAGAGATAAGAGGAGGGGGCCCGGTGGGGGCCCTAATCCATCACTCCGCCTGGCACGGGCAGGAGAGTCACGAGCCTGGCACCAGCCGCTGTGCTGCGGGGCCGCCTCCCCGCCTTGGGCGGCAGAAGGGCTGCAGGCTGAGCCGTGACGTCCTGGGCCTGTGCTCCTCAACAGATGGCACTGTAAATCTGAAATATTCCACAGGAGGAAGACAAATGGGACTCAGCCGACAAGGCTCGGAGCCTGGCATACGGAGTGAAATAAACAGAGGCCCAGCGTCCTTATGGGGCCGTTCCTTCCTCCTGCTCTTAAATATCACACTTCTGAAGTCATCTCCCACTGGAACTCCCAGCCGCTGAACAGGCTCATAAACACACTTCTCTCTGGGCAGAGGGGTACTGAGAACCAAGGTGGGTGCCCTGATGATTCCAGCCCACAGTGAGGTGTGGGGATTGGACTTTTGAATGATTCCACACCAGACCCCACTCTCGTCAATGACTCTGTGCCCTGACCACCCCCCAAGCCCAGTAATATTCTGTTTCCCCCATCATTGAGGTACAAACAATCCCTTCTCTAATCTCAGACATTCCCTGACGGCATGCTGTATACAAAGCACTATCATTCATTCACTCACTAGTCATTTATTCCTCTAATGAGCACCTCCCTTTTTTTTTTTCTCCCACACACTGTGTTTGTGACTGAGGCCACAGAGGTGAATGACGGTAACTTGCCCTGAAGAAGTTCTGGTTCAGGGTCATGGATAGATACTAAGCAGGCTTACAGAACAAAATAAAATGGTTAAAGGGCTCACTCTGCCCTTGAACACAGAGAGAAACTCTTCAGATACTGGTAATATTTGGAGTCCAGTAGTATCCTACCATTGTTTTAATGAGTCCATTTATGACAGCTTTCAACTGGGGTGTTTCAGAATCTCTGGTTTGAGGCTCATGGATGTAGTTTAAAAATATTAAAAATGTTTAAAAATATTAATAATGTTTATACATATATTTTATATGCATACAGAAGATAAAATTCATCTCTTACTGGTGATGCTACTGCTCTGCCCACCTCCTTGAAGGCCAGCTGCTCCGTTGCCTCTGGGTCTTCCTGCACTCTCTTCCAATTTCAGTGAGGGCTCTGCCCCTGCTACTTTAATGGGGTCTTTTTGAAGGCTCTCAGGCATCAACATAAAAGGCTTTTCTCTAGGGAGGCAGGATGGTGCAGTGGCAAAGGACTCTGGAGCAGGCCTGCCAGGATCAAAATTTGAATCTGCTAATTGCTAGCTATGTGATCTTGGGCAAATTCCTTAACCTCTCTGTTAATCTGTTTCCTCATTAAAAAAATGAGGGTTGAAGACACAGAATGAACCTAAATGTCCATTGACAGATGACTGGATAAAGAAGATGTAGTGTATTTATACAATGGAATACTACTTGGCCATAAAAAAGAATAAAATAATGACATTTGCATCAACATGGATGGACCTAGAGGTTGTCATACTAAGTGAACTAAGTCAGAAAGAGAAAGACAAATACCATATGATATCACTTATATGTGGAATCTAAAAAAAAATACACAAATGAACTTATTTACAAAACAGAGAAAGACTCACAGACACAGAAAACAAATTTATGGTTACTGGGGTGGGGTGGGGAAAGGGGGTGGGGAGGGATAAACTAGGAGTTTGAGATTTGTAGGTACTAACTACTGTATATAAAATAGATAAACAAGGTCCTACTGTAGAGCACAGGGAACTATATTCAAAACCTCATAATGGCCTATAATGAAAAAGAGTATGAAAAGGGATGTACATATATATATGTGTGTGTGTGTGTGTGTGTGTGTGTGTATAAAATGTGGGTGTATGTACATGTATAAACGAATCTCTGTGCTATCCACCAAAAATCGACACCACCTTATAAATCAACTACACTTCAATAAAAAAATGTGGGTTGTTACGATAGCTATTTCATAAGATTGTTAGGTTTAAATAAGAAAATATATAGGAAGTATTTAGAGTAGCACTCAATAAATATTAGTTTTTACTCTTCCCTCTCATATCTAAGTTGACTCACTCCTGTTATTCTGGTACGTTCTTTTTAGGTTTCCATCATAGCTTTTACCACATTTGTGTATGGTAATTATGTAAGACAATTCTGTATTTATTTATTTGTTTAATATCTGTCTTCCCCAGTCCAACGTGAGCTCCACAAGGCTCTTGAATTTACCAAAGTATCCCCAGCACTTAGTATGACCTGGAGGTAGTAATTATTCAATAAATACTTGTTGAACAAGGGAGGGAATAAACAAACCAAGGCAAACTCAACGAAAACATTCTTGGATGATGGGGATTTATGGAAGATAAAATGAGGAAGTTCTGTAGTGGATATGAATTTTCTTTTAAAAAAAGTTGTGGCTTGATCTTGGAAGTATGCGGCTTGGAAATCATTCTGTCCTGGTTTCCTAACAATGGCGAGTTCTGAGTTCTGAGCCAGACAGAAGTTCACCAATTTTCTCATGTTGTCATGGGCTTCTAGAGATATTCTGCTGGGACAGTTGTGAAATATAGCATGTCTCCAAAGGGAAAATGATATCTGTGTCTTTTTCAGATACAGGTAGGAAGGTTTCATTGAATCTTCCTAATGAAAATCAATCACCTAAAAGTTAAATTAAGTTGATGCAACTAACTATTCAATTCAACTTGCTTATTAGCAAAAGCAACCAATCTGCCACTGGAATCCCTGTTGCTAAGCTGCCTCAAGAAACAAATTGATTAATGGATTTTCTTTTTCCTAAAGGCCTTTCAAGTAAGCAGGTCAAGTAGCTCCGATTTCATTAGGGCCCCTCTAGTCAGCGATAACTGTGCAATTTGGTTCCAAACACCCAATTTATTGATTGGCCCAGGCCCCACAGAATTGATTGTGTTGGGGGGATTTTAGTAGCCTGTGCATTGTCCTTAAGTATCCTTAAGGCATTTTGGGTCAGGAAGGGAGGAGGAGGCTCTGCTGAGGAGCAAACATTTGCCCATTTCATTCAGTGAAATGAAGCACTGGGGCCAGCAACGCCCCCCTTTCATCCTGTGCTCTTAAAACCACAATATAGGTTAAATTTGTGGATTAATATCAGTATTTTTTAATAAGGACTTCTTAAACAGAGAATTGGAAACCAGCAAGATACAGTCATACACTACTGAGAGATTTGGAAATAACAAAGGAGAAGGTGAAACCCTAAGGCTGACATTTGATACGGAAACGTTTATTTTTGATAACTGACACCTCCCTTTCTAAACTTAGTCAAGTCTTCAACTGACTGCTTCATTTTGGTACCTGCAGGACTTTAAGGGGTTACAACATTAGGACAGTAAAACTAAAGATGAAATATATTTATTTATTTACATATATCCATCTCTGTATCTGTGTCTCTTTTCTAAGTTTATACCTGTGTCTGTGTTTCCGTATCATCTCCCTGTATATAATTGTGGCTCATATTGTGAAACAGTATAGTAGGTGTATATAAAATGCACTTATTTTTATACATGGTAGCAGAGGAATTGAAACTGGGAAGAGAGCTCAAAGACTAGTGGTGGAAAAGAGGACCGAGGAAGTAAGGGTGGTTGAGGAAACCTGAGGTTCCACAACAAAAGGTATACAACGTAGGTGATACCTGGAGAATCCAGAGGAACTTAACTGCATAAGATAAATCAGTATCTGAAGCAGTTTCAGAAATTAGTTTTTTTCTCGATTTCTAGGTATAGTTCAAAGTCAATAAAAGAAAATTACTAAGGTAGCTTTCTTTAAAGAATTGATAGTGTCAAATGCAGTTTTTAAAAGCTGAAACGGATCTTAGATATTGAATTTTTAGACTTAAAAAATTTTTTTAGAGATTTTAATGGTTTTAGATTTATGAAGTTGCAAGAATTACACAGAGTTCCTATATAGTCGGCACTGTTTCCCCTGTTACTAGCATTAGTGGAATACATTTGTCACAAGGAATGAACCAATTTTAACACAAAAACGTCTCATTTTGCAGACAAGGAAACTGAGTCGCAGGAAATCAAATGATTTGCTCCTGGCCATGGCAAGGGGAGAACCAGGACCCAGTTTCCTTAACTGTCAGCCAAGGGCTTTTTCTACTAAACTGCTTTTTTCTGTCTTGTGATTTTGTACTTCCCTCTGTTACTGCTGATGAATCCTTAGAAACAAACTTGGTTCGGAAATTGAAGGTGTGAAGTAGATAAAAGCAGAGCTGGTCTGGATGACGTCTGCCCCATCCCTCGGGGACACCTGAGACATCTTTGAGTAACTCTTAGAGCTCCGAGGAGGATGGTTTGGCAACAGCTCTGCAGTTCGATGGCAGAACTTGTCACAAGTTAACCATCTGGCACCATCTGCCCCGTGCGGCTCGAGCTGGGGCTGTAACTGACTGAATCAGGAGCCAGCATGAGAAGGGAGGTGAGTCAGGTACCCAGCTCACAGGTGGGATGTGCTGTTCCGTAAGAAGCATTGCTTAACCCTTTGAGGCGAATTAAAGAACCGGAGAGTCAAATAACCATATCTGAGTTCATACAAATCTCCTAATTGCATCTACAGTATTGTGTGTTCTAGGGATAAAGGGAAGATTGTCTCAGAGGATGTATTTGGGTCCTCTGTTGCGTATCCATTTTCCCTGCTTTCTCCATTCCTAGAAAAAAATTCTCCTTCCTTAATTTTTTCCTTTTACCAGTGTGGGCTGGGAAAAAAGGGAATTAATAAGAGGTAAAAAAAAAAAAAGAAAAAGCAAAATGAAAAAGAGACATTATATAAGAGCCTAAAGCTACAACCCAGAATCAGAAAAAATTGGGTTGAATGCCCAGTGTTGCCGTATATTAACTGTGTGATTCTGAGGGACCCCCTCAATCGCTTTGTGACTCGGTTTCCTCATTGGTAAAACAGGAATGAGACTCACGGTAAATTTTTCACTAAATTGCTGAGAGAATTAAATGAGGTGATGCATCTAAACAGTTTTGCCCCAGGCCTGGGACATTCTCAGGACCTGATAAACATTGGTCCTTATTTTCGCTAGTACTACAACTGTCTGTATTATTGTCGAGAGGGGAATAAATGCAAGGGAATGCGTAGGCAGCTTTTCCGAGGGCATTTAATCGATCTTTTGCTTTTAGTAACCTTCCTTAGAATGCTCACCTTTTCCTAAGTGCTTGCTTTTTCCTTTGAGTTTTTTGGATGATGATTATTTAATAATAATAATACATGCTCACATTCATGGTGACATTGTTAAAGTTGAAATGACTTAGTTTTATTTATTTTTTTAAACAGTCTCATGGCCTCCTGACAGATACCTGGGCTACAGGGTTTTTTTTTTTTTTAATGAAATATTTGACTATTCACAATTGTCTTGAATCAGTCATTTATTCAACGAGTTTGTTTTGTGTTGAGTGCCTATTACATGCCAGCACTGTTCTGGTCACTTGGGACACACAAAACAAAGATCCATGCATGCCGTGAGGACTGGCTGAACCTAAGATAACATAGCAGTAAGTTATATTGTATGTTAGAAGGTGGTAAGTGCCATGGAAAAAGTAGGAGAGTTGGGAGCACACAGGCCGGGTGTGGTTTTGTTTCATTTTTACTCATCAGACGTGACCCTCTCTAAGCAGTCTGTGAACTCCGTAGGGCAGGCCCTAGTGTCTGGGGAAGGAGACTAGATGCTGAACTACTCTTTCTAATTCTCTGTTCTGTTGCCTGCCAGTGGGTCAGCTTTCCCTGTCCCAGCAGCCTGACCCCTACCTACTACCAATTCCAGCAGATCAGTTTTTTTTTTTTTTTTTTTTTTTTTTGTGGACAGGCCAGAAACAGGTCCATCTAATTACTCCCGCCCACAACCCAGCCAGAGGCAGATGAAAAGTGACATTCCAGAGTGTGAGCAATTCCTCTCCTCCCTGTGGTTTTCTAGGATTATGGGCAAACGAGGGAACTCCATCTGGATGTTAGACGGAGGCCCCTGAGTTTTCTAGCCCCTCTTGTAGGAATTCCAGCTTTCATTCCCAGGTGAGCTGCCAGAACACTCAAGTGCAAGGTGGCATTATCGTTAATCTCCCAGCCAGGGCTTCTGTTCACATGTCCCTGGAACAACCTATTTTCTTATACCAGTTGCCACCTCTTTGATATACTGGACACGTGTCAAAAGAATCAGAGGCCATCCATGTCTTATCTTACATTAGGAGGAGGAGTGTAGAAATGTCCCTTCATTACCAGGACGGTCATGTCAAAAAGAATCGACTTATTGTCAGCATTTCTAACCTAACAATGTTAATGGAGCCTTTAGACATCCCTTCTCCTCATTTGTTTCGTAGATGCCTATCACGGAGACAGTTGCAAGAAGGTTCCCAAGCTCTAGGGAGCCCTGTGTATGTGTATTAAGTGACAGCACTCTGGGATGCTTATTATAAAGGGATACAGGGGTAGGTGGGAGGATTGAGATCTTGGGGAGAAAGTGTGCTTTGGGCAGGGTGCCAAGGTGGTGAGAAACTCCAAGCAAGACTTCAGGCTCCAAGGCTAGCTCTTATGTCTTCCCTCGCCTGTCCTCCCCTCCAAAATTCTCCAACAGTATGTTGGGGAATCCATCTTCACTCAGTAAACATGTAGTGAGGATAGATTTTAAGGCCATTCCCAGTAATGTTTAAGATACCCCTCTCCTTTAATTCATACATGTAGTTCAGTTTTGTTTTTTTTTTTTCCTGAGGCAGAGAAGGAAACTGGGGATGGAACCATTGGCTTGAGAATTTTCTAGGGCCTTCAGAAAGTACCTGGTACTGGGTAAGAGGATGTGCAGGTCAGGTCTGATCTTGGAGGACCAGCTCCCTGCTGACATCCAATGCTGAGCAATAGTCGTGAGATGACAGGTCGCTGTTAGTGCATAAAGCAATGAGCCTTTTCCCCCTATGGAAGTTACACAAATGCCTTGTCCTAACAGCAGGAAACTATTGGAATTTTTCTTGGAAATGCCCGTAGGCTCTTACAGTAAATCTCTTTCATGTATGGGTAATTCACCCTTCTTTCTTGTAAGCACAGTGAATGTGCTCCTTAAGTCTGTCGCCTTAATCACCCCCACTCAAAAGCAGTTGAACTCTGTCCAGTTAGCATGGTTCGGAAAGATGTCACCGTCCAGTGTGCGCAAAGTACTTTCGTGGGCTTTGCGGGGTATCAGCCGTGTGGGGACGTGCTCAGCACCCAAACACCCCTTCTCCGTGGGGGTTCCCGCCTGTGTGAGTCCTGGAGGAAGGCTGTGCTCTGCCTTCCACTTTGACGTTGGAAGCTGTTAGGATCTAGACTTCACCCTCACCAACGCCTGGCAGCTGGAGAGTGGGCTGATGATCTAGGCGCAGCCAGCTGGATGTTCCTGCCTGGGCCTTTGGGTTGTGAGCTGGGATGTAAATTTGGAGGGGGTTATTCATGGTGGTGGCACCTTGTGGCAGTGGCTGCACCTTTCTGCGGTGAAGGCCCCGGTACCTAGCAGTGGCTGTGCCCGCCCTGGGCGTTTCTTTTACACGCAGTCTGGATCACTTGGATATGGCTTGTATGCCTGGTTTTTGAGGTTGGGGGCTGATACTTTGAGTCACCTGACAACCTTCTAAAAGTTAGCCACTTAGGTTGGCCAGGGTTGCGTTCTGACCCTTAGAGAGGCTTTATCTTGTTTAAGTCCTATTTTAGCACTAAGCGTATGGGATGCTGGATACTACTCTCTGCTTTTCATAAAGGACGTTTTTATAAAGCTGACGTTTGGCCAGGTAACTTGCCCATGTTGCCACTAGTAAGTGACAGAATTGAGACTTGAAGTGAGCCTGTGAGACCTGTCAGGGCAGGGCCCAGGTCTTATTTAATGTAATACATCCAGGACCTGGCAAAGGACCAGATTCTCAAGACTATTTGGACTCTGTAATCAGCCTACAGGATACAGTGTTATCTCTGGTAGGAGAGAGACTGTGATCTGCAGTACATCAGGGCCTTTGTGATACCAAAACGTTTGTTGTTTTTCAGGAGAATAGGCTTAGGAAAGCTGGAGCGCAACCACAACCTCACCAGTCTTTCTGTGTAGGTCAGTTTCATATTCACTGTTCCTGAAGATGAGCATAGCGTGGAAGGGCATTGTGGGAAATGGAGACTACGAAGTGGGGAGGGTGGGATGTCATTTAATTAGTTAATTAAGTTCTTAGCGGATGTGCGTAGACTGTCACTCTGTGCGGGCCAGACATCTGACATAACATCTATCTCATTTCGTTCTAACATTTGTTAACCATATGATGTAGGTGCTATTATTGCCCTTAGTTTACAGATAAGGAATCAGAGAAAGTCCAGATTCTTGCCCCAGACTCAGCCAGTAAGCCCCAGCCCCAAGTATGACTGACGTCATGGCTCCTAACCAGTACACCAGTACCAGTGGGGCTTGTTGACATTGGGATCTGGGGTTTGTTGATGATGGTTGACTGCTTTTGAGCACATTGCATTTAAAAAAAAATGTATAGAATTGCTTATGTTACTCCAAGATCATGGCTTTTGAGAGAGATACCCTTCTTCCACTATTTTTATTTTTTTGTGGGAGAAAGTTGAAATTTGGAAGACTTGGCAAAGAGAGTGTTAATGTGCTAACATCAAATGAATTCCATGGATTTTCTATTCATTAAGGCCCATTTCCCTGCACATAACTCACCTCACCTTGGTTATACTACTCCGGGGTGTGCTAGTAAAAGGGGGAAAAACGGGGAAGCCGGCCAGAAAGAGGTGTTTTTGGCTGCAAAAATCAGCTTACACCTACCAACAAAGAAAAACAGAAAGGCTTTGCCAAACAGTAAATATCAAGTTCATTGCCTTAGCCCCAGAAGAAAACGTATTAAGCAGTTTATGATACCTTTTTGAGTCTATGGTCACCTGATACTACTTGGCTGTGAATTTGGGGAACTGCAATTCAGCAGTTGGGAGGTGAATCAAAGCAAAAACTCTGGTCATTTCACAGTTTGGCTGAAGTACTGCAGGATGGCGAAATGTGGGTCCCCTTTGCCTTAGATAATGAAATGTACATTTAGTTATTCATTTACTGTATTAATTTATTAAGTTCCTAACTAGGTACCAGGCAGTCTTTTAGGACTGGGGATAAAGCACTTGCCTAGACTCGCAGTATCCCTCTCTTACAGAACTTGCAGTCCACCCAGGGAAGATGGATAAATTAAGAAAACAGATAAATAATTTCAGAGGGTGATAAGTGACTCGAAGAACCCAAATCAAGTGCTGCAATGGAGGGTGACAGGTGCAGAGGGAATGATTGAGACTGGATGGCCTGGAAGGTCCCCCTGTGGCCTGAATGTTGAGAAAAGCTGGCTGTTCTCAGATCTGGAGCAAAACATTCTGGATAGGAGGCTCAGCAAATGCAAAGGACACCACGGAAATGGAACTTGGTGTGTTAGAGAACCAGAAAGAACTGTGGGGCAGAGCCTAATGAGAGAAGTGCGAGAGAGAGGGTTGAAGTCAGAGGTCAGCAGAGGAGATCGGGAAGGGCCTTCGGTCATGCTGAAGAGTCTGTTCTTTATCCTAAGAGCGATGAGAGGCACATGGGAGTATTCAAGCAAAAGCATTGATACGTCTGACACTGATCGAAGGCTCCTTGGGCAGTCTCAGTAGAGGGCGGTTTGGAGAGGCCTACAGATAAAAGCTGGGAGAAGAGCTGTGTAGTGGTAGCCAGACTACAGAAGTGTCACGATTGCTGGCCAGGAGTGTGTCTGTCCCAAAGTGTGTATTCATAGTGATTTTCAACCCTGGCTGCATATTTGAATCATGTTTGAAACGTCTTAGGAATACAGCTACCTGGGTTTGCTCCCTAAATATTCAGCAGGCCTGGGAAAGGCATCTGTCTTTTAAGAATCAAACAAGAGAAGATTTTGATGCCTAACCGGGGTTGAGAACCACTGGTTTAGAAGTATTTTCACATTCACTACTTCTTTTGATTGTCCCATAATGTGTGAGGTAGCTGTTTTTGCTGCTCCCATTTCATGGACAAGAGCACTGAGACTTGCAGAGAGAAAGTGACTTATTTAAGATTACGTAGTGAGCAGAAGCCAGAATCTAGTTCTGTGTGTGCAAACCCAGTGCTCTTCCTCTCAGCCCACCACGTATCCCTGAAAGTAAAGCAGCAGGTAAATTACTGTCTTTAAAAATCCAAGATGGAGAAGGGTGCTCACCATCAGTGGGCAGCAAACATAATGGAAGTTTGGAGATAAAGTGGGAGCCCGTGGCTGATGGATGAAGTACAGGGGTATCCCTACATGTGCCATTTAGGAGGATGGGTCAGATGGCTTGCAATCTGTAGGCGTGGTAAAAACAGGTTTTGGGAATACATGGCAGAAAGTTGTAAAGGTTTTGTTGTTGTTGTTAAGCACCCATTCTTATTTCTTTCTGGAGAGGGAGAGATGGAGATTACTTCAATTGGCTCTTCTACCAAGATGCTTCGAATTGCTGCGACTCTGCTCCTTTTAAGCTTGATTTTTCCACCTTTCCTTTCTGGAGACACCTCTGCATCTTCTAACAAGTCCCTTTTTTGATGTAGTTGTCCAGAACCATTTTCTATTGCTTTCAACAAATTACTCCTGTTGTTGTTTGATATGGTGAGCACTTAGAGAAGGGGGACTTAAGTAATTGTCCAAATTGGCAAGCCGGCTAATTTGGCATTCGCCCGCCCCACTCTCCACACCCAGTTTCTCCACACCTCTCTCTGGTTTCAGCTCTTGTGAAGATCACTGACTCCTATGGAATGCATGCCTTCCATTTAATTTGCAATGGCATAACTGTCAGCAGGGAGAGACATTGGATACTCAAGAAGGATCATTTCTTGAGTCCATTCTTCATTTAGCAGCCAGAGTGGTGGTTTCCAAATGGAAATCTGATCATGGCATTCCCCTGCTTACAGCTCTTCCGTGGCTTCCTGTTGCGACTAGGATAATGGTGAGCCCATTAAAGTGCCTGCGAGGCCCCAGAAGATGTGTCATTTACCAGGATTCAACCTCATCTTGCCCTGCCTTTGATATATACTCCAGCCACACTTTAGTTTTGTAGGTCCATGTAGGTACAGTGCTCCAGCTACCAAGGGGTGTGTGCACATTCTTTTCCTTCACTCTAAAGACTCTTCCTTTCCAATTTTACCTAGTTATTTTTTCATTACACCTCAGAACTGTATCAGTTCCCCAGATAGGCCTTGTCTGACCATCCTTGCTAGGTTAAGTCCCAGATTTCTCCCCCTCCACCTCTCCAGTTCCCTTCCCAGAGACATCACCCGCATCTCATTTGAAGCACCAATCTCAATTGGCAGCCTCACATTTGTTTTTGTGATCCTTGTGTTTGGTTAATGTTTAGCTCCCCCCCCCCCTTGTCTGTACATTTTGCGGAACGAGGCCCTGATTGTTTTTTGTTTTTTCTTCATCATTGTGGACTGTGTAGCTCATGTTCCAAGTCCACAGCACAGTGCTCGGTGCGTTGTGATAAGAATGATAAAAATAAGAATAAGGCTAACAACAATAGTGGCTACCATTTTCATTCTATGGGCTGTTTTAAGCTCGTCACGTATATTAAATCCCTTAGTCTTTTCAACAACCTTTTGAGGTAACTTCCACCATTACTCTCATTCAAAATATAGGGAAGCAGAGATACCGAGGCTACGTGACTTGATAAAGGTCACACAGCTACAAAGTATTGCAGCTGAGATGAAAAATCTACTCAGTTTGGTTCCAAAGTTGGCATTTTAAACCGTAATGCTGTTTTTCTTTTGTATATAATAAATGTTTGTTGAATGAAGGTATGAATAAAAGAGCACATGACTCCAGAAACCTGTAGTAAAATTCGGGAGGCCTGAGTTGAGTCTCAACTCTGCTTCTGACACTTCTGTGTAATTTCACCCTTGAAGTCCTCCCTTCCCTTCGTGTGTACAAGGGGAAGTGAGACAGACAAGCATTAAGCACAGTCTGCGACTCCAAGCTTGTGTGACTTAAAAGGCTACATCTAGATTCAGCTCTTGGGCTTTGAAAACGTAACACAAAAATGACCAAGGTAGAGAGCTTGTTTCCTAGATCATAAGGGAGTTTAGGGCCTCTGGGAGATGAAACAATAAAAGGAAAGGCCATCTGAATGGCATCTACACCGAACTTCCAGATGAAGCAAACAAAGTTGTAGGCCTTTCTCTGCGAATCATTTCAGGCATCACATGAGGTGGCATTTCGGGGGATAATTATCAACAATCACTTCCTTCTTGAGATATATTCATTATTAGCATCTGTGAATGCCTGCTGGAGAAAGCACTGAGTTAATTTTCCCCTTTCCTAATGTAGTTATGCGAAAGTCTCATTGCATTAATACTTTTGCAATTGTGCTGTAACTGAAGCCTCAGAAAACTGCTCACCAGGGACCCCGAGCCTTGCAAACAAGTCTCCCTGAGCCTGCGTGGAAAATGCAGACGTGCTCCTCTGTTGCTAGTTAAGCTTGCTGAGCCGTACATGCATGCCTCCTACAGCATTTCAGACCCAGGCCCCAGGCCCCGGCCCCCATCCCCACCCCCACCCCCAGAGCTGCCACCAGGGTCCTGTGTGCCTGCTAAACACTTGGCTGTGGCACTTGAGACATTTTATTGAGGCAGCTTTACTGGAAGGATCCAATTACAGGGAATGGCAAGTTAGATTCAGTGCCCTGGTTAACAACGCTGTGGAGAACACTGAGGTTCCTGTAGCCCTTCCTGGCGTGAAAGGAATGAAGCGGGGGAGCGGCGAACAATCCCCTGAGATGGCTGCTGCTTCTGGACGTGAACACTCCAGTGGGTTTTTAAAAAAATTCTTTATATTTTTTATTCATGTATAAAAAAGCAATACCTCATAGTTGCAGAAGAAAAAAGTCAAACAATAGGAAGTAGAAAGAGTGAAAAATAAACCTCTCCCCTCTTACCCTTAAAATCCTGCAGAGTTCCCCCGAGGTAAGCACTGTTTTCAGCTTGTTACGTATCCTTCCAGATCTTTCTTTATTACACTTACAAACAAAATTACATTATACTTTAAACATTTCTGTCCACATTTTTCTGCAACTTTATTTTTTTGCCTTAACAATACATCATGGATATTTTCCACATCTGTGCGTTCAAGCTTACTTTATTCTTTTTAACTGATGCTTTGCGATTCCTGGTAGTTCTGTATTAAAATTCTCTTAGCCACTTCGTCTTGTAGATCCATATTTAGATACTCCCAAAATTGTAGCTGTTGCAAATAGTGCTGCAATGAATATCTTTGTAGTTTCTTTGAACACCCTGGGCACACGTGGAAGAGTTTCTATAGAGTAAATTTCAGAGTGGCTATTCAGAGTGCTAAAGGAAAATGCTACTTCTAGGATGGTCAAGTTCAGGTTTCTTCTAAAGCTCAGATGAACCTTCTGAAGGGGTTGTTTTTCAAAAATAGAGCTGAAAAATAAAATCATGCTGCAGTCGCATGAAAGATCCACATATTTACTCTTATTACTGTCCCTCATCCAGCCAGTTCAACTGCCAGCCCACAGGAAGCCACTGCTACTTGCTTCTTAGGTATTCCTCCAGAGCTTTTTATGCATAAACAAGCAAATACGAATATACTTTCTCATTTCTTCCCCCATTTTTACATAAAAGGCAACATAATCTTAGGCGCTATTCTTCTCTTGTTTTTTCTTACCCAGGCATCTGATAGGTCTTTACACGTAGATACACAAAAAACGCTCTCATTACTTAAAAAGAAGTAACTAGTACTTTATTTCTTAGAACGATTTTAAGTTTACAGAAAATCTGAGTAGGAACTGCTGAGACAGAGAGAGCACAGAGCACTCCCATATACTCCACTTAGTCCTGCCCCCCAATTTTCCCCATTATTAACATTTGTTACAGTTGATGAGCCAAGACTGATATATTATTATTAAGAGAAGTTCATAGTTTACATTAGGGTTCACCCTTTGTGTCATATACACTTCTGTGAGTTCTGAAAAATGCATAATGTCATGTGTTCATCTTTCCAGTATCATACAGAATAATTTAATTGACCAAAGAATCCCCTATATTCTGCCTAGTTGTCCCGCCCTGCCTGGAAACTACTTATCATTTTACTGTCTCTAAAGTTTTGCCTTTTCCAGAATGTCATATTGTTGGAATCATACAGTATGTAGCATTTTCAGACTGGCTTCTTTTATATAACAAGGTGTATATTGAATTCTTCAATGTTTGTTTTTTTAATCACTGAATAATTCCTATGGATGTACCACAGTTTGTTTATTCACCTGTTCAGGGACATCTTGGTTGCATCCAAGTTTTAGCAACTATGACTAAAACTGCTGTAAACATTCATGTGCAAGTTTTTGTGTGATCCTAAGTTTCACACCAAGGAGTGCAATTGCTTGGTCATGGGTATGGCTTGTCTAGATTCATAAGAAATTGCCAAACTGTCTTTCAAAGTGGATATACCATTTTGCATCCCTAACAGCAATGAGTGAGAATTCCTTGCCAGCATTTGGTGTTGTCAGAGTTTTAAATATTAGCCATTCTAATAGCTGTGTGGTGGTATCTCATTGTTGTTTTAATCTGCACTCCCTAATGACCTATGGTGTTGAGCATCTATTCATATGCTTATTTGCCATCTGTTTAGCTTCTTTGGTTTGGTGTCTCTTTAGATCTTTCCATCGTTTTAAAATCTGGCTGTTTCCTTATTGTTGAGTTTTAAGTGTTCTTAGTGTATTTTGGATACAAATCCTTTATCCAATACGTTTTGCAAAATTTTCTCTGTGATTTGCCTTTTCATTTTCATAAATGTCTTTTGCAGAGAAGATATTTTTAATTTAAATAAAGTACATCATTTTTTCTTTCATGGATTGTGTTTTTGGTTTTCTATCTAAAAACTCCTCACCAAACCGAGATTTTCTCCTGCGTTTTTACAGGAGAAGTTTTATAGTTTTGCATTTTACATTTAGGTTTATGATCCATTTTGAGTTAATTTTTGTGAAAGCTCTAAGGTCTGAATTTAGATTCGTGTCTTTTGTGTGGCTGTCTACTATTTCCAACATCATTTGTTGAAGGGAGTATCCTTTGATTATTCAGTTGTCTTTGTTCCTTTGTCAAAGATCAGCTGACTGTTACATTTGTGTGAATCTATTCCGGGACTCTATTCTGTTCCATGATCTATATTTCTTTTTTTTTTTTTTTTTTTTTGCCCATACTACGCTATCACAATTACTTTAGTTTTATAGTGAAGTCTTAAATTTAGATAGTGTCTGTCCTCTGACTTTCTTCTTCTTCAGTGATGAGTTGGCTATTCCGGATCTTTTGCCTTTTTATGTAAACTTTAGAATAACTGTGTTGATATCTACAGAGTAACTTACTAGGATTTTATTGGAATTTCATTGAATCCTTAGGTCAATTTGAGAAGAATTGGTATCTTAACAACAGTGAGTCTTCCTACACATGAACATGGACTATTTCTCCATTTATTTAGATATTTGATTTTTTTCATCAGAGTTATTAAATTTTCCTTCTGTAGTTCTTGTGCATATTTTGTTATGGTTATACCTAAGTATCTAATTTAATGGCATGCTAATGTAAATGATGCTGTGTTTAAATTTTAAAATTCAATTGTTCATTGCTGGTATATGGGAAAGTGATTGACTTCTGTATATTAATTTTGTATCCTGCAACTTTGCTATAATCACTTACTAGTTCCAGGAGTTTTTCTGTTGATTATTTGGGATTTTCTACATAAACAATCATGTTATCTGTGGACAAAGACAGTGTTATTTCTTCCTTTCCAATCTATAAACCTTTTCTTTCTTTCCTTGTCTTACTACATGAGCTAGGACTTGCAGAAAGATATTAAAAAGCAGTAGTGAGAGGGGACATCATTGCTTTGTTGTCTTCTTAGGGGAACGTATCTAGAAACTCACATTATATATTATGTTGGCTGTAGATTTTTTGTAGATGTCATTTCTTAAGTGGAGAAGTTTACTGTATTCCTGCCTGCTGGGAGGTTTAATTGCGAATGGCCTGATGCTTTCTGTTTTGGAAGATTCTTAATTACGGATCCAGTTTCTTCATACATACAGACACTCCTGATTACCCATTTCTTCTTTGCCGAATATTTATAGACTGTGACTTTGAAGGAATTGGTGCATTTCATTTAAGTTACCACATTTGTCAGCATGGAATTGCAAAATTTTCCTTTATTGTCCTTTTAATGTCCATAGCATCAATAGTGATGGCCCACATTTTATTTCTGGTATTAGTAATTTATGTTTTCTATTTTTTTCTTGATTCGCCTGGCTAGAGCTTTATGAATTGTATTGATCCCCTCCCCCAAAAAAAACTAGCTTTGGTTTTATTGATTTTATTATTTTCTTGTTTCCAATTTTATTGATTTATGCTCTAATTTTTATTAATTCTTCCATTTACTTTGGATTTAATTTGCTCTTCTTTTTGTAGTTTCCTAAGATGGAAGCTTAGACGATTGATTTATAGATCTTGTTTTTTTACCTAGTATATGCATTCAATGTTGCTCATTTCCTCTAAGTATTACTTTTGCTACATCCACATATTTTGATAATTTGTATTTTCATGTAATTCTGTACATTTTAAAATTTCTTTTAATACTTATTCTTTGACCCATGTGTTATTTAGGAGTGTGTTGTTTAGTCTCCAAATATTTTATGATTTTCCAGTGTCTTTTTGTTACTGATTTCTAGGTTAAGTCCATTGTGGTCTTTGTTTAATTTGTATTCTTTTAAATTTGTTAAGGTGTGTTTTATGGCCCATAATGCGGTCTGTTTTAGTGAATGTTGCATATGTGCTAAAGAAGAATGTGTCTTCTGCTGTTGTTGGGAAGTCTTCTTCAAATGTCAGTTAGATCCTCTTGACTGATGATCCTGTGCCGTTCACCTCTACTGTCACAGATACTGTGCCTCCTGGATCTGTCAGTTGTTAAGAAGTTGTATTGAAATCTCCAAACACAATAGTGGATATGTCTGTTTATCTTTGCAGTTCTATCAGTTTTCACTTCCTACATTTTGACACTCTGTTATGCGACGCGTACTCATTAAGGATTGCTGCGCTTTATGGAATACTGACTCCTTCATCATTATCTAATACTCCTTTTATTTCTGATAATATCCCTTGCTCTGAAGTCTACCTTGTCTGGAATTAATATAGTTACTGTAGCTTTCCTTTAATTTGAGTTAGCATGGTTTGTCTTTCTTTATCCCTTTATGCTTAATCTTTATCTTTATGTTTCAGATGGATTTCTTTTGCACAACAAGAAACAAGATAAATGAGTTTTGTGTTAGTCTACTCCAATAGTCTCTGTCTTTTATTTGGTGTATTTAGACCATTTACATTTAAAGTGATTATTGATATAGTTGGGTTAATATGTACTAATATGTAACTGATTTGTAGTTATTGCCCTTGTTCTTTGTGTGTGTGTGTGTGTATTTGTATATTTGTATATATATATTTGTCTTCCACTTCTTTTCTGCCTCCCATGGCTTTCATTAAGCACTTTCTATGATTCCATTTTCTTTCCTCTCTTAGTATAGTCATTATACTTGTTTTTTGAGCTCTTTTAGTGGTTTCCCTAAACTGCAATATACAGTTTATCTAAGTTCACTCATAGATGGACACTATACCATGGACACCTACCATTTATATATATTGCATATATAAAAATTAACTATACTGCTTCTTGGGTAATGTGGTTACCCTATAATACAATATACCTAATTCATCCCTCTTATATCTTGTAACATTGCTGTCACTCATTTTATTTAACCATAAACTATAATCATCCAACATAGTATGGGCATTATTTTGAGTACATTGCTATCTGTTAGATGAATTAAGAATAAGAAAAATAAGATTTAATTTTACCTCTTGATTTCTTATCTCTAATGCTCCTTCCTTTATGTAGGTCAATATTTTATATAGTTATTTTTTTCTTTTTCATTGAAGTATAGTTGATTTACAGTGTAGTGTTTCTGGTATACAGCATAGTGATCCAGTTTTATAAAATATGTATATTTTTTTTCATGTTTTTTTCATTATAGGTTATTAAAGAATATTACATATAGCTCCTGCTATACAGTAGGACATTGTTATCTATTTTATATATATAAATATATCTCTTATACACACACACACACACACACACACACTATAATATATATATATATACACACACACTAGTTTGTATCTGCTAATCTCAAACTCCTAATTTATCCCTCCCTTGCCCTTTCCCCTTTGGTAACCATAAGTTTGTTTTCTATGTCTGTGAATCTCTTTCTGTTTTGTACATAAGTTCATTT
This sequence comes from Camelus ferus, assembly GCF_009834535.1. NCBI lineage: Eukaryota > Metazoa > Chordata > Mammalia > Artiodactyla > Camelidae > Camelus > Camelus ferus. The sequence goes on from NC_045698.1 coordinate 112,058,894, forward strand.
GTATTATTTTTTGATTCCACATATAAATGGTAATCATATGATATTTGTCTTTTTCTGTCTGACTTACTTCACTTGGTATGATAATATCTAGATCAATCCATGTTGCTGCAGATGGCATTATTTCTTCTTATGGCTGAGTAGTGTTCCCTTGTATACGTGTATACAGCATCTTCTCTAGTCATTTATCTGTCATTGGACATTTAGGCTGCTTCCATGTCTTGGCTATGGTAAATGGTGCTGCTGTGAACTCTGAGGTGCATGTATCTTTTTGAAGTAGAGTTTCCTCTAGGTATATGCTCAGGAGTGGGATTGCTAGATCATACAGTAAGTCTGTTTTATTTTATTTTTTTTTTAGGAATCTCCGTAATGTTTTCCATAATGGTTGTGGCAAACCACATTCCCACTAACAGTGTAGGAAGATTTCCTTTTTGCCACACCCTCTCCAGCATTTATTGTTTTTTGGACTTTTTAATGATGGCCATCTGACTGGTTTGAGGTGATACATCATTGTAGTTTTGATTTGCATTTCTCTAATAGTTTGTGATAGTATTTTTTCATGTGCCTATTGGCCATTTATGTCTTCACTGAAGAAGTGTTTATGTCTTCTTCCCATATTTTGATTGGCATTTTTTTTCTTACTGAGTTTTATGAGCAGTTTGTATATTCTGTAAATTAAGCCCTTGTCAGTTGCATCATTTGCAAATATTTTCTCCCATTCTGCAGGGTTTTTTTTTTGTGTGTGTGTGTTTGTGTGTGTGTTTATAGTTTCCTTTGCCGTGCAAGAGCTTGTAAGTTTAATTAGGTCTTATTTGTTTATTTTTGCTTTTATTTCTATTGCCTAGGTAGACTACGCTAGGAGAACATTGCTAAGATTTATGGCAGAGAATGTTTTGCCTATGTTTTCTTCTAGGAGGTTTATCATGTCTTATCTTATGTGTAAATCTTCAAGCCATTTTTAGTTAATTTTTCTGTATGGTGTAAGGGAGTGTTTTAACTTCATTGAGTTACATGCAGCTGTCCAACTTTCCTGACACAACTTGCTAAAGAGACTGTCTTTTCTCCATTGTATATTCTTGTCTCCTTTGTCAAAGATTAATTAACTGTAAGTGTGTGGGTTTATTTCTGGGCTGTCTGTTCTGTTCCATTGATGCACGTGTCTGCTTTTATGCCAATACCATGCTGTTTTGACTATTGTATCTCTGTAATATTGTCTGAGGTCTGGGAGGGTATTCCTCCAGCTTTGTTCTTTTTCTTCAGTATTACTTTGGTGGTTCTGGGTCTTCTGTAATTCCATATAAATTTTAGGATTATTCTAGTTCTGAGAAAAATGCCCTGGGTAATTTGATAGGAATCACATTAAATCTGTAGATTGATTTGGGTAGTATGGCCACTTTAACGGTGTTATGTCTTCCAATTTAAGAGCATGGGATATTTTTCCATTTCTTTAAAGCATCTTTAATTTTCTTTCTTTTTTCAGTTTTTTTTTGAGTTTTTTTTTTTTAATGGAGGTATAGTCAGTTTACAATGTGTCAATTTCTGGTATACAGCACGATGCTTCAGTCACACATGAACATGCATATATTCATTTGCAGGAGGTTCTGAGTGGGGAGGCTGGACAGTCATCAAAGTCTAGGACTGTGTTTTATACCTCTCTCGATCCCTAAGGATTCACAAATAAGAGCAGACCCTGAAACAGTAGTGCTAAAGACATGAAAGAAAAAAGAAAAAGGGGTTTCCCCTGAACATATTGACATTTGGTAGATTTAATAACTGTGTGCTGCTTTTGCTGTTGATAATAAATGTGTCTTCAGTTAATATAAGGAATAAGGGGAAAATTTTATTACTTGAAGGCGCCTGGTTTTTTTTGTGTGTGTGTGTACATCTAACACTGTCATTTGCCCTTAGTTAGGTGCACAATGATTGTTTGCATGTTTGAATTCTTGAGTAGAATGGATTATAATAGAAGAAGAAGAGAAAAAGTAAAACCGAAGCTCTTTTCTTTAATCATATAGATCATCCTATCAGCACGTGAGCAAGGAGCTCTTCCATGTTAAGATCCCATGCCAGGCACGTTGCTCAATATAATGAAACAGACAAAGGTCCCATCCTCCAGCTAGTGACAAAGGACATGAAATAACACTGGATCGTTTCTGAGCTTCAGACCTTAAGTTCTTTTTTCTGTATTTTAGAATCTCCTTACTTGAATGGGTGAAGAGTTTGTTTTCAGTTTCACAAACTCTTATTACTGTTTATTATCCTTTTCATAATTTACTGTGTGTTTATGCCAAAGGACCCATTCTTCAAGCAAATTTAACTTTTAATAAAAATACTTCAGTTGAGGTGAGTAAATTCATGGGGATCTTTTTGTTCTGCGCCCCACCCTCAGTTATCATTTACCCCTATCATAATCATGATGTGTCTCAGTGTCTTATATGGGATCTTACTTTGTGATTTTTCTCAATACAGAAGTAAATTCTCTTTCTCATTCTCTTTAAAATAAAGAAGTCTTATCTTTGCAGTATATTTTCCTTTGCTTTATTCAAAGATAGAGATCACAAGTGAATAACCAGATACCAGCTGTTTTTAGCTTTCTCAAGGTTCAAAATCTTACCTGGGGTGTGAAGGAACAGAGCGGTCTCTTGGTCTGTAGATGAGATGATTACTGAAGCTGTCACATGCTGGTACTGTGAACATCCCCAGTTAAAGCATTTGATGATGCAGAGAATAAAAAGCCAAACTGAGAATGCTAAGGTGATCAAAAATCTCTCTGGTTCTTGGGTTAGGGGTGCCAGACATCTCTTTCTTAAGAGAACTGATGTTCGTGGACTGAGGGAATGTGCCTTTTTATTTATATGATGGATTTGGGGTTCTGGGAGGTGTGTGTGTTTAATTTTATGATAAGAAGTGTTCCAATAGGAAAAGGCCTTCTCATTATGTTAAAGGCAACACCTGTTTTGCTGGGGAAGGGCCGGAAGCTACAGATGGACCATGTGGGTAATCTGGTTAAGTGGCCAATTCAATGCTCAGCGGCATATTTGCAGGCAACCAGTTTAAAAGTAGAAACTGACTTGTCCATATGAAAAAGGGAGTGATGGTGAGAAAAGACATCTTTGGAAATTAAATCTGCTTAATATGGCTTAAAAGAATTAAAGATAATAAAATAACAAAGCTGTTTCACAGACCATCTTTCTTGCTAGACAGACACCAAAGCATCATTCAATTTTCCAGATGTAGGAACTAGTTTCAAAAGATGGATTCATGTTACCTTGGAAAGCTCCCAACCAAGTAATGTCTCTTTATTGGAAGCAAATGAAGGAAAAAGAGGATCTGTGGGGGAGTGGGAGCTACATAATCATGTTAAAGCATAAACTCAGCGGTTCAGATAGGGATACGTGGGAGGAGCAGTTCCCCTGGCTTTGGCTGTGGAGAAACTGCGATCAGAACCACTTGATAGAGTAGCCTTACTGGTGAGTTAGAAGATGGTGGAGAAGGACTTGAGAATTCAGCCAGGATTGGATTTAAACTAGTTTTTCTGCTCTCTGGGGACGTGGAAGGCCTTGGAGGTTAGTTGTCCACCAGAGGAGGCAGGAGTGGGATTTGGTGAGGGAGGAGAATGCAGTTTCTAACAATTTAGGCTCAGGAGTCCTACGGCCTTGGGTATGAATTGTGACTCTGCTGTTTAGTGACTTTGAACAAGTAACCCAACCTCTCTGATTTTATTTTCTTATCCCTAAACAGGGATAAAACTAGTGTCTATTTTATAAGGTTTGGGGGGAAATTAATGCTAGTATGTACAAAGCATTTAGCAAATTTCTAAGCATTTAGGTGGGATACATAAATGTAGGCTGCTATGATATTATAGTGAAATTAATAATAATAATAATAATAATAATAATAATAATAATAATAATAATAATAATAATAATGACAATAAGCAGCCCAGGATTTAAGTTTCAGAGGTTTCCGTGTTTCAAATGACTAATTCAACTGAACAGCCTTCTCTTACATATTCACTAATTGTTTCATCAGTCTAGTCTTTGAGATGCTTTCCCCACATCTCACTCCCCCAACTGGGACCTACATCAAGAAACTTGTATTGAGAGCATGCCTTTATTCATCTGTCAGTCACTTAGTCACTCATTCAACAAGCGTCTGTTAAGAAGCTACTCTCTGGTAGACCCTGTTGGGAGGCAGGGATACACATAATGGTGAAAAAGGCAGATTCTTCCATTCTAGAAATTTATGACCTGGTAGGGGAACATACATATTAAACAGATTAATTGGGCTAGGATTTGGATATTGAGAGGAGAGTGGGCAGTGGCCTTCTGGAAGAAGTATTTAAGGTGAAACTTGGAAGACAGGTAGGAATCCCTCAGTTGAAGGGAATCAGGAATGGTTCTGATCAGGGAGAACTCTTCCAAAAAAGAAGAGTATGTGCAGAGGCAATAATGTGTTTTCACACGGGGTGCTGTCCAATGTGCCTGGACAAGGGATGTAAAGAGAGGAGGGTCTAGAGATAAGAGGCAGGTTCGTGTTAGGCATGAATGGCTTTGTTAAACACTTCCAGAGAGCATTTATTTTACCCTGAGGGCAATTAGACTGGAAAAGAGGAAATCCTAACATTTCAATGAAAACAATGATCTACAATTTTTTCCTGCCATTTTCATTTTAGTTGTTCCATTTCATCCTCGCAACAAGTCTAAGACAGAGAGGAGGGCAGGCACCTCTCCCCTTCTGTAGCCAAGGAAACAGTGTCAGAGTCGTGTCCTCCGGGTCACTGCCAAGTTCCATTTTTATAAGACTGCCTGATGATAAAAAAAAAGCATCTTTTCCTTTACCTCCCAATACACTCTCTTTCTCCAAATTTAATTGATGGGATGTTGATGCTGAGATATTGTTCAAGGAGAATACTTTATAGAATAAGGCAAGCCCTTTAGGAAGGAAGGTGACCCAATATGGGCCCCTACAGCTCCCAAATCACTTGATTCCGTGGAGCTCAACATGCCTTGGCCTGCCTTCTCCATTTGGAAGCTCTGGCTGGGACTGTTCTTGAAACCCATTGAGGAAACTGTGTGAGGTTATCTCCGTTATTCCCTCAAATCTTCCTCCCCTGGCACAAGGAAGCTGTTAAAATGAGTGGGAATTTGAAAAACGTCCAAGTGTGGCAGTGCATCAATCACAGATATCAGAGAGGGTCCAAAAGCACAGAGAACAAGCAATATTTAATCATACATTCATGGGTTTAAGTGGGCCAAGGTCACCATACATACATACATACATTCATATATACACACATACACAAATGAGCAAAAACAAACATGAAAAATAGGGCTCTGCCCAGCTTGAAATTTTTCCAGCCAACAGAATACTCTTTGTTTTTTTTTTTTTTTTCTTACCATCTTAGTGATTTTTTTCCCTTGGTTTCCTATCCTTAATGAAAAGCCAATGGATTCATGAACAAAGGTAAAATCCTTACTTCCAGAGAAAGAGAGAGAATGAATAGGAAATGTTTGTTATAAGAGGCAACTTTTTTTTCTTCTTCTTTAAATGATAAGTGTTTAGTATGGAGAATGCTATGCTAGTTACCTGGAAGCACAGAACAAGGATTTTCCTTCCAGATATAACAGATAACTAGGGTAACTGTGTAAGTTGTTTACTTTTCAAAAATTATTTTTGTTTGGAAATGATTTTAGACTTGCAGAAGAGCTGCAAAAATAGTACCCATAGCCTTCATGCATTATATGCTTATACTAACAGCTAATATAATCAAGAAATTAATTTGGTACAGTAGTATCAACCAAGCTACAGAACTTAAGCAGATTTCACTAGTTTTCCCATTAATGTTCTTTTTCTATCCTGGGATTATGTTTAGTTTTATGTTCCCTTTGTCACTTCCAATCTGTGACAGTTCCTCTGTCTTTCCTTGTCTCTCATGACCTTGCCTCCACACATTGGAAGAGTATTTGTCAGTTATATTGTAGAATGTTCTGCAATTTAAATTCGTCTCAAGTTTTCTCTTGATTATGCTGGAGTTATACGTTGTTGAGAAGAATACAGTGGAGATGATGTGCCCTTCTGCAGGCACATATGAGGGGGTACGTGGTGGTGATATATGCTGCTTGTGAAGTTAATCTTGACCACTGGGTTAGCATCCATCACCTAGCTGGCTGCCTAGACTTTCCACTGAGAATTTCACTTTCTTTTAGAAATTACTGAATATCTCTGAGGAATACTTTGGGATTATGCATATGTTCTGCTTCTGCCTAAACTTTCAATCACAAATTTAAGCATCCTTTTGTGGACCTTGCCTGAAGCAGTTATTACTATGACATTCTAATGGTGATTTTCTTTTTCTCTCATTCCTTTTACATGCATAAGAAAGAGTTGCCACTTCTCCTCCGTTTATTTATTCAGTATGGACTTGTACACTTTTTTATTCTTTGGGTTATAATCCAATATTATGGTTATTAATTTTTTTGCTTGATTATTGCTCGAATTTTGGGCATTCACAGCATTTCCATATTGGTTACCTGTCATTTCCATATGCTATCTACTTTTTTTTCCCTTCCCTCCCCTCCCTTCCCTCCCTCCCTTCCTCCCTCCCTCCCTCCCTCCCTTCCTCCCTTCCTTCCTTCCTTCCTTCCTGGCATCAAATGATATTCCAGGCTCTTGGTATGTATTCCTTGCCCCAACCTGGAAATCAATCAGCTGTCCAAGAAGGCTGGTTCTCTTTATTGAAGAAAGTAACGAAGAAACCAAGGTCTGGGTGTTAAGTGTGATTATTGCTGCTAAAGTATCACTGTTTCCAGTCATCTCAGTGGACAGAGCTAGGGAATATCTGTATGTGTACTAACTCATGCGTTCATACGTATCTCTGTCGATCTGTCAGTCTACTGAGCTGTCACTAAATCTCTTCCATATTGATACCTCTGACTTCAGTCCAGCGCCGTAGAGTTCCCTTTTTCCTGATTTTTGATTTTCTCTGTCAGTAAGAAACTTGACTCTGTGTATATAATGTATATATTTATTTGTTCAACCTTTTGCACAAACAGAGTAGTTTCAGAATTCCTATTCCATGTTCCTGTGCAAAACAGATTTACCAGCTGGACTATGGTATCTGTGTGTAGTTCTCTCTGTTATTCGCCAATAGCACCCTCTGAAAACATTGTTTTCTGAAGTTGCATAGGCCAACTACATTCTTCTCCAACCCCTTCATTGTGGTTATGTGATTCATTTGTAATTCAGTTAAGTTTCTTCAAAATATTGAAGAAGGCATCATTCCTTCTTTCCCACCACATCCTGGTTTATTATTTATTTTTTTACGTTTCCATGAGATATTGTAGGTTTGTGTTTAACTTTATAAGAAACCTCCAAACTGTTTCCAAAATGGCTTTCCCATTTTGCATTCCCACCGGCAGTATATGAGAGTCCTACGTGCTCCACATCATCGCCTCAACTTGGTGTCACGTTTGCTGTTGTCATTGTTGTTTGTTAGATTTAACCATTCTAATCGGTATATAGTGACACCTCACTGTGGTTTTAATTGGCTCTTCCTTAATGACTAGTGATGTTGGACATCTTTTAATACACTTATTTGCCATCAGTATATCTCCTTTGTTGAAGTGTCTGCTCAGATCTATTGCCCATATTTTAAATTAGATTTCTTTTTTTTTTTAATTGAAGTACAGTTGATTTACAATGTTGCATTAGTTTTGGTTGTACAGCGAAGTGATTTAGTTATACATATACATATATATATATATTCTTTTTCAGATTCTTTTCCATAATAGGTTATTACCAGGTATTTAATACAGTTCCCTGTGCTATACAGTAGGTCCTTGTTATTTATCTATTTTTTAATAAATACTAATGTATATATGTTAATCCCAAACTCCTAATTTATCCTGCCCACCCTTACCCCTTTCCCCTTTGGTAACCATAGTTTGTTTTCTATGTCTTCTAGTCTATTTCTGGTTTGTAAATAAGTTCATTTGTGTCCTTTTTTTTTTTTTTTTCAGATTCCACATATGAGAGATACCATATGATATTTGTCTTTCTGTCTGACTTACTTCACTTAATGTGATAGTCTCTAGGTCCAGGCATGTTGCTGCAAAATGGCATTATTTCATTGTTTTTTTGTGGCTGAGTAAGTCCATTGTATGTATACATATCACATCTTCTTTATCCAGTCACTTGTGGATGATGTTTAGGTTGATTCCATGTCTTGGCTATTGTAAATACTGCTGCTGTGAACATTAGGGTGCATGTGTCTTTTAAAGTTTTAGTTTTATCTGGGTATAGGTCTAAAAGTAGAATTGGTAGATCATATGATAACTCTAAGTTTTAGTTTTTTAAGGAACCCCCATACTGTTCTCCATAGTGGCTGCACCAAGTTACATTCCCAACAGTGTAGGAGGGTTCCCTTTTCTTCACACTTTCTCCAGCATTTATTATTTGTAGACTTAAAAAAAAGACTATCCTGACTGGTGTGGGTAATAGGTGTGAAAGGTAGGTAGTGGATGTGAAACTCACTGTAGTTTTCATGTGTATTTCTCTAATAATTAGCAATATTGAGCATCTTTTCATGTGCCTATTGGCCATCTGTATGTCTTCTTTGGAGAAATGTCTGTTCAGGTCTTTTGTCCATTTTTTGATTGAGTTTGGTTTTTGATATTAAGTTGTAGGAGCTGTTTGTATAGTTTGGAAATTAATCCCTTGTCAATCTCATTTGCAAATATTTTCTCCCATTCCATTGGTTGTCTTTTCATTTCATTTATGGTTTCCTTTGCTGTGCAAAAGCTTTTAAGTTTAATGAGGTCCCATTTGCCTATTTTTGCTTTTATTTTTATTACTCTAGGAGATGGATTGACAAAAATATTGCTGCAATTTATGTCAGAGTGTCCTGCCTATGTTTTTTTCTAGGAGTTTGAGTATCCAGAGGTTGTTTGTTTCTTATTGTTGAGTTTTGAAGTTTCTTTACATATCCTGCGTACAAGTCCTTTTTTAAAAATGTGGTTGACAGACAAACCTAGTCTGTGGCCTGTTTTTTCATTCTCTTAGTGGTTTCTGTCATAAAGCAGAAATTTTTAATCTTAATTCAGTCTGACTTACTTTTTTCTTCTATGGAGTGTGCTTGTGTTGCTGTATTTAAAAACATTTGCCTAACCCAAGGTCACATATTTTCTTCTGTGTTTTTCATAAGTTTTATAGCTTTATAGTTTATTATGGACATGATCCATTTTGAGTTAATTCTTGTGTAAGTTGTGAGGTATAGGGCAAAGTTTACTTTTTACATATGGCCCTTCAATTATTTAAGCACTTAAGTTTGTTGAAAAGACCATCCTTACTCCGTTTAATTGCCTCTGTATTTTTGTCAAAAATCGCTTGACTCTACACATGGGTTTATTTCTGAGTTCTCTATTCTGTTCATTGATCTATGTGTCTGTTACATCACCAACACTACGTGGACTTGATTGACAGTCCCTTTGTCTTGAACATGGGTAATGTGAGTCCTCCAACTTTATTCTTCAAAAATATTTTGCCTATTCTACTTCTTTGGCATTTTACACACATTTAGAATCTTAGAATCACCTGTTATCTTTTTTTTTAGATATTTCTAAAAAAAGTCTACTTGGATTTTGACAGAGATTGCAGTGGATCTGTAGGTCAAATTAGAATTGACATCAAAACAGTATTATCTTTTTCCAGTAAGTTCACCTTTTATACTTTTCCTTAAGTGTTTGGTAAATTGCCAGTGCAATGATTTGGACCAAGAGCTTTCTTCTTTTTGAAATATTTTAAACTATGAATTCAATTCCTTTAATAGAGATAGGATTTTCAGATTATCTGTTTCTTTCTGGGTGAATTTTGATAATTTATGACTTTCAAGGAGTTGACCCATTTGAAATTTATGGATGTGGACTTGTTTGTAGTTGTCTCTTGCTAATTTTTAGATGTCTTTATACTGTAATAATCCCTCTTTTGCTGTTGATGTTGGTAATTTGAGTTTTTCTTTGAATGGCTAGAGATTTATTAATTTTTTGTTTATCTTTTCAAAGAATCAACTTTTGGTTTCATTGACATTCTTTATTGTTTTCTGTTTTCAGTTTCAGTGATTTTTGCTTTCATATTACTTCCTTTCTTTGGTTTACTTTGAATTTAATCTCCTCCTCTTCTGGTTCCTGAAAGTGAAGACTTAGAACAGTGATTTGAGATCTTCTCTTATATAAGCATTAAATGCTGCTAATTGCTCTTTAGGTGCTGCTTTAGCTGCGTATGTTGTTTTGTAGTTTGATACAGTTCAAACATTTGAGACTTACACTTTGATTCATGGATCATTTAGAAGTATATTATCTCATTTCCCAATTTGGGGTATTTTTCAGATATTATTACTGATTTTAGTTTAAGTCTGTTATAATCTGAGAACATACATCATATTTCTATTTAATTTGTTGAAGTTTCTTTTATGGTTCTGAATATGGTCTATATTAGTGAATGTTCCAGGTGCACGTGAAAACAGAATTGTTATTCTCCTTTTGGGTATTCTATATAAAATGTCAATTAAATCCTTTGTTTTTGTTCTGAGTTCATTTTATCAATTAGATTAATTAGCGTAGTTGATTCAGTTTCTTTTCTGTAGTGTTTTTTTGGTAAATCTTTCTCCATCCTTTATTTTCAAGCCATCTACACCTTTATATTTAAAGTGAGTTTCTTGTAGAAGGAATGATTTGAGTCTTACTTTTTTATCCAATATGACAATCTGTCTTTTACTTGTTTTGTTTATTTTTTTAAACATTTTTTTGAGTTATAGTCAGTTTACAATGTTGTGTCAAATTCCAGTGTAGAGCACAATTTTTCAGTTATACATGAACATACATACATTCATTGTCACATTCTCTTTCGCTGTGAGCCGCCACAAGATCCTGTATATATTTCTGTTGTTAAGCATCTTTAATGATTTTATCTTATCTCCTCTATGACTCGTTTGTGACACCACCTCTTAAAAATGATTTTAGTGGATACCTGAGAGTTTAAAATATACACTTTTACTTACAGTCTAGCTTCAAATAATATTTCATGTGTTCTGTAAGGACTTCATAATAATAAATTCCCAATATTTTTCCACCCATCATTTGTAATTTACGTATACTATACATGCACAATGTATTGCTACTATTTTTGAATCAATAATTATCTTTTAGAGCAATTAAAAGTAAGAAAAATTGAAATCAATTTTACCCTCATTTGTTCCATTTCCAGCAATCAACATTTCTTTGTGTAGATCCAAGTTTTGATCTAATATCATACTTTTTCCGTCTAAACAACATATTTTTACTTCTGGCTTTATTGAAGTATAATTGACAGTTAAAAATTGTACATATCTCTTCCATGAAAACAACGGATAATTGCAAACTGACACAAATAGCTCTGGGAGAGCTTAGGACTACAATGAAAAAGCAGCAGAAACCTGGGAATGTGATAACTGAGGGTTGCAGCATAGAGACATGCAGGAAGCATTTTACCTGCATCACCCCAACCCACAGTCTGGAGCAGCTCAGGCCCAAGAGGGATCCCCTCAGAGGGATGCACCCCATGGGGAAAGGAGAACAGGAGAGCCCCAGAAACGCTTGTCACCCTTGTGGACATATGCAGCCTTGGCTGCTGAGGATTCCTGCCATCCTCACTGATGCTGACCTCAACTGATGCAGCTACCTGGAGTCCCTGCCACTGCATCTCTCCCCTGGGGCTGGAGCAGTGCTAAAACCTGCCCCCAGGGGCCTGAGTTGCTGCTGCTCCCTGCCCTCCATGATGGGAGACCACAGTGCCTTGCTGTCTGCTGGACTGGAGCTGCCACTACACAGTGTCCCACCTTCTGGATCCTAAGTGATGGCTTTGACCCTCTGTCACTGGGGCTGTGTAGCTGGTGCTCTGTATGTGCACTGTGGGTCCCAAGTTACAGATATGACCTGCCATCGTCAGGGCTGTGCTACTGCTGCTTCCGGGGCCTGAGTTAGGACCCAGAGTGGCAGGGAGAAGTGGATGATACGTGCTGCTGTGACACACCCCTGGGCCCGGGCTAGCAGTGCATGCTGTCATCCCTGGGCCCGTACCATTACTGTATCCTGCACCCCCTCCAAGTCACCTTGCTGAGTCCAGGAAACCCAGATGCCTGTTCCGTGGGTGATCTCCATATGCTTTTACCTCCGTCACTGGTGCCACTAATGCCATCAGTGTGCCTGTGCCCCAGGTGCCACAGTAATTCCACATGCCCCTGAGCCCAGGACCTTGGCTCCACTGCCATTCGCTTCAGATCTTTTTGGAAGTTTATCTACATTTCCTCCACTTTCCCTCTCCCCCACCCTACACACATCATATACACATAGGACGTGCTTGGTTCAAATAATTTCCTCGATAGCTCCTTGGTCTAACCCCATCTGTCAGTGGTAGGGCTTTCTCTCTCTCTCTCTCTCTCTCTGGATTTCTCTGCTTGAGTCTCACACAGGTGGCCTGACTTCTTCAAGATGTGAAGTAACTCCATGGTTTTAGCCCTTGCAACACCCTAAGAGGAAACCAAAGATGGCACTGCAGACACTTTGCTTTAGCAACATGACCGGTTACTTGTGCCCTCAGACAACCCAGTTCAGGTCTGAGGCTGAAACTCTTCTCTGTGCTGTTGTTTCCTTTTCCTTTAGAATCACAGAATCATAGTGTCTCAGGCTTGAAGGAAATCTTAAAGACCAAGCATGCAGTAGTTCTCAACTTCCATTCTGTCAAAAGAAGAATGATGTAGACAGGGATAAGAATCTCCGAGTTGATGTGGCTCAGTCAAGGTGACTTACTACAGAGATAATTTGGTTTGTGGATATGTGCAATTTTTTTCTTTCAGATCTCTTTGCTAGTCCATATCTGTCCAGCAATTTTTGTTGCTTATAATCAAAAAACTGATTTAGTTTATGTATTTAAAAAATTGATCACAGATATTGTTCTGTATCAGTAAGTAACAAATTACCTGTGAATATACTGCATGAATGATTGTGGCCACGGACATGTATCAGAAAGCAAAGTTGAAGACTTCTGAACTAGTCTAGGTCTTATTTGACTTTTGAGATCTCTTTACATTTCTGTCAAATAATGATTCATCCTCTGCCTGTGTACTTTCAGTGACAGGGGATCTGACTGCCTTCTTCCTGAGAAAACTCGTTATTAATAAGCTCAGTCCAGATGGAGCAGAAATCTTTCTCTAAAATTTTTCCCTGTTGGTTTTATTGTATATTCTTAGGCCATGTAGTAATTATCTATGAAGAGCTGATGACACATGGCAGACCTCTGGCTTTTTCCTTGTGGTCTTCGCCAAACCTCTGATGGTACCCCTGGACTTGGTCTAGTCTCTTTGGTCTCCAGAGGATTTTGCTTGATGATTTGGACTGATTAACATTCTTGACGCAGAGATGAAAGAGAACATTTTGAAACACATCCAACCCAGAGAAGCATTTGGAGGTGGTCCATGGGGAGAACTTAGAGGTGAGGAAGACGCAGAAGAGATGCTCTCTGCCCTCTCTAAGCATTACTGAATACCAGTCTCACCCAAAGGAGCAGTAGAGTCTAAGAAAGGAAATTCATCTCTATGGAAATGAATCCTGAGAGCAAACAGAACTCTTTTCTGGACACAGCAAGAGTTCATAGATGTAATAACAGTGTTCAAGAATCTAGATTTCAGCAAGGGAATGCCTGGATTTGAATCAAACCTCTGCCATGTGATTTTGGACAAATTATTTAATATCTCTAAACATTAACTTCTTCATCTGTACAGTGGGAATTAGAATAGCACCGTGTCATAAGGTTATGAGAATTAAATGTGATAAGCTGTGTAAAGGATCACTAAAGAGCATTATTATTTATATTTAAAATTTTATATTCAAGGTGAAAAAGATATGATACTGGTAAAAATTTCAGGGGGAAGATAGCCCACATATTTTTGGAAATTTAAAAAATCAAAATTTATCCAAACTGAGAATCGAGCCCATTAAATAGTGTTCCCCTTCTCTTTTTTGTTCCTCTCTTGATTGGTGTTTAGAAGCAAAGATAGCTTTGCCAGTCTCATCTGGGCAACTCTTTTCAAAGAATGTTGATAACTTTGGAAGTACTGCGCTTAAACCTATGAGCTTAGTGCTGAGTGCCTTCACGAGACTGCTCGTTGTGCGTTTCTCTCCGTGCGGACTCAGATGCACAGGAGCTTTCCTCTCTGAGGCTCCGTACACAGTCTCCAGAACATTCTGATTCAATTGCTTGAATTAGGGATTCTGTGCAGACATCGCCAGCGTTGTTGCTGGAGGGAAATAGGAGGCCAAAGCGGGGAAAATCACAGCCTGGAGATAAAAGATGAATGAAAGAGAGAAAGATAAAACAACAATTGTATTCTTTATGAAGGGCACTGAAACCAACAATCTGAGCCACCTACAAGGTTTATTATGATTTGGGAGCCAATAAAATACGTGTTCCATGGTAGTGTCTTTCACATTTTAACTGATAGGCCAAAATGGTGCCTTATTGCTTGTCTTAACTGAAGTTGAGCATTTTGTCATATATTTATAAACCAAGGTATTTCTTTTATGGTGAACTTTTGCTCATGTCTTATACCCTTACACTCTTTGGGTATATATGAGTGTAATTTCTTATTTCTCTTATTTTTACCAGTAATATCTAACACTTTTTAAAGCTTTGTGTGTTCAATAATGCTTACACTAACAAGTCAATCGGTGCATTATTAATATTCATCATAGTAGCAATGATAGTGGAAGTAGTATTTAGTTGTAGTTTTTAGCATTTCTTCTTTGGATAAGAAGAGAGGAAGATACGGTCAGTTTCTTCATTTGTAAGATAGAAATACTAATGGCATTTTCCCTATGGGTTTTTTTTTTTTTTTAAGGTTTTGAAAGAATTAAGGCATGGAATGTACATAGACTCATATCTAATATATAATAATCTCTCAATAAAAATTTATTGTTATCCACCAATACTAAACCCCAATTCAAGAAAAAACATTTCCACTCTGATTTCTCTGCGACACTGAGCCACACTAATAACGCTTCCTTTTTCAGAGGCAATCCTGCTCCTAGAGGTAACTGCTAGGACTTGAGAGAAACCCATAGAAGTTAGATGTTTGCTTCAAGGTCAAATGTATCCATGAAAAGGGTGTTCTTTCTCCATTCCCAATAGAACATAGAGTGCTCAGCAATGCTTAAATCACTCCCTAAATCTGCTAAATTAAGTCCTTCTCTAGGAAAATTACCCACGTGGAGGGAGGAAGGCAGCTGCAAGCCATCCAGTGTTGTGCACGCATACTGAGGACTGTCATTGCATGGAGCTTGATCCTGTGCTCGACCGAGAGAGAAATGTGTCTCTTTATAATGAGTGGAGCACGTAGGCATTTGGAGATGCTCACTGTCAAGTGCTTCCAGGAAGTTTCCTCTCCATTGTCATGGTTCATTATTGGATTATATGATTTTCATTTTTTCCGTCCTCAGACTTACCACTTTAAATGCTCCATCCTTTGCAATCAAATTCAATTCTTAAGCTTCATTTAGAAGCAACAACAGTGGTGTTCTATGGAATGGAAAAAGAAAAGGAAGGGAAAACTTGAGATGAGATCTAATTTACCAGAACACATCTTAAGAAATGAGAAGAAGATAAACTTGTCCCTGGGAACTCACACACTCCAGTACAGGGCCTGGTGTGGGTTCACAGGGGGTTTGGGTTTTACAGGCAGATTTCTGGGAAACAGGCTTTTTTGTTGGGATGGGGAGCCATAGAGCAATGGGCCTGTTGCAAAAGTATTTTGGGGCCCTGACTACATAATAACCACTAAGACACTTCAAATGGTAACAAATGGTAAAAATAATTAAAACAAATATTGCCAATTTCCCTGGATTGGGAGCAGGCTTTGGAAACGTGAAGGTGGTGTAGGACTAAGCCCCTGGACATAGAAGAAAAGCCAGTTTCCTCTATAAAGCCTGCTTTTCTACATCCACTCCTTGGTTTCCTGTCTCTGGTCATGCAGAGGGGAGAGCACTTGGTCAGGGGTCCAAAGTAGCAGGAGCTCATTCCCGCGCCATGTCCTCGTTTATCACATCTGTGACTCCACAGCTTGGAGTGTCGTCTTGCGATGGTCCGAGTCTGCGATCCTACCTTGCACGTGCAGGGGCTGAGATCATAGGGTTAAATGTAAGCAGATCGTTTCTAAGCAAGTTAGGCTGTTTTGATTAATACATTTTTGTGTGAAGCCCTGGACTTTTTGACCACAAAATCATTAATCTTATCCCTCTGCCGGCTGCCTCCCTCTCTCACACCCACCCATTTCCCATGCATTTTTAGATTCTTTTAAAACCAGCCTGGGACATGCTGACATGGAAGTGTAAAATGTAAGATTATGAGACGAGGTCTTGCATCTTAAGCTTTTAGAGTTGGTTAGGCCCTCAGGGAATTTCTGATTCAATTTCCTTATTTTAGGAAAGAGCAGCAAAATGATTTCTACTTGAAGATCAGATACTGCCACTGTCCCGCCCATAACCCCAGGCCCTACCATTCCAGTGCAGCTGGCCTGACTGCTAACCCGGCATCTGCATCTCTTTGCCTGAGGGCTTTCCTTGGCCTTGGAAGTTCACTCTGCCCTCACATGTGGCAGGCCAGAAATGCCTGGGGAATTACTGCCCTATGCTCCAGCATCCTTCTGCCAGTGACAGACAGACATTCATATATAAGTACCCCAGTTTCCTTACTATCAGTTCTCACACTTGCCTGTTAAATAATTCTAAGGCATATGTTCTACAGTGGCTCCCAAAGTTCCCAACTTGAATACCTATAACTTACTTTTATAAAGATATATTTATACATTTACATTTATAGTATAAATAAATTATAGTGTAATAGCCCCCGCCCCATCCCACCGAGTACTGGCATCCTTCCCTCCCCCGATTTACTTCCCTGTTGGTCTGCCTGGGTTTCCTAGATGACTTTTCCAAATATCTGTCATTTGCACTCAGATCCTAATCTCAGGTTCTATTCCTGGGGGCATTCAAAGATACTCTTCGCACATATTTTTCATTATTTCCGTAGCACAAGATTTCCTAACGGCTTGTGCTTGTGGCTGTGGCCCCATACCAGTTGGTAGAGTTGTTGATAGTTGTCAGTAGCTTTGGATCTGGGCTTTGTCGGGCTTTAGCACAGTCCTAGCAGGTAGTAAGATGCAGTACATCTTTGTGGTAGTGAATTAAATTGGATATGTGAGACTGCCTCTCTGGTTACTCCAGAGCTGGAGGGTGCCCAGGGCTCTTGACTCTCGGCATTGTCTTCACACAATAGCGTCATCCATGCCTTTATGGTGGACCTCACTGCTTATGACAACTTGGCATGCGTTCCACTCTAGACGAGTCCCTGTGCTAGGGTGGGCCTTCCGATTCCTGTAGTCCTTACCTCTGACCATAGTGATTTGTTCAGGATCCAAACTGATGAAAGTACTGGAAAAGAGAAGCCTGTGTTTTTCTTTCCCTCTCCTCACTTTATTTTCTCCTTCCTTCCTTCTTTTCATTCATTCATTCATTATTACTGGAATTACTGAGCTTATAGAAATGTAAGCCTGGAGCTTCCTGGTGAACTACTGGCTACCAAAAGAAGAGAGCCTGCTTTAAAGTAAAACCAATAGAAGAAGAGATAGAATGAGTGTTTGGGTTGGGGGTGTGGGAGAGAGAAAGAGACTGACTCCTAAAGACACAGCTTTAGTTCTTGCATACAGATGTGCCCAAAGCTCTTGAACTTTTCCACTATGAAAGTCAACATACAACCGTTTTTACTGAAGTCAGTCGAGTTTCTTAGAGTCAAATACAAACTTTAAATTCCTCACTTTGCACCAGACCCTGGCCAGATACTAGAGATTTAGAGATACACTTACTGTCACTGTCCATGGAGAATTTGCATATTAATGGGTGATTTGAGGAGGAATACTACAACACTGCATCTGATTTTCTTGCTTTCCTTTTTGTTGGAGCCATCATGTTTCTTAGTCTCTTGGATTTCAGAAGAGACAAAAGCTGGGTTATTTTCCTTTTAATTTCCCTGGTCACCCAAAACTCCTTTCTAGTACTTTTTAAAAAGAGGCCAGCATATCCTGGTTGTTTGCTCCTTGTGATAAATGTCTCCACTGCTTGTTAACCTCCAAAATAGGCAGCCCTCACCGTTAGGGCTTATGGTCTGTATGAGACAACATAAAAACAAGACACATGCTCCTCCATGCACATTTCAAATGAAATGTAACAGAAAAGAAATAAATAAAAATGGGAAAAAAATGTCTTAAATGGTTTATGTTGGAAAATGTTATATGGGCAATAATGGGACTTATATGGGCTTTGGGCAGAGACTTTGATAATGAAGGTTAAATGAGGGAATGTTACAAAAAATGTTCACTGTTCATAAAAATAAATCTCTGGTATGAAGCAGAATGAAATAAACAGAGTTGCAGGCGCCGGGAGCAGCTGGGGTGACCTCAGCCTCAGGTTGGTAATAGCCAGGCTCGCTGGAACCACACACTCTCACCTCAGCAGGATTCACTTAGCTCTCCATCACAGGGACATTGTGTTCCTCAGGCCTCGGGGGTGGCTCTTCAGCTGCCTCACTGAAAAATAAAGGCCTTGTCCTTTCTGGCATTTTTCTTCCCTGGGTCCAGGCAGAGTTTCCAGGGGCCTTGCCTTTCTTAAGTTGAAAGGGTCACCCCTGCTCAGCCCAGCTGACTGTGGGAATGCCAGCTTGGTGGGGTCAGATCTTTTCTGTTTTTCAAGGGTAAGCAGGAAATCTGAATTTTATATGATTTTTTTTTGTGATTTTTCAATGTTAGCAACCAGTTTCTATATATATATATATATAAATAGAAATGTGTGTATGTAAATATATGTATATGTATATATATGTTTATGGCAGGGGGGCAAAAGACGACATGACTAGGGGACAGAACTGGCCTAGCAGCAGCCAGTTTGGAATCTGTTGCTGAGTGAAGGCTGAGATTGTAATTACCATTGTTGGGTTTCATTGACTATTGCTTTAGACCTGGCAGATAAAGGTCCTCCATAGTGTACAGTCCGGGAGTAAAGAGCGTATATTCGAAACAGCCATTCATCAGCATGTACTATGTGCTGGGCATTTTGCTACCAGCTTTACAAGGGTTATTTCATTATAGTCTCCGTACCTTCCTCAAAGGGAAGCACTAAGGTTGTCCTGTTTATAGAAGGGGAAAACGAGGTTTCCAAAATTGAAGTATTTGACTACAGTCATTGTAGAGGACACCCTTTGGACGGCACCTCACCTTTCTGGGACCTGCCACTGGTTCCAGTTAAGGCGACTCCTCCTCCTCATGTACTTTTCTCTGGCTTCCTTTGGTTGCATGAAGATGTTAACACATCATGGGGTAACCCTCTGCCAATGGGGGCGGGAGCTGATGGATAAAGGCTTTTGTCCCTGGCTGACGGTTCTGACACACATTCCGCAAGACTCCTCAGAAGGTCCTGTGTGAAGTAGCCAGTCGCCTGTAGCAGTTAACACTTTATCGTGTTGATTTTTCCTCTTTTCCCTATTTTATCTCTCTGCCCCTCATGGGGGGGATCACATTCCCGCAATAAACTACCTACACAAACCACATCTTCAACTCAAGCTCTGCTATTGGAAAACTCAAGCTAAGATAGTGAGTGCTAAGCTGGCATTTAAATCTGAGTTTGGCTTGTCTCCAAGTGAATACTTTATCAAACCAGTCACTAAAGTCTTTATGTGATTCCTTTACAGGTCCTTTCTAGTCTAATTGATCATGAAATAAAGCTTTAGAGCAAAAAAAGGCTCTAAAAGGAATCTTAAACCAGCAAGAAGGAAGGATGATGATGTGAGGTAGTTGGCACACAGAAATCAAGTGGAGAAGGGGAAAAGGGCACAATGTAATTTTAGTTCATAATACATTTTATTTGCTGGCACCTCTTCTGTGCTTGGGACTGTGCCATGTACTAAGGAAGTCACACAGAATTATGGAAATGAAAACTACGGGGATAAAGACCGATTTCCAAAGATCTTCAGTGACTTTAGGCAGAGATGTCAATTTTGAATGCCTACGGGGCCAGGTGAGAACCTGAGGCTAAGCCAGCTAGGTTTTGTTTGCATGTCAAACACAAATGTATATTCTTCACTCCTACATGGAGCTAAGCTTTAGGTGTTACCCCATTTTTCTTCCAATACATGAATATCCCAGTCTGCCATTCATTTCCCCACTTTAGATAGATGTGGGTACGAAACATAGTTTGCTGTAATTAATTAATTTAAAAATTGAGATAGAATTGACATACAGCATTCTTTAAGTATGAGGTGGACAACATGTTGGTTTGATACATTTATGTATTGTGACATCATTACAATCGCATTAGCTATTCTATCCATCACATAATTATTTTTTTGTGGTGAGAACAATTAAGACTTAGTCCCTTCTTAGCAACTTTGAAGTGTATAATACAGTATTAATGGCTAAAATCACTATGCTGTGCATTAGGTCTCAAGGACTTACTTATGTGCTAGTTGCAATTTTGTACCCTTAAAATACCATCTCCCCATTTCCCATACCCCTACCCCCAGCTCCTAGAAACCACCATTCTACTCTGTTTTCAGAAGTTCAGCATTTTTTAGGTTGCACATATAAATGATATCATACAGTATCTGTCTTTCTCTATCTGGCTTTTCTCACTTAGCATAACACCTTCAAGGTCCATCCGCATTGTTGGAAATGGCCAGATTTTCTTCTTCCTTGTGGCTTTATAATATTCCATTATATATGCATACCACATCATCTTGATCCATTTATCTGTTGACAGACACGTAGGCTATTGACATATCTTGTGTATTATAAATAGGGCTGTAATGAACATGGGTGTGCAGATCTCTCTTTAAGATCCTGATTTCAGTTCCTTCAGATATATACCCAGGAGTAGATTTACTGGATCATATGTAGTTCAGTTTTTACTTTTTTGAGGAACTGCCATATTCTTTTCTATAATGGCTGTACCATTTACATCCCCACTGGAAGTGCAAAAGAGTTCCCTTTTCTCCACATCCTTGCCAACATTTGTTATTTGTCTTTTTTGATGATAGCCTTTCTGACAAGTGTGAGGTGATATCTCACTGTGGTTCTGATTTGAATTCTCCTGATGATGAATGATGTTGAGCACCTTTTGCTCATATACCTATTGGCCATTTGTATGTTTTCTTTGGTAAAATGTCTTTTTAGATCCTTAGCCCATTTTTAAGTTGGATTATTTCCTTTTTCGCTGTTGAGTTGTGTGAGTTCTTTACCATATTTTGGATGCTAACTCCTTATCAGATACATGATTTGTGAATATTTTCTCCCATTCCATAGGCTGCCTTTTCAATTCATTCATTGTTTCCTTACCGGTGCAGAAGCTCTGTATTTTAATACAGTCCTCTTTATTTCTGTTAGTTTAGCTGCCTCTGCTGTTGGACTCTTGTGCAAGAAATCATTGACAAGACTAAGGTCAGGGATCTTTCCCCCTATGTTTTCTTCTGGAGTTTTACAGTTTCAGGTCTTATTTTTCAATCTTTGTTCCATTTCAAGTTAATTTTTGTCAGTAGTCTAAGATAGCAGTCCTTTTTTTTTGTTTTTCTTTGTTTTTGTTTTGTTTTGATTTGTTTTGCATGTGGCTATCCAGATTTCCCAACACTGTTTATTGAAAAGACTACCCTTTCCCCATTGTGTGTTCTTGACACACTTGTCAATAATTAGTTGACCATGTATACATGAGTTTACGTCTGGGCTCTATATTCTGTTCCACTGGTTTATGTGCCTGTGCTTTCATTTCCACTTGAAGGAAAACAACCATTTAAGGGTATGACAAATGGCAAACCATCCTGCCTTCCTGTCAAGGGGACGTGGCGGAGCCTGGGAACTGGGGAGGCTGGCCCCTCTGTGAGCTCGGACTCAGCTCCAGCTGGCTGTCACTGTGCAGGAATGTAGGTCTCCTCCCTCCAGATCTCCTAATTGTTCAGGAGTAGTCAGAAACTCAAAATGTTTATGAAATCTCTACATGTTTCAGTGTTAACACTGATTTTAAATTTCTTAAAAACAGTAGACAGACCAGCCTGGGGGAGCAAACAGAACACATCTGCAGGTTGCCTTTAACACACAGGCCACCGGTTTGCTCTCTTTTTTATAGGCTCAGCCCTCTTTTTCCTCCAAAGCCCTTGAGCTGTACCATGTTTTCCTGGGAGAGGCGCAAGACTGGGAAAAGGGGCCTAGGACACAGGCTGCCACTGAATTTGTCCCTTAGGGTTCTCTTCACTTTCTGTTTCTGGGGGAAGTAAGTTAAGACAGGTTTGTTTATTTGTGTGTGTGTGTGTATTGAGCGCGCGCATGCATGCACACGCCTTTGCTAAGGGTTCAGAAATAGACTTAATTTAAGAAAAATTTAAGAAAAATAAAAAAATCTGTATGGTCCTTTTCTTCAGAAACTACGAAGAGGCCAAAGGAAAACAAATTAAGTATCCAAATAGGTGAATGTTGTTGGTGGATGGCGGTGTTTGAACATGGTAGTGGTGTTTAAAAATAAAAAGAATTCTTAAATCAGCAAGAGGAGAGTTTAAGACTTGCATTTTTTTCTTTGTGTAAAATTATTGTGTCCCCTGACCAGATTTCTATTGGCCTTGATGATTAGTTGGCTATTTTAGTAGTTCATTGTCTCAGCCTTTACTCAGAGTCCCCCCTAAATGGGACTCTCTATGTCATAACTGTATAAAATATTCATTAAGATGGTGCTTTTAATGGATTTGTTTGGAATGAACTCAAGCGGAGGGAGCCGTTGCTGATTTGTGGGGTGGCAGGGCTGTTCCGGGGCTGTGTCTGCCCCAAGCGCCGCCTTGTCCAACACGGCCCTCCACCTGCCCTCTTTGCCTTGCAGGCTCTGATCTGAGACGCCACTGAGTCCATACTGATGGGTTTTTTTTTTTTTTTTTAGGACTAGAAGTTCTATTCCTTTCACACGAGTGTGTTCCACCCTGGTGTTTTTCATACTGTGTTCAGTGGAGGTGTACTCCAGCTTGTCTGAGTTACGCCGGAGCACTGTTGCCATGTAGAATTCGTTGCCTCATGTGTGAGTACTTGAGCTCCAGAATTAGACACATTTAGCTTTGAATCCTGACTCTGTCACCTACTCACTGTATGACCCTCAGGCAAAAATCTTAACATCTCTGAGCTTCAGCTTCTTCATCTTTTAATCTAGAATGAAGCTAGTACCTCCTTTGTACAATATTTGAAGATTGAATGGGGATAGTTTGCCAAGTACATGGCCTAGAGCCTAGGACGTGTTAGAAACTTATTAACAGTAGCCATTATTCTCTATGTGCTGCCGTACCTTCAACTGCTCCAGCATATCTGGGGCTATCTGAAGTTTGTGTGAAGTTCTCCTGGACGTGTGCCAGTTGGTTCTTATCTCATACAGACCCTGGCAATGGAGAAGGGATGTCTGAGCATCCTTAAACATACGGAAGAATTGTACACCGGAGAGGTTAGATGAAACGATCAAGGTTGCTCTGGAAATTAGTGAACTGTGAATATAACTGAATATTTTGACTCCTTTCTCAGCATTAATTGCAATCTTTCTGTTTTCTGTATATCAGATTAAGACCTTTTCTTTTCTCTTCTTTATCTTGTGTAACCAGAATACATCTGAATCTGAAATCAGGCCAGCATGACCTCTTCTATTTCATTTCTATGTGTGCACTTCTGTACTTTTTGGTCCTAAGGAGTCACCTTTTTTTCAGCGTTTTCAAATACAGTGACATGAAATAAATAGTAACAAAGAGTCCTCCCTATCTTAACACTACCAAACTCGAAACCTGGACTCTCCAGGCCCAGCCCCAGCGCCCAGCAAGCATGCTGTCCTGTTGTCCCACCCCGTTCCATTCCCTCCTGGTTCTGAACACTGTGTATCTGTTAGAGGGAACTGTAATCCATTTGGAGAATGACCTTGGGCAAATTACTTCACTTTTTGGGTCTCTTTTTCTCCATCCTTAAAGTGGAAAAGATGATTAATTTCTTTAAGGGAATAATAGTTCCCCATGAAGGTATGGAAGGCATTTGACAGTGATCAACTTTGCCTGCTGTCTTCTGGGACTGGGTGGGGCTAGGGTTTTATATTTGTAATCTTCAAATTGAAGTCACAAACAATTTTCATAAGATTGCTGGAATAATGAAACAGCTGTTTCCCAGGGCAGGGTCCAGTGGAGTGGCAGAGGCTGCTGCAGAGAGACTCTCCCTTGGCGTCTCCGTCCTGGGAGGGGGAGGAGGCTCATCAAGATCCTGATTAAGCAGGGATTGCCCACGGCACTCTTTGTATCCAGGCAAACAAGAGCTCCCCCCGCCTCCACCGCCCCAACTTTCACTCTTAAAACAAAAATCTATCAAGATTTAATCCCATTGCTTTATCTCCAGGACCTAACCTCTGAGTGTTCATGAGAACGTTTTGCTTTGTCTCCAGGCCCTAAAGCAAGTGCCTCGACACGAGCTGTGGTCCCGTCAGGGCTTTTCACTTGAGTGGAAGAGGCAAAGATTGCTTTTTGTTCCCCTTTGACTCTTTTCAGAATTAACGTGAAATTGAAGATGACTGTAGTTGTTGGGGTGGAGGCGGGGGCGCGGTGAGAAAGCCAGAGAGAACAATGAGAAGGGAAGTGAGGAAGCAGACTCGGAAAGTCACTGCAGAGACTCTGTCCTGGAACCCAAGGGATGCTCTGTGTCCATCTAGCTGATGGTTTCCTTCCAGGCCATCAGCAAAATAAAAACGCCACACCCAGCCACAGTGAAACCCTTTCATCTGGGTCTCTAAGACCCTTCTCTGGGCAGTGCTCTTTGGAGTGTGAATTCCCCCAAGCTGATTGTCTCAGTGTGGTGTATATGGTGCCCCCACCCGCCTTTGGTCCTCCTTCCAGTGTAATGGCCCTTTCTGGGCTCCAGGACCAAACTGATGCCAGCACAAGGGTGGCAGCATCTGAATGTGCAATTGAGGAACAACATGGACACTGATGTTGCAATGTTAATTAACGTAATTTGATGTTTATTACTGTCATTTCAACCAGTCACTTTTTTCAGAAAATTAATTAAACCATGGGTAGGGGTTTGGAAGCTCCCTATAGAAGGCTAAGGGCTGACTGGGAGCCCTTGGAATTAGGGAATGGAACTGCATCTCTGGTTTAACTTGTGTGTGAGCCTTGTCTAAAACCGCAGACTTAGAGTCCAGTCCTGAGAGAAGGGCGAGGAATGTGGGAAGGGGTCCTTGCTGTCTTTCACCCTTAATGCCCCTGCACCTTTGCCACAGGATTATTCCTTCTTACCTCCTCCCACTGCTGTCCCTCCTCTCTTCAGGTTAAATCCACCCATGTGCCCGCTTAGTGAACTCTGGAATCGTGGCAGAAAACTCCATAAGAAAAATGTTCATAGAGCTTGTTCAGATGCAGTCACCAGATGGCTTGTGTTGGACAGAAAGGCCTGAATTTCAATACTCCATCCTTCTAAAATGTCCCTTATTGGCATTCTTGGACCCTTCCTTTTCCTCTTCCTTCCTCCATCTCTTTTCTTTACTCTTCTCTCTTTTCTTGGTTGAACAGAAGTCATATTTATTTCAAAATTTTTTGAATACCACTGTTTTCTGATTATGAATTGAAATGATATGTATTCATTATAAGAAAATAGATTTTTTAAAAAACCCAGAAAAGTATGAAAAGAATGCCAATTGACAAGTAATAATATTAGAGTGTTTAGGTGACAAGCTCCATGCTACGTGCTTTACATACATGATCTCATTTAATGCTTTTAACAAGTCTGTGAGAAAGGTACTGTTATTATCTGTTTTGCAGATGAAAAAACTGAAACAGAGAGGTTAAGTAACTTACCCCAAATCACACAGCAAGTAAGTAGTGATGTAGACTTTGAACCCAGGTGGTCTGGCTTCAGAGTCTACTTTCCCATCCAGGGTGCTCTGTCTTGCACTGGGCTGCGCCAGCTACACATGAAAAAGGACAGTACCAACTAGGGCGGTCTCCAGTGACTGAGATTCGTTTTCCTGGAGAACATCTAGTCTGGGAAAGTCACCACCCTCCACACTAAAGCTCTCTGCCCCATGGGCTCAGAAGCCTGTCTTCTACAGAGATGAATGAACATTAACTGGTTTGCAGAAATAGCTGTGGTACCCAGAATATTAAGCTTGTTAACTTAAAAAGAGCAAGGCCACAGTCCACAAGGACTTGAATCACCTCTCAGTACATCCTCATCCTGCAGCAAAACTGCATGGGAAGCTAACCAGTAACTGTTTTCTTGGACTGAGCGCCTCAAATCCGTGCACGGGCGTCATTCAGCCAACTCTTAGCTGAGTTTTGTCTTCAGAACCACTGCTGTCCTCTCCTGGCATCTCCCTCATTACAGGAGTAATGGAAACCTTAATTCACCAATACCCTGAGCCAAGGCCATCTCTTCTCTTTGTCCCATGACTGACCACCTTCCATTCTGGTAACACATTGTTTCTGAAGGTTTCTTTCTCGGTCCGCTGGGCTGTAGTCAAGTTTTGTGGTCTGGGAGTCCTTCTGTCTTCTAAAGCTGGTATCCCTCTCCCACGTCTGCTAATGGCTGATTTAAAGCTCAGCTCTTGAAGGGTAATTTTTAAAAACTTTTTTGAAGTGTATTTTATATATCAAAAAATTTTAATGATAAAATTGCACCCTTTTAAAATCTGCAATTCAGTGATTTTGGGGAAGTTTACCACATTGTGCAGGCACCTTCCTAACATTCATCACCCCAATAAGATCCAGCGTGCTCACTAATAGTTAACCTCTGTTCCCATCCGTGTTTCATAGAAATAAAATCCTATAATACGAGGTCTTTGTGACTGGCTTTTTTCAATTAGCATGATGTTTTGGAGATTGATTCATATTGTAGTATGTATCATTATGCATTCCTTTTTATTACTGAATAATGTTTCATTGTATGGGTATGTCATATTTTATTTATCTGTTCATCTGCTGATGAACATTTAAATTGTTTCCATTTTTTTAGCTCATGGATAATGCCGCTATGAGCATTCATGTGCAAGTCTTTATGTGGTCATATGTTTTCATTTCTCTTGGGCAGAAATCTGTGAGTGGAATTGTTGGATCATATGGTAAATCTATGTTTAACTTTTTGAGAAATGTCCAAAATATTTTCCAAAGTGGCTACATCAAAGGACCGTTTGATTGTCCTAATTTCCAAGCTGGTAGGGAGTCCATCATGCTAGCTCTCCATGATTAATAAAAGGAATAAAAATGACCCATAATCTCATCCTTATTGTTAACATTTTATTGATATATATATAAGATAATTATTTTATGTATAATACTGTATAAGTGTAAAATTTTATATTTAGCACAATAAAATATTTATTGCATGTCAGTACATGTCATGACATGTATCTCATGTCAATAAAATTATGCATCTATATACAGATATGTATATAAATATTACATAAGAAGACACAGGCATACTTGGGATCATACTGTATTAATAATTGAACTTCTGTTTTAACTGAATCATGCTCATTTATCTATATTAAATATGAAATATGATTTTTAATATATTTATAATAGTATCAACATGGATATACCATAGTTTGAAAAAATCATACTATTTTTGAATTTTTGGATTGTGTTGTATTTGCTCTTAAGTCATAACTTTAAATATGTTTACTGTCAATTCTCAGTTAAATTTTTATCTGAGCCCTTTCTCATGCATTTTTTGAATACTTACCCCTTCTCATGGCCATATGTTCACACTGCATCAGTTTTTCCCTCTCTGTTATCTCTTAGTACATATGAAGTCTGGTCCCTAAAAATGATTAAAGGGGCTCCTACAGCAAATTTCTTGGTAGTCTTAACCGAAATGATAGTGCCAGTCATGGCTCCAAAGCAAGGCGGGTATTTGCATGCCATAGGGTCCAGTTGCCGACTACAGTACTTCATGTCAGTAATGGTCCCGTGTTTTTGGATGAGGATCTCAAAGGCATTCCCTTCATTTTCATATATTAAAAGGAAAAAAGAATCTGATAATTGGGGTGCCCAAGGGCAGGTGGATTCATCAAACTATCTTTTAAGGTCTTAAAGACTGCGTAGTCTGGTTCTTCCCATAAAACTGGGTTGGGGTTTTTCTGTACGAAAATGTACGAGGTTTGGCCGTAAGAGAAATTTGGAACCCAATTTTGGCAATAACCACTGAGTCCCAAAAAGCCTGAAGCAGTGGCACTTAGTTTTGGGTTTGGGGATATTTAGGCTACTGTGAAGCCTATCTGGACCTAGCTGTGGACCTTTGTTCTTTTTTTTGTTTGTTTTTACTTTTTTTTATTGAGTTATAGTCAGTTTACAATGTTGTATCAATTTCCAGTGTAGAGCACAATTTTTCAGTTATACATGAACATACTTATATTCGTTGTCACATTTTTTTTCACTGTGAGCCACCACAAAATCTTGTATATATTTCCCTGTGCTATACAGTATAATCTTGTTTATCTATTCTACATATGCCTGTCAGTATCTACAAATTTTGAACTCCCAGCCTATCCATTCTCACCCTCCACCCCCTTGGCAACCACAAGTTTTTATTCTATGTCTATAAGTCTGTTTATGTTTTGTATTTATGTTCTTTTTTTATTTTTTAAGATTCCACATATGAGCGATCTCATATGGTATTTTTCTTTCTCTTTCTGACTTACTTCACTTAGAATGACATTCTCCAGGAACATCCATGTTGCTGCAAATGATGTGACGTTGTCATTGTTTATGGCTGAATAGTATTCCATTATATAAAGATACCACACCTTTATCCAGTCATCTGTTGATGGACATTTAGGCTGTTTCCATGTCTTGGCTATTGTAAATAGTGCCGCTATGAACATTGGGGTGCAGGTGTCTTTTTGAAGTAGGGTTCCTTCTGGAGATAGGCCCAGGAGCAGGATTCCTGGGTCATACAGTAAGTCTATTCCTAGTCTTTTGAGGAATCTCCATACTGTTTTCCACAGTGGCTGCACCAAACTGCATTCCCACCAGCAGTGCAGGAGGGTTCCCTTTTCTCCACAGCCTCTCCAGCATTTGTTATTTGTGGACTTTTGAATCATGGCCATTCTGACTGGTGTGAGGTGATACCTCCTTGTAGTTTTGATTTACGTTTCTCTGATAATTAGTGGCCCTTGTTCTTATATAAGATGCCCTAAATATTGAACCTGCGTTTGGGCAAAGTGAAATTTTTTCTTGGCTACCTTGTGTCCCTTTAAAGCTAAAAGCTTTAGCGGGTGGGTGCTGTCTTCCTGTGAGGAGACTTGAGAAGGATAGCAAGAAGCAAAATCATCCACACATTGCCACAGCGTAGGGCCTCGAGGGAACTTCATATCATTCAGATCAGCCTTAAGGATTTGCAAGAAATAAGAAGGACTCTCAGTAAAATCTCAAGGCATTACTGTCTAGGTGAATTGTTTTTCTTCCAAAGTGAAGGCAAAAAAGGTATTGGCTAGCTGCTTCAGCTGAAATACTGAAGAATGTACTGCCTAAATCGATTACGATAAAAAATGTGCTTCTTGTGGGAATGAACGTTAGTAATGTATGTGGGCACAACAGAGTGCCAAGGGTAGCCGTGCTGTTTACTGTGTGGAGGTCCTGGACAAGCCTCCACCCTTGGCCCTTAGGTTTTCTCTCAGGTGAAATGCGAGTGTTGTAAGCACTAGTATGAGGGATAATGAGGCCTTGTGCCTTGTAATACTCTGTTACGGGCTTTATGTCTTGAAGGGCTTCTTCACTTATAGGGTATTTGATTAATTCTGGGGAGATGTTTTGAGGGGTCTGCTTGAATCTTGATGGGAGGTGAACTATGAACTTTGCTAATATCAGTTGGAGATTTTGCCTGTAAGGAGGATGGTAGCTGATTTAATAGGGACACATGATCAGTGTTTCCAGAATCAGCTCTAGCGCCATCAGAGATGGAGCAAGCAAATAAAAGATGTCAGAGGGTCATTTATTCACCTGGTTGGCTGTTTTGATGACTGCTGTCAAGTTCTAGAATTATTTCCTGCTTTGAAGAGAAATTCTGGCATGATAACTTCTCCAAGAAGTCTTAGCCTAATAAATGGATGGGGGCTGAGGAACTAAGGAGAAAAGGGTGTGGATCTTTCAAAGGGTCTGAACAAAAGTGAGCAGGTTCAGAGACAGAGATCTTTTGAAGCTCATTAGAGATCCCTACTCGCTGAACTGTGGTGCTCCGAGGCAGGCACTGCTTTGTAGCAGTGGGGCTTAGCACCGAGAGTTTGGCTCCAGTGTCATTTGGGATTGGAAGGGATTCATCCCCAGTCTGGAGAAATGTTTCTCAGCCTGCTTAAGAGGAAGGAATGGGAAGTGCCCCTGTAGCTCCTGGGAGCCCTGTCATTGAGAATTGGGAGGACATTGGAGAGGCTGGTTAGAAGGGCTGAAGGTACCTGAAGTGCTAAAACTTACCACACTCTTTTCAGATGTCCTGCCTCTTTGCAATTACAGCAGAAACTAAGAAGATGTGGTTTCATTTAGGAGCCTTCATTTGCTAGGGCTGAAGGTTAAGAATTTTAGCAACCTTCCTTTCAAGTGGCTCTAAGTGCAAGAGAGCTGGTTTGAGAGATTAAATCTGGGATAGAGGAAGTTTCCAATTCCATCCTAGTCCTTTTTATTAGAAGGGAAATGTGGCCCCTGTTCAGCCCATTAATAAACATAAAGTTAAAAACTACTTGGGTGGGATAAAAGAAGACCCGATTTTTTTTTTTTAATACTCTGAAGTCAATTGTAATAGTTATGAACAGGTTCATCAGATTTTTGTATGACACCTGCATTTTGTTCCAATCAGTAGGCGGTGGAAAAGCCCTAGGAATTGCCTAATGAAGTCGCCTAGCCATTGCCTGAGTCTGATTATATAGTGAGTAGGTTGGTCTCCTGGTTGTAATCCTAGAGACCTTTCAGGGTTTTCCCAATTATCAAGTTTTCATCCATTCTGGGCCTGGCCTTCAAGGATAAGCATATGAACTAGCTGATATAATTCAGAGAAACTGGGTTGGTGGGTTGGAATGACTATATTAAATCCCTCAGCCAATCCGTGAGGATCCTTGGTTACTTTGGAAAAATCTTTGACTATGCCTCTAAGTTCAGCTTTAGTACAGGGAATTTAAGAAATTAAGGGTTTAGCCTCTGGATCCCTGGAAAGCTTAACTTTAAAAGGGACACGTTACGATAGGCTCAGAGGGGAAGGGGATGGGGAGAGTTTCAGAGAAAAAGGGAAGTTTGGTGAATTAGTACAGGGGAAGTGAGGGTATAACAGGGGCGTGGGCAGTATAGAAAGGAAGGAGGAAGATGGCTTAGGGGGCAGAGCCCGAGACAAAGGAGCTGGGGAGAAAGAGCATGAGGCTTCAAGCCATTTTATCTTTTTTGAAATGTTTGTTTGCTTTAGTTAATCTTAAAAAATCTTAGTTTGCAGGGAAGCAATTTTAGGCTCCTTCTAATGTTTGAAAGTCTCACAATATCAATCAAAATGGGCATTCCATTCAGTTTTGGACATTTTAGAGCTATAGTTGTGCAATTTAGTTTTAAGAAAAGTAAGTTTGGGGATTTCAAAAGTTCCCCGTAAGGATCATAGCGGTTCTTAATTGCCTTTGTTTAGGTTGGTTCATTTAGTTAGAAAGGAATGTGGTCTTTTAAATATAAAATCCACTGGAGTCCTTGTGAGGGATGGAATGCCCTCAAAATATTTAGGTAACTGGTATCCCATTTTTTCTCTAGAATAAAAGAATAATTTTCAATCAGCCTAAATAGCCTACACATTTCAAATAGCTCTAACAACCTGCAGTTTTAATACCAACCAGTTCTAAAGGAACAGTCTGGTCCTAAAGGAGCCCGGCCAAAAGCTGCTCAGCACAGCTCTAAGGGAACAGTGTAATTCTGGAGGAATCAAGGCCAAAGGCTTAAAGCGTAGTTCCACTAGAACAGCCCAATCCCGAAGGAGTCAGGTTGAAAGTTTAACAGTGCAGTGCCAATAGACTAGACCCTATTCGAAAAGGTATTGCGCTGAAGGCT
Organism: Camelus ferus; assembly: GCF_009834535.1. Taxonomy (NCBI): domain Eukaryota; kingdom Metazoa; phylum Chordata; class Mammalia; order Artiodactyla; family Camelidae; genus Camelus; species Camelus ferus. The sequence goes on from NC_045698.1 coordinate 112,091,075, forward strand.
GAACCCACAAGGTCTAATGAAGAAGCCCCTATTTCAAAAGGAATGGGGTGAAGGCTAACCTGTTCCAGGAGGAACAGCCTGCTTTTAAAAATCAGGCTGATGTGTCAAATGAATACTTGCATGCAGAACAAGACTTAAACAAGAACGGACAAAGGCTTAAAATAGCTGCTGAAGACAACCTAAGGAGCTTCAAAATGCAAGGAGAGCAGGAGCTAGGGTCGCAGAGGAAGACTTAACCTCAAACCCTAGGGTCAGACAGAAAAGCAGTGAGCATTAATGGGCTCAGTATGGGCACTGCTCCTGTTTGTTCACCAGCCTCGGAGTTGTTGAGGGCCTTCTCTGGGTCTTGGTATGAACTGCCAGAATGTTAACCTAAAACAAATTAGATACCAGTTATTTCTAGCAAAAGTGGGTTTATTTGGGATTAACAAAGAATTGCATTTTTGGGATCTGCAACCATGGCGAGCCTCATGCAAGTCCCTACACACCAAGGAGAGCAGAGCTCTTTCAAAGAGAGGAAAGGAAGTTGGGAAGACTGTAGTGAATAAATAGTTGATTGGAGGAATTGAGAGTTTGAAGTTAGTGACAGTCTCTCATGGGGTGAGCTCTTGCCTGGCAAGAAGAGGAGGTCTTTTTTCTTCTTCTTGGGCTCTGCTATCATCCTAGGGCATGAGAGCACCCCCTTCTGGCCTCTGGGCTCTATTTTAATCAAGGTTTTTGTTACTAATTTTTTTTACTGGGATATTTAGATTTTGAAGGAGAATCAACTTTAAATGAATTAATCTCTAAATTACAAGAATGTCACCAAAAGCACACAACCAAATTTTTTAAATGTGCCAAGATTTGAGAGGCATTTCCCCAAGGAAGATAGATGAATGGTAAATGAGCATATGAGAAGATCCTCAACATTACTCATTAGAGAATCGCATTAAAGCCATGATGAGATATCACTACACCTATCATAATAGCTAAAACAAAGAACCCTGACAATATCAAGTGCTGACAAGGATGTGGAACAGCTGGAATGCTCACATGTTGTTGGCAGAAATGCAGAATGTTACAGTCACTTTGGAAAATATTCTGACAGTTTCACATGAAGTTAAATGTAAACTTATAATATGACCCAGGAAAATTTTATTCCTAAATATTGACATGAGTGAAATAAAAATCTATGTTCACAAAAACCCAGTATAAAAATGGTTATAGCAGCTTATTCATAGTCATCAAAAACTGGAAACAATTCATATGTCCCTCAACTGGTAAATGGATCAACAATCCATGGAATATCCATACAGTGGAATATTACTCAGCACTGAAGAGGAGTGGACTACTGATACTCAGAAAAACATGGATGAACTTATTTTTTTTTATTATATAAGTTTCAGATGTACAGCATTATGATTTGACATCTACATTTGCTATGAAGTGATCACCATCACAGGTCTCACTACCATCCATCACTGTACAATTGGCCCTTTACCCATTCTGCCCATCCCCCAAAACATGAATGGATGTCAAATGCATTATGCTGAATGAAAGAAGCCAGACTCAAAGAGATACACATTGTATGACTGCATTTTGTATGACATTATGAAAAAGCTAAATTAATAGGGACAGAGAATACTCAGTGATTGGCAGGAGTTAGGAGTTAGGGGCAGGTGACAGTGAAGGAATAGCATAAGGGGATTTTTTTTTTTTTGATATGATGGATGTGCTCTTTATCTTGATCATAGTAGTGGTTAGACAACTGCATGCATTTGTTAAACTCATAGAACTGTATACTACACAGGGTGTATTTTACAATATGCAAATTGAAAAGTAGTTATTTTAAAAAGCAGTATCGTTGAAGATCTTTTTGGAGAGAGATGGGCTGTGAAACCTGAAGCTTCATGGATTATAGGACGGGGGAGTTGGGTTAGGTGTGGCTCTATGACCGTAGTTGCAGTGAATTATATGTTGCCAACAGTGAGAGATGGTGAATAGTGACATAACTCTTCAGGACATCAATGAAAGCTTAGGATTGCCCGGAAGAAAAGTGGCCAATAAAACAAATAATCTTTCAGAACAGAAGTGAGGTCATGAGCAGTTATTTCAATTGTGAATTGTTTGAGGACAAAGGGGCCAACACTAGATAGTTTCTTCTGCAGAAGATCTGGGAGGTAAAAATAACATGAAGAATAGGGTGAAAATGTTTCTCCTTGAATGATTATCAACAGCAGCATTAAAAATCCCAAAGGAAATATACTCAGTGGTCTTTACTGAAAATCCAGCACAAACTTCTTTGTAGAGTATATGGTCCATGAAGGAAGATTTCCAGGGACTTATTTAGCTAAGGGTCCATGGGCGTCTGAGACGCATATCAGCTCCGTCATTTATAAGCCTGGATACCCAGCAAAAACCGCTGTGCTTTTCTGATCTTCATTGTTTGCATCTATAAAGCAGGATTAACAATTGCACGTACCTTTCAGTACTGAGAAAGTTAAATGAGCTAATGCATGTATAGTGCTGAGCACAGTGCCTCCCAGGTAGGAAGCGCTCAATAACTTGTAGTGAGAATCACCTTGCTGCCTGATTTCAGGAGCCTGCGTGTGTTTATTTTTGTCAAGTTCATAGTTGTATTTAATTTTTTTTTTTGTCACTATCTCATCAGCAGGCGGTCAAATCTAAACGACATCCTCTTGCTACCTAGGGTATAGAAAGAAAGTGAATTTGAAAACAGACATCTTATCCCCAGAAACACAGAACCTTTTACGCTCAATACAAAGAGCCTTCAAAAGTAAGAGCTGTGACTTCCTTGCTCCAGAACTGGTTAACCTGTTGGGATATTTGGTAGATGAATTCTGGGCCACGCTCCCTTGGATACGGTGCACCTGACCGGAGGCAGCAGCTGCTCTCCACGCTCTCCTTCCAACACAGAAAACCAATCTCCCAGCACCAGGGGAGACTATAAAAAAGGGGAAAAATGCAAATGTCCAACGTTGATTAGTTTTGCCAGCTGCTCTTCTTCCTCTGGAATCAACAGACTGGCCAGTTTTAGCTGCAAAATCCCTTGGACAGGACAGGACAGGTTTTGGTTTTGTTTTGTTTTGTTTTTCAAAGAAATGGTATTAAAAAAATAATCCTTTCCAGGTCAAACCTGTCCAAAAAGTTGACAAATGGAAGGAGGGTTTAAATAGAAGAGAGAGATCATAGGCCTTTATTGGACTGTTTCTGAAAATATGTTTGACCTTGGGGAGGGTCTGATTCTTTTAAACATGGGATTGCAGTCAGGTACTTTCAGAGGCCAGGCTGGTTATGTAAACGGTGAGGGAGCATCTGGGTGTAAGGCAATAGGGAGTGGTGGTTAGTACGAGCCTATTTTTCTTTTTTTTTTAAATTTTTCTACTATTATGGGACATGAGTCAAAAGCATTTGACTTTTTTCCTCAACTCTAACATGGAGAGGGGAATTGGGGCTGTGTGATGATAAATGACAGCCGACAGAACTTCAGAGATGCGGAGGGCTCTGGGTTCCCATCGTGGTCGTGTGGTGGACCGAGGAAGTCCATGCCACATCTGAGCTGAACAGCTTAACTCAGCTCCAGCCGACTGCTGTTGGGCAGGAATGTGAGCCCAGCAGTGCCAAGGACTCAGTTAGTTAAGAGACACCCCACTTCTTGATTTTGTTGTGATTTAGATAAATCACATTAAAATTCTGGCCATTTTAATGCTGACAGTTTTGTTCTATTTAGAAAAATAGCAGTGTGATTCAAATACATATCTGTGTGTGTTAGTTTTAGCCAGCGGCTATCAGTTTGGACCTCTGCTTTGGACCTCAGTTTGACAACTGCTATGGAGCGGAGTCCTAGTGTTTTGGTAGATGGGGATCCCTGATAGAAATAAGATGAATTTGTTTTTGTTAGAAATAATTTCTAACAAATCTGATCTTTAAAAAGATGAAGATTTAAAATGGTATTGTGAAGTCTGAAGTCATTAATGGGAGCATTATCCTCAAAGCAAAAGATGGGAAACAGACAAAATATCCACTAATAGGGGATGGTTACATACATTATATGACACCCATACAATACTATGTAGCTGTTAAAAATGAGACAGGTCTGTAGTGCTAACATGGGACCCAGGCTGTGGTATATATCATTAAGTGAAAAACAGCAAAGTGCACAAAATTGTGTATAGCATGCCACTGTTGTATTTTTTAAAACCTGTACCCTGTCTATCTAACATCTATCTATATCACACATCTGTATCTCTGTGAAGGAGAAGGAACCTGGGGAACTAAAAGACAGATATGAGGAGACTTAATTTTCCTTTTATGTATATTTGGTAACATTTGAATTTTTAAAATTAAAAAAATTTTTTTAATTGAAGTACAGTCAGTTACAATGTGTCAATTTCTGGTATACAGTGCAGTGTCCCAGTCATGCATATACATACATATTTGTTTTCACATTCTGTTTCATTAAAGGTTGTCACAAGATATTGAAGGTAGTTCCCTGTGCTGCATACACCAGAAACCTTTTAAAAATCTATTTTTATATAGAGTGGTTAACATTTGTAAATCTCAAACTCCCAAATTTATCCCTTCCCATTCCGTTCCCCTAAATTTTTTTAACCACGTGTACATATCCCCTGTTCAAAATAAATAATTTAAAAACCTTTAAAGAACCCACCAATTCATAGGAAGTAGCCGCTTCCAAAAAGGTAGTAGCAGAGTAAAGGTGGGTTGTCATAAGAGTAGAGATGATGGGCTTTTTTTTATTTTTTAAAGGGAAAATCATGGCTAATGTGTGCTTTATTCTCTTTCCACCACCTGCTTCTGAGAGACAGTGATGCTGGCATCAATGGATGGGTGCAGACTCTAATATGAAACAGAATGTAGTCAGAAATTATTAATGTTCCTTATCAAGCTACACAGGATGCTACTGATAAAGGCCCAAATGAATACGGGGTCAGCTCATGTGCGTGGAATTTGCTCGTGGCTGGGGTGTCCTACCATACTCCCTGTCCTTTCTTACCTATACTGTCTTCTTTGGGATGTGCTCACATTCCTCAGAAATGTCCCTGGCCTACCTATGGCTGCCCACTTCCTTGTCTTGGTCCTGAATTTGGCTCATTTTTGAGCATGACTAGTGCCAGCTCTTGACTTAACTGACTGACTGGAGTGTTTCCTAGCATATGCTTAGATTTGCCTGAGGTTGTCTGGGCTCTGCTGTGCATATGCACCTCTTGTAAGGAAAGGAGTGAGATAAGGAATTGGACTTTCTTCATTTTATTTCCCTCAACTTTTATATTTAGTGAAGTAGAAGTGGATATAAATATGAATAAAGACACAGATACACCTATGTCTTGAAGAATATAACAAAAACTGACCTTGGTGATTCCCTCTTGGGGGAAAGCCTGACAAGTATTCTTTTTTTGTTTTTACTTTTTTTTATTGAGTTATTGTCATTTTACAATGTTGTGTCAAATTCCAGTGTAGAGCACAATTTTTCAGTTATACATGAACATACATATATTCATTGTCACATTCTTTTTCACTGTGAACTACCACAAGATCTTGTATATATTTCCCTGTGCTATACAGTATAATCTTGTTTATCTGTTCTACATATGCCTGTCAGTATCTACAAATTTCGAACTCCCAGTCTGTCTCTTCCCACCCCCAACTCCCTTGGCAACCACAGGTTTGTATTCTATGTCTATAAGTCTGTTTCTGTTTTGTATTTACATCCTTTTTTGATTTTTTTTAGATTCCACATATGAGCGATCTCATATGGTATTTTTCTTTCTCTTTCTGTCATAATTCATTTAGAATGACATTCTCCAGGGACATCCATGTTGCTGCAAATGGTGTTATGTTGTCATTTTTATGGCTGAATAGTATTCCATTGTATAAATATACCACCTCTTCTTTATCCAGACGACTGTTGATGGACATTTAGGCTGTTTCCATGTCTTGGCTATTGTAAATAGTGCCGCTATGAACATTGGGGTGCAGGTGTCATCCTGAAGTAGGGTCCCTTCTGGATATATGCCCAGGAGTGGGACTCCTGGGTCATATGGTAAGTCTATTCCTAGTCTTTTGAGGAATCTCCATACCGTTTTCCACAGTGGCTGCACCAAACTGCATTCCCACCAGCAGTGTAGGAGGGTTCCCTTTTCTCCACAGCCTCTCCAGCATTTGTCACTTGTGGACTTTTGAATGATGGCCATTCTGACTGGTGTGAGGTGATACCTCCTTGTAGTTTTGATTTGCATTTTTCTGATAATTAGTGATATTGAGCATTTTTTCATATGCCTATTGATCATTTGTATTTCTTCCTTGGAGAATTGCTTGTTTAGGTCTTCTGCCCATTTTTGGATTGGATTGTTTGTTTTTTATTATGTCATATGAGCTGCTTATATATTCTGGAGATCAAGCCTTTGTCGGTTTCATCATTTGCAAAAATTTTCTCCCGTTCCGTAGGTTGTCATTTTGTTTTACTTATGGTTTCCTTTGCTGTGCAGAAGCTTGTAAGTTTAATTAGGTCCCATTTGTTTATTCTTGCTTTTATTTCTGTTGCTTGGGTAGACTGTTCTAGGAGAACATTTTTGAGATGTCTGTCAGATAATGTTTTGCCTACGTTTTCTTCTAGGAGGTTTATTGTATCTTGTCTTATGTTTAAGTCTTTGATCCATTTTGAGTTTTTTTTGTGTGTGTATGGTGTAAGGGAGTGTTCTAGCTTCATTGATTTACATGCTGCTGTCCAGTTTTCCCAACACTATTTGCTGAATAGACTGTCTTTATTCCATTGTATGTTCTTGCCTCCTTTGTCCAAGATTAGTGGACCGAATGTTTGTGGGTCCATTTCTGGGCTCTCTATTCTGTTCCATTGGTCTGTATGTCTGTTTTGTACCAATACCATGCTGTTTTGATGACTGTAGCTCTGTAGTATTGTCTGAAGTCTGGAAGAGTTATTCCTCCAGCCTCTTTCTTTTTCTTCAGTAATGTTTTGGCAATTCTAGGTCTTTTGTGGTTCCATTTAAATTTTATTATGATTTGTTCTAGTTCTGTGAAAAATGTCCTGGGTAATTTGATAGGGATTGCATTAAAGTCTGTAGATTGCCTTGGGCAGTGTGACCATTTTAACAATATTGATTCTTCCAATCCAGGAGCATGGGATCTTTCCATTTTTTTAAGTCTTCTTTAATTTCCTTAATCAGTGTTTTATAGTTCTCCATGTATAAGTCTTTCACCTTCTTGGTTAGATTTATTCCTAGGTATTTTATTACTTTGGGTGCTATTTGAAAGGGGATTGTTTCTTTACTTTCTTTTCCTGTTGATTCATCGTTAGTGTAAAGAAATGCAACTGATTTTTTAATGTTAATCTTGTAACCTGCTACCTTGCTGAATTCTTCAATCAGCTCTAGTAGCTTCTGTGTGGACCTTTTAGGGTTTTCTATATATAGTACCATGTCATCTGCATATAGTGACACTTTTACCTCTTCTTTTCCAATTTGGATCCCTTTTATTTCACTCTCTTGCCTGATTGCTGTGGCTAGGACTTCCAAGACTATGTTGAATAGAAGTGGTGATAGTGGGCAGCCTTCTCTTGTTCTAGATTTTAGTGGGAAGCTTTTGAGTTTTTCTCTGTTGAATACTATGCTCGCTGTAGGCTTGTCATAAATAGCTTTTATTATGTTGAGATATGCTCCCTCTGTACCCACTTCGGTGAGAGTTTTTATCATAAATGGATGTTGAATTTTATCAAAAGCTTTTTCTATATCTATTGAGATGATCATGTGGTTTTTGTCCTTTCTCTTGTTGATGTGATGTATTACACTGATTGATTTGCGTATGGTGAACCATCCTTGTGTCCCTGGGATGAACCCGACTTGGTCATGATGTATAATCTTTTTTATATGCTGTTGGATTCTGTTTGCGAATATTTTGGTAAGGATTTTTGCATCTATGTTCATCAGTGATATTGGTCTGTAATTCTCTTTTTTTGGTGGTGTCTTTGCCTGGTTTTGGTATCGGGGTGATCGTGGCTTCAGAGAATGAGTTTGGGAGTATTCCCCCCTTTTCAGTCTTCTGGAAGAGTTTGAGAAGGACTGATAAAAGTTCTTCTTTGTATGTTTGGTAGAATTCCCCGGTGCAGCCATCTGGTCCTGGACTTTTATTTGTAGGGAGGTTTTTTTTTTATTGCTAATTCGATTTCATTTCTGGTGATCAGTTTGTTCAAGTGGTCAGTTTTTTCTTGATTCAGTCTTGGCAGACTGTATATTTCCAGAAACTTGTCCCATTCCTGTAGGTTATCCATTTCGGTTTCATATAGTTTTTCATAATCTCGTATGATATTCTGTATTTCTATGTTATTTGTTGTAATTTCTCCATTTTCCTTTCTAATTTTGCTTATTTGTGCTCTTTTTTCTTCTTTGTGAGTTTGGCTAGCGGCTTGGCCTGACAAGTATTCTTTTTATGCCCAATTAGCAAACTGTATCTCCAGTATGACAGATGTTGTACTTGAGATGGGGAAAGGAGAAATGAACTAGCTTGAGTTATTTAAACTATACTGTCTGAGGAAAACAGAAAAAATAGAATTTTAATAAGTTAAAGGGAAGTTAGATAATTTTATAAGTGCCATTGAGCCTTTTGGCTAACCATCTATAGAAATTTATGTTCCTACCTCAGTCCTTTTACCAAAACAGATTTATAGAGAACAGACTTCAGAGTGGTCCTCAGGCTCCCCACCTCCTGGTGTTTACGCCTTTGTGTAATCCCTTTGAGTGTGGATAGGATGAGTGACTTTCTTCTAACCATTGGATTGTGGCAAACATGATAGGTTGTACGTGACCACATGTGCACTTACATGGTGTGTGAAGCCCGTCTCGCTAGAGTCTCTATCTCTCTGGCTTTGATGAAGCAGGATGCCATGAATTGTATAGCATCAGGAAATGAATTTGAACAACAATCTGAGAGCTTGGCAGTGGATTCTTTGCCAGTTGATCTTCTGATGAGAACATAGTTCTGGCCAGGACCTTGATCACAGGCTGTGAAACCCTAAGCAAAGGACCCAGCTAAACAATGCCCAACTCCCCATCCACAGATACTGTGATGTAATAAGTGTGTATTATTTTAAGCTGGTAAGTTTGTGGTAGTTTGTGATGCAGCAATGAAAACTAACACAGCTCCATATGCGTTAATGAATTAACTGTAAAAAAGAAAGAAACTATACAAGTCACTAAAAGAAAATACAGCCAAATGCTTTTGTAATCTTGAACACAAAAGATACTTCTAAAGAAAACATGAATACCAAAAACCACACACACTCACACACTCGCACACACTCACACAAGACTAACAAACTTTGACTCCATAAAATGTTTAAAATTCTGCATGGAAAAAATACTATACTACAGCTAAATTTCCTTAATTTGTCAGTGTCTGCAAAAAAAAAAAAAAAAAAGAAAAGAAAAGAAAAGAAACAAAACCAACAATGAAAAGAAAAATAAGCCAAGAACGTTAACAGTAGGTTCAGAAGAAAAGGAAGTAAGTGTCCTTAGCATCCAACAAAGTAATCGGCCTTACTCGCAATTAAAGAAATAGAAAATTTCAAAAACGAGATCTCACTTTCCACTGAGCAGACTTACAAATATATATAACTTGATAATACTGGGGAAACAGGCCCTCAAGTGCTATTTCTTGGAATGTAAATTGGTGCAGCCTTTTTGGCAACAGAAATAAAAATGGATAGCATACCTGCACTTGCCAGTCTTCTTGTCTGGAGTCATTTAATAGTCATGCCCACACATTTGTGCAGTGACTTCTGAATAGCTGAAAAACTGGAAATAAGCAAAATACTCATTGGCAGAAAACCAGTTAAGCAAACTCAGGGATGGCTTACTATGAAACAGACTGTTTCACGTCTCTAAGTCACGGTAAGGAATGCTTTATAAGCTCTGTTAAGTTAAAAAAATCAACATTCACACAGTGTACATAGATAATTTGCTCCAACTTTTTCAAAAGAGTATGTTGTAATAAGAAATGTGAGTGTGTGTGTACGTACCTTGCCTGAGTTTGACCTCAGCCTTGCACGTTGTCAACACGGGGATGGAAAGCTAGACAGTGAAGGCCCTTATAGTCACGTATTCTAGGAAGTGGTCGCGAAGAGGAAGGATTCAGAAGCTTATTATGGTCACAAGAAAAGAGGCCTGGGAACAGGACGCCAGCAAGATGGGGAGGAGTAATCGGATCACTGCATCCTAGTGTATTAAGTAAATCAGTGTACCTGGTGGTTCATGGCTCTCTAGCAAGCAGAGAATCCGCAAATGTACCTGATTTTGGAGCAGAAGCTCTTTGTTTTCGGTGAAATAAACAAATAGCAGATACTGTGCTTGACACAGGTGGGGAAAGACAAAAAAGAATAAGCATTGTTCTCTGTAGTCTAGCAGAAAACTTTTAAACATGTTAAATATTATCTATCAGAATACTGTATAATAATATTGATGTATCTGTTGAATTCAAACATCTTGTGACAGTCTATCCTCTGGAGTCTATTTGTCATCAAGGTCTAGGTAATTTTTACTCATGCTCTCTCATTTGATCTTTATAATTAACTTTTAAGGGGGTCTCATGACTCGTACTTTGCAGGTGGGATTCAGGAAGGTGACTCTGTCTCTTCTAAAGAACATAGAAAGTGGTCTCAGGACCTGAGAGGAAATACAGGTATCAGAGGGAAACATGGCTGTAGAAGACGAAGGAAAGGTTGAATACAGCTATGAAGACTGGTTTTTAGATACCTCAACTATTCCAAAATAGAATTCATCATCTTTCCCCAAACATGCTTATTTCCTGTATCCTCCTTCTCAACAAATACTCGTTAGCACCTCCTCTGAGCTCAGATCATGGTTCCAGAAGATGGGAACCTGGTGGTGAACTAAAGAGACATGTTTTCTCTCATGGGGCAGTCTAGAAGGGAAGATAGAAATAAGAGAACGACAAGAGTAACATTCTCAAAGGGGAGATGGAGAGTAAGAGTAATGAATACACAAGGAATATAATTTAAGGTTTTGATATGCATTTAAAAACCATGTAAAGCTTGATAAGATGACAGAGATTAATGGCGGAGAGTAGGGATGGGGAAATGTTACTTTTAGAAATGCTTAGCTAAAGCCTCTCTAAAGCCTCTCATTTGAACACAGATCTGAATAAAATGACAGCGGATCATGGGATGATCTGAGAGAAAAGAGTATTAAGTGGTGGGATCATCAAGGGCAAAGGCAGTGAGATGGTCAGGAGCTTGCCTCATTGGAGGAGCAGCCGGGGCTGCAGCATGCCTAGGGTGAGGTGAGCAGGGGACAAAGTGCGAAGACGTGAGGGCAGAGGCCCGATCACGCTGGGACTTGTAGGGCGTGATACAGAGCTTGGATTTTATCCGCCTGGAAGCTACTGGAAATTCTGAAGCAGAGAGGAGATGGGTTCTGATTGATGTTTGGAAAAGATGACTCAGCAGTGGGGAGAAGAGACATGCAAGAGTGGAAGCAGGGAGCTGTCAGACCATCCCGGGTGAGAAGTGATGTAATGGGGGCTGTGAGATGCGTGGAGGCAGGAGAGGTGAGACAAGTGGCTAGGTATTGGAGGGAGAATCTACAGGGTTGTCTAATGGATGGGATATGCTGGGGAAGATGCATGACACGTAGTATTAGGCTGACTAAGGTTTTTGGCCTGAGCAACTGAGTGGTGCCGTTAATGGCGGCAGAGAAGACTAAACCATCATTCTTCTCTGCTCAAACCCCTGCTGATTTCACAGCACCTGCAGACTCCTTAGCATGGCCTCTGAGCCCCTCCTGTAATCCAGCCCAACCCGCCTTTCCTGCCTCACCTCCGGCTCCCCTGTTCCCTTCCTGTGCTCTCGCATCCCCTTGGCTCTCCTGCACGCCGTGCTGCTTCTTGCTTCGGTGCCTCGCTCTGCTCATGCTCACACAGACTTCTCAGTCTCCTCTTCATTCAGGCCTCAGCTTGGGTGCCGCTTCTTCCAGGAAGCAGTTTCTGATTTCCCCAATTCACATGAAGCCCATCCTCCAGTTGTGCCTCTTTCACGGGCTCTGCTTGAGGCCAGGGACCACGTGGCGTTCATTTTTGTCTCCTTTGGGCGTGGCACCGCGCTCGGCACATAACAGAGGGTAGCACAAAGTGTTCGATGAATGAGTGCGTGAATGCATACTGGTATATGAACACAGCTGGGTAGTGTGTGAGGTTAAATATTAAATGTGAGTACATTTTTAAAAAGGTGTTTAGATGTGAAGAGATGAAAGCAGGAGTTAACCACAGACTCTAGGCATTATGTGATGCTTTTGAATCCTGATCTTTGCACGCTGAGAACATGTCTGGAACCACCAGGGAAGATAATAATCTCTGTAAAGGCTTTGCTAGACTGAGTTTGGGGGCTACAGGGAGGAGGAATTTAGTTATAAAAATGAGAGGAGAAAGGGCAGGTGAGGTGTAGCCTGGCCCTCCTTTTTGTGCTTCCTTGATAACGCCCTGCCCCAAAGGTCACCCTGCAGCCATCCCTCGTGTCCCCGGTCCTTTAATTCTGCTTGCAGTCCAGACCATGCTCCGAGACACATGATTAACAGCCCTCCCACCACCTCTCCCCACTCCCTTTAAATGTGGCCACACTACCACTCACCTAAACCCGACAAAAAAAATACAGTCCTGTCACAATCTTGTGGCAAGCTAGATCTCCCAGCATTAAATCACCATTAAGGGCCTCTGTGAATTTGATAACAGCTTTAGGGTTTTTTTCCCCCTCCTTTCTCCCATTTAGAACTCATAGCTTTCCTGCTATGGGAGGGGGACGCTAGAGAGACAAACCATCCACTACCCTGTCCTCCACCGGGGCGCGCGCACCATAATCATTCCGAGGCGGGAGGAGTGCAGAGGACTTCCTAGCAAAGCTCCTTTCAGGCAGAGCATCCTCGACTTGTTGCGCTGGTGGCAGAGATGGAGAGTGTGAGGCTGGCACCTGGCATCTGTCTGCACAGCCATCTGTGAAATGCTCTCACATGGGTATCTCATTGGGTCCTAATAGGAATCTTGCTAAAAGAAGTGCCGACTATGCCTGTTTTAAAGACAAGAAAAGCAGGGCTCTAAAAGGATGGACCGCTTCATAAGACCCCAGGACTGAACACAAGACCTCTGACTTGGAGACTGGAGATTCTGAGAAACTTCAGATATATGCCAAGTGATTTGTTCTTTCTGAAGTCTTCCCCCTGCCTGTCAGGCTCTGAAGGTAGACATATGAGTTTCAAATCTTGGCTCTGCCAGTTACTACCTGGGTGACTTTGAGAAAGATACCTACTTATCTGTCTAACAGTTACCTAGTGCCACAATGATGTTGTGTAACAAACAGCCATGGGACTTCAGGAGCATGTGGTAATAAGCATTTATTTTTGCTCAAGAGTCCAGAGATTGGCTGAGTGATTCTCTGATCAGGGCTGGGCTCACTGTGCGTCTCTGGTCAGCTGGTGGGTCAGCTGCGGGTTCACTCACCAGCTAACATGACTCCGCTCTGCCCCGTGTGCCTCCCGTGACAGCCGGCTTGTCCAGGTGTTTCTTGTGCAGCAGCAGGGTTTAAAGAGAGAGAGAATAGGAGCAGGCAAGCCCTCTTAAAGCCTAGGTTCAGAACTGGCACGTCGTCACTTCTACACAAGTATTTTGACCAAAACAAGTCACAAGACCAGCCAAGATCCAAGGGATGGGGAAATAGACTCCATCCTTTGATGAGAGGAGCCACAAAGTCACCTGACACAGGGTGTGCACAGAGGGAGACCTTTAAACGGCACCGTTAGGGTACTTGATCTCCTGAAACCCCCAAGTTCTTTCATTTTTGCATTTTAGAAATAGAGGTTAAAGTCGTATCCATCGCATGGGGACATGGTGAGGGTTAAATGAAGCAATGCAGGTGAAGTGCTTAGCATAGTGCCTGCTACATAGCACATATAAAAACACTCTGAGTCTTAACTCTGAGACTTGTTATTCTGGATGGCCGTTCTAGAATAGGGGTCCCTTCCCCTGCTCCAATTATGAAGGACTATTTTCAATCCCCTTTTATTCCTCCATTTGCCCAGAGGGTAATGTCAGTATATCAGCTTCTTCCCACCTCATTCTTGGCTGTCTGCTGGACTTCTGTAAGAACATGTAGGGTCTTCAGTCACTGGCAGACGCCATGCACTTAGCTATAAGAAGTATCACACACGCAGTGACTGGGAGGCTTGGGCAGTGTGGAGCCAAGCTCTGACGTTCTCGAGAGGACGTTCATGTGCTACCCTCCCTGACATTCAGCTGCTGATACAACCTGTCCATGTGCTTCCTAAGATCCATCATACCTGAATTCAACCAGTCTATGTATGCATTTCCCCTCTCCAATGTCTGTGAAAATTGCTTTCTGTTGTAATTCATCTCTTCAGCCTGAACTTGGTGATTTGCACTTAGGTGCTTCCGTAATATACTCACTCTGGAGGAAGGATGAGTTTGTTTCTGTTTCAATTTGGGATTTAAAAGAAAAATAAATAGAATTTGAGTAATAGAGTTCTTTTCTTCTTTTTTCCATCTCTTCTTCTATTAGGAACACCTACCATACATGAAATGTGTTTTAGAAGATGGAGGAGAATTAGAGCTGGACCCTTCCCTCAGGGAGCCTTTGATCAGGTAGGGGACCTGGCATGCACTCACACAGGTAACTGTGATACAGAGGTAAATATGATTTAAAACAATGAGGAATGGGGCACACAAGAATCAGGGGTAACTCATTGGAGGGATACTGGGCTTCTATTGGGTCAAAAAAGGGAGCCTTTGAACTACCCTGATGGATAAATAAGAGGTTGCCAATAACTTTTTCCCCCTTATATAAAACTACTAAAATTACTATGGGTCTTCAAAAAAGTTAGGACAATGTAAATAAAGGAAGAAAGTGAGTCTTTGTGTCAGATGTTGTTGGTTGATTACCCAGTATCCTTTCTCACCTTCTTCCTTAATAACACAACCTTGATGATATTCAGGGCAGCAATGTGTCCCCCACAAAAGACTACACTACCCAGCATCCTTTGTGGTGGTTTCCTTGCCTGTGAAATTAAATTCTGGCTAATGAAATATAAGTGGAAAAAATGTGGGACTTCCAGAAAAGATCCTTAAGAGGGATGATTTCATTGGAAGGTTTGGCCCTTTTGCCCCATTCTTCTGAAACATGAAGGTGATGGTTACATCTCCAGCAGCCAAGGTGGATGAGGAAGTGAGTTTGAGGATCGCCATGTGTACTAGTCAGGATAGACTAAGTTATGCTACAGTAACGACAATCCCCAAATCTCAGTGGTTGTCTGCTTCTTACTCACCTCAATGTCCAATAGAGGTCAGCAAAGAACCTGTGCTCCATAGAGTGACTCTGTCACCCAGGCTGATGGAGGCTTCCTCTTGATCTGTGCATTCAAAATCACAGAAGCAGGTGGAAGAACATATGTAATGAGTTGTTATATATCACGTGCTTGAAAGGAGAGAAGAAAAGAACTTTGGTGAACAGAAATAATGACTTCTGTACTGTGTGCAAGGATGCGGAGCAGAAAGTTAGATTGCTCGTGAATTCCTAATAACTTGGAGAGTTGCTGCACCGTCCTGGACTGCCCACCTCCAGACTTTTTCCTCTCAAGAGAATAAACCTTCATGTGTTTAAATCATAATTTTGTTTTTTTTTCAGTCTCATGGAGCCAAATCCATTCCTAACTGATTTACTTCTCCTGCCACCATTCAGGCATAACAACAGACCTTACGTGATGAGTGCACTGGGGACGAGGCATAAGTCTTTGAGGACAGCTTCTGGGAGGAGCAGCCTTCGCACTTCCTGTTTGTGTCATGTGATCATGCTACCCTCCACGTGAGTAACTGAATCAAAGCCAAAGGCTTCTTTTTTTTTTTTCTTTTCCCCAGTGATGAGAGTTTTTAATGGTACATACATGTTGGAAAAATTAATTTAACCCTACCAATTCTACATCAACAAGATATCCTGTGCCCAGGATTTTACTTGGAAAAGAAGGTCCACAAGAAATGTGTCCATAAATGTTTACAGCAGCTTTTTAAAGGCTTCTGTCCACAGGCTGAGCAGACCACTGGCCATGAAATGGCCCGGCTTGAGAGCTCTGCCCGGTGGGAGGGCTGTGCATTGGGCGGTGACTAAATGATCCGGTCAGCTGGTCTCATTCATGTGTTGAATCTGAGACACCTGCTGCGTGTGAGTGTCAGCCACTGGAGTGCCCGACTGCCTCATCCAGAGCAATTCCACATTCGTGAGCCGTGAGCAGGGGGCTCAGCTCTCGGTGAGGTCGGGCTGCGTCGGTCCTCAGACCTTTCCTTTCTTCTTTGTGCGTCTGTACAGTAAACTCCCTATGACGTGATACAAAACTAGAGCCTGACCAGCACAGTGCGCCCCCCTGTTACCTGTGTTCTATATTGTGTCTATTGATGGTTTTTTAAATGGTACTTAATTTTCTCTGTCCCTTAACAATGTGTCATGACCGTCTTCCCAGGCCGTTAAATACTCTTTTCCAACAACACGTGAACTAGTGTAGAGTACGAGGCCCTGTTGTGCTCCGAAAGAGTGCTCCTATGGGACTTCTCTTATGACAAAACGGTGTACAGCGGAAAAGAAGCTACTTTAGGACACACCTTGCTAATGGGTGTACAAAATAAATTCAGATGAAGCACAGTTGCTCAGAGACGCGGTTTAAGGCTCTGGGGCCTTGATGCTGCGTGGCTGCGTGGAGTCCGGGGAAGGAGAGGTGGTCCCTCTCTCGCTGCTTGGAGTGTGCGCTCCCTCTGTAACGGCTCGCTGCAAACCCGGCCCTGAATGCTGTTTCAGTTTGCCCCCTTTTTAAATGAAAGCGAACATCCTCTTTGGATTTCTTTCGGTTAGCAAAAACAGGTACGAATATAGATCTTTTGTAAAAGAGATGCGGTGCAAAGCGAACTTTCGAAAAGCAGGGGATACCTGGATTCTATCGTATGACTGTATTTATTTAATCATTCCTCTAATGTGGGATACTTGCGTTATGAATTGTCCTTTTGTTTGTGTGCTTTGCTTTTATGTACAGCATCAGACTCACCATTTTTGACATTAAATATTTGCATACATCCATGATATTTGTATAGCTAGGAGTTTGATAGGAGGATATTTGCTAAGAAGGGAGATGTTTTAGAACAAGGACCTGGCATGAAATAAGCACAAATTTGTGAACTAGAAAAACAAGGCGTCTTATCAAATAGTCAGATTTTGCTAACGTTGGCTACAGTGGCTGAGTTACCCATAGACTTGAATGCCAAGTTCAGGCATAGCCATTAAGATTAAGGAGGGTTTTTTTTTTTTTTTTTTTTTAATATAGAGAGAACCTGGAATATTGCAAGGTGAATCCCTTTGTCCTCTGCAGTGACAGAAGAAAAATCCTTTGGGGCGTTACATTGTGCTTTGTGTTAAAAAAATAAAATACTGTGCTTTAAAAGGGATTTTATCGGTGTAGATACAGTCTTAAAACAATGTCCTAAGTAGAGGAAACTCTATTATGGATTAATACCACCACTTCCTCTTTGTGTCAACCTTTTCAACAACTTTTTTTCCCAAAATTGTAGTGTTTCACTGGATGCCATAAACAGCATAGCTTAAACAGAAGGTAGCTTTCCCATTTTACAGGTGCAGGCACTGAGGTTAGGTGATTTAATGCAATAGAATGCCAGAACCTGGCTCATTGAGGGCACTTGTGTTCACCTCTGCATTTTCCGGTGGTGAGAGTGAGGCTTGGCTTAGCTGTTAACCATCACCACACAGCTCTCGTGTGAAGGAGGTGGGCCCGCACCCGTTTCTGATCTCACATCCTGTTTCTCAGCCCCTTGCCCTGAAGTCAGTCAGCCAGCCAGCCAGCAGCAGAGTCTGGATGAAAGGCCAGGTGGACTGACTCTGCATTCAGTCCTTTTTAAATAAACGAGTGGAAGTACTCTTGTCCCACTCTCCTTCCTCAAGAAATTCTTACACGTTAATATGCACAAGAATCATCCAGGGGTTTCTTGAACATGAAGGTTTCCTGGGCCCCACCCCAGACACTCTGTTTCAGCAGGCCTGGGCTTAGACCCAGATATGCGGATTTGTAACAAACTCCTCAGGTGATTATGAGGAAGGTGGTGCATAAGGCAGGCTTTAAGAAACGCTGTCTGTCCAATTTCAAGCGTGAGATCTGCTTTGTCTCCTCTTCGAGCATGCCTGCTCTTAGAAAAGTGACTCCAGCCCCGCCTTGTTGTAACCCCTTATCAGCTCTGTGTGTTTTGCAAATTGCATTTGCTCTTCATTTACGGACAAACCAGGTCAGCACTGCCAGGCCAATAAGAGCTGGATTTTCCCTGGCCTCATGCATCAGTGACATATTTGCCAACATCGGCCCAGTTCCGACACCCCTGCAATCGGCGATGGTTGATGATGATGCAGGATACGTGTGACTCGATTTGCGGAGCGCCGGCTAAGCTCTCAGGGAAGTCAATAAGAAAAATCTCATTTTGATCTGCAGATTGGGCTCATTTGATTTGGAAGTCACTGGTAGCAAAAGAAATATGGGGCCCAGGAATGTCTCTTCCAGCCCCTCTCTCGCTGTAATCACCCCTGAGAAGCAGTTTTCTCCATCTGCCTCCTCCTCCCCTCCTCTCTCCATAGATTTAATGTGTCAGCGATGGAGGGAAAAAAAAAAAAAGTAACAACCACTCTCAGACCTTCTGGGTGATTCTTCTTTCTCACCCGTACAGAGGAGAAAGGGTCAAAACAGCACCATAAACCATCTATCCAAACCATTCACTGCATGGCTCCTAGGAAACCCATGTGGCCTTTGTGACTTCTTACGCGGGTCTGTGACTTTAAGTTGAACAAGGTCAGAGAGGGAAAAAATAAATGCGTTATTAAGCCTTGTGAAGCAGCGCTTGGGTCTGGGTGCTCTGTGGGCTTGTGTGCGTGTCAAAATGGGTGCGTTTACCTCCTAAGTATGTCTGGACTCCAGTGGGGTCTGTTTATTCCCGACCCCACCCCTTCACGCTACTGTTTGCTCTAGATTTTACAATGTCCTCCCTTCTCGTTTCCCTCCTTCCTACCTTTTTCCATCAAATTCATTATCCATAGGGCATCCTGAGTGATCAGCAGAATCCCACCCCTCGTTGCAGCCCTTTGGTGGCTTTGCGTTATCCTAAAGATAAAGTGTAAATGTGTGAAGTCCGGCGCGGTAGCCACTAGCCTCATGTGGCTGCTGGTTGAAATGTGATGAGTCTGAATTGAGATGAGCTATAAATGCACACATCACATTTCAAAGATGTAGAAGGAAAAAAAAAAAAGGGGTGTAAAATATCTTACTAATAATTTTATGTTGATCACATGTTGAAATAATATTTTAGATATACTGGCTTGACTGAAATATATTACTTCATGTAACTTCAGGTGTTTATTTTGGACCTTCTAATGTGGCTGCTAGAAGATTTACAATTACACTCGTGGCTTACATTGTGTATCTAGTGCTGCTCTAAAGTCTTGAACGTGGCTCGCCCTTATCTTGCTCCATTCCCTTCTCGCACCCTCTCTTTTGGCTTTATGAATTTCCTTTAAAATTGTGAATTAATTATTCATCCTTTTGTTTCTGGGATTTTAGTAAGCTGTTGCTTCCTTCCACTGTCACTCTTCTTACTCAGTCTTACTTATATTTCAGTGTGTCTTCCGGAAGTCATTTCATGGATGCTACTAGCTCATTCCTGACTCCCTGAATCTGGCTTAGGTGCTCTGCCTGTAGATCCAGTAGCATCTCTATATTATGTCCTCTGCAGTACTTTCCATACTCCTTTAGATTTGCTTTAAAAAGTATGTATACGGTGGGGAGGGTATAGGTTAGTGATGGAGTGTGTACTTAGCAAGCATGAGGTCCTGGATTCAATCCCCAGTACCTCCCTTAAAATAAATATATACATAAATAAACTAATTACCCTCCCCCCAAAACAAACAAACAAAAGAAGTATGTATACATAAAATCTGCCCATTCCACTAAACTGTAAGCTCCATTAAGACAAGAGCTGTATCTGTCTTATGCACCTTTGACCCCAGAGTAGGAACTCAATAAATGTTTGTTGAGTAAATCTAGGCATCTTATTCAATGGGCAAAGGGACTGAGGTCCAGAGTGGGGAGACTTGTTAACCAAGGTCTCACAGTGGGTTCATGGCACAGTACCTCAGGCCAGTGCCATGCAGCAGGGACACAGATTTAAATAATGTATGATATCGGAAAGCAGTGTTTTAAAAGCAGTGGATTAAGATTTGTACACGTTGGTTTAAATCTGCCCAAAAAGGTACAGAAAGAGCTAAATAACAGAAGTAAGTGTGATGCCAAACCTGGTCCTGGCTGGAACACTCTGCAGCCTAAGAAAATCCTTTTGCAGCAGCACTGACTCCAGGACTTCACTTCTGCCACTGTTGGGTTGGGAGGAATGGGACAGGGGAAGGAAGTGACAGGACCATGGAGATCTGGGCCATATATAGGTGGAGCAGATACACAGGGCAAGCTGAGTCAGAGCTTTGATGTGCTCAGGGAAATTGTCCACCTGGATTACAAACCAGGGGTCATTTCTTGAGATGGCGGCAAAGCCATTCCTCACGTTGGCATGTCTCTGAAGAGAACAAAACCAGAAGAGCGATTTTTAGTCATGAAGCCTCCAGGGTTCTGGTATCATCTTCTGCCATCCTTGCACCTGGGAGAAAATCCTTTCCGGTCCTAGCAGTACGTAGCTTAGCGCATTTGCAAAATGTGTCACATTACAGGTTCTTTTGGAAAAAGTGATAGAAGAGGAACTCTGCTTTCTGTAGAATTTTCTGCTGTAATTGAGTCTCACTTTTCTAATTACACAATATAAGCTCACAGCAGAAAAGTTGGCAAACATAATAGCACAAAGAAGGGAAGCTTTACCCATAATTCCAGCAGCCTAAATAATCCCACTATTTATACTTCCTGTAAATCTTTTGAGTAATCTTTGTGTTTATTCACTTACAGACTTTTATAAGAGTAAGATACTGTGAATACCTTTTAGTGGTAGTTTTCCTCTTGGTTATATATCATGAACAATTTCCTATGTCAAAAAGTACTCTTTTTGTAATATGATTTTTATCATCTTCCTTAATATTCTAATATAGTTAAACCCTCCCAACAATCTTCTATTATTGAACGTTTAAACTGTTTCCAGTTTCTTCTTATAAATCACTCTATAGGAATTCCCTTATGCACATGTCCCTGATTTTTCCAAAAGACAAGTCTGTAAAAGCAGAATTGCTTACCAAAAGGTAATGTATATTTTAAAGGATTTTGGTGTTTATTTTTAATTAGCCTCCTAAAATTTTTAGGGCAAACTGTTTTCAGAGTTCCCAGGTATTCTCTGAACACAACTCCTTTTATGTTTGGAAGCTGTATCATCTGCTATCATGAAGTTTGGTTGATGATATATCCCAAAGGGAAGGGATTTCCAAAAAAAGAAAGAAATTCTACACCCCAAATCATATGGAATCCCCGATGATTATGTCCACTTTGCTGTTTCCCAAAATGCTCTGTGAGGGAAGAGTTCTGTGGTGAGGTAGGTTTGGGCAATGTTGCATCCTCCATCTCTCCGCAGATCTTGAGGAATCTTGCAGTAAATTTGAGCAGGTTCAAATATGTTTAAATCAGTTTTCTTCCTAAAGGTTATCTGGTCACCAGGCTCCTAAAAACCAAACACCAAGCCTACAAATATTCAATGGTGTGCACTTAGAGAACCGCCCATCTAGAGTTAAGCTCAAGGCACTACATCATGGGGGCTATACAGTGCATGGTTTTCTTTTAAGCCTGTGTACTTGACCACGGGAGGCAGGGCCAGATCAATTTGAGTTCTTGTGTCCACTGTCACATGACAAAACTGAAGGACTCTCTATATCAAGCCATATGGAACTTTTCAGTAAACCAAGACCATTTTCTGATAAGCAAAGATTAGAATTAAGGTTTTACCTCAAAAGCTCTATTCCATTTCCTCCCCCACTAAAAAACTCCATGCTTAAGACTGTGTGATGGCCAGTAAAAGGTTCATCTATGTCGTCATATGTATGGGTGCAAAGTCATAATTGTTATCTGTTTAATTTCTGCCCCAAACTGTTAAGACTCAAACAGAGAATAAGTTAAAAGTTTACTTGTTAAAAACCTCCCTTAGGCCAAGATTTCTTAGAACCCGAGAACCATAAAAATCAAAAGTTTGGTGCCCACGGTGTCTGTGTTTCTCAAATACTAGAATTTTGCATACTACTATCATATTTTCTTACTGTATTATGAATTTAGTATTTTTCCTCAAGTTGACTCACAATTTTCTTTATATATCTTCTTTAGTTTGCCCTCAACAGCAAAAAAATTCTGCAAAAACACAGATTTGGCAGTTTGATCTTTTTCAAATAGTTACTACAATAAACCCATACGTATTAAAATAAAACTGACTGTGAAACACCTAAAATTATGTCAGGTCTTGCATTGGCAAATTTTTTTCTGTAAAAGATCAGAAAGTAAATACTTCAGGGTCTGAGAGACATGCAGTCTGTGTCACAGTTGCTCCGTGCTGTTGTTGTGGTGCAGAAGCAGCCCTAGACAACAGATAAACAAACAGCCATGGCTCTGTTCCAGAAAAACTTTTATTCGCAAAGACAGGCAGGGCTGGATTGGCTCATGGGCTGTAGTTAGCCAGCCTCTGCCCTGGATGAAACAAAGAGCTTATTGACATTTTCCCCTCCTAAGTGATTGCCTTGGTTCCTTGTAGACACAATCTGAATGCACGAACTGGGCAGTAACTGAACAGCAAAACTTCTTATTTGCATTCTACCTCTGTTATCTGAGATAGTCCCAGCTTCAAGCCATGTGTCTCAAATTTTGAGATTTGATTCATCACCCTGAATCTCATAAGCCTAAGATTATAAAACAAACATAAAATAAAAATCATGAACCAGCCATTGCTGTTTCAACAAAAGGATAGACATTCTGAAAGACTAACCTCTCCTCACCTTCCTAATGAACTTCACAGGAATGCACTGCTCAGGGGTTTTACCCTTGCAAAATTATTCTTCATAAAAGGAAGGGAAAAAAAAACCCACAACCCAAGCAAACTGGGTTCCTAAATTATTGACACATTAAAATTTAAAATGTTAATTAACAGAGGCTCTTATCTGAGAGAAGCAAATTTGCCCTTAGTTCCCAACTTCGCTGAGTCTAGACTCTGGTATCTTTTGTTTGACTGAATTGGTCCACAGTTTATCCCAGTGGCCTCAAGATTTATAAGAGGGGAAAAACCTCCTAAGCGTAATAGAAAACAAAGCATTCTTCATCTTTACAAATCTTTTCCAAATAGATAGTCCCATTAAATTTGTTCAGTAAATCCAGGAGGTGGGAGTGATTATCTTCACTTTACAGGTGGGAAATCTCAAGTTAATCTGGCAGCTGAACTGTTAGCCACACTTTAGGGAGAACTCTGTAGCCATGCTAGCCAATTGCCACCTGCTAGAGTGGGATCGCCAAGTACCCCTTGAGGTGACTCTTCCTGCTCTTTCCTGCCACACCCTACTCATTGCCACCATCCCAGGTCATACACCCAACCCAGCCCTCCATCTCCTGTGGTGGTCCTGAGGGCACCCATTAAAGGGTGCCTGGCTGGGTCAAGGTAAACCCATCTCTCTCTAGTACTAAAACACAACTCTGCTCTAACTTATCAGCTAATAGTATCAACTCCTATCTCCTAATTCTATGTCCAGTATTTTTCTATATATTGTAGCTGCTTCTGTGATGTAGAGGAACTTATCTAAACTAAGATTGGCAGAATTACTAATTCAGCTTTCAGTTACAAAGGGTAACTAGAGAATTAGAATGCGGAATTATAAATCAGCATGCATTGATGAGTCTTTTTTTAAAATTTGCAAACTATCTGAAAAGGTTTGCTCAGCATCTAAGAATATTGTAACTTAAAGTCACCTTAAGTATCTAGTTCAACTCCTCTATTGCATGTTTAAGGAAATACGGGAGAAATTTGCCCAAGATCATGATTAATAATAAATAACAAGAATGGTTATCATTTCTTTAATACTTACCACGTGCTGGGCACCGTTCTAAATACTATAAATGCGTATCGGATTGTTCTTCTAATTTACTAATACAGCATCTGAGACTTAGGGAAAAAGGACTTGCCTGAGGTCACATAGGTGTCGGTGGGGAGCTCATGTGAGGTCAGGCCTTCTGACTCCAGGGGCACCGGTCAGCATAGTTCTTCTCAAAAGCAAAGCCCAGAGCTGTGATGATAACAGCACTGTCCCGTGACGACAAGGGTTCTTCGCCTCTGTGGTCTTTCTCTTCAAACCCATGACAGTCTAACCATGAGAGAAATATCAGGCACATGGAAAGTATATATTCTACAAAGGATATTCTATGAAGTTCCTGACTATCCCACTGCCAGAAGAATGTGGTATCCAGGACCCCTCTCCATGGACGCTAGTTTACCTAGTCTTGAGAGTGGTTAAGTTACTGGCATTTTTCAAACCCCCCAGATAGTTCGTATGTGCAGCCAGGATTGAAATACCACCAGGCAGGCATTTTTCCCAGGAAGAGAGAGTGACTGAGTGCACCGGGAGGGACAAGGAGCAGTAGGGTTAGGGCTGGATGAAGTGTGTCCGGAAGAGGGGGGGTCTCAGGGCCCTGAGTGAGGAGAGTCCTTTCGCTCCAGGAGACCGCCAGGGAGGCGAGCACAGGAGCGGGAGCTGGGATGCTTGTAGGCTGCCAGCCTCACCTTTCCTAACCAAGAGGCTGTGTCAGAACAGCATTCGGGGATCACTTTGGCTCTAATGATCACCACATCCTTTGCTCAGTAAATTGCTGGCTTCTACTTTTTCTCTCTGAAGTATTTCTTTCTTGAATGTTTGGAGTCAGCCCCACACCTAAGTGGGCACTTGTCAGTTATGCACCCGAAAGATGTGTGAACAACCAGCCTTGTCAGCTAAAAAGGAGGCTGGCTTCTTGCATTTAAAATGAATATTGACCGGAAAAGAAGGGGACGGGGGGGAAAAAAAATAAAAAGTGAACAAAATGGCTGACTCAGGCCAACGTCCATGCATATGGTGTGAAATAACATCATTAAGGGAGTTTGGCTGGGGCTGGAATTATGCAAGAGCCTCATTCAGCGAAATCTAGGATGTTTAGGAAAGTTACTGTGGAAACTTTTGTATTAAAAGGTGAGGAGGAATTAGAAGGAAGGTCACCTGAGAAGGTGCGTGTGATACTTCAAAGGACTTAAATTAGAGGTTCTCATTACTACAAAGAAATGAATGTTACTCTTTTTTCAGATTTCAGTAGACTGATAACCCGCAAACTTTTGAGCTTGACAGATACGAGTTCAAGCTGCAGCTCCATCACTGGTAAATTGCTTACTTTCTCTGAATCTCAGTTTACTGATTCTGTAAAATGGGATTGACCCTGCTTGCCTCACGGAGTGCTTAAGGGGATTAAATGAGATAATTGTGTGCACAGAAATCAGAGGCTTGGCTGAAAGTGATGGGAATTAGAAGTGACGAGGACAGCTTTCAGACTCTGGCCCCTCAGTCCAGTGCGTTTCTGTTTGATCTCTATCCCCCTTCCTGGCAAGATGCAGATGTGATGGATAATCCAGTCACCATAATGTGTGCTGTGCTTGTGGCTAAGGAAACTGCATGGACATGTGATTTCCAGAAAGGACACTGGACAGCTTCCCCCTTCCCCAGTCCCACAGGGAGGTTCTCTGAGAGATCCTAACAGTCTTCAGTGAGAGAAAAGGCTCGTGAACCCTCACCCTTGTGCCGCTTGAGGAGAGAGGGCAGGAGTGAAAAGCACAGACTTACGTGTGACTGACACCGTAATTACCAGCATGCTTTTCCCCGCATGATGTCCCAGTGAACATCAGAGAGTTGTTTTTGACTCTTGCCTCACCTTCCTCTCCCTGAACTTAACCAGTCACCAAGCCGTGTGAGTTAGCTCAGCCTTAGTGAAGTCCCTTTCCAAATGTGTTCCTCAAGTGCGTCTCTGGCTGTGTGACTTCCTCAGCTTGTGTTGTTCCTGAAGGCACGTGCCTCTGCGGGAGTCTTCAGCTGATCTTCTCGTCCTTGTCTCCTGCCTCTGCCCTTCCCTCATCATTCCTGCAGCCAAATGCAGGTATCCAGCGGTCCTTGAGCACAGTTGCAACCCCCTCTTCTGTGTGTGTATATAATTTGTCCTACCAGTTGTGTGGTTACCCCCTTACCAAGTACCTGAACACAGTCTGTCCACAGTGGTTAGGGACACAGACTCTGGATTCAAGTCCTGACTCATTCTTACAAGAGATGTGTCCTTGGGAAGGTTATTTACCTTTTCTCAGTAAATAAAATGGGGGGGTGATAGATTATACCTAACTCGTGGGGCTGATTAAATGAGACAGTGGACGTCACCGCTCACCACGGTTGTCTAGCATGCGCACGTCCCTCTAGCTAGCTGCTAGCATTGTTGCTGCTTCTTTTCCTTATTTCTACTATTTCCTGTTTAAACAAACTCGTCATTAAATATCACCTCCTTAAAGAAGGCCTTCGTTAACCCTCTTGCCCCTGGAGAAGTAACCTGTCCTTGTTTTATGCCCTCCTAACACTTTGAACCCACCACTGAACGTGCTTTTTGTATCTTTGTCTTAGACTTCTTCTTTTTTAGAATATGAGCTATTTGATTTTGAGATGTTATGTTGCTAATCTTTGTATCCACAGAAGCCCTCATCACAGAATAATGAGCAAATATTCGTGGAGTTTAAATAGCTTGGACAAACAATAGATACCAAAGAATGTGATCATCTAAGAGGCTCTTAGCACCAGACTTGATTCATAGAAAATGCTCTGTGACTTTTAGCTGTCATTACCGTTTACTATGATATTTCATGGATTGTCTAATTTATTCTTCACAACAGTTCTATCAGGCAAGTTCTATTGATGTTCCCATTTCACAGTGGAGGGTTAAGGCACAAAGAAGGTGAAGTGATTTGCCCAAGATCCTGCAGATAGAGAGGATAAAGACCCCTGGGATCCATTATATTCAAAGGCCTTGATTTTAAGCATTGAGTGAGGAGCATCAGCTTTTATGCCCAAGTAACATATGAGAAACTGACAAATGGAGAAATTGATACTGGTTGACCAGTCCAATGGGTGATGCGGAGACAGGAGAGGAGGCCTATAGATGAAAGGAATGTTAAGCTTTAACTTGTGTCAAACTCAAGTCAAAATCAGTTAAATGTCACCAAACCGCCGATCAAAGTGCCAAAAATGGTTTAAGTTTTTTTAAAGGCACATGTGACTTCTTTTCATCTGCTTGACTAGTCAAGCCAGTAAAAACGGTAAAAGCAGTTTATTCAATAAAAAAACACCCACACCCTTGCTGTGGTTGTTGGGCCAAGTTGGCCAGCCAAGCAGACAGTTAAAGTGGTCAACCAGGTGTGGATAGAGTCTCAGAGGGGAATGTTGAAAGAAGACATCGGCAAAATGCTTTAATATCTGTGGAGAACATTTAGAGGCTGTACCAACGCATCTGGACAAAGAACTAGAGATAAATGAGCACAGCGGAGGAGGATGACATGTGCGTAGGAGCCCGCAGACCTTCTGAGAGAGTCAGGGCTGGGCCCCTCCTCCTTCCTAAAATCCTAAGCTGTCTGCATCTTTTGGAGTAGCCTGAGTGGCTTTGGCCAGCTCACTTGGTGGAGGAGAGGCCTCAAAACTCCTGAAACTAACAGCTCCGAGGGTAGAAATGCATGGATCTAGGACGTTAGTGCCTCGTTACAATGGTGAAAGAGGGGTGGGTCTTCTGGGCCCAAGAGGCTGAAGGCCCTGGAACATGCCCTGATTCAGGTCTTACGGGTGCAGCATGGAGCCTTGGGAAGCAGCTTCTTTCAGTGAATTAAAACACATACACACACACACAGATAAAAACTATAATGCAGGAGCCCAGAGCAGTTTTGCTGTGGGAGGAACCAGATGCAGCACTGAAGACCTCTTGGGATTTGCATCGGCAAGTGCAGAGCAGCTAGAGCCCCATGGGGTGCAGTTCATCCTGGAAGAGCCAGTGCTTTGCGGCAGGAGGAGAGGGCCCATCAGAGTTCTGGCTCCACAGGGCAAGACCAAGTATGGCTTCATCATAGAGTGGTCAGAAAACGGAGGGGCTGGGTTCCTGCTAGCTCAGGCAAGCCATTCAGTGTGTGTTGTATAGGGAGGGGGAGATGCGGCTGGGTGGGGGGGGGGACATTATTCACACTCAAGGCTATAAATTTAGACATCCAGCTGCTGGTGACTTTTCAAAATCAATTACACCTAGATAGATCAGACAGACAGACAGACACTGAGGGTAGAATAAAGGCTTGTTTAGATGTAAGGGCAGGCCTGGAAGAACAGCGCCATTAGAAAGGCTGCACACTTGAGATTACTTCTAAACTGGTCTTTAATGAGAGAAATGAAGGAAATAAACTTGGTCAATTAGAAAGTAATGAAGACCTTGCAAAATTAACTATTGACAAAAGACCAACCAGGGATTTCTCCAGTAATCTGAGCGTAACACACACTCTATGAATCAGCAGGTCATGAGGGGTTGCCTCCTGGGAGATGAAAGGAGCTGGTATCATGTCTTCTTAATTTTCGCAGTGATTTTTCTTCGTTTAGCAAGTAGAACTGTGATCTGAAATGAGCCCAGAAGCCAGACCAATGGGGTTCCAAATTTCAAAACCAGGGAGAGGTCACATAATGGTGACGACTCAGTCCAGCTGTGACTCGTGTCTCTCAAGGGGACTGGGCCTGAAGGAAGGGTGTCCGAAAACAAACACACAAAAAGGGAATTGAAGGGCAGGCTGTGGTCTGCTAGGCAAGTTCATGGTGTGTTAACTAGATTATTGGAAAATACCATAAATCATTCCAGATAAATTGTTCCTTCTTAGGTTATCAGAGGGGAAGGCGGTGTTCAGTCTTCTTATCAGAGCAAAGGATGAGGACATCATTTCTTTTTTTATGTGTATCCGTCAGGAAGACAAGATAAAGAGATGAACTCCTGTAGGACAGGGTTCTGTAAAGGTTCACTTCCAAAGGGAAATGTACATGTGCATGTGCGCGTGCATGCATGCACATCTGGTGGGGGGGGGGCGTACTTTGAAAGAGCTTGGATGGTATCTTCCTGACAGATACAGAATATTTTTAATGTTTGTAGGGTTGGTGAGATTTTACAAGTATGGGCCCAGGACTTAGTATGATTTTAAGCCTGTGAGAACTCAGAAAAACATTAACCAGACTCTTTAAGAAATGAAACTGGGGGATATTAGAGCTGAAAGTGTCTTAGGAATCACCTAGTCCTGCTCATCTTCTTAACCGTTTACTAGACCAGAGATGTTCAGTGCTTTCCTAAAGCTGCAGGTCAGGTCCATGTCACAACCTCAACTAAAGTGATACTGAGGGAGAGTGGACTTCCGATCACATTGCCCCGCTTCCTGATGGTGCCAGGTTGGGGCACCTATTGTTAACTACCAGGCTTAATAAATAATCCCAGAGTTAGAAACTGACAAGAGGAAATTCCATTGGAAAAGAAAGTGAAAGATTGACTTTCTGTGTAAAGATAATCCAAACGGGCAGTCTTTACTGTTGATCACATGCCCTACTTGTAAGCATACTGGGTGAATGCAGGTTGGTTCTTGGTTGAATCGTCTGGCAAGGTAGAAGGCCTCAGTCAGAAGAGCTTGTAAGGCAACAACGCAATAGAGGAAAGGCAGGGTGGCCAGACTATATTGGCATCCCTTATTTAAATTTTGGAAACATTTCTAGGTGGGAAAAAAAAATCCTAGACATTGGAGTGGTTCCAGAGAAAAATGGCACATAATTAAGGGAATGGAATAGAGAAACTGATTTATAGAATAAATTAAAGCAACACATTTTTTATGGCTCTGTCACAAATACGGGCATGTCTTTGGCATATATCAAGGACTTTAACTGGAATAATGAGTTAATCCAGGGAGAAATGATTTAGGTGTGATATCAGAGGTCAGAGTAATATGATGGGATTGAGGGAGTTACCTGTTGAAATTATGAAATTGTCATCTTTCAAACGGAAGTTCAAAAAAACAGAACTATTAGGAGAATGGTACTTAATAGTAATTTTATATAGAGAGGTTTGATTTTTAGCTTTTGACAAAACTATGAGCCCATTGAATCATGCTTTTCATGTTTCCTCAATATTCGGAGAAACTTGAACTTCTCATCAATTTAATATTGAACGTCATCAATTTAATAGCAGCTATTATGTGAAGGGGAAAAAACACTGTATTAAATATGTAGGTTGATTGCAGTTATATTTCAGTTTGAAAAATGGTAAAATGTGAATAATACATTCAGTTTAGAATCAGAGAACTACAGAAGTCATTTAGGAGATATGTGTGTATAACCCTGTGATAGCATATATTTTCTGTGGGTTTAATTCCTGACTATTCAAGGGCTAAACATATAGTTGTATGATGGTGGATGTTCTAGTCAGTTTCTTTTCTGTGTCCTCATCCCTTTGTCAGAGAATCTCTTTCCACCCTGGTGATTGGAAGCTGACTAGTTCTTCTGGCTGCTACTGATTGGATTAGGAATAAATCTGTGACTCGACTAGACCGATAATTTCCCTGTATTGGAAAAAAAAAAAAAGATGTATCAGGAGAGAAAGATGCAGTCAGTTAGTTGGGAGGTCATGTAGCGTTGGGGCCACCGTTGGGTCATGGCATCCAACACCATGAACAAACCTGAATTAGTAAGGGGCAGCAAGGCCATCAGCAAAGAAGAGCTGGTGTGGATTGAGGAAGACAGAGCTGATGTCCAGCTGTTACCAGAGGAAACTGAAATGTGCTCTATTCCCTTATAGCCCCTTCTCCCAAAAGTTTCCCTGAGACTCCATGAGGCAGATGGAGGAGCGTTCGTGCCGCACTTTCCAGTACAGACACCTAAGGGCTCTAACTGAACTGAGTGGCCACTCTTTGGATGACCTTGGCTTCCCCTTCAGTAAGGATACGCTTTTATCTAAGCCATTTTGAATGGGTATCTGCTCTTGGCAACTTTAATCCTTTTCTCTCTACTCCTGCCCATTTCATTAATGCCCCCCGCCCCAGTTATAACATATTAAAAAAGCTTTTCAGAGAAAACTCATGGTGCCGACACAGACTGGATTGCGACATGAATTGTGGTAATCCTCCAAATGAATAGACGGACATAATTTCTGGTGCCAGAATAACTGGCTGCAAAACCATTGTCTCAGCTGTTGGTGTGGATGTGGTGCTTACTGGGCTGACCCTGTCCTCAAGCCAGGTGCTAACTCAGCATGTGTTTTCTGGGTCGCACCTTTCACAGACCCCACGGCAGCCCATTCTCATGGACTGTTCAACTGTGAGACTTTTTAGACCATGGCCAGCCACCCCTCACCCCAGCATTCTTTATCCGGGACCCTGGGACCAACTTTTATTTTCTTAGAATTTATAAATCCTTTCTTCCCAAGAGCCCACGCCATTGTTGTTTTGATTCCAGGCCATTCTGATTTCAAGAAAACCTCATTTTCTGTTCCGAATTGCAGTGCCTTCTTCTGTAGCAAGTCCCTAAGCAAACATATGGGCTGTTTGCTATGCTTTCAACCCTCATGCATTTTTAATGATTTACAAGGAAAAGATTTTTCTCCCTCCTCCTTTTTTTTTTTTTATAATAAATTTAATGACTTAATACACATCAAGTGGAATTGTTGGTTTGTGGTGACGGTTTTATAATTCCAAGTTCAAGGGTTTTTTTCTATTTAATTATGCACAATAACTCTCATGGAATATAATGCAATAACAAAAACATGCGCCAGTGTTGGCATAAGAGCCTGTTGTTTATTAGTATTGGTTCAGTGCTTTATGTTTGAAATAAAATATTTGGAACTAATGTTGGCCATGTTTCCTCCAAACTAGATAAAAAAAAAATTCTCCCTGAAAATACCATGCTCCAATCTTCAGCGATAAAAGCCAGCAGCTCCTGAGACAGCAAATTAAATTTTATTTGTAGAAAGCACTGTGCTGTGTTTTGTTGCTTGTTGAGAGTTATTTTTTAATACTAATAATTTAATAAAGTGAAAGACCGATACATTGACCTGTGTTCTCCAAGGCATCGGAGTATTTCCCGGGGTTAAGAGGCATAGCTTGCTGAAAAGTTGTTTATTTTACATTCTAACCTATTACTTATTTCTCTTGCTTCTTTGCCAGATCTAATATTACCTTTTAAAGTCATTTTTGAATTTTGGAAAACATAAACTGGTTGAATTTTCACAATCTGCAAGTCAGATGTTTAAAACCGTGGTAGATAAAGACTGCTTTTCCTAAGAGTCAATACATTTGAATTTTGTGTTGGTGGATAGTAAAATTATCTCCGTCCCATTGCTTGAAAAATAATTTAGAGTTTCTTGGTGGAAAGGAAGTAGACGTCTAGTCTCATCAAACAAATTCAGCGAGGAGACGAGTTCAGTATTTCCACCTCGGATGGGAGTACGTTTCAGTTACAAGGTGAGAGCAATTACCCACAGCCCCCTCCTGGAACATCAGGGTGCACGGTTCTAGACGTAGGTGAGGGTCCTGAGAGCCGGGTAGTTTCACATTGGTGGTGATGGATGAGCCTGAGGGCTGCAGAGTGTTCAGCCAAGTTGGAGCTAGAAGACAATACCTAAACATAAAAACAAAGGCAGAAGCCAAACTGGTATTCTAAATGAAGCATCTGTCTGAAGGAGCTGGGTGGGAAGGTTGGAACCGCATATAAGGTGATAGGATGGTTACTGGAAGTCCTAGAAGAGAGCAAGGGTGGAGGACAGGCACCGTGCCTGCAGAGAGACAGTCTTGTCTCGGAGAGACCCAGGGATCCCTCAGAGAGCGTCTGTGGCCTTTCTGTGGAGAGAAACGTAACGCAGTAGTGAAAGGTACCAAGTCTGCAGTAATACGGACGTGGGTTCAGGTTCCAGCTTTACGGCTGAGTAGTGATACGTTCCCGGGCAAGTCATGTTAATCTCGAATACCCATTTGGGGTGAGTAAAGTAAGACCCTTTAGAAAGGCTGTCATAAAATTTAAACAATATAATGCTACTGTTTGTTATTATTAGTGCTGAGTCAGATAGGAAAAGCTGCTAAGTCTTTTAGTGTCCCAAATACTGCTTTTAATTACACACATATTGTATTGATACAAATAGATAGATTTTTGTGGTTTTTTTTATACCTAAGTGGCATTGGGTGTCTATATATTTTTTTCTTTTTTATGTAAACATTTTTATTGAAGTATAATAATCATCTAGTGAAATGAAGTCTACATGGAAGTGTATAGTTTGATCTGTTTTAACACAGACATGCACTGATGTGAACCATTGCCTCTCTAAAGATAGAGTATTTTCCATCCTTCCAGAAAGCTGGACCGTGCTTTATCCAAGCTCAACCCTTTTACCGTTGCAGCATGCCGGGAGCATGTGCTCTTCTGGGCCACGGTCATAGCTTAGCCCTGCCTGTTGTACAACTTGATTTCAATGGAACCAATCAGTATATTCTTTTGTATCTGAATTCTTTTGCTCAGAAAATTGTTTTGGAGATTTATCCACATTTCTATGTGTAACAGTGGATAATTCTCCATTTTGTAATTATATCACACTTTTTCCATTCTCCTGCAAATGGAAATCTGGGGTGTTTTTGTTCTAGGACTAAAGTAAAGCTGCTGTGAACATTTACATATATATATGTGTGTGTGTGTGTATATATATATATATATATATCTTTTTGAAGCATATGTTTTCATTTCTCTTGGTTATATACCTATGAATAAATCAATGGGTTGTAAGTAGGTGGAAGTTTAACTTTATGAGAAGGTCCTGGACTGATTTCCAAGGCTGTTATGCTATTTTACATTCCCATTAGCAATGCATGAGAATTCTAGTTTTCACATCAGATGTAAACAGTCTTCTAAATTTCAGCCATTCTAGTAGGGAATGTATAGTTCTGTGTTGTGATTACAGCATCATCTTAACAAGTTAGCCTTTTGGTGATCATTTCAACTAGCAGTTCCTCCAAATGCTCAAGCCAGAAAACTCGGTGGTGTTCTTGACTCCTTTCCTCCTCTCACACCTCACTTCAACAATTGTGTCAACAATTCCTGTCAGTTCTACCTTCAGACTATTTCTGTCATTCATCCACTTCTTATCCCCCACTCCACTAACCATCTCACATCCAAGCCATCAGCAACACTGACCGTTAGCTCTCTGCCTGCTCCTGCTTCTTGTCCACTGCAGCCTTTTCTTAACCCGGGAGACATACCTTAGATCATGCCAGTCCTCAGCTCAAGACCTTCCAAATATCTCTTGCATATCACTTAGGATGAGGGTCCAGCTTTTTTATTACACATTTACTTGATTACCTGTATGTCTCACTGCAATAAAAGTTTTGTATTGGCACTAGAACACACCTAGTAAATAAATAAGTGCTTCGTAAATGTCTGTTGAATATATTCCTTCTTGTCATTAATCATCTGCAGAGTCCTGCATGATCTGGATCCATGGCTGCTTATTCAAAGTATTTTCACATGGTCTCATATCAAATACCACCTTTTTCTTGATCACATTCTACATAAAAACCATACTTTTTCCATAATTCTATCTTTCATCCTGCTTTATTATTTTCTTTATGGATCTTTTTGCTACCTGAAAATACACATTTACTTGATTTATCTGTCTGTCTTGCTGCAATAGAAGTTCTGTATTGGCACTAGAACGCACCTAATAAATAAATAAGTACTTTGTAAATGTTTGGTGAAGGTATTCCTTCTGGTCATCCTTGTTACTTTTTCCAACCTGTTTGTTCCTGTGTATGTGTATGTACATGTATGTGTGTATCATGTATTTTAATTAACAAGTCTCATCTCTTCATCTAAAGGCTTTTGGAAACCTGTGATCTGACTTAAACACCTTTTATTTTCAACATGTTGGGTAGACTTCCCCCAAAGGATAGGTGCTTAGGCAATATGTCCTGATCAACTGAGAGATGGTAGAAGAAAAAGAGTGAATATTCTTCAACTTGTTTCTTTGTTTATTCATGTATGTATGTATGTGTGTATGTCTGTGTATATGTATATGAGCATTTCCATGAACAAATATCACCTCCTCATCTATAGAGTTTAGGAGGATAGCAATCTGACTTAAATATCTCCTACTTTCAACATATAGTGTAGACTTCCCCGACTGTTTTTCCATATATAATTAAACAAAAAAATACAGAAGACTCAGAGTCTCATTCTGAAAGAATCCACAGTCATGTGAGTGACAGATCTGGGGTAAAACTGGAGACTGGAATGGACACAGAGCTCTTTTAATTCTGTCTAACAAAGCCACAGACTTATGTTAGGAATGTTTGTGTGATCTCTCCAGTGGGGAATCAGTTACCCAAACACAGAAGTCTTTACAGAGATCCAAAATAATCATAAAACTATCATAACCACAAGACCTCTTCATAGTTATCCCCTCAATAGTGAATGCTGTCTTTTTCAGCAAACTCTTACATTCAGAGGATTGTAATATCTCCAGCCTGGAAGAAATCCCTGTTCCTGCGGCTCAGCTTGTCTCTGTGGTTCTTGGAAGGAAGGATGGAGTGAAAGCCACTCCAGGCAGTTGACTCTGAATTCTAGTCTTAAGCAATGTATAGAGAGCTTCAATAAACTTGGGCCGTTTAGCCTGCCTTCATTCCATGGGAGACACTGTCCAGCTATTCCCAAGTTACAGTAAATTGTTCACCCTGGGACAGCTTTCTCGTTTATGACCCTGGGTGTTCTTAGGGCTTTGATCGGGGAAGGGGAAGGTGTGGTCACCACATGGGAGCTATGAAGGGAGAACCTGCCTTCGGACCACCAGATGCTATGAGAACAGCACCAGTGGACATAGTTCTTCCCTCACCATGTGTCTTATTCACATCGACATTTCCTGCTCTAACACTGTGCTGGGCACTTGGGAGACACGTTACATGGGAGAATGAAATAAGGTAGGAGAAGGAATGAAATGAAGTAGGGAAAGGAAAAGCAAGGAGCCCATTTTTGTCGGTTGCTGGCCATCTGATGGGAAGGCAGAGACAAGAATCCGCCTTGTTTTAAGTTACAAAGCAAGGTTAGAAATTTCACTTCTCTGTGAATTTGCACACTTGTCATTTTTTAACTTAATATTTATATTCTTCTCTAGACTGTAATCCCCATGAGGGTAGAAACTATATTTCCTTTAAAATATCAGTACCATCACTTTGACCTATACAAAGAGCGTAACATCTAAACCCACGCTGGGCGAGAAGCTAAGTGGGACCTGCTGGAAGGTGGTGTGAGATAGTCCGTGTATTCCCCGCAGAGTTTCCTTTAGATAGTCACGTGGGACAACATGGATGTGTAGTAGTTCATAAATGAACACCTGATTGAAAAAAAAATATGACAAAGCCTGAAGTCATGGATCTTTCTGTTCTGAGACTTCATTACAAAAACAACTTTGCTGAATATGAGATGGAAGCACCAGGTGTTTTTCTGTGTGCAGCTAACTTTTTCTCAGCAAGACAGTGCGTGATGCCAGCAAAGAGTGCATCAGACCTGACTGTGGGATTTCATCCCATTACACAATAAAGAGAATTTTTCAAAATTCTCAAACCTCCTTTGAAAACACTTCTACACAGGTCACATCATGATCTATTTGCCATTTGTGAAGTAAAACACCATCATGAAAAAGAATATTCAATGCCATAAAGAAAAACCCTACCTTTATCGGCTAATAAATGTCAGATTGTCTGTTTCAGCTGCACGGGAAAAAAGGGATCGTAAAGTAAGATCATAGCCTCCTGTGAGTTTTGAATCAAAATGGAAATTAAGAAACGAAGGTTCAATAATCCTTACCGTTTGCTCTCTGGACAGTTTAGGTTGGGCTGGCATACATTAGTGGGTGGATGGTTGAGACCAGGCTCCTTTTCACGGCCCTGTCCTCGTGGTGTTAATTTATGCAGACTTTCTCGTTCCTGTTCTGAGCCCTGCTTCAGGATGAGAGCTAGGGCATCCGTATGGCCAAGCGCCCTTGGTCTTGTCCATCTGCCTCTAGTTTCTTTGGCCCCGTGTCTTTTGATGGCTGCCTTTAACCTCCTACAGAGAGATAGAAATGCCTTTTTTCAAACCTTCCCAAAAAAAAGAAAATTCAGTGTTCCCTTGGTTACTTACATCTAAAGTATTTAGCACTCATAGATGTTTTGATAGTATCTATAGGTGGTCACCATGTCCAAAAACATTTGGTACATTTGATCCATGTGATACATTTTGGACATTTTTTATGTATATTAATGTATATCAAATGGGTTATTGATATAATGATACAATTTATGATAAAATATTTGCTTCTATTCTTTGAGCTACAACATGTTAAAATCTTAACATGCGCACTCTATAACTCATACTTCTACTCATTATTATCTGCTTGGACATGTGCTAAGAGAGGCAAAATAAGGATGTTCATTGCAGTGACAACTGCACTGGCAAAAAATTTGGTAAAATTCTAAATGTTCATTAATGTAGTTCTTTTAAGTGTTCATGTAGTTCTGGTTAAATAAATGCTATGTATACAAGGATGAGTAAGATAAGGGAATTAATAATATATATGATGTATAAGGATGACCCTCACACGTAGTAACTATAAACTGTGGACAAAATACAAAACCACCTACCTAAGTGCTCTAAAGAGTGAATATCAATTGGAAGATTTTGAAAGAAAGTCAAAACTTAGTTTCCGATGTTTGTGGCTTTGCCTCATAGTTAGCAGAAGTTACTGCACAGAGCGGGGTAGCTAGACTCTTAAAACAAAAAACAAACAAACAAAAAAACCCCAAAACTCATGATCATCTTGGTCTAAAAGAACAGAGAAAGAGCTTGGGACAAAACCTAGTGTTAAACTGGAGGGCCATTTTTAACAGCAAGCCACAAGTTTCTGCTGTAGTTTAACAATTTGTGCAAAGATGCAAATGATTGATTATTGATTTCTAAGATATGAAAATATAGTGGAGGCGCTGGGCTCTCTCCCTAAAAATAAAGAAAAGAACAGAAGCAGAAGCTCACAAAAATCTACATGTAACTGTAGAAGTGTCATCGACTCTTAAAAACCAGTTCTTATCTCCAGGTTGAAAAAAAAAAAGCAACTGCTGTAGGCTAGATCCTGTGCATGGTAGAGATCAGCATAAGGTTGGTAAACTATGTACTATCATGGATAAAATGTCAGGATAACAGTCTTGAAGGATGGGTTGGGAGATACCCTTCCAGTCTGGAGTGAATGTAAACTCTTGGCACTTAGGTCTAAATAACTAATTACAAATGTATTGAATGACAAAGACATGACTCAGTGGCCGCATACCCAGAAAAAAAGTTCTGAAATTTTGTTGATAATAAGCTCCATTATGTACTATAAATAATGTTATGTGCCTGCCAAGGAAACAAATGTGATCTTTAGTTGCTTTAATGGACGTGTGAGTTTTTAGAAGTGCACTGCACAGTATGGCAGTCCTTAGTCACGAGTGGCTATTGAAGTTTAATTTAAATAATATAAAATATTATAATATAAAAAACCCAATGCCTCAGTCATATTAGCCACATTTCAGGTGTTCACTAGTCACATGTAATTAGGTGGCTACTGTATTAGGCAGCATTGAATAGAACATTTCCATCATCCCAGAAAGTTTTATTGGAGAGCTCTACTCTAGAGCAAGGGAGGTAAGAGTCGTACTCTTCTCTGCATTGGGCAGAACACTCCTGGTATATTAGACACATGCTGTTCGCTGCTCAGAATGGATTCTTCCCTTTTCCTCGAAACAGAATGTTGAGTGTCAGGGTGAGGGCATAGCTCAGTGGTAGAGTCTATGCCTAGCATGCATGAGGTGCTGGGTTCAATCCCCAGTCCCTCCATTAAAAAATAAATAAATAACTGTACTTCAATAGAAAAGAATGCAAGTTAAATAAATAAACTGAATTACCTCCCTCTGCCTGCAAAAAAAAAAAAAAAAAAAAAAATATTGAGTGTCCTATGGGAAAACACCTTTCTGTTCTCAGCCATGTTATTTGGGTGGGATTGGTGCCTCTGCTGGCTTCAAGGATGAACCTTTAGTAGCTTTACCAGAGGAGACCCTCATGGCTCCCCAGGGCAGTGTGGTGTAAGGATGGGAGATACAGAACTGTGGCAGGTCTTTTGCTAGCATAAAGGGAGAGTCCAGACCTGCCGGGCAGCCACCTGAGGATGAAACCAACACTGTGGGTTATAGGATAGACAGAGGGAACTGAAACCTTGGTACCATTGTTTGAACTTCTGGATCAAGCTTCATCTGGAGCTCCCCCCTTCCCCTGACATCCATTAAATTATATGAACCCATAACCCCCCATTCAGTGTTTAAGCACTTAAGCTGGGTTTCCTGCCACTTGGAGCATGAAGAGCCCTAAATGATATCTTTGATAAATTGAGTTCAGTCATGAGTGTTTCTGTTTGGACAATGATGCAGCATAATGGAATGTTTTCGCAGGAGAAAGACCAGGAGGGTGAAAGAACTTCAAGGAAATATTCCTCTTCTTTTCCCATGACCAAATTAAGTCCTCATTCCCAGGCTAGTCCAAGTGGCTGATGTGACCATTTTGACATTTCATAAATTCCCCTGGGAAAAAGGATTCTAAAAGCCTCCCATCTTCATTTAAAGTAGTATGGTAGAAGGAACAAGGCACTGAATCCACAAAACTGGTATCACCAGGACAAAAAAAAATAAGAGAGCAAATCATGTAAAATTACTTTCCTTTTAAATATAAGTGACACTCACACCAGCACAAGGCTGCATTTTAATAACTAGGCTGCTCCAAATTGTGTCAGTTTAGTTGGATGATGTTATAAAAGAAAACCAGTGGATATTATTTTTGTGTCATTTTCCAATCCAGCACATTTTTATAAAATTCTACAGATTGAGTTAATATTTTAGAGCTGTATATGTAATGAAATTTAAAATATTCTTTGAAGACCGCTCTCCTGGAAGGCTGATAGAAATGTTCAATAAAGGGCTGCGGAGAATTGTTTTCAGAGGCTTGAGGGAGAAGGTAGAAAGACTTTCTCTGTGCTTTTAAAATGGTTTTTAAGCTCCTGTTTGGTGGCTACATCAGCTCAGCGGCCCGCTTGCTCCTTGGCCCCCATTCCCCATTGGAATGAGAAGATACAGATTCTTCAGAGGTTATAAGTTCTAATGTAGAAGTTCACAGCCTTGTTTGCACACTGGAATCACCTGAGGGTCTTTAAAAATACAGATACCGCTAAAGATGGAATTACTGTATGATCCAGCAATTCCACTCCTAAGTACATACCCAAAAGAACTGAAAGCAGAGACTTGAACAAATACATGTGCAGCACTGTCCGTAGCAGCATTATTCACAATAGCCACATGTGGAGACAAACGTCCTTCAGTGGATGAATGGGTAAAACAAGATGTCGTCAATATATACAACGGAATATTATTCAGCTTAAAAAAAAAAGAAGGAAATCCTGACACTCACTCTAATATGGGTGAACCTTAAAAACACTGTGCTAAGTGAAACGAGCCAGACCCAAAAGAACAAACGTCTGTTTCCACTTGTAGAGCTGCCTAGAATTGGCAAAGTCACAGGAGGCCGAAAGTAGGACAGTGGTCACCCACTGAGGGGGAAGGATGGGGAGTTACCGCTGAATAGGTACAGAATTTGTGTTTGAAATGATAATAAAAAAAAAAGTTCTGCAGATGGATGCTGATAAGAGTTGCACAACAACATGAATGTACTTAGTGTCACGGAATTACACACTTGACATAGTTAAAAATGTGAATTTTCTGTTTTTTTCATATTTTACCATAAAAATACATGTATGAATGCCAGGGTCCCACCCCCAGAGATTCTTATGTAGCTGGTCTAGGGGTGCAGCCTAAGTGTAGGGGTGGTGTAGGCCACTCAGGTATTTCTAGTACACAGCCTCATGCCTCGGAGTCAGACAGTTCGTATAAACAGCAGCTGGATGGGGACTGCGACGGCCCGGAGGGCACGTGCTCTGTGTGAAAGGGGCAGCTGCCACGACTTGACCCTGGTTACTTTCTGCCCTGACGGAACTCAGGCCCCAGAGTGGCCGGATCTTCTGAACTTGTTAAAAGAAGCCTGTAGCTGGATGTCTGTAGGAAACCTGCTTTTTCAAATGTTCCTAACTTACTCAGATTTTAAAAGAAATAAAACCTAATGACAAAATAAAATACGTCCGAGGGCTGTGTGTTGGATACCAACCATACCGTCTGGGTTTGCCTGGGAGTGTTCCTGTTTTAGTACCAGAGGTCATCTTGGGAAAATCACAGCCCTAGGCAAACCAGGGTGGCCGGCCGCCCCAGGAGGCTACCAGTTTGTATCTTCCGGTCTGAAGGGGCACAGCGCCACCACACATTTATGTGATTGCCTTCAGTGGCCATAGACTGGTGACAGTGCAAGGAGGGGGTTTGCAGAGGCTTTTGTCTCCTTGTGGTATTTGTCTGCAGTCCTTGTACCCCACGCCACTCCAAATAAATATGCATTCTAAGTAAAAACAGCCAAATTTGCTAAGCAAACCCGGCCTTGAGACAGAACTCACAGCACGCCTCTTTATTGGGCTTATATTTCCAGGCCCCTCCTATATGGAAACTTTAGAACCACTGCTGCCATAGGCAGCTACTCAAGGCACCGTTCTGGGAAGAAAGCTCCATGGCCAAGGTCGTAGTTTCTCGTTCTTCATTGCTGTAAGTGATGTTGTAGAGGCAATAGAGGAAGACATGGTACCTATTCCAGAAGGGTCCCTGAGTGTTGCTTTCTGTTTCTCATTGGTCAGGTTTCTGTCAAGTTCTGTGGCTCTGACTTTTTCTCCCCCCATTTGTGGTCCACTTCTTTGCTTAGAGATCTTTCCTTGGTGTGTAATAGATTAACATATGTGACTATGATATTGTGATTTGTAATAAGAAATATATTTGGTCTTTGTCCCCATTT
The DNA here is from genome assembly GCF_009834535.1 of Camelus ferus. NCBI lineage: Eukaryota > Metazoa > Chordata > Mammalia > Artiodactyla > Camelidae > Camelus > Camelus ferus. The sequence continues at coordinate 112,133,244 of NC_045698.1, forward strand.
CTGGCACAGAGCTCCTAAAACTCTTGGATTTCCTAAGTGCTGAGAGCAGCAAAGGTGTCTTTTGTTATGTTAACGAGGTGACTTTTGGAAAGCACCTAAGGATGGGGGGCTGGTTGCCAGGAGAACCAACCAGGTGATTAGAGGATTGAAACTTTCAATCCCACCCTCCTGACTTCTAGGGAGGGGAGAGGGGCTGGAGGAATTGATTGGCTGGTGGCCAGTGGCCAGCGATTTAACCATTCATGCCTATGTAATAAAGCCATCATAAAAACCCAAAAGGACTGGGTCTGGAGAGCTTCCAGGTTGAGGAACACGTGGAGATGCTGAGAGATCTGGCACACCTGGCGAGGACGTGGCTGCTCTGTGACCTTTCCCCACACTTTGCGCTGTGCATCTCTTCCATATGGTTGTTCCTGAATTATATCCTTTTATAATAAACTGAGTAAATGGGTTTCCTGAGTTCTTTGAGCCGCTCTAGCAGATTGATCAAACCCAGGGGGAGAAGGGGTGTGTGTGAGCCTCTGGTTTATAGCCAGTCGATCAGATGTACAGGTACAAGCCTGAGCTTGCCACTGGCATCTGAAGCGGAAGACAGTCTTGTGGGATTGAGACCTTAGCCTGTGGGACCTGATGCTATGTCCGGGTAGCTAGTGTTCGGTTCTGAATGGAACTGTAGAACACCTGGCTGGCGTTGGAGAATTGCTTGGTGATGAGGGAAAACCCCACACCCACAGGGGAATTGGGTGCAGGACTTTCAGTGGCAGTATTTAGGGCTGGTCACCGGTATTCTGGTTCCTCTTTATTTTGGACACATAGCTCTCCTGGGCTTCCTGCTTACTGACCCGTCCTACAGATCTTGGGACTGGCCCTTCCTCATAACTGTGTGAGCCAATTCCTTTATCTGTCTTTCTCTCTGTCTCTGTTTCTTTCTCCCTCTCCCTCTTCCTCTATCTTTCTATACACACACACACACACACACACACACACACATATATACGTGTATATAATACACATGTATCTTACTGGTTTTGTTTGTCTGGAGAGCCCTAATACAGCATGGTATGTAAAGGTGGGCCTAGAATCACTGTATATTTTCAAGCTGTTCCTTCTTTTTGACTTGTGCTCAAATCCTTCCCAACCAGGCCTAGACCCCAGCCTTTCTTCCCAACACAACCAGCCATGCATCCTCACTGGACTTCTTAAACACGGGGGAGCCCATACCTCCGTGCCTTTGCACGTTCCTCTTCGTGTGCCTGGACTACCCTTCCCTTCCTCTGAAAGCTTTTATTTTTTTAGCCATCACCACTGTCTATTTCTAGAACTTTCATATCACCCCAAACATAAACTCTGTACCCACTGAGCAGTAACTCCTGCTTGCCCCTCCCCCAGGCCCCAGTAGCTTCTATTACACCTTCTCTCTCCATGGATTTGCCTATTTTAGGTTCATCATATACGTGGAACCATACAGCAGTTGTCCTTCTGTGCCTGGCTTGTTTTACTTAGCATGATGTTTTCAAGGTTCATCTACTTTGTAGCATGCATCAAAATTTCTTTCACTTTAGTGGCTGAATAATAGTCCATTGTATGTACATGCCACATTCTGTTTGTCTGGTTTTGAATTGGGTTGTTCATGTTGTTGTTACTGAGTTGTAGGAGTTCTTTTTGTATTCTGGGTATTAATATGTTACCAGATATTTTATTTGCAAATATTCTCTCCTAGTCTGAGGATTGTCTTTTTGTTGTCTTGATAGTGTCCTCTGATACACAGAATTTTTTAATTTTGACAAAGTTCAATTTATCTTTTTTCCTTCTGTTGTCTGTGCTTTTGGTTTCATATCCAAGTAATCATTGACAAATCCAATGTTATAAAGATTTCTCTATATACTTTCTTCTAAGGGTTTTATAGTTTTGACCTTTATGTTTAGGTCTTTGATCCATTTTGAGTGAATTTTGGTATGTGCTGTGAGGTAAGGGCCCAGCTTAATTCTTTTGCATGTGGATATCCGATTTTCCCAGCACCATTTGCTGAAAAGATTATCCTTTCCCCAATTTAATGGTCTTGGCACTCCTGTCTAAAGTCAATTGACCATGTATGTAAAAGTCTTTTTTTTTTTAATTGCATGAAAGTTTATTATTTTTGGTCTGATATCTTAAAAGTTATAACTGAACAAAAAGTGGTAGACAAAAATTTCTCATAATTTACCACCCAGATTAACATATTAGTATCTCTTCTTGTTTTTTGTTTTTTCTAATTACACAACAAAATGCAGATCAGCATAGTAGGTATATACGGAAGACAAAATGGAAAAGGTTAAACAGTATCTGTCTTGTGTTTATACTTTTTGTGATCATTCAGATTTTGCTATAAAAAATTTATATATATTTGTGTGTGTGTGTGTATATATATATATATATATGTGTGTATATATATATATATATATATATATATATATATATATATTATATTTTTCACTCAGCATTACCCCCTGGATATCTGTTATGAAATTACTTATTCTTGGAAACATATACCATTGTTTAAGGTACATCTCAAATGTCACCATTTATGAGAAATTTTGCCAGCTCTTCCTGACCTCCAGTAAAATCTGGGCACATTCTACACTCTTGGTGCCCTTGGATACATTCCACTCTCCTGCATAATCACACTTGCACCACATACAGAGCACATAGGAGGTGCTTAGGAAATGTTGCATTAGAGACGGTGCTTCACAGAGATGGTGTTCAGTAAACGGGCAACTGAACATGTGACGTGCTCCATCCCTTCTTTCATTCTTTTTATATTCTGTCACTGGGCAGCAGCAGGATTTCAGGATAGGATCAGCAAGTATGGTGGAGGCCACTGATGTTGTGCACGTGGCCCAGGCTTGGTTCCCAAACCCTCAGTGACCCCAGAATATGAAAGCAGCTCTGCTTCAAGATGCCCATTCAGTTCTGTTCTGCTCTGCTGCCCCAAAGATCAGGAACACTGTTTGCAGGAAAGAGGGAATGAAACGATGGTCCTTCTATACAGGTGTCACCTCACTACTTCCTTGGTGTCCCTTGTTTTGAAGGTGCCAGCGGTCTAAGGAGCAATGCTGTTCCCATGCACTAGGCGCCCTTTGGCTCCCCTCGGCTCCTATGGCAAATGTGTCCTTAGGTAGTTTCAGTCACTTCAGCGCCTTTCTCCTCTTTCTCTAAACCTTACACTACACCCAGGAGGTGGCAGTGGACTCAGAGTGCCTCGGCTGGCTCTGACTACATCACTTACTTACCAAGATTATGAAAGTCATAAAAATGTCAACTTCTGTATTTCAACTCTGTAAACTAGGCAGGCAGAAAGATCTCCGCTCACGCCTCGTCCCTACGGCTTGAGCAAGAAGCCGTCAGCTTCATGCTGAATAATAAATAGAATGGCACCCACCCCTTCGACAGGCAGTCTGCAGACACTTCTACAGCCTTCTCACCAGAAACAAGTTCCACGCTCTGGAAAAAGAACACTCGGACTGTCATTCTTGCCCTTACCCATTGGCATGTGCCAGGCCTGTCGAGGAAACTCTGGTTAAATTGAGAAATATCAGTTGCAGAATGATATCAAGCTTAGAAAATATATGGTTGCATTGTATTTATATAAGTAATTAATGCTAAAAAAAAATAATGGCGGCAAAAACAAATTAAGCTTAATTTGTTTTTGCCGCCATTATTTTACTTTATTCCTTTTATTAAGGAATAAACATTCAGCTTAATGCCTAGCACTAAGCTGAATGTTTTACACCCTTTATTTTATTTAGTCCTCGTGACTCTATGGCCGTTTTACACTCGAGGAAATAGATGTTCAGTAGCTTGTGGCAGGTTACACAGCTAGTCCATAGTTACTTGAAACTTGGCAGTCTATGGTCACCAGAGCCCATGCTGTCTCCCACACCATCCTGCCTTTTATTACCCTCTGTTCAGGCTCTTTAATTAAAAAGAAAACCTATGTGTATGTATATGTATATATTTCACTGCAAAGTTAGAGATGCATGCTGTTTAAATAGTTAGAACCAGTATCTATGAGTGGGCATTGCTGGAAGAATTTTTGCTGTAACCTAAAGAAAGAAATTTGGACAATACGGACTGCCTCCGGAGAGGGAAACCCTCCATGCCTGGGGGTGTTCAGGCAGGGCTAAAGGATTTTTGTTGGTCAATAATGTTGCAGAGCAGATTCCTGCCGTGGATGGGTAGTTGGGATAAAGGACCCTACAGCTCTCTCTTGTTTGTAGGATCATGGGTGGAAAGAGTCCAGAGGATCTTTTTTAGATTTTCTGTGGTTTCCTTCCTCTGGGATGTTCCTCCCCACAGTCCAGAAGGACACAAGAGTGACATTCTTGAACTCAACGTTGGTTCAACTTGACTCTGTTCCTTGCCATAAACAACTGAACCAAAAAGAAGTGACTGGATGCAAAATGAGCCAGTTGGCTTCCCATCTCCCAGAATTTTGGAATTGGGATGAAGAAAAGCAAGTCTAGGTTGACCTCTTCAACAGAGGAAGTTCAAAGTAAAGAACACTGTGCTTACCGTGCAGGCCAGGGATAGTGGGACTGGGTGAATGAGGTGAGAGAAACAAAGGTGACAGGCGGTGGGGAAATACCAGTGTCCGCAGTGGCCTCTAATTCTCAGCTCGAGTTCTTCCTGGGGATGTTGGCTTCTGTGAGATACTTGCGTATCTTTGCAGTCAAGTTCCCTAATGGGTTTCTGTTACTTGCAACCGACCAGAAAAGGCTCAACTAAGAAAGGGGCGAACAGAGATCAGCCCTCTCTTTGAACACTGGCAAAAGGACACGCTGGTCGGTCTCTGGACTGAGATCCTGTTTCTCCATTTACTTTGCCTTCGCTGCTCAGGAGTCCGTAAAGTCTCAGGAAGCTCCGTTTCTGTGTTAGGGGAGTTGCATGAGCGCGAGGGAGATTTGTGGGGCTTTGTTCGATTTAGCTGTGGCTTAGAAGGTTTAGTCAAGAGAAGGGTGCAAGTGAAGGAAAGGCTACTCTACAGAGGAAGCTTAGAAAACATGTATTTTAAACCAAATCCAGCCGTTACATCTCAGAGTTCGGCCTAAGTCTCATTCTCTTTAGGTGTGTGAGACGCTCTTGTCACTTCTATGGAAGTTCGTAGAGATCCTTGGTTCATACGTGATAAATCACCTCTGATAATGGCTTTATGTGAAACTAGTAGAGCCTGTCTACTGCTTCCCAGTGGAAGATTTGGGGCCACCTCTTAAGCAAACTCTTGCATCGGGCATGCTGAACCCAGAGAAACATTACCCCAGAGAGACAAATAATCTTCCCATTCTTAAGGAAGTCTGGACTGTTTTTCTAGCACACATGGACAACTCATAATTATTCTTAAGTAACCCTGAGAATTTTAACATGAATTGAGTTATGTGTTTCTTGTTAAATGGATCAAATTTCAACAAAGCCCGGGAAACATCTTGAAAAATCGCATGAATGCAATTTCCAAAGAAAACAATCCAAGAATTACTGCCAAAGAGTTTTATTTCCACTAGGAAGGAAGAGAAGAGTTTCATTTTGCCCCCCACACAGGCTGTATGTTCAATTTGTGGTCTGCAATGGAAAATTTTGCTGATTTTGCTGAATTCAGGGGAGGAGAGAAATGAAGGAGACTATTGTTGTTTGAGTGATAAAACTCTTTCTTTCTCTAGTATTAATATATTGTTCGCATTTTTATTTTGATTCCACAAATAATGAGTTTTAACAATCTGTGAGGTACCACTGGAGAGGAGACAAAGAGCTTGCCCATGATGCTTGTCCCATGGGCCTTATAAATAGACCTACACGTAGGGCACTGCCAGTCACACAGTGTCCTTGTGTAAATTAGAAAAAGATGCCCATTCCCAGCAGATGTAGCCTTGTGGGCAACCAGTGAGCACAGGAGACATTTGTGCAAATTAGAAAACAAAAACAAAAACAAACACCCTTTTCTCTGGTCAACACAACCTTGTGCCAGGGTGCAAATCTTTATCTCATCCTCCTTCTCTTTGGCCAAATGCTCTCATGCTGGACACAACATGCCCATCTGACGGCACCGTTTCTGCCTACAAGACGTGAAAAGGGCTAATCTGGGAATCACCCGTTGTCCAAACAGATACAATACAGCCGTCATTCTCCATCTTCATTGAGGTAGAAGGATCACCCAAGAACTTGTAAGGAATGCCTGAGCCTTATGCCAGATATTCTGATGCAGGACCACTGAGATGAAGTCTAGAGATGGCTGTTAAAATATACCCCCCCTGTTTCTGATGCTGGTGATCCAAGAATAATAGTCTGTGAAGTAAAGTTGCAAGAAGTAAATGATTTAGGTCATCTGGAAAGAGAAGAGATCAAGGTTGGCTGAATTTTTTTTTGGAGAAGAATGACAGAAGATTGGGGAATTTTAGTTATGTGATAACTAAACTGTAATTTCTGGAACTTTTGCCTTAGTAGAAAAATGTTTCCATTTCCCAAAAATGGATGAGAAAAGCTCAGCAAGGCTTATTTGAAATTGTCCAGAAGAGAACAATGACAGCTGAAAGAAATCGTTTCTAAGATGAATCTCTGAAGTAGGCTTTGTTTGAGGAACTGAAAACGTAGCAATTTAGTGCTAACTTCTGCCTTTGGATGAAAAAATGTATAAAGAACAAACATGCTGTCTGGGACTAGGCAGAGATTGACGTTAACACCAAGACACCCAGGGACATGATACCTCTGCAACTGTCTTTCCCATCTTCCCGGAAATGTCCCTCCAGCAGCACCCCACTCTCCAGGGCACCTCTGATGACACCACTGCATACTTAATAAGAGAAAACAACTCTGGCTTCTGGCACATCAAGGTTTCTTTTGGAAATGGGACTCTGCTGCACATGGAATGGTGGTTTCCATTAGAAAATTTCATGAGTGGTTTTGAGACTTCCAGTCCAGAGCTTTATACTTTTATTAAAAAAAAAAAACAGTAATATTCTATAATAACAGGCAAGATATAATCCAAGGTATTCTCTGGCAGAAAAAAACTTTGTTTCATTCTTCCCGTAGCAACAATTGCCTCTTTGTTGGTTTTATCATATGAAGATGAGTCTTCCCCATTGTTACTGGGCAGCCCTCTATCTTTGCATTTTGTCTGTGGTGGAAGCAATAGGTTTATCTATAGGGATCACATTTGAGAAGGTCCAGAATGAGAAAAGTAGGAGGAGAGAGGTGAAATACGGTCCACAATACAGCCATCCACATGACCTAACAGCGCGTATGCTGGGTGACAGCAGGTGAACAGCACACAGCTGTTGATCAGTCATTGGAAACATAACAGAGTCTTTACCTGTATAAAACCGTGAGCAGTAGAGCATTTTCAATTGATTTAGCACAAGGGCAGCAAGAAAATTGGAAGTCATCCCATCTGAAGTGATGGTGGGCCTTTCCACTCCTTCTTTGGTAAATCAAGTACATCATTCAAGTAACAACAATCCAGTTTGTCTCCTTCTTCTTGCCAAGTTCATTGATTTGTCAGCGCCTCCTGTTGGAGACCAAACTGAAGAGAAAGTTTATGTGAAGAAAGGGAAAATGAAACTTCCTTCTTGTCAACTTTCTCCAGGCCATTCCTCCCAGTTCAATTAGGAAAGTACCCCTGGTAGGTAAATGATCTCTTAAGGCGCAAATAAAGTAAGCAAATGTCTTTAAAAAATTCTGATTCCAGTTTCAATTCAACATCAAGTACTGAGTAACTTTTATGAAACTGGAACTATGTCAAAGGCTGGAGAGGCAGTATAGGGTGTGTGGTGGTTAAGAGCATGAACTTTGGCTCAAACAAGTAGATCTTCATTGGACTCACAGATCTGGGACCAACTGAGTGCGTGTGCTCGAGAGAACTGTTTACCTCTGAGTTCTGTAGAACCCACACAAAACATGTAACCCCACAGAATTGTTTAGGGTTTGAAATGATAAGCATGATAACATAGTGATTGGCACATAGCAAGCATTCAATACACAGTATTATTATACAAAGATAAAAATCATGTAGCTCTACCTTCAAGGCACTCATGGCTTAATCATAGGTAGCCACAAGATTTTTCTGTAAGTGATGGGTAGTGAATATTTTGAGCTCTGTGGGCCATTTACTGTCTTTCATAGCTACTCAGCTCTGCTTTTGGATCTTGAAAGAAGCCATAGACATAAGTAGATGAATGAGCATGGCTGTGTTCTGGTAAAACTTTATTTATGGAAATAGGTCACAGACCAAATTTGATGACCCCTGGTTCGGGAGGACAGCCTACTGTACTAAACGCATTGAAAGTTAGGGCTGGTGCTTATGCAGCCCTCTCTTTCCCAAAGAGAATGTTTGGTGGCCCACTAGCTAGTTTTTTGTACTAATTTGTATTCTCCCTGAGTACACCTTCTACTTTATGGAGGAAATAGGTTATGTGTAATGATGTCAGCTTTGATGTTAAATTTTTCTACTTCATCAAACAGTGGATTCCTGTGAACTAATAAATTAATTAACACATTTATAAGCAATTTGTTGATAAATGTCAAAAAGCAGTAAGTTTATGAATGTCAAAGCAATAAGTTCATAAATGTCAGTGGCTCAATATCAGCTTCGTCTGGACTATGACTCCAAGAAGCAAGCATAGCTCATGATGGTGACAAGTGATGGGTGCTGAGTCTCCTCCACACCACTGTTTTTAAGAACTTTTTGCTCGCTCTTACAAGAACTTTTTTGAAAGCATCGTCCAAACTGACAAAGGAATTTGATACCTAAGTGTGGTCATACAAATAGTATTCTAAAAATTCTGCTAGGACCATGAGACAGCAGTCTCAGTAAATGAACACAAAGGGTCTAATCCACTATTCTCAGGAGCCTGCGTGCACAGAGCCTCTCTTCCATATCCGTGTAATCTGTTCAGTACCACCAGCAGTTAGAATCTCTCTGTATCATGTTTCAATTAAATTTTTGTTGAAAGTAATAAAATGTTAACACAATTTAACCTAAATAGGAAGGCCACTTTATTGCTTCATGTATATGAAAAGTCCAGAGAAAGGACTTATTTCAGATGAGGATTGATCCTGCAGCTCCAACAGGGTCAACAGGATCCCCGTTTCTCTGTCTTTCTGGTCTACCTTCCACGGTGACATCTTAGTTCTAAGACTATGGTCTTTCCTATGAAAAAGATGGCTTCCAGCAGCCTCTGGCTTACCTGTTTCTCTAGTTACATGCTGCAGTAGTGAGAATGTATTTTTGTCCCAATGTTCTCAGCAAAATCTAGAGAATTGTTGTTACTAGACCATCTTGGATTGTATGTTTACACCTAAACTAATCACAGTAGCCAGGCAGATAGGGTGCTCTTACTGGCTTAGCCTTGGTCACATCATTCAGTGCTGGAGGTCAAGGTGAAGTTGGTTCCCCTGGAGCTATTGGAATAGGAAATGGATGAACTCATGCATAAGGAGGCAACCAACGGACCAATAAAGGTCTTCTGCATCCACTGATGAGCAGTTTATGCAGGCTGAGGATAGCGGAAATAGAGTGTTCCATACACTACTGCAACCCACCACCCCCGTCCCCTGATACCTGCCGCTGGCCACTAGAGGATATCATGCCTCATTACCTTGGAGAACTTGCAGCCAGGTAGACCCAACATATTCGACATCCCTTGTAATCTTTAGCCGTCTCCAGATGTGAGGCCACCTCCTCTGTTGTCTATTCTCTTATGTACTCGTGTTCCATGCTTTATGCCTGGCCAAACTTCCCTCTTCTCTTTTCTTTCCCAGCCCTTTCCACTATGTCCTCTGTAACTTCTATGAGATGAGTAACATATAACCCTGCCTCTTCAACTGTTTCATAGTCAACATCAACTTCTCTACATGTCCCTCTGACATTTTTGAACTTAAACCTATGTCTCTTAAATTCTGTGTTTAATGTCTATATTCAAATATTTATACAGAGTTTCTACTTGAAAATCCTGGCGATACGTGAAACCCAGCACGCCACAAATGTCTCCTCTTAGTTCTGTGTTGCAGAGATTTCAAAGCATGGCTGTAAATTCTTTGACATTCCACCCATCGAGAAGTGGGACTGTTAACTTTTGAATCTGGGTGAGCTTGTGGCTTGATCAGTGGAGTACAACTGAAGTACTGCAGCATGAGTTCTGAGGACGAGTCATAAAAGGTCAAGTAGCCGAGCCTCCACTGTGTTTGCTGGAGCACTCACTCTAGAACTCTCAGCTTCTGTGTGAGAAGTCTGACCACCTGGAAGCTGCCATGCTATGAGGAAGCCCAAGGCCCGTGGAGAGGCGATACGTAGTGTCTCTGGTCAAGAGTCCCGGCTGAGAGCAGCCTTCAGGTCGTGCCAGCCTAGGTCCTGACATAGGAGAGGGGAAGCCTCCGGACGGTTCCAGCCCATGGCTGTTGCAGTCACCCTCAGCTATTGGAACGATCCTGGCTGAGACCCCAGACATCATGAGGCAGGCATGAGACATCGCCACTGTCTGAATTCCTGACACACAATATTTGTGAGCATAATGAGGTGGTGGTTGCTTTCTGCCACTCAGGTTTAGGATAGTTTGTTATGCGTCAATAAATAACTGGAACGCCTGTCATTCTTAGTTTGATTTCATAGCTTAGTGGCTCATGGCCTAGGCTTCTTTTTAAAATAAAAGCTGGGGGGTGGGGGTTGTAGCTCAGTGGTAGAGTGGATGCCTAGCGTGCACGAGATCCTGGGTTCCATCTCCAGCACCTCCATAAAAAAAATAATAAGCCTAATTACCTCCCCCCCAAATTAAAATAAAAGCAAATATTAATAATTTTGAGAAGAGTTTGGACACTTCCTTTCAACGTTGAGGTAATTGGAGACCCCCTGGTTGGAAATGGTGTTTGATATTTTATTGAGTTCAGTTTCTTCCTTCTAGAATTCTGAGGAGGATGATGTAGCTTCTGAAATATCTAAACACTTAAAAATTTTTCTGAAATTCTCTCAGTTCAGTGCTCTGTTTCTGTATATCTGGCTTGAGAGAGTTTAACCATTGGACAAATGTTAAATCAATTCCTTATAAAATGAGTAACTCGTTATAGTCAGAGTGCCCTGCCCCTCTTGTTTTGCTTTTCATTATCTCTGCCCTCCTACATTGTAGGCAGTGTTAAATAGTGCCAGACTTTTTAGCATCTGGAAATCGTATAAAACTCAGTTTGTGAATAAAAATAGTCTACCATTTCCTGGTCAATTTATTTTGCTAAATACCAAAACTTGGCTTCCTCCTTTGTCGATGATAAAGAGGGGCAAAAACTAATGCAACTTTCAAAAAATAAATGTTTTAAAAATGACCATCCTGTTCTATAAAATAGCTCCACATATTATAAGTAACTTAGAAAATGTGTTCCGGACTGAAGTCCAGTTCTAAAAATGAAACCATTCATTGATTCATTCATATAAATATTCATTCAATAAATGTGTATTGAGTACCCATTATGTGTTAACCATTACATTGGGTAACAAAAATTCAGAAGTGAGAAAGTCCAAAGATTTCTCCTACAGGGATTCTAAAGAGTCCTAGGAAATATCTTCCTGGTGATTACATTCCTTAAGCTTTCAGTCCCACGTTTGCAACAGCTGCAGAAGGTTCTCAGAAACACATTTGCAGCATCTCCAACTCCTTTGTCACTGTTGGCAATAAGCAGAAAGAATCTTAGGTGGAGCTGTTCTTTTAGTAAATTAAACAATGATCAAAACTTTGCTCATTTTTTCCACCACCATTTGTCATCAATTTTCCATGACATTATGTGTGTGACAAGTGTATACAGGATCTTCATATAACAGAAAGAAAACTTGCACACGCAGAATCTAAGAAATCTCGGGCAAGGCATAATTTACCATATAGTTTAAAAATATGTACTCACCACTTAAAAAATATTTGCTACTTTAAGATTTTGCAAGGGACATCTGTTGTTTTGCCTGATCAGCATAAGTCCCTTTTTCTAGTAATATCACCCGAATTTTGCTTGGGGAAACCAGTGCTGTTCTATTCTCAGTCTGTGTGTTCTGAAAATGGTCAATCCTCTCCCCAGGTCCAGGGGTGGGCATGTGACATTAGCTGCCAATCTGCACATGCCAATCCTCAGGTCACAGTTATTGGCTCTGGGGCATTCATGTGACTCAAGCTAGTCCAATGAGAGCTTTACCCAAGTTGCTGGAAGAGCCCAGAGAGAGGCATTTGGCCTTCCTTTTAGGGTTACTAACAGATTAGGATGCATCCTTGGGGCTTCAGGCTGCCATCTTACTACCACATGGGAAGAGTCAGCCAGAGAGTGGCCCCAACCCAGAAGGCAGAACCAAGACAAGGAGAGAAAAATCACACCTCCCAAGATATATCAACCTTTCCCCTCCCCCAGACTAAACATTCCTTAAAATTATTTTTGTTGGCTTTTTAAAATTTCTAAATCTGTCACTGTTAGTAACTTCTGCCTCTCTCGATGTTTATAAACTAACCAGTATGTATGTAATACTTAAACACTCGCTGTGCTTTAATAAGCTGCCTTTCAAGCCATTAGAGAAAGATTTAGAGGTTCAAGAATGATATGGTAGGTAATTTATGTTTAAATCAACCTCCTGTTTTATAGACTGTGTTAAGAAGTACCTGTAAATATTTCCTCTTGGCATCTTCAGTCATCTTAATGGGTTAAGTGCCCAGCATGTTCTACACGTTCAGTTTCAAAGATCTACCTGAGCAGACGTGGGCTTCCTTCATGTTTACTATTTCCCTTCTCTTATTTTCAACACACACACACACACACACACACACGCACACACACAGAGTTGACCCTCGAACAACATGGGTTTGAATTGCTGGGGTTCACTCATCAATGAATTATTTTCAATAAATGCTCGCTACAGTAATTCACGATCTGCGGTTGGTTGACGGGGCCAACTGTAAAGTTATACATGGGAACCCCTGAGCCCCATGTTCAAGCGTCAAACACACACACACACACAGTTTCTGGCCTTAACTCCCTGCTGCCATCCTCAGGATTCTGATTCCTCTAAACCCGGGTGGAATTTCAGAAATAGACATTTTTTTTCACTAGAAACCCAATAACTCAAATCCCTGTGAACTCCTCTTTGTGAAATACTGGTTTAAGGGATTAGAATCCTAGGGAATTACAGCTGGAGGAAACTTTGCCTGTGACCTAGTCCAGTCTTCGTTCCGCACACCTATTCACAGTCCTGGAGACCAGGATCCAGCCCCAGAGGGGAACGTGGTCGGTGCCAGCACTAGAATCCAAGCCTCCTGACTCTTGTCTGAGGCCTTTTCCACGGCACTTGTGTGGTCTTCACACTCCAACCTGAAAACAGAACACAGCTGTGCTCTCCCCTGCAGTCCGAACTCAAGGTTAAATTTTTAGAAAAAGAAAGAGAGTAAAAGAATAGTGTGAAACCTCTTAGCTGGTGTCATGCTATCCTGCTGGGGTCTCCAGTCAGTTATTTTGCATGTAGGACAGAGAACGTCTACAATGATAATACACCGACAATTTTCTGAGGATATATTAGGTGCTAAGCGCTATTTTAATACATATATGTTCTTTCTTTTGGTGCTCACATCATCCTTGGGAAAGGGGCACTAACACTGCCTCTGGATGTGAAAGTGAGGTTCCGTAATTGGCCCAAATCACTCAGCCAGGACTCCACTACGATTTCAGTCCTAACAGGCACTGAGAGCTGCCCTCCTTCCTCTTCCTTTTCTTCTCTCCCTCCTCTCTCCCACCTTTCCTTCCCCCTCCTCCCCTCCTTCTTCCTTTTCCTCTTCTCCCTCCTCCTCCTCTTCTCCTCCCTCCTCCTCTTCTCCCTCCTCCTCCTCTTCTTCCTCTTCCTCTTCCTGTTCCTCTTCCTCCTCTGCCCCCTCCTCCTTTCCCTCCCTCCTCCCTCTTCTCCTTCTTCCTAAGGACTAGACTCTTGACCTCAGCCAGAAAATCCACAAGTGCAGGCCATTTGTTATCACGACATGGAAGTAGCTGGTGATGTGTACTGTTCCCACAGAGCACTTTGAATGGGGTCAAAAGCTTTTTCTTTACCAACAGAGGACAATGTGTCATAAAATAAAGCCCCAGAAAGTGGCTGCTTGGGACATGTTGGAGATCATTGATCTTGAATCTCCTGAGGCAGATGAAGAATCTGGGATATTGCTAATGATGATGATTATAGTGACGACGACGATGATGATGATGATGAAGAAGGAGGACAGTAACATTCATTGAAAGCTAATGATGTACTAGACAGTGTTGCCAGGGTTCTGTATGTATGATTTTTTTCACTCCCCACAATAGTCCTAAGCAGTAAGAACTACTATTACTCTCATTGTTTCTACAAATAAACCGAATCAGAAACAGTTTAAGGAAACTACCTCAGTCCTAAGTAAGTGGTGGAGCTGTGAATCAAACCCAGATAGTTACATTAAGCTGCTTAGCCTGTGCGAAGTAGGATGGTGGCTGAATAATGTAAGTGAATGACCTGCCCAAAGCAGGAAGGGTAAATCCCCAATTCAGATTTTAGGAGTATCCAGGAACACCATATCTCATATCTCTAAGTCCCTAGGACAGTGTTATTATGGAGACTAATGACAATAATACTGATTACCAGCACCTTTGGAGAAGGTACTTTATGCATTGGACACCTTAGCCCTTTGATAGCATTATGACGTATAATCACACGGTCACCCCGTGAGCTCGGTCCTGTTATTAAATTCCGCTTGCAGAGAAGAGGTCACATAACTGGCCCAATGTCATTGCCCGAGTTTATGTCAGAGCTCTTGCCCAGTCACACTTACTGAGTTACTCAAAGAAGTAGTTGATCTCTGCCTCTTCCATGTCTAGAAGTGCTAAAAAAAAGTCCACTCCAGGAGCTTGGTTATCCCCTTGCAGAAATAACCCTGGTCTTTGCGTGGCTCCCGGCGGCTGAGACGTTTTCTGAGATACTGTATCTGGAGTTGTCATTAAGATTTTTCTGTGACCCCAGAGTGCAAAGACACAAACCCGAGTGTAACTTGCAGCAGAGAGGTCAGATAGGGTAAAGCCAGGGCTCACTTCCCCTGAATAGAAGTGACCTGTGTATCAAGCCCCTCTAGAGCATTCCTGCTATGAAGTCCACTGGAAGTAGCCCGAAGCCTCCCTTTCAGAGACTGCTTTATAATTCCTCAACAATGAATTACCAAAGAGTAAAATTTAATAGTCATTTGGCTGTATATCCTGCAAATATAATTTGAGTAGCTCTCTTTCTATTAAAGCTTTGTTCTTTTTTTCCCCCGCTCTTATTAGCAAAGCAGCTTCATAGCTGATTTCCTGTCTGTGGTTCTGAGTTGAGTTAGAGTGTGTGGGCTGAGCCTGCAGCCCACAGTGAGTTCTCTCCAATACCATCTGTACACCTCATTGAACACTGAATCATGCATTCTTCTGTCTTAATGTGTCTCTCCTATTGCAGCTTGTATTGTCATTTAAATTTTTGTGTGTTTAAGTCTTGTCTCCTTCATTAGCTTGTAAGTTCCTTGAGGTCAGGGAGTATGATTTATTCCTCTTTGCAAGCCCTGTAATGCTGTTCAGTATATTGCCAGAGGGGTTGGGCAGACTTGGCCAAGGTTACAGAGCTAGGAAGTGATGGAACATCACGAGAACCCAAGACCACTCTGTGATGCTCAGCCTTCTGAGAGCAGGAGCTGACTGAGGAGCTACCCTGGGTCCAGGGCTTTGCAAGTGCTGTCTCATTTATCCATGATCATTCTCTGAAAATCCTGTAGTCTAGTGTGAAATGCACAACTGATAAGAACTCTGTCATACAAAGCTCAGTATGATCCAGCTGTGTTGTAAGTGTGTAGATGGAGTGACACACTCATTTGTTCAGTGAATATTTATTGAACACCTCCTCCAGTGTGGCGGTCCCATGCTAACTGCCAGGAGTTGTAGGAGTGAAATAAATTGTCCGCGGCCTCTCGCAAATTACATTTTGTGGGAAAGATAAGCACTAAACAAAAAAATACGCAATTCTACAATCCGAAGAGGCCTGTGGAGACAGGAAACACATCTGTGTGGTAGACAGAAACAGCACAAGGGTAGGACAGGTGGATCATCCTGGGTAAGCAGGGAAGGATCTCTGAAGAAGTAACACTTCAGCTGAGACACAACAACTGAGAAGGAGACAGTGCTGGGAACAAGCAAGGGAAGAACTTTCCAAGTAGAGGGGAAAGAACCTGTGACTAGAAACAGCTCAGGAAATCCTGGGAAGTGAAGAGGATCAAGGGCAGCTGGAGCACACGAGTTGAGATGAGATGGGAGGACAGCAGGACAGATCATTTAGGGCCTTATGGCTTTAACCCAAGAGTCCAAAAATTCTTACCTCAATGCTGTGGGGAACCATCAAAGACCTTTAGGTAGAAAGATGGATTGATTGTAAGCTGGGGCCTAAGCATGGCAGAGGGGGTTTAAGTTGAGCTGTGGAGGATGGATATTATTAACAAAGGTGGAGGAATAACAAACCAAAGAAGATAGAGAATGTGGGGGAAAAAAGACACAGAGTGGGGGCACCACAGAACAGGTGTCAGGATGGGTAATTAGGCGCTGCTGGAAAGGAGAGCTCATGCTGAGGGTTGGTAATTCTGGAAATTGTTCTTGGAGTCAGAGTGTGGTGCTCACAGTCCAAATTTCTGTAGAGAATGGAGAGTCTTAATATTGAGGAACATACGACTGACAGAGGGAACAAGGACCTAGTTTCTGCTTCCCTTCGATGCTTTCTTATTTCTGTGGATGGGTTTGTAAGTACCCATTGACTCTTCTCAGTTAAAAACCAGTGAGAACAGAACCAGAAAGACAGACATGGTTTGCTTATGAGTGCAGACAAAACCGCCTTTGAGATTTAGGTTATCAAAGAGATTCATGTTTCATTGTTGCTAGTGCTTTGTATTGTAATTAGTGTTTTTAATTAAGAGGCTCTCGAAAAGCCTCGGACTTCTAGGCGTTGGCTGGGACTCAAGAAGGCTGATCAGTATCTGGACAAACATGTGGCTTTTCTATTTAAGCAACAAGGTCTTTTGAAAAAAGAAGCTTTTCGTAATATTGTCACTTTTGCCATATTTAGAAGTTCAAAACATGTCAGAACTTTTTGCCGCTAAGTGAGGCTTTGTCCTCTGGACAAAGTACCGATATGGCTGTGGGCCACGTGAAACTGTGGGGAGGGAGATTTCGGGAATGTTGAGGGGTAACTGTGGGCTGTAGTGTTACAATTGTTAGAGTTCTTTTTAGTTGTAACAAACTTAGTCTTCCTTAGTCTAGTTTAGGGGAAAAGGAGGTATTGAAATAAGAGTAAGGGACACCTCTTACTAGTTTTGAGCCTTACTATCCACCTTGCGTGGTGACCATATATTAGGGTCCCCTGGGAAGTCATCTCTTCCCCACCTCCGTCCACGGGCTTCAGCAGAGCTGGCTCTCCCTCTGGCAGGGCTTGTCCGTGTGATTCAGGATGTTCCTCCAGGCCCTGGGTACTGGCTCAGGATAGCCAAGTTGAGCCATTAAGAAGCATTAAAACCTTTAGTGGCAATCTTGGAAAAGGGTCTCACTTTTGTCGCTGAGAATAAACCCAGCATAGTGCCGGGAGATTCTGGGAGCCAGCCTATGAGTAGGACGGGCCACTCTGCCAGAGAGCTGGGGGAACTGCTACGGAACCAGAGTGAGGCCATGGAGAGGGAGGAACCGTTGCACTGCTTGAGGCCTGGAGCGAGCAGAGCCTGAAGTTGCGTACACCCCAGACTGTCCACTGATAGGAAGCAATAAGCTCTCTTTCCTGCTTTTGTCAGTGTGGGTTGAATTCTTCTACCTTGCAAAGGAAAGATACAGAAGGGTGGAGGGGATCTTACGAAAGCCAAAAACAGGAGTCCTGATGGGGATCAGAAAGGGTCTCGGAAGCAGAAATTAGAGACCCATCCAGAACCCCCAGCAGACTTCTTTTCCTTTCCCTTGTCTTGGCCTCTGCCTTCTCTCACTGCAGGCTGGTGGCCTCTCACCCACAGTCGCCTTCTCAGGATCCGGCTGCCAGGAGCTCCCAGGTGCGCATGCGCACCCCGACTTGGTGGAAGAGATGAGCTCGAGTCTCTTTAGATCCCAGTTCCAAGTCACCCGGAGAGAAGCCCTGAGGGGCTTGAGTGGGAGTGGGTAGTATTAGGGATGAATCCTATTTTCTGAGCCCTAGGAGGGGCTTTGGGCGCAAAGCTGTTCTGCTTCAGAGTGGGTATATTGCCCCCACCCTGTTGTCCCCCGTCCTTTCTCAGAGGCGTAGGAGCAGGGGTCGTGACAGTTGTGCTCAGCTTTGACGGAGATGGACAGGCATGTCCACTGGAGAACTGTTTCTAACTTTGAGAAGAGCCATCTGTCGTCATTCCTTTGCAGGTCTGAGCAGGAGAGCTGATAGGACCAGCTGTCTCAGTTTTCCCAGAACTGAGGGGCTTCCTGTGCAAGGGGTTCTAGGCCTAAAGGCAGGACAGTCTCAGACAAACCTGGGTGGAGGTTCACCCTCACCCAGTTTGCTGGGGGCAGGCTGAGTCTTTATTCCTAGACTAGGGCAGGGTGCCAGCTTCATGGTACTCCAACCAAAAATGTGGTTTCAGGAGTCATGCAGAGGCATCCAGCCACCCTTTCCTTGTTTATACCTCTCAACAGTGCCATCCTGTGTCCTGTAGCCTTGGACATAAAACAGCAGTCACTCATGAGCGTTTCTGTCTAGCTAATGAATGCAGTGGTGGTAGGTTTCCAAACTACTTTCTGATTCTGGCCAGGGATGTAGAGCTCAGTGGAGGGGAGGTGGCGGCACAGAGTGGGAGCAGAGACAACATATCATGTGTGACTTTCCCTGGGCCTTTTGGTCCCCTAGAGGGCACACAGCTATCACCGCACACTGGAACTCTAGGGACCTGCTAAGAGACAGAGAAAGGTGCTTAGTTTTGGTTCCACCACCACAGCTTTGACATTGAGGCTTATAACACCATCGTGGAAGATTTCAAACTAACAGCCCAGAGCTTCAGTTTTGGGAGGTGGCTCCCGACCCTGTCTGCATATTAGCGTCACTTACAGAGCTTCCAGAACATACCCCAGTGCCTGTCCCTTCCCACCAGATTAATTGGATCTGAATTGCTGGAGTAGGAGTTCAGGCTTTTGCATTTAGAAAATCTCCCTGTGTGATTATAAGAGGCAGCCAGATAAAGGACAGAGCATTGCATTGCAAAGGAGGAGAAGTCAGTGAAGATTTTCCAGCTTCCCAGTCTGGTTCAGTGTCCACTGCATTCTGGTCAGCCATGTCCAGAAAGGTAGGTGTCATCTAGCGTGGGCCTCCAGTCTTACCCTGTGGATCTGGGGGCAGGGCTTAGGAAAGGGAACCGCTGTGAGCGGATAAACACTCCAAAAAATGTTAATATAGTCACTTTTTTTTTTTCTGAAAGAAATGCCATTGGTGGAGATAAAAGGGACATAAGTAGGTTTTTACCTCGCGTGCTTCTCGTTAATGAAACCCAGCAGTGCCTCCGAGCCCTCCATCCACAGTTTGCCTTTTTTTGTGAAGAGAACAGTGTGTTGGAGAGAGGAAGGAAAATGATGGGGACGTACGGCAAAAGAAATGAGGGCGAGGAGCTGCGAGGGCCTTGGGGAAGTGTTGGAACTTGCTTAGAAACCAAATGTTTGGAGCCCAAGTTGCCAAAAAGAACAGGGGGTGGGGAGATCTGTCCTTTTATCCCAACCAGTACCATAAACTTCAGGGGGCAAGAAAGCCCTGCCTCTGTTTGAACAGCTGGGGTAAGGAGTTAGTGCAGTCCACTTGATCTGTCTGGGCATGCCTCTCCCAAGAGCAATTAAGCCCCTAGAATCAGAGAATGCCTGGCCTGCCAAGGGCCTTAGTGCTTGTCAACTCCAATCGCTCACCTTACCAGCGGGAAACGGAGGCCCCTTGAGGGGACGGGACTTGCTGAACGTCTCTGCTAGTAAGGGGTGCCGTAGAGCCTCGCGATGTCCCCTGACTTTGGACACAGGGAGTGTTCTGCTTAGAAATAAGACTGACCAGAAAGAACTCCAGCGGGTCCCCACGTCCTCTCCCACTGCCAAGTGGACCCTGCGTTCCCTCTTTCAAGACAGAAGGACATTTCCTTCCCAACTGCCACTCCCACCTCCAGCGGGGTTAACTCTACGTCTCATTGTGAGGTGACCACTGAACTTGCAGATAGATTTCACCTGTGAGGAAGATACCACACTCACAGTGGGAGTGACGCCGAGAACTTTCTGCGACTGCCATTCTGCAGCATGGCGATTTGTTATATCATCAGATACCATTTTGGCTTTTCAGTTTACGTTTCTTATTTCATTCTTTGTTTTCTTTTTTTAAAAAACAGTAAACACATTATTTCAGACAAGTGAGGCATGTCCATGTAGACTAGTGACTATGATCAATTTGACCATGTTTTCAAAGAAGAGTGTTTTCCTTATTTGAAAATTAACTCCATAAACCCAGTTGAGAGACTCCGATTTCTTATGAGAAGCCTTTAAGGTCTTCTTAAGTAACACACATTCAATAAATATTTTTTAGTGCCTGCTATACGTTGTTATGATTGGTGTTGAAATTACAAAGATGAAAACAGTTAATCTCTGCCCTTAAGTTTATAGACTAGGGGTAGCATAATTAATTAAGATGATAGTTGTTTGTAGGATACTGGGGTCTCTAAAATGGTTGATAAAATGGATCTCTTCCATGCTTCTTAAACAGTTCCCAATCTTCCACCTCAGAATTTTCTTCATGCTCTTAATAGCCTCAGCAAACCTTTTCATTATGGGAAGCCTCAAAGATCACGATCAGCCCAGCTCCCACTCAAGGGACTGCAGATTCTGACTCACCGGAGCAAGAGTGGGTGAGGTGTTCTTTGCACACCGCAGCCCCCCACAGAGCACATAACCTTTCTGGTACCAGGATAATGAATCGAATGCATGTATTTGCTGGTCTGATAAAGGCAGTATATCTCACTGTCCTAACCTCTGCAAAAGACCTGAGGGTGTGTGTCCCTTTGGCCCCATCTCTAAATCACCTCGAGCCCTGGAGTCCCGGCCTGTCCCCGGGCGGCAGGGAGAAGGGGCTCCTGTTATCTGGCTTTGCTGATATGCCAAGCTAATGGCATGGAGCTCTCTTGGCCGTCCGGAATGGAAGAAACAGAACACCAATTTAAATCATGAAAAAAAAAAAAAAAGAGTCCGTGAATCTATCATCATTAATCTTGCTGTCAGTTTTAATTTTGGGGACATTACCTCACTCAACACCAGTTGAAAAGAGCTGCCAAACCCGATGATGTCATCATCACTAGCTGCGTCTGACCCGGCCTGCGGATTCTCAGAGCTCGGAGCAAGTTAATAAATCCCCTGGCACTTGGACACACAGTGGAGTTTTATTACAATGAAGGTATAACCCATGATGTTGTTTCAATTAAATGGCCTGAGAAAATACTTTCTTGTGTTTAGCAAAACTGTAAAACATAATTATCCTCATGCAGTTGGGTCTGTTCATTGTGCTGACGTGATCATTATATAGTTTCTGTCTCCCTCCCTCTCCCTCTCTCCTGTGTGCACGCGTGCATACACATAGACACACACACACGCACACACATGCACAGTCTCAGAGCAAAGTGGAAGGATGGCTCTAAGCATCTCTTCTAGGTCACCACTTAGAGACCTGGCTGGTCGCTGCGTAACAATGTAACTACACTGAGAGGCACCCAGGAAACCTTTTCTGGGTAAAGCAATTGAGGGAAGTCTGGGGTTCGGCATTTGATGTCTCAGTCCGGGCAGAATGCTTCTTAAAAAGGGGCTGATACACTGAGGAAAACCTGGAGACCAACAGCTGCTCACTCAAAACTCAGACGTCGCTGCTCTTCAGATACTGATGAACAATTTCCTTTGACCTGATTGCTCACTGTCAAGGTTGTGAGTTTTTACCAGTTCCTACTCATGGCCCATCACGAGTCCCCTGGCCTGACCCTCCCGTGAAGTCATCCTGCTAAGCGAGTGCCCTCGCATCAGAGGCATCGCCGTAGTGTCAGCACACGGGGCCATGAACACAGGCTGCGGCGGATCCCTGCCATTTCGGCAGGAGGAGAACTGGCAGTGAGGGGAGAAGCCGTCTTCCTTTCAGCACAGTTTGCTTTTAGGTAACATGGTGAGTTTAGAGAGCACCACAGTTGGTACACAAAATGGACAATCAGTGTTTCCAAGCACTCCTCTGGGGTGAGTATCTCCTCTCTTATGCACTGTGTGTACGATATGAGGTTTGTGTGACTGCACGAATGTCTGCGTGGACACACACACATAGACGCGTTTTGAAGTTTTTGAGCATAAGGAGGATTGGTCAGCATCAGAAACCTGGCCCAAGTCCCCATGAGTCCTTCCCCCCATGACTTACTCCAGGTGACTCCTCCTGAGCTCCTCCCTTCCCCAACCCCAGCGAGTGCCCCTAAATGGTGCTCATCAGTCATGCCAAACAGTCCAGTTGGCTTTGCACAGAGCACGAATGAGGACGAGGGAAGACCCCCGAGCTCATTTTTCTTGACCGTCTCACACAGGAACTGGTTCGAGGTCTCCAGGGGGAGCAAGCAGCACACAGATTCACTGTCCCTTTTGCCCTCCCAGATAGAGGCCCTTGGAGATTCTTTATTATTATTTTTAATGGTCTC
The DNA here is from genome assembly GCF_009834535.1 of Camelus ferus. Lineage (NCBI taxonomy): Eukaryota > Metazoa > Chordata > Mammalia > Artiodactyla > Camelidae > Camelus > Camelus ferus. The sequence goes on from NC_045698.1 coordinate 112,155,977, forward strand.
ATATAAAGTGCATCTATTCACAAGATACACTGCCTGATGTAAGAATCCATAACTGCATCCTGTGAACAATTCCTGCTGTTTATGGAGTATTGTCTTGACATACTTGTTAAACCTCAATAAATATGTTTTTAATAACCATATGGTATTTAACATATAATAACTGTCTTATTAGGTTTAAATTAAATTCTTGCTCATGACACTTCATTAAAAGTGTGACCAGTCTTTTCCTGGCTAAGAAGGGATTTGAAATAACCATGGTAAGAACACTTCTTTTGGAGAGAAGAGAATGATTAAAAAGCATGGGTTTTGATTTTGATGATGTGATTAAAACAAAGTGCATTTTTCAAAATTCGTACATGGGGAGTCCCAGTGAAAATAACGTACAGCGGAGTTGTAACAGTGCAGGAAATTGGCGAAAGGGCCACGCTCAGAATGCAGTGTTTCCTGCCTGGTGCACAGTAGGTCTCTGAGGTGTGCTAGGGGAACGACCGGGGCTCCTCTCTCTTTTTGTTCTCCGTGTCCTTTCTCACCGCGCAGCATGAAGGTGGAAGACAGTGCTGATTCTGGGCAAAATAGCGAAGAATAAGAAATTAGGTCACAGTGCCCTCACTTCCTTTGTAGGTGACCCCCCTACCCTTCTTATTGTTTCTGTCGCTTCACTCATTTTGTCCCTTGGTTACTCCGTTTCCCACCCAGGTGCCTGAAAAAAGGCTATATATCCTTTCATGCTCCAATACTCGTCTTAGCACTTTGATAATCCCCAGTGAGGAGGGGGAACGGACAGAAAGAGACTTGCAGAGAACCGACTGGGGACGTGCGTGCCGTGGTTGTGTGTGGATGATGGGATTTGTTCAGGCAGGGAGGTTGTCCGAAGTGCTCTGGAGAAGCCGGAGGGAGGAGGTGAGTGTCCGTCTTGTCCTGGGAAGCACCTGCTCCGCGGGGCTGGGTGATGAGTGTAGCGAGAGTGGTGAGAAGAGTGGAGGAGAGAGCTGATTTCAGGGCAGGCTCCACGAAGGAGGTGGCGTTTGATCTAAGTCTCTAAAGCTTAGGTAACAGGAGGTCCTGGTGGAAGCAGAAGTCACTGGACAGTGGTCCTGTGGTCCCAGCAGCTTTGGCATCAGTCAGGAACTTGTTAGAAATGCATGTTCTTGATCCCCAGTCCACATCTATGGGACCAGAAACTCTGGGGGCGGGGCCCTCACACTCTACGTCGTCTAAGTCCTTCCAGTGACAGATGCATGCTGTATTTGCAGGCTGCTGCCGACATTTGGGAAGGATCGCTCTTTGTGGTGGGGCCTGTCCTGTGTGTGGTAGGATGTTATTAAGCAGCACCTCTGCTTCTGCCCACTCGATGCCAGCAGCACCTCTGCCCTCCCCAGCAGTGAAAACCAAAAATATCTCCAGATGTTGCCAGGCATCCCCAGAAAGCAGAATCACTACCCCTGGTTGAAAATCACCTCTCTGGAAGAAAGAACAGCATATAAAAAAATTATAGTGGTAGGAATCTTGGGGCATGTTTGAGAAATAATGAGTGGTCTAGCATGAAGAGCATCCTAGGTGTGAGTGTAGAGGGGTTGGAAATAAGCCACAAAGGGAGGTATGAGCCTGAGTTTGGACACTGTTGAATGGTGGGTAAATTTTTTTGGACTTAATTCAGAGGGTACTATGGAGTCACTGAGAAGTTTAGGTAAAGGGCGATGTAACGAAATCTCTGCTTTGGAATCCATTAGATTAGAGCAGTGACTTTCAAACTATTATGAAAAATTTAATGGTTCAGGGCATAAACATACACATGCAGCAAAACTTTTACAGATAATTTTTATGTTACTTGTAATGCAGTCTGATTTTTTTTTCTATTCTATTTTTAAAATGCTGTTCATGATATACTAAACAATTTCATAATCCATTAATGGACCTGAAGACATTAGAAATGAGGGAGCAGAGAGGTTGGCAGGGGAATATTTGAACTGTCGGGCAAAAGATGATGGAAACGTAATACTAGGGTGGGAATGGGGCAGAGGGAAGAGCTGGCAGGGACATTTCAGAGATAGAGTCTGGAAGGGAGAGGGGAAGTCAGAAAAAAAATTCATAGGTTTTTATCAGTTTTTATCATAATGATTCTTTTTGTGTGTGTGCCACCAGCATGAATCACTGCCAAAGTGACAGAGTTGGAGAAGGTTATTGTTTTTATTCCTTTACTAATTTTTGGCAGAGAGGAGGTGCTGTTTCTGGCTCTGGGCCTGCAGAGTTTGGGCTACTTAGCATGGTAAAAATGTCCAGCAAGCCACAGGGAAGGTAGGCAGTGGCATGGATGAGGGTCGGGGGGGTGGTGTGGATTTAGGAGCCGTGCCCACACGAGGCCTGGTGTGTGAGGTCACCAGAGGGGAGAGAAGGTGGTTTCTGAGGCTAATAGCCTCTCCCTGTATATTGATATCTATCTGAGTAATAATATTCATTTCCTGTGTAATAAAGACCCCCTCAACAGATGGTGTCCCATCATAAATAAGTCAAAGCAAACTCAAGACATGGTCCTTGCCCTCTGAGAGGCTGTCGTTCATTTAGGCCCCCTGGCTTGCTCTGAGTGGTATTTTCATCTTTATTGAACACCAGCCATCAGCTACACGCTATTCTAAGTGCTGAGAACCAAAGCAGTGTACAGAATAAATGTCCCTGCCAACATGGAGCTTCTTCTCTGGTAGAGGGATACAGACAAGAAGCACATAAGACACGCAAACAAATGAATGCCTATTATATCAGATGGTGGTGAATGCCATGGAAGAAAAATAAAGCAAGGGAGGGGAGGGGGTACCAGATGGAGAAACTATAGTTTGAAGTTGGGGGGTTTTCTTGAAACACTGGTGATTGAGTCCCCCTGAGAGTCCCCGGTTTCTTGGGATGACTGACATGGTAAAAGCATGGTGAGACTAGTCCTGATGGTCTCAAGGCAGAGCGTGCTGGACGGATGTGGAGAGAAAGGGCGGGAGGCAGGGTGTGACCGTCTTTCTGGGGACGTTCAGCTCTGAGCTCATCTTTTCGCTGCTGCTCTGGAGGCCAGGGGAGGGCTTCCCTGGGTCCTACCTTCTTTGCCTTACTGTACTCCCATTTTTTAATCTCTTCATTTCCAAAGCTCTTTCCCTCCTTATTTTTCATTTGGAAGTCACAAAACTCAACCTAGGGATCTCAGGACTTAAGTCTTGTGACAGATCAGAGACCCAGATGGCGTGTTCTAGGTGTGTCTACTCGCAGCTGACTATGGGGCACTGGTTCTGTGGGATGTTAGGAGTTACTTGCATGAAAATAGGACTTTGCAGTCAAATACATTTGGGAAATTCTGGTCTAAACAAGCTTTCATGGGATTCTTGACTGTAGTACTTCATAAAAGCTTTAGCATGCTGTTGAGCACGGCAAATCTCCAAGATGAAACAGAAGAGACGTGATTTTCCGAAACTTACTTGGCCAAGGGAATCTGTTGTTGTAGAAGATCTCTTAGGGGATCGTTGTTCTAAGGTACACACTTTGGGAAACAGTCAACAGGCTGTATTGTGGGATGCTGGGCTCTGAATCTTACTTTTCTCATCCATAAAATGAGAGTGTTGGCCTGCCACCCAAAGAATGTCAACAGGACCACAGGGCTCTGTCCTTCGCCTTGAGGTGGTTCAGAGTTTTATCAGTGACCTCCATAAAGAGAAAAGAGATAATTATCACGTCTGGAGATGACACAGATTTGGGAAGGGTGACTTTAGGTCAGATGACAGAATCAAGACTTAAACTTATCTTGACATTTTAGAATGATAGGCCAAACTGATCTGCAGAAATTTTAACAAGGATAAATATATGGTTCTGCATTTAGTTTCAGAAAATTGATTTTTAAAGTGTAAGATGTGGCAGAGCAGGTTTGACAACAGTTTAGTTAAAAAAAAAAAAAGAAAGAAAGAAAGAAAGAAAACATCTTAAGATTTTAATTGACCACAAGCTTAAGATGAGCTACCAGGAGATCTGGCATCTGTAAAACTGAAGCCACTGAGGCTTTATACAGAAATGATTCTATTCTGAGAAAGCTGTGGGCTCCCCTGGGACTGGTTCTTCTGCACTGTTACCATCTGGAGTATTAATATCTGACATTTTTGAGTGACTGTTGAATGCCTGTCACTCTGTTATGCATGTTGTGTGTGTTGTCTGCTTTAGTTCCCACAGTAGCCACATCAGATACTATTGTAACCATTCCCATCCTACAGATGAGGACACTGAGGCTCAGAAATCAGACCCAAACCAAGCTTTGGAGCCTGGATTTAAAGCAGGTGGACCGTGTCCAGGATCTAGATGATCCTAATTTCTACTAGGGTGGCAAGAGATCTGGGAACGTTAAGATTTAAAGATTTGAGGGAAGGAGTGATGCTGTTTAAAAGGATGAAAGGGCTAAAAATGAGCCCGTCTCCTTACGTACAGAAGCTCTTCTGCTGTAGAGGCCTCAGCTCTTGCTGTGCTGCTTCATTTTGTGGGACTAGGAGTTGTTAGCGGTCATCACCAGGAGAAAGATTTCAGTTCAGTGAAAAGAAAGACTTTCTAACGGCCAGACTAATCCAAAATGGACTGGGGGGCCTCGTTAAGTAGCGCATTCTCTCTCCCTCCCCACTGCACCCCCTTCTCTCTCGGAGTATTCAGGTGGAGGCTAGATGACCATGGGTTCCAGTTGTTGGTAAAATTTTGACCTGCATTAACTGGGCTCGTAATTAATGAGTTTAATAGCTCAGTCGTTCTGTTTGTCTGTAATATTTAAACACTTTGGGATGCGCAAAATAATGTGACAGAGTCCCTGCTTTCAAAGAGCTTCTAATCTAGTCCGGGAGGAAGGTATGTAAACAAATTATACATGATCCTGGACCTACAATGGCTTAACTTGTGAGCTCTGCTTTCATGATCCTTTTTACCCTAAATATCACCCCCAGAAACAACCAAAACATGTGTTTGGGGCTGTCCAGTGGTTACAAGGTCATAGCCTTTCAACAGTGAATGGTGATCCGGGTCTAAGGCAGCTCAGGACGCTCTGGCTGGAGTGAGATAGCAAGAGAGGAGCAGGGAGGAGGGAGGGTGGGGAGAGGAAAGAGAGAGGAGGAGGGAAATGGAAGCAGAATCAGTAGCAGAAGAAGAGGAGCAGCGGGGCAATGCTGCCTGGAAGCTCTGTCCCCAAGACCTTCAGGTGCTTTCAGAGGCATTACTACCTCCTGAAAGTTGGGGTTTTGAGACTGATGATCCTAGTTGTGAATACTATGCAGGTGATGGCCGCAAAGAGCACCTGTGGTTACTCTGGGGAGAGTAACCAGGAAGACAGCGCATATCCCATCCAAGCCCGCTGGAGTCTTATTTTAAGAAGCCTCGTCCAGTCTAATCCTTGAGGAAACAGTTCCCCAGAAGCACTTTTAGAATGTAGCATTTGTGTTCACTGTTTTATTCTTATATCATAAACTCTTGCAAAATAATTTTTTTTTCATATTAAGTTTGGGATTTGTATAGATTTATGGGCTTTCTTAGGACAAGCTTTACTCTCTGTGTCAAAGAGCAAATCGGGTCAAAAAGGTAGAGGTCATCAGAAGTAAGGCAGTTCCTTTCCTGTATCTGAAATGTGTGTAGGATACAGTGGGGGCACCAAGGAGTAGGTGACCTGCTGACCCCAGGGGGCTTGGGAGGAGGGCAGGGAGGGTTCGTGGTGAGGTGCTGCTTGAAGTACCAGTGGGAATGATTCAGGCAGACAAAAGGAAGAAGGACAGCGCTAGTGGAGGGCGTAATGGGACCAACACCACAAAGGCCCAGGAGAGCGTGGCTTCCACTTCTCAGACTGTTCTGTGGCTGGATGACTCTACCGGAATGATGGGGTGTCTGTTGCTTAAGGCAATATAGGGTGATTTTAAGTAGGCGGCACAAACTCATGGCATCAGATAAGGCTGAATACTGAAAAAAATTCTCCCTTTTATAATTGTCTTTTGATCCTTGTGATTATGTCAAGGAGAACGTCTTAGATTCTTACATTCATACATGAGTGGTTTGTACATTCACAGCCTTTAACAAAGAGGGAACAGGGCACACGTTTATCTTTCTCTGCCTCAGTTGTTTCATCTTCAAAATGAAGATGACAGGGTGATAATAGGTGCTAATTCATGGAGTTGTCATGGTAAAATGAAACACCACATGTAAAGCATTCAGAACAAGGCCTCACACGTACTAAGGTCTCAGTGAATATTGCGTATTATTATTTTTGGTTTTGTTGGCTGTTGTCTTCCTAGATAGGCAACACTTAGCTGGCTAGAATTTATTAATACGGCTATTATTTTTGTCAAATACATTTTTACAGTTACCTTTTGTATATTGTAACTGACACTAGCTTCTTTTAAAATTAGATTTATGAAAGTAAATAATAATAAAAGGGGTCCGTGGAAAAGACACGACTCAGGCAGGCAGAATGTGAACGAACACAGCTGGAGAAGTGGAGACCTGAATGATCGCCAAGGGTCTCTGTAGTCCTCACAAAGGTTGTGCTGATGAAGGAAGGAGGCTCAGGAGAGGATGGGAGCATTACCCAAGGTCACTGGGCTCATTAGTGGCAGAGCTCAGGGCAGATCCAGGACCTCCGGATGCTCAGACTCACATTCTTCCCTCTGGGTCTTGCTCCTGGTCCAAAGCCCTGGCACTTCTCAGCTGGGAGAGGCCGATCTTGGCCTGGTAGAAAGGGTGCCAGCGAGGGTGCAGTCCTGTAGGAAACCCTGCTCGCTCCTGACCGCAGCAAACTGTGACCCACATCCTAGGGTCAGCGGCTGTCTGCCATAGTCTCGCGGCGCTCTTCCTGAGCCCTGACACCACGTTCAGTGCTGGGAGTTTGGGTGGGCCTGGAGCGCCTTTAGTATGACTGCCATAATTCAAAACATCCACATTATTATTTTCTCCACAAGACGAAGCCAGGAGAGTGCCGTTAAGTGGAGAGGAAAGTGTTTGTTACGCTAGGCGTTCCAACAAAACGTCCTCCTTTGCCATTAAATCATAGCATTTCTAAATGAAAAGATATTTTGCAAACCTTGGAAGTGCCTGAAAATTGGATATTGTGCAAATTTTTTCCCCCTTCTTTCCCATTTTGTGCTTTTTCTCCAAGTGATGCAGAGAACTACTATTTGCTGGCTTGTTTGTCTTTCCTTGTGACCCAAGTTGTTCACTTTCCCCAAAGACCTCAGATAACTTGATTTTCTGCCTGTAACGTATTATTTCAGTAAATAATGAGGGTAATAAATGGAGGCACAGGAGATGCAGCCATTGCCTCGATGGATTGTTGCTCAAGGTCCCCCTTCTCTAGGGCTGATCGTGAAGGGCCTCATGGTGGGAGATCTGCTTGTTACCTTGACATCTTCAAACAGAAAATTAATGAGGGCATATCGACATGGCAATTAAATCTACAAAGACTGAAATTAATCAACAAAATCTATGAAAAATGGCGTCGACTGTCGTAAACCCTCTACGGGCCCAGCGCAGATTTGTATTCTCTGTGTGAACAGTGCTAACATGTACCCACCCCGTTCTCCAATTACCTCTGCTTCCGCACGGCAGCTCTGGGTGCGGTGGACTTCTCTCTCTTCTTATTCCTCGCTCACAGACCCTGCGCCACTCAGGAGGATGGCTTCTGCATCCACGGCCCTGCTGTTGGGTCTTAAAGACCAGGATTAGCAGCCGAGGAAATCCCTTGACAGGCCTAGGGTATGTCTGGGCCTCCAGCTGGGCTGCTCCCCTCCTACGAGACCCTGGGGACGTGGAATAGGCCTGAGGCTGCAAGTCAGAAAACTGCCAGCAGTCTGGTTTACATTAAGGGAAATTCCCCCTGGTGGCTTGGGAAGCGGGGCCTGCCGGCTCCCTGGCTCCCTGGCTCCCTGGCCCAGGAGCACCCCAGGCCTCTCCTCAGTGTCCTTGGGCAGGGTCTCTCAGCAGGCTCCTCTTTCTCCCTTTCTTGCCAGCTCCCCTTCCTTAAGCAATGATTTAGGCCTATAACCTCATTTTGGAATGTGTGGACTCAGAACTTAGGGCACAGAAGTGATAGATAAGAGCACTTGTGTTTCCTGGCTTGGGCTGGGAGCGAGAGTTGCTCATCAATCAAGTGTCTTGGTGTTCATTCATTCACTCAATCATTCATTCAGCAAATATTTATTAAGAGCTGTGCCAAGCACCATTGTCAGTGCTATCTGTGAACAAAACAGACAAGAATCTCAGCTTACGTTGGAGCTTACATTCTTGGGATCAGGAGCAGCGTCATGATTGGCAGGGCCCAGTGCAAATGAAAGTACAGAGCCCTTTGTTCAAAAATTGGTAAGGATTTCAAGGTAGCCACAGCAGAATATTGAGCAAAAGGTGCAGGCCTTCCAGGTGGGGGACCCAGTGGGACTTCCACCGGCCTCCACAGGGACAGGTAGAAGGTTAACACGTGCATCACCACCGGGTGGACAGCGCAAAGGATGGGACACAGGAGATCTGCTTTCTGCAGGGGTGACAGTAGTTGGACTCTTCTTTGATGATTCAAGGGGTCAAGATAATTTCGAAGGTCATCATTAGATTATCATTTGTCATTGCACAGTTACAGTGTTGGCTTTGTGAGCCCTGAGTGGCAGGGTGATGGCTTATGGAGAGTGGTATGCTTGGGTTCTACAAGGAATCGTAAGCCCACAGAAATGATACTACTTTTTAAGATTCAGCTGAGTAGAGTTACCTTTCATGGTTGCTTCCCACAACCTCCTGAAAATCCTCTCAATAGCCTAACAAATAAAAGCAAGCCTGCCATGTGAATACTGATTATTACTGCACATACCAATTATTCTGGTAACGTGGGACAGCCTGTTTAAAGGGGACTCCAGTGGAGTGCATGTGTAGAAAATGAGGCCAGAGGTGAATTCCTGGCTCTGTAATCCATATGGGTCCTCTGTGTGGTTTAGGCTGCCCCGACTGCAGATCTCTGTGAGTGGCTTGTCCTTCATTTCCCAAATTTCAGGCTCCAAACTTGGCGCCAGCCCCTTTCTTTACCCCCATTCAGTTGTTTTTCTTTCATCCAAAAGTAATGAAAAGAGAGCCAAGGCTCTGACAGGCAGATTCTGTTAACTTCATTTCTGGAAAATAAGACTGAGAACATGACTTTCAATTCCAAGCCCAAATGACAGGGAGGGAAACTGGAGGGAATGTGCTGGCATGTGCATCCTGGAGTTCTGTGAAAATAGAAGAGAGCATGTAGTCTTTGGAAATGAAAGGCCATTGAGCAATAGCACTGTGTAGGAAGGGTTTCGTCCTCAAGGTGACCATTTCACCACTTGGACTATTTGGGGACTAATGTGTTTAACCAGTGATGTGGTTTGCCCTCACTGACTGTTCCAGTGTATTCAAGGATCTCCAAATGAGGAGTCAGAGTAACTGGTGTTGAGTCTCATCTCTGCCATTAGGTCAAGTATCTAGCTCTCTCAGCCTCAGTTTCTCATCTGTAAAATGGGGATGCCAGTTACCCATCACTGAGTGTTACTGCAGGGTTCAAATTAGCAGTATAGTTGAAATTGCTGGTAACCTGCAGAGTGCTTTACAAATGCAGAGTTCATTGTCCCTGTTACTGTTGTTAGTTTCTGTTTGCCAAGGTGAACTCTGTACATGACAAATGCAAAGATGGGATGAAAGAGACATTGCAGGTGGAACCCTCTGATTATTCCCTTTTGGGGGGAAGTGGATAAAGTACAAGATTTTGCCTGGCAGTGATGGTGGAGGGCAGCTGAGTCCTGTCACAGAAAATTTGAAGGCCCTCCCCTTTTTCATTTCCCTCCATGAACTTCTGCCTGTAGTAATAAAAAATCCCGTGTTCATGTCTGTGTCGCTTCATTTTAGGAGCTTGACTTTTATATGAATCTTTGTCCCCGAGTGGGGCTGCTGAGTTTTATTTCTGCCTCATCTTACCCATGAAGAAAGGGAAGTGTGTGACATTAAATGGTTTGCCCCGGTCACCCGGAAAGCCAGTGATGGAGTCTCCAAAGGAGGCAACTGTTACTTTTTATTCTCCACCCCAGTCGCCAGAGGGAACCCCGCAAAGTGTCCAGGGTAGTCCGAGATTCAGCCCTGCCTCCCTGCCAGGACCAGCGCCCATGGTTGTCCCTACATGGACACGTGTTTAACCTCCTCGCTGCCGCATTTGACTGGCAGAGGCTGTTTTCCTGTAAGACCAGCACATTATCAGCACATAAGGAATATAAGCAATATTCACTGTGTACAGAAGCCTTAAGGCTAGATATTGGCATATTCCAAGAGAGGACCTAACACGTAGACAGCATAAATAGGCACGAGGGTCTGGAATGGAATTGGAGGAATTTAGAAAGACCTGCTCCAGAGAGCCATTTATAATTCGCTCTGAATCTCAGGGTACCCACTCAGCAGCTCTGTAACTTTGAACAAGCTACGCAACCTCTCTGAGCTTCAGTTCCTTCATTTTTAAAATGGGGCTCTTAGCATCTCCCCCAGGAGGATTATCGTGAGAATTCGGCGAGCCTTTGTGTGTATGTGTAAATGTGGGCATGTGTGGAAAATGAGGTTGGGAGGAAGGAGAGGCAAGAGGGAGGGAGACTAGGTCATGTTCAGCACACGCTGCTGGTGCAAGATGTGCCCTTTCCATCTTTCTTTCCTCAAGTTGGCCTGCTATTAATCCTGACGCTCTTGACTATAAAACACTTTTCAAGATCTGGGGATGGGAAGGGATAAATTGGGAATTCGAAAATTGCTCTTCCTGAGGAGTGATAGGAATGTTAGCTATCTTGATTGCACATCTGAAATATGTGTAGTTTAGTGTACAGGAACCGTCCCACAATAAAGGTGTTAAAAATAAAGCATCATAGTTGTGTTTGAATTGATCTCTGTGTACATTGTATTCCCAGAGAATTGCTTGATTGCTTGTTAGCTCTTAGAAAGGACAATAATTTTCTGATTTCTTCAAAGAGGTCAGGCCTCCAGCACCGTGCCCCCTGGCTCCCTGTGCTCCCCCATCGTAACCGTCAAGAGGGCTGGTTGCTGTTACTTGTTTCAATTTCTGTCTTCTCTGCCAGGCTCTCTGCCCACTGAGGGCAGGACAGGGTCTGTTCTGTTCATCTGTGTTCCTGCACTGGCATCAAGCCTACTGTGAGCACATTCTAGCGAACCAGTAAGTGTCAAGGAATGATTGTGTGATGGATGAATAGGAGTTAAGTTCATAGGTGTGAGGGTTAAAATGGGTTATTAAGAAGCCAGTTGCATTTCAGGTCCATTTCCATCTTTTTGATGGATTGGTGTGTATAGGACAACCTGGCGCTCAACACAAGTTCCTTGTAAAAGGCCTACGTGTTCATTCATTCAACAAAATACATTTAGTATCAACTACACACCAAGGACTGTTCTAAGTGTTGGGATAATGCAGAAGTGGCCTAAAGAAACCTAAGTCCCTACATTCTGGGAGATTTCATTCTAGGGGGAAGAAAACAGACTATGAACAAATAAATACACAGGTAGGTGGTACCCAGTGCTGTGCAGGAGAAGGAGGCTGGATAAGAGAGCCAGACAGCGAGAGGGGTGATGTATTAGGTAGCAGAACTAGAGAGGCCTGAAGAAGTGGAGGACTGACCCTGTGGATATCAGAGGAAGCGTGTTCAAAGTGGAAGGATCAGCCAAAGTTGACGGTCACGATTGGCTTTGACCCTGATGGAGGTTGGAAGAAACAGGGGCTAAGGGAAGCCACTGGAGCCAGGATGGTGATTGCAGAGAAAATATTGTGCTGCTCAGGGCAGTCCTGGCTCCTCTTTCAGACAAATGCAGGTGACCATTCTCGTCTTGGGGCTGGAGAAACAGTTGTGGCTTTGTTTTATATCTTGGCCAAAAGTCTTACGAAGTTTTTAATGATGGAAAACGCAAACCTGCAGGAACGATTCCCACACTACCTGAAGGCCAAACACCTATTTACGTTTCCCGGGTTGCTGCAGGGCCTGGCCCTGTGTCCTTGGCCCTGGGAGGGTACTGGCCAGGAACAGAGCTCTTGGGAGCCAAGCAAGGCAGATGTCAGACTCCCTGGATCCTTCACTGATGGATGACAGAAGGGCTTGGGCAGGGAAGAAGAGTGCGCGCTCGCCTGCGGATCGTACGCTGCAGCAGCGACACAGTTAATCTTCCATCTAGAGAGATGTTCAGGCGGCTTAGAGAAAGGACATATTTCCAATTTCTCCTGAGAGGAGAAACTGATGGGAAAGTCGCACCTCCCAGTCAGCCCCCAGTTCACAGCGAAGAGCCTGAAAAATCACACACGAGGAGATGTGAAACAGATCAGCGCAGCCAGGAGGTCCTCTGAGGAGCTCGGAAGCGCAATGGCAGCTGGAAAACCTTGTTTTCCTCAGGTTTCCAAACTTCCCTCAAAGAACTTCACTGTTGGTCTCCGTCTGGTGTGAAATGATTAATTCTTTTAAATAATGCAGGGACTCATAGAGATCTAGGGCTGCTAGGCTCTGTTCTGAAACGAGCAAGAAACAGATTTTTGTCACTGCTTTCTAGTTGTTGTTTTCTGTTTCTTTGTTTTTAATCTGACCCTCTTCCCCGGTGGATATTTATGCTGGCAATTTAAAACGGCCGAGTGAATCTGTATTTACCTGGGGCTAGTTTACCCTCATTTATGGCTGGTTGTTTTTTGTTTTATTATTATTATTTTAATTTTTTATTTTTTAATTTGATTATTTTTTCAAATTTTACACCCTGTCTGCTTTGGCCCCAGGGCACACTCGTCTGCTGATCTAAAGCACGGACATCCCCTCATTGCCTGGTCCCAGGGTGATGATGGAGTACTTGGTGAAGTGGGGGCTGGAGGGTACGGACCTGGGCGAAGGGGCCACGAGGGAGGTTCAAGCAGATTGAATGGCTGCTCAGTTTTGAACTTGTCTCATAGTGACTTGTGACTTACTCATTGATCCAAAATTATTTTTATTAAGTGCTGTTTTGTGCTGAGTGTGGCAGCTACAAAAGTGAATAAAATGGGACCCTCAGTCTCAGGGAGATCACAGATTGGTAGGAGGACAGTATGAAGATAGGCCAGTGAGACGGTGGTCTTGGTGGCAGTTGCCCACGTGGAAGTTTGTCCCCCTTTCTCCCCTCTCTGTCCCTCCTTCCCTCCCTCTTCATTACACATTACTGAGCAGTTAACCTGTAACGACTACTAGTTAACAGTACAAAAGATCAAGCTGCATAAGACCTCAGTACACTGACTTTTTAGTGCTATCCAATATTGCAGTGAGAAATGGTCTATTTTAGGGGATCAGTGCCTCCCAAATGGCTGGTCCTTCATTTTTCACCCCTGCAGCTGCAATCTCTCGAAACCGTTCAGCAGACTATCAGCAGTTCTTGAGGGCAGGAACTCAGTTTTTCCAATTCTTCTCTACTTCCTGTTTACCTGGCACAAAGAAACTGCTCAGTAAGTGTTGAATGACTGAGTGAGGGAATGAATGAAGAAGAATTCAAATTACCGCAAAGTGCCTGGGAGACTTGACAATCCACCGGAAAATTGGATCTTCATAGGTGGCCAAACCAGATAACTCAAGCCATGGTTGGAAAATTTACTTTGGGGTTTGAGTTGTGTGCCATAGACATAACTCACTGAAATATGTGGCTTTCCTGCCCAGGAGGTTTCTAGACCCATCTAGGAATGACACTCCCTTAAAGTATTCTGGCAGCTCCTGTGGCAACTTCTTCCACCGCTTGAAGACTGGGTTTTCGTAGCAAGACAGTTTTACCAACTCTTACCTGGAAGGGCCTGGTTATGCCCAGAGGGAGCCTGAGGATGACTTGAGTGGAGTCCACTGTGCCTCCCGCCTGAGCTGATTCTCTGCCCTGTTGCTACAGCTCTGGGCCTTTGGATATTGGCTTGCTCTGTGTCAGGTGCCTGGTGTGGTGGAAATGACGCACGAAGCTTGAATTTGAAGTTAAAGGGCTGAAAGGCAAGCTGGGATCCAGGCACCATGATCTTGTGCCCCGTGTTAGATTCCTGCTGCGGCTGTATCAAATTACCGTAAACGTGGTGACTTCATACAAGCTTATTCTCTTACAGTTCTAAAGGGAAGAAGTCAAAACTGAGTGTTATGAGGGTAAGGAAGGTGTCAGCTGTGTCAGTTCTTTCTGGAGGCTCCAGAGTGAGTCTGTTCCTTGCCTCTTCTGGAGGCCACTGGCATTCCTTGGCTCCTGGCTGCCTCGTCCCTGTCTCTGCTTCTGTGGTCACATTGCCTTCTCTTTCTCTACTGTAGTCAAATCTCCCTCTGCATCCTTCTCATAGACTCTTGTGACGGCATTGGGGCCACCCAGACAATCCAGAGTAATCTCCTTGTCTCATGGTCCTTAACTTAGTCACAAAATAACATTCACAGGTTTCAGAGATTAGGAAGTAGATAACTTTAGGGGGCCATAATTTAGCTTACCACTGGCATGCCCTTTAGTCTTGCTGAAAGTATATATATGTGTGTGTTTATGTGTGTGTGTGTGTATAAATATATATGTTTGTATATAATATGTATTATATACATAATGTGCATATATAGCAATAAAAATGAGCAAATATCTGCATTGTGTTCTACATGACTTTTATACTGTAGACTATAAAAACACTGTTTGTTGTCACTGTTGCCATTACTAACACTGTACTGTGGAACCCCACTACGTATGCGAGTCAAAGCAAGTTGTCCTCAAAGGGGATTGTTCATTTTGGTGAATTCTCCCATCTCCAGCCAGGCCCAAATAAACTGTGGAACAGCAACATTTGGTTGACTGTTACATGTCCCAAGGTGCATCATATTGAGCAAAGCATACAAATTTTAGCTACAGCTCAATGAAGTTTTATGTATGTTTAAAACCAGATGCAGATCAAGATGTAAAAAATTCCCAGCATCTTAGTAAGGGCTCCTTATGCCTCGTCCCAGTGAGTTTCCCCGGGTAATTACTCTTCTGTCTGGATGCTTTCATTCAACATGATGTCTTTCAGGTTTCTCTGTGTTTTCAAAAGAACCAGAGCTTCACAGTTTTCCCGTTGCTGTATAATATTCCGTTATGTGAATGTGCCAAAATTTATTTCCTCGTTCTATTGTTGGTAGTTATTCAAGATGTGTACAGTTAGGAGCTAACAAAAATGAAACTGTGAATATTCTGGTACATGCCTTTCAGTGGACATAAGCAGTCATTTCCACCAAGGGAGAAATTCTCCATTTATTTTGGAGAAAGGAGAAAAATACAGAAATGCAAAGCCAATCTCATTTTTTAAATACAATTTGAAGAATGATAACAAATTCCATCCAGACCCAGATGTGGAGTTCTGTGTGAACACACAACACGAGGAAATGTCTCATCCGAGTTACAGAGGGCAGCTCAAATACAGTGGGAGAATGGCTGTGAAATTCACGGTCAGTTTCATGGCCATGATTTTATGTCTGGGGAGAGAACTTTGGTCCTCTGTAGGAGCTGTGAGCACTGATCAGATCAAGTGTAGCAGCTGACCTGTATCCGTTAGGATAGAAAGCTCTGGCAGGAGTTAAATCAAACTCTGGCCTGTCTTTCTCTAAAAGGTGCGTAGGTAGGTGGTGGAGGGCACAGTTAAAAGACAGCTAGGGAGGACTGTGGTTGACGAGAGAGGAGGAGGCGTCGCGGGCAGCTTAAGGCTATGGAAATGTTGAAACAGTCCGTGTCAGTTTATTTTATGATCATTCCTCAGAGTTTCCATCCTGCATTGGATTTTTTTTGGAGCAGATTAAGAAGTGGAACAATTAATGTGAATCTCATGTTACTGCAAACAGTTGGAGGTCTTAATTGGGCCAGGAGTGAGCAGGTGGCCCTTCACCAGTCAGCTGTCCTTTTGCCCGTCAGTCAAATGAGGAGAGGGCTTCCGTCGCTCATTAGCAACCATTTGTCACCTCGAACAGAGCTTTGAAAGGATTTCTTTGAACTTTGTTTGGGATTGATTTTCTGCATATGCTGAGCTGTTACTGGCAAACTCTGGGCAACTGCTCCTCTGTAACAAATGCATTAAAAAAAAATGGGTGAGAGGATTTTAACAGCTTCCAAATTACATAGCCTGGAAGGCTGGGATTCTTTCCCTACCTCCAACTCACCTCACAGAGCCTTTACTTGCTGGCATTGCACTCTAGTGAATAACAAGAACTTTGCCCTTCTTAAGAGAACTGTCCTGAACTTTTGATTTACTTTTTTTTCACTGACACTGGCTCCAGACTAAAATTGATTCATAACGATTCTTAACTAAGAATGGACTTTATACTTTGGCCTTGTTTCTTATGTTTCAGTGAGTATTTGGGGAGGGGATTTGCATTATCCAGAGCTGGTTTGGAGTACAGCCCAGATGATCCTAGAGATGCTCTTTTAGCCTCTTTCTTCCATTCTGACCTCTCTTAAGGACAGGGGCTATGGCTGGTTTGCTCAGTACTGTATCTTACATACACTCTGGTGTCTAGCACAGAGGTGATGCTTAGCAAATATTTATTGAGTTAATTGATTAAAAAATAGTATATAAAATAGACAGTTTTATACTGTATAGCACAGGGAACTATATTCAGTATCTTGTAGTAACCTATAATGAAAAAGAATATATAAGCTAATGTATGTATGTACATGTATGACTGAACTGTTATGCTGCACACCAGAAATTGACACAACATTGCAAACTGACCTTATTTCAATAATAAATAAATAAATAAAACAAGTGGAATCTAATAAATAAATAAATAAATAAAACAGATAAATAGCAAGGTCCTACTACAGAGCACAGGGAACTATATTCAATACCTTGTAACAGCCTATAGTAAAAATAATATGAAAAGGAAATACATATTTATAACTGAATCACTGTGCTGTATACCAGAAATTAACACAACATTGTAAACCGACAATGAAAAAAAAGTTTCCTCCCTGCCATCCTGCCCCCTGAAAAAAACTGATTATTGCTTCTGCCTTGTGGCTTAGAAGTAAAGATACATTGAGATTAGCCATAGCCATAGTTCAGTAGCCAAATAAATTGGGGAAATTGGAAAGAGCTAGCTTTTTATTGATTGATTTGTTTTACTGAGTATTAGAGCAAAACTTACGCACTATGGAAATTTTTGAAAACATATGGAATTCTTCTGAAGTTATGATGCCCCCTCCTGCAGCGCAGGGTCGTAAATAAAGAAGCTTGGGTGGTCTAGCCAGAAGTAGCCGTCTTCACCCACATGTCTGTCAAATATAGAAAGACAATGAAGAACTTACAACATGTGAGCCCTTATTTACATCTCTTTTCTCCTCATTTCTTCTCTAGTACCAGAAAATGTCCAGGGTCTCTATTTCTCTCTCTCCCTCTCCCCCATTCCCACCTGCTCCTCCTCTCGCTATCTTCCTTTTTTTCCTCTCTCTTCCTTTTCTCTCCCCTTTTCTCCCCTTTCTTCCTTTGCTCCTCCTCCCCGCCCCTCCGCCCCGCCCACGACAGATCTCTCTCATCCCACTGATGACGGTGATGGCTCCACCCCTGGGCTTCCCAGTCCCCTGGCTTCTCCCACCACAGGAAAGTGTTTGATCTGCTGTGGCTCTGGGTACGTTTTCTAGAAGGACCTGAGTAGCCGCTTCAGTTCTTTTTCACAGAGCAGGGAGAAATGAAGGAAAGAAGTTCGCCTGCCACACACACATTAATAATATCATCCCATCCCAGGTAAAAAATATTAGGAAGTTACATTTAAAATCTCACCATATACATATAACCATTTTACACTTTATTTTGAGACTATACTATAAATTACAGTATTGTATTCCACTTTGTAACTTAGCGTTTTGAACTTTTTCCCATGTAATTAAATAATGTCCCCAAACCTGATTTATAGGGGCTGCCAATACTCAGTCTTATGGAGGCCACTTTGTTTAGACAAGTCTGTTGGGTGGGCATTTGGGTTAATGTGGGGCTTTGGTATTTCTCTTCAGTTCCATGCCATAGGGAAGACAGTGGTTCTAAAGAATGGACTTTGCCAGTAGATAGGAACCAGCATAATAAAAGGAGGGCACTTTCATTATGGAGCTAGGTCTCAGCATTTACTGTACACATCTCCCTCTCGCTGGTTTGGCCTCCTGGGGGTCAGAAACTGAAGCTGTAATCAGTGGAAGCCAAGTGTGTGGGCTGCCAACTTGAATCACATTAGGAAGTTCCCAAATCTCCTGGGCTGTATCTTTCTTTAGAACCTGACAGATCCAGGCATAGTGCAAATTAAATAGGATGAGCCAAGCCAAATCTCCCCATCTTTCAAATTTCTGACTGTAGGTCTGGAGGAGCAGGGGGACTTTTAACACTGACCTCTGGTAAAAAAAATGATAACACACTTGTCTTAATGGACCTGGAAAACCCCCAATTGCTGGAAACAGTGTAGGGGTTTAGGCAGTATTTTGCACTCTCAATTTTATTAGTTTGGTTCACGCCACCAGATTTTTATGCTCTGTTCCTTAGGAACCATGGAATGCCTATAAACTCTGAGAATTACACTGAACTTTAGGAATTGATCCAGCCTCTGGTTGCTAAAGAGATGAAAAATAGAAAAAGAGGAGCTTGTCAGAAGGCAAGCATCATTTCAGTGCTTGGCATTCTTCATTTGGACATTCACTTCTGCCTTAGCTAATTTATGAGAGAGAAATAATTGTCTTTGGGGTCATCTGCCACGTGTCTGCATATCCCACTGCTGAATACTCACTTTCTGGCTGACATGGGCTTTTGGTGGACAGAGCTCTTTGGGAGTCAGTGCAGATCCGTACGGAAAGCCGTACTCACCATGGAGATGCCTTCAGTGTTGCTTCTTGGGCAGGATCATGTGTTTGGATCACCAGAGAATGTATGCTTTTTGGTGTGTTTTCCAAACATTATGCCATTTGGTTAGGGAAAGGAGGTCATGCATCACCTCCCTGGTTTGCTTGCAAAGGTAGCCACTCTGGCATTACATGAATAAAAGAAATAATGTGAAAAATGTGACCAAACGGGGATGGTGACATTCATACGTGAGCAGGTTGGGCTGTATGTGAGACAGGTGTGAGTGGGACGCTGGAGTCTAATGGCCGTCTCGCCACGAATGTGTCATCATTTCTAGACACTAAACATGGACTAACCAGAGGTGGTGTTAATTGGGAATGACAGCCTGTGTCCTGCCTGTGCGCATGTTTTGTTGAGGTTGACAAAAGTTGACTAAGCCAGGTGCCTTGTGCTGGGAATCGGGCATCGGTTTTGACACTGACCTATCCTTTTCTACTAATGTTAGCTCTTTAATGAGGTCACGCTGCTATCAATTTTTAATATGTAAAAAATTCGTAAATATCTGACCTTTCAGCTGCTGAGGAGGCCTTTGTAATCTTGTCATCATCTGCCCAGGTTTCTGTTTTCCATGTTTTCCTCATATCTTCTTTAATTGCCAGCCTCTTTTCTTTTTCTATTGCTTTTTCTTTTTTTTTTTTAATAATAATTTAAAAAATCAGTTTTCAGGTTGGAATTATGTATCTTTCCATTGTTTTAAGAGCCACTCTATTGAGTCAGCTGCCTCAAGGGGTGGGACTTCATTCTTCGCTTGTTCATATACTCAGATTGTTCTGTCTAATGTTATGACAACTTTTGAGCCTGTGGAAAGAAACCACAGGGCGTTGTCATGATGCAGTCTTTCCAGACCACTCACCTAGTGAACACAAAAAACACTCTTCTACAGATTTAGTCCAGTCGATACCATGGCACGTCTTTTAACCTTCTGCACTGAAGCCAGTGCTGAGAGCAACCATTTGAATTACTAAATGTGAGATGTAACGTATCTGTAACTAGCTTGCTCTTGGTTCTAGCACATCCGTGGTCTTAGGGAAACAGAGTAGCCTTGTTTAACCATCCTTGGTACTCTCTGAAAATTCCTTCATTTGCCTCTTTATATTTCCCTCCTGTTGGGCAACGCGATGTCAATATTGCAATTAAACTCTACCAGTCCTGACTCAGGTAGGTATCACTGAAGAGTCAAAGAATGGAATTCACAGCTTAGATTTTCCCACCTGTACTTTGGGTATAATACTTAAACGCACAGCACCAGGTACTGGCAAAACTATACATTTAAAATGACTAGAGGAATAAGACACCAGGAGTTCAAATGAGAGCAGGACTCGGAGAGGTGGGATGGGCGATCTCACAAGACAGTTTGGAGTAAGAGAGAAGAAACTGAGGCAAAAACAATAATGGCTTAAAATGTTGACTCTTCTGAGAATATTTCTATTTACTAAGTGGAAAATCTTCAAGAACCAAAGCGTTGACTCTCTAACAATAGAGTATCAGACCAAATGACAGGTGGTGAGGATAAGCTGGGGGCAGGCATCTTAGCACAGGGCCCTAAGTCACTGAATTCGCTGTCCCTGTTAAGAAGTCTCTTTAAACTGAGTTTTGATAGTCAATGCCCCTGGGCTCTAAGGCTTTGAAACAAGGCAATTTCGCAGAAAGAGTAATTAGTGCCTTGCGGTGGTGCTGCCCCTGGGACCCCTGCTTTGGGACCACTTCATAACTGAGGCTGCCTTGTCACAGAGTGCTTCAGGTGATTGTCAGAAACAAATCCTCTCTTAGCATCCCCTTTCCTTCCAGCTGATGGGTTTAATCTGGTGAAATCTGGAAGCCTGCTAAGAGGGAGGAGGCAGAGGGAGCTTTGAGTAGTGGAATCTGTACCAGAGTTGAGTTGGAAGTGGGCTAGACCAGAGCGTGCGCAACACAGGCTCCTGACCAGACTCGCAAGGATGTGGCAGGAGACACTGAGAAGTCTCAGTAATGAGCTGGTGACATGGGACATGTCTGATCCCAGATGCCACTGAGTAGTTGCTTTGGGAGATGGCTGATGGTGATACCTGGAAAGTCTGACAGTAGGAAATGAGCAAAAATTCTGGGCAGGTAGGCAGACACCATTCTTACCATTTCTAGATGCTTCCCTGATCTGTTCTTGCCTGCCTTTCCTTACTGTCTCTCACTGCCCTCCCCTCATTCATTGTACTCCAACCATAATGATTTTGGAAGAGGCCAAATTGGTTCCTGCCTCAGGACATTTGAGCTTACAGCACCAGAGGTAGTACCTTCCTGTGTCTGGCTCCTTTTCATCTTCCAGATTTCATCTTTAATATCATCTCCTAAAATCATGCTCCCCTAATCAGTCTACCTAGATTACCCTGTTACTACCCTAGTCACATAAATTATCTTGAATTATCTTATAAATTTGCCTGTTTATTTCTATCTTGCTTCTAAAATATAAATTCCTTTGAGAACAGGGAGTGTATCTGTTCTGTTTGGATGTTTAGTACCTGGCATATAGTAACTGCTGAGTCTAGTTCTTGCATGAACCAATGAATAAGTGGACAAACAGGGGAAGCAAGACAGGAAATGAGAGGTAGGTAAAAAGAAAGCTTTGAGATTTGAGGCTACAATCTCATCACAAAGAATTGAACAGGAAAATAGCTACTGGGACCAAATAAAATGTTAAGCTGAGCTGAGCAGTAAACACTCACTTGATGAAGTGGGTTAAATCATTTCTGGAGATAGGTGGCTTGAGCTAGAAAGCTAAGTCAACATTATAAACAAAA
Source organism: Camelus ferus (assembly GCF_009834535.1). NCBI lineage: Eukaryota > Metazoa > Chordata > Mammalia > Artiodactyla > Camelidae > Camelus > Camelus ferus. Next base: position 112,177,613 of record NC_045698.1, read on the forward strand.
TCTTAAACCAGAATGGCAAATCCTGGACTAGCATTGGTACTGCCACACTCATCTCTGCACCCATAGCAGACATCACTAATAGATCACAGAATCTTTACTGCTAATCCAGTGACCACCTACTACTGAAGCAGAAACTCTTTTAGGGCAGGACTTTTGTCTGTTTTGTTCATTGTTGTCTTTCCTGCGTCAAGTACAGTGTCTTTTACCCTTAGATATGTAATAAATATTTATTGAACTAAATATTTGAAGAGTGACTTAACTGGGTTTGGCATATGAGATACATTTGATTTGCCATCCCTGACCTAAAGCAAAAAGATGAAGAATTAAAACTGGATTTAGAAGATTGTCACAAAAAGAGTAACAAATAATTTGATGGTCCCAAGAAGTGTTTCCACCCTGAGAACAGGCAACTGCCTTGCCATCATCCTAAAATACAAAGCCCGGGACTGTTCCTTCAGTTAGCCGTGTATTTCAAGCAACTTGGCTAAAGTCCAGGATGCATCCTCTTTGCACCAATCATATTACTTGGCAAAAATGCTGCAGTAGAGTATCAGGTAGTTGTCATATGTTGCAAGGTATCAATTCAACATTTTTTTTTTTTTTACTGCCTGCTGTATACCTGTGCTATCCTCTATGATGAGATTTTTGAGCTTGAATTTCTACTTCTGATGAGGAAGATTTCTCCAGCATTCATTTCTTAAAGAGTGACTATTAAAAGAGATTTCTCTGGCAGTAATTTTATGTATTAACATACCATTTAACCATCAAAGGGACTATAGCTTGGATCACACATGGGTTTCATATAAAAGAACATGACCTCTTTTTACTTATTCATTTATACAACCAATTTTTTTGAAAACCTACTATGTGTCGGCCCTGTGCTGGGGTTACAGTAATGATCGATAATGTTCAATAATAAACAAAACTAAGTCCTTTTCATGGAGGCAACATTTTAATAAGGAAGATAGGGAATTAATAAATCAAGTATACAGTATAATTTCATATAATGACAAATTATTTGTTTCAGTTAGAGGAGTGAAGACAGAAACTTGATGAGAATGGGTTCAAGAAAGAATGAGATGTTAGGAAATAAAATAGCGATGTAAGACTACTTTAAATTAAAATTGAAAATGGGTTTTGTTTTACAGGAATGTTCAAAAAAATTGGTTATAGGTGTTAAGAGTATTGGGACCAAGGATTTTACTAAGGTGAGAAGTGGTTTCAGAGCTGGTGGTGATGATCCACTCGATGGGGAAACTGTGCAGAAGAGAGAGGGGATAATTTTAGGAGCAATGTCTGGGAGGAGACGTGAGTGGGTGGGGTATAGTAAACAGACGCACCTCCCCCTCCACAGAGCTTTTATGTTGAGAAGGGTCAGGGCCAGTCTGCGCCTGAGTGCTGACCTGTCCGGCAAGAGATCAGGTGTGCTGTTTTTTGTTCCCGTCTGTGTTTATTCATGCCGGCCTATTCTCAGCCACATTGGGGAAACTGAGGCAGCTCAGTAGCTGGCTCATGAGTGAGCCCTGGGCTAATGAGAAAAATGGGGTCGAATCCTCCAGGACATCTCAGTCTAGTGGATTCCCAGAAAAATACATTCTTCTTCTCATATTAATAGGAGGCTTCTCTCAAAGAGTGACTTGATCATTTAGTGATTTAGTTGTGTCATTTTAAATTCAGATTTTTATTAACCTTTCTTTTTTTTTTCCACACCCATTCTTGAGTATATTGCCTTGAATTCACAAACTCCAATTAAGTATGCTTGGCTAATAACTTCACCACGAAAATATCTCAAACTATTCAAGCCTTGAATAAAGTATTCTGCTTTTGACACTCCCCACAAACCTCCTAGGATTTGAAAAACTTGAAGTACGCAGAGGGAAATCAGACTAAATGCTCTCATATATTTTATTAGAAACATATCTCTAAAAACATGAAGACAAGGGGGGAGAAAAAGCAAGTTCAGTTTTTGATCCTGGCACTACAACTTCTCTACACGTAGCTCTTTTCTAAACAGGAAAAATAGAATCAGCTTTGTTCCTTGAGCATATGCTTTTGACATTTTTTTTCCCTTGAAGTCTGTGAATTATTAATAAACTAATTTCTCTTTTTAGTTCAATCTTTGGAGATTTAAAGTGTTCACTCAAATGCACAGGGAAGAGATAGAGCTTGCGTTCCAATCAGCTCCACTCCTCTCCAGAGATGCTGGCCTTGAGGTATCTCTGAGTCTTTGATATCAATCTTTGATTCAGCTGGGAATTTCTGATCATTTCTAGAACTAGTCTGTTAATACCACTTAATGCCCTGTTTAAGCTGGGCCGTTTCTGCTGGCTGATTTTACGCTTTTACTTTGCTCCTGACATATTTTATGTGTGTGTTTATAGCACATCTGTACTTCTCTGTCTTTCTCTAGTTGTACTTTACGGATTATTTCTTGGTGCGTTGTATTAGAAGGCAGGGCTTTTGATAACAGAGGATGTCCAGTAAGTCAGCAGCTGTTGTAATAAACCATGCCTGATCTAAGTACCAGCAAGAGTGCTTCCTCCTTCCTCAGTGCAGCTTACTGAAGAGAGCCTTTGGCTCTGCAGAGAAAATTAGTTTGCAAAACCCAGAGCTGTGAGATGGTGGAGTGGATGAGCTCAGGACTGAGTTCCTTCCCTCCACCTTGCACCGATGAACATGTTACAAGGAGCGTCTGCATGATCAGTCGTCAGAAGTGAGGGAGACATGGTTCCTTCATCAGCTGGGAGTTCACATAATTTAGCTGAAGTCACTTCAAACATTATAATTCTATTTGCCTCCTGTGGCCTCAATGGATGAAAATTATCATTCCTTTTTTTTTTTTTTTTTTTTTTTTTTTTTATGGCAGGGGCAGGCACAGGGAGAAACTGAGACACTGAATTTAATTGACTTGCCTCATAACCCGCGTACTGTACTAAGGGACTGAGCATGCTTTCCCATCTATTTGATAGACCTTAGGGGGATTCAGAGTCTGGATGAGGTCTTCTGCCTCTCTGGTCTATTTATTGATCCAAAAGGAAAAAAAAAAAATCTAGCAAACACAGGCCAGGCTGCATGTACCTGTGCACTGCCCCTCTCTCCCCTGAGGGAACTGGCTTCAACATTGAACTCACCCCCGCCTTTATTTTCCTCCTGCCCCCTCCCTTCGTAACCTGCTGGATTACCAGGGCACGGTGATGAAGCGGAGAGTCGCCGGGCGACCACGTTGAAAGGGCTGCTTAGCGGGAGCGCGGGGGAATTGCGATTCCACACCAATAGCAGCCTCTTTCCCAACATTGCCACCTCATGCAGACAGCAAACTTGCTGCTCTCCCGAGGAGGCCTGGATCAGAATCTGAGCCACAGAAGGGGGAAAGGGGGTGGGGGGAAAGGAGGGCAGAAGAAGAAAAGAAAGCTTTTCCTTTTTTCTTTTTAAAGCCAGTTCTATTCTGGGACTTTATTTACTTTTTTGTTTGGCTCCAGGGGTTAAAGGGCTCACAGTAATGGAAACTGGAGGTCGCCGATTTATTGCGCTTCCTCTGGACTCTCTGGGCCTATTTGCTAGCTGGTGAGTATTGGCGTCCGTGGCCTTTCTCACCCAGGACCTCAGCCTCATCCAGCCTAAAATCTCCCTCACTCCAGGACCTGGGAAAACTCAGCTCTGCACTGGCTGTTGCTGGGCTCCACCGATCAGAGGCTCCAGTGATGGTCCATATAAAACAGCCTCTCCTGTTACCAACGTTTGCCCTTTTCTCTAAGGACCACCTGGAAAACTTTAGGATGAAAGGACCTGTTTGTCAAAGAAAAACTTTTTTCATATTTTATAAGATTTTCAGACTTTCCAAATTTCCTTCTAAAGGGTTGGGTTTCCCCTGCTCCCTCCATCAAACTCCTGGACTTTCCTATAAAGAAATATTTCCTCGTTCTACCATTATTCATATTGCAAAAATGTGCATGCATGAGTGTGTCGCATTTCTTTGTAGAGATGGAGTTGATATAATTTACATCTTATCTTTTTCCCGGAAGGAACAAGAATATCTGAGGAATGCTGTGAAGAGTGTCTAATGTGTATTCAATCAGTGAGGGTTCTCCAGAGAAGTAGGACCAGGTTATTGGCTCACGTGACTGCGGGGCTGGCAAGTCTGAAATCTACTGGGCTGGCCAGCAGGCTGGGAACTCAGGCAGGAGTTGATAGTACAGTCTTAAGGCAGAATTTTTTTTTCCCGCTCTGGGAAACTTAAGTTTTTCCTGGTAGAGCCTCCAAAGAGTGGGATGAGGTCCACCCACATTATGGAGGTTAATCTTCTCTACTTCAAGTCAACTGTCTGTAAATGTGAACCACATCTACCAGACACCTTCACAACAAGACCTAGCTTAATGCTTGAAGATGTCACTGGGCCGTATAGCCTAGCAAAGCTGACACATTAAAATAAAGCATCACGTATACCACCAAGTCCTCCCATTTATGTTTACTCTCTCTCACATTTGTTCACTTTTCTCTATAACTCCACTCACCATCCTAATCCAAGATGCTGCCACCACAATGCAGTTGCTTCCTAATCTGTCTCCCTGCTTAAGCTTTTCCCAAACCACTCTTCACCCTGTCCCCAGAACAGTCTTTTCACAGTGTGCACCTGATCCTGTACTTCTCCGCTTAGAGCCACCCTGTTGCACTTGCCTGGATCTAGGATCGGTCACAACTCCTTAACATCACCTAGAAGGTTCTGCTGGCTCTGGCCCCTGCCCACTTCTGCAACCTCCTTCGTGATTTCCACATTCCAGCCACACTGGCCTTTCAGTACCTTGTGTTCATCCGGTTCCCTTCTGCCACAGGGTCTTTGCTAGGGCTCTTCCTTCTGCCTGACAGCCAGTTCCCTCCCACTTGGCCTGAGTAACTCCTCCTTGTGGCCCTCATAGTCACCCTTACTCCCCTTCCCCACCACTCTGATCAGATCGGATCCTTTAAATATATATGATCATAGATAGCCCACACCTCTCCTTTGTAAGACGTATTGCATTGGACAGTTTGCATTCATTTGTACGGTTACATGATTGGTGTCTGTGTCCCCCATGGACGTTGTTCTTTGAGGATGGCAGTGATGACTGACATGCTCCCCACACGTACCTAATGTCCAATGTGGAGCTGATACATGGAGGTACTCAAAAAATATTATCAACTGAATACACATGTAAACTGTCCAAGTTGGGATGGAGGTCATGAGAAGGATGCTGGTTACATCCTGCCCCTTCACTCCACCCGTTTCCCATTCCTCCCGCACGTCTTGAGCACAACCACAGCTCCCTCTGATTACAACCTTACATCACAGTTCAGCACTGAGACTAGAAGTTTTAAAAAAAAATGTCCAGGAAATCAATGGGGTTGACTGCGTTTCCACCCACTTGGCTGATCCACTGAGCTTGTTTGATATCTAGAAACACATACCTAGTGTCTTTAGTCCACCATGCAGTTTCATAGATTTGAAGACAGCCCCTGTTGTTTTAAAACCAGGAAACTTAATCTAAATACATAAATTTATGGCTTCTCATTGAAGAGGAAAAGAAAAAAGATCTGTCTGCCCTCCGCCTGCCACCCCATGTGGCAAAAATCAATTTGAGTTGAGCGGCTACTGTCCGTCTAAGAAAGGACAGCACGTGTCCTCGGGTCAGCGCACTGCTGCAGGCCCCCCTCACCTGTTTAAGTTACCCGCCTGGCCCTTGCATACACTGGAGTTTGAGTTCCCGGCTAAAACTAACAGTAAGCTACCTACAGGCTTGCTTTTTCCTCTCCTCCTTCTCCCTGTCTGTTCGGTAAACTCTAAGGAACATGTTCTCGGAGGAAAAATGCAGTAATTTAAAAATTCTTAGAGAGCAATCTGATAACGCTGTCCGTCGATGCTCTCTTCTGTAGGCTGTGCTGACCACAGCAGCGGCAGCCACCCACCATTCACTTCATGCTTTTGATTTGGGTGAGCCAAGGATGAAGCGAGGCTGTGAATTTGCAGACAGTTTCTCTACCAAAACTGAAACAATTGCGGTATCCGCCCGTACATCAGTTGCTCTTGTCTACAGAATGGGAGTAAAAATGCTTAGCAGAATCGACAGCCAGAACGGCACAGTATGAAGGCCATGCACATGAATCTTTTATGGCCTGACTTCTCCCGGGAACTTAAGTAAATTCCCTGAGCTTGTGACCTTCTATTGGATATAATACAAAGGGTCGTTATTTGCTTGATTCTCATGCTTAAACGGGGTAGGGGGTGGGGGGAGAAAGGAAGTCCAGATGAAAGTTAAAAATAGGGCATGTGAATTTAATGCAACTTTCTCTGGGATCATAAGTCTGGTGAAGGGAAGTGAAGAGGGAAGAAAAAAAATAGACACCGTATTAAATGAGCTTCCTGGAAGAATGTTATTTGCACACACAAATGTTTATCCAAAGAACTCTGCAGGCTAATTCCTCATTAACGAAAATCCTGGAACGTAGGTGGTATCCATCGGAACATCCTCAAAGGAAATTTGAGAGCTAACTCAGAAAAATCTCAGGCTGAGAGACATTTTCCCGGCTCTGCAGGTCTTCCCCAGTTACTCTCCCCCCTTTTTATTAGGCATTTTTTTTCATGCTCTCTAGAACATGCACGTGTAATACCCCCACCTTCCTGGAAGTTAGAATTTTGTTCTGGGTCATATGGCTGAGTTAGAAAATGAATGCTCCAAATCCAGGGGTCCGTAGTACTACACATGGCTCACTGTAATAAACAACGATGGTTTTCTGCAGTTTGGTCTGGGGGAGGGCTGAATCTAAATTTCCAACCCTGCCTCTGGAGCGTTAGTCCAATCAGGGAATTATGTCGCAGGTGGAGACATATCCCTGGGAAAGAAAACATCTGCTTCCATACAAATGTCATCAGCAATAAAGAAAGATAGGGAAACCACGTGATCCAGGAGTTGGACCGTGTTCATATCAGATCTGCTTCTCCGTCATAAAAACAATAAGTTACGCTAGATTATTCTTATACACTCTATGTAAACCTTTTCGTAGCTTTGCCAGGGTCCAGAAAGAGACACAAGACCCCGGCAAAGGTTTTAGAAAATGATCATCTCTGAATTCTGCCGCAAACTCCAAATGCCGCTTCCTAGTTCAGAAGCAAGAGACTTGGGGGAAAATAAGTTTAAGCTCATAAAAACACTCAAAGGGCATACTGGTCATCAAACAGCTCTGAGCAAACTGCATTTGCAAATGAATCCGAAAACATGTGGATTCAATTTTCCTTGAAATGCCCAGAGGTTAAAAAATTAAGGGGGGAATGTTTGGCAGAAAGAGCCTGGGGTTTGGCTCCGTGCACAAGTTTCTGAAAAATAAATTGATTGTTTTGCCAGAGAGAAAATATTACCTGGTCCCCGTTCTCAATCACATCTCTAACTTAATTATCAGTGGCCCCCTTTCTCATTGTGCCTGCAAAGTGGACTGAAGAGTTGAGCTCATTTGAAAGCAGGCAGGTTTTATTCATTCCCAGCGTGGCCAACCCAGCATCTCAGGACTGTCACGGGTTTCAACTCAGTGACATAGGGCAAGAAAGCCATCTGCTAGCAAAACCCTTTCTCCTCTGCCTGTTGCCTCCCATCTGCCTCCACTCCTCAAGTTTTACCCCACTTCTTTCCTTCTGCCAACCCCCCAGGTAATACCTTTTTTATGACCAGCTAAACACAGGCAAATGTGGAACTGCTTTAGAACAAATCCAAACTGTTTTAAAAGATCATGAAAATCGAGTGGGTGGGGTGGGGGGGAACTACATTTGTGAAAAAGCAGTGATTAGCCTTGGAACAATGTGAGGCCAGCGGCACAGAGTCCCATTACGAGATGATGTGTGGTGCCTGTAAGTGGCTGCTCCTGGTCTCGGAGGTAGCAGAGTTGTCACATGATTCTGTTGTTGCCATGGCAATAATCTGTAATTGTGCAGAAAATCCACAGAACTCACGAGCAACTCCTCAGTGGATTGGGCTGAAAGAAAATCAAACCCTGTGAAAGCCCAGAATTGATGTGGTTATGAAAGTGCGTGGTTGGCCAAGCTGGTCCAGTTTAAGCTGACCTGATTTTGCAGATTTCCTTCCCCAGGTCCCTGTCTAGCTTTGGTGAACTCCCTTTTTTTTGTATATTTTTCTCGCTTTCATGTTCATCACAGGGTGAGAGGTGTAAATCCTAGTCAGCCAGGGAAACGTGTCAGCTCCTTAGAATTCTGAGCACACAGTTGGGAATCTGCAAGCTGGGAATTGTGGCTTCTTCAGCCGCTGGGACCTCTCACCCGTAGCCTAGCCCTGAAGCCCAAGGCCTGATTTGTACCTAGAGGTGAAACAAGATCAGCATGTCCACCAGGCCAGGTGGGTATTTCTCCCCCGGCAAAGGCACCAAGGACACACTGGGCAGGAGACTATTGCCGCAGGGATGTGTTGTTCCTGGGGTAGCTTGGTAACAGAGTACACACACATGGACAGCACACCCATCGGAAGGCGTGCCAAGACTCGCCTCCTTTAAGGCAAGCTAATACAAACCATGCCCCAGATACGGCCGGGAAGCAGAGGGTAGGTAGCATTTCTCCCTCCTGCACGAGATGCTGGGTGACGTTCATGCACGTATCAGCCATCAACCGCAAGTGGTTGAGGGCATGAGTGAGTGTGGGGGCCCCCGACAGAAAACTGAGCGGGAAGAGGAGCCAGACAAGTCCCTCTCCTGTTCCAAACTGCAGCGGGAATCCCACGGGAATGCAGCTTCCAAGGAGATCCCATGAGAACATGTGGGATGAAGAGGCTCACGCCAGGCCCCAAACGCAGACTCATTAGTAATGACGCTTCGTTTCTTCTCCTGTGTTTATTTAGCCCCTCATGTAGCACAAGTATGATGTGCTTGCCTTCTGCCCGTTTTCCTCCTGGGAGCAGGGAAAAGAATGTGGAGAATGAACAGCAAGCTATACGTTCGGGCGCTTTCTCTTGGATACCCCCTCATTTGAGGTTAATTAATGGCAGGCAACACTTTGCTTCATTTAGGCAGAAAGGAATGTAACAGAGGAGAGTAAAGGGCTCATGGATTCGGAGGAAGTCCTGAGAATCAGGGTAGGAATCAGACAGGAATCTGATACCTTAGGGGTCTGTGTAGCAAGAAGAAATACGAACAATCTGATCCTAGTTTGTTACTAGAATATTTAGCTTCAACTATTTTTCTTTTCTCTCATTTTTCTCAAAAGTCAGGGTCTTGGGGGAAAGAGTCCAAAGGGCCCCATCTGGGTCATGAACCCAGTTCTCTTTTTGGGAGATGGGCGTGAGAGGGAAAGATAGGAAGCTGTGCTCCTTAACTACTTACAGTCTCACCAAGATTCCACCAAGTGGGTGAGAGAGAACTCAAAACAGCATTTCAAGTGCACTTACGGAAGGAAGGAGCTCAGATATGGTGGCGGTCGTGCTGTTGGCTTGGGGGAGGGCAAGTCCAACAGCAAATGTCCAGCAATACGGCTTGAGGTCAAAGTTGAACAGTGGAAGTAACAATCAGCTTCTGTTAGTAAAAGCCTGAGAGGAGACTTGCTGAGGAAAATTAGACCAGAAGGGTGGGTAGATGGAGAGTGAGGGAGGGTCTAGAAAATACTTTGTTTGGCATCTCTTCCTGAAAGGACCCAGAGGAAAGACAACAACCTGATTTGACACCAGCCACGCTAATGGGGGGCTTCCTGCTAGTCAAAGCTCTCGGTTAATGTCCACTTCTCAGCATGTCTGATTATGGGTTGAAGTTGACCGATCAGCAAACTAGTCAATTATAAGCCCATCTTCTCCCTGGGGTGCTGCTAATTAAAACAGGAACTATGTTGTAGCTCACACACTCCATGGAGTTCTGTCTTCCAGAAGCTGAATTAGTCACAACCGTTAGCCACTGTCAGTGAGTTTCAGCCTCCTTTTTCCAACCCCATGCCTGTTCGGTGTGGATTCATCTCTGAAAAGCTCTCCCTAGGGATTATCGGTCCTCCCCTTCCCCGTCCCTGTGAGGAAGGAGCACATGTGGCGGGAGCTTTGAAATGCAACCTCAAAATGCAGCTCTGTGCAAATCTCAGTGTTTTGGAATGCTCTGACCTTTTGTCCTGCCAAGCATCACTTTTTTTTTTTTCTTTCTGAAATGACGTCATGAAGGGTATTCCTGCATGCACTTAATTTTTAAGATGAGAGAGAGAAAAGATATGATTTAGTACCCCTCCATTTGCAGGAGAACTGTTCTTCAGGCAGCTGGGACAAACTGCAGCCTTTTTTTTTTTTTTTTTCCTGTCTTGATCAATGTAATGGGCCACTTTGGTAATTTCAGCTGTAAATCCACTTCTCCTGTAACAGGATGATGCTTCCGTGTGCAGGAGTGGGGAGAGACAAGACGCTGAGAAACACAGTGGTGACAGGCTAGCAGAACAGGGACTTGCTTCACAACCACCAAGCACATCCCAGGCTCTTCTTGAAGGCCAAGTGCATGGCTTTCCCAACCAGAGAGAGAAACTTTTGTAAACTCCTCAAGGTTCACTTCAAATCTCCATTAGTTTTAAAGTCGATACCCTAGGCTGGAAACAAGATGACACTTGGGCATCTTTCCAGAGAGACTGCCAGTTAGCCTTCAACAGAAAGCTCCCGGCCCATGCTCCTCTTACCGTCCCTTCTCCCTTGAAAGATGCAACTTGAGATTGCTGTGCCTTTTAATACAGACTTTTCCATTCAGCATTTGATGGCTCCATTGGTTTTCTCCTCAAAAAGAAACTTCTCGATTTCTCTGTCAAAATAATTCTCAAAACAACTGTTCTAAGAAAATCACTTTGCACCCAGTTGCAGAGGGGCAGACCAGCCCTTAGTCATTGCACAAAGTCAGTATCATGGAGGAGAATCGAAGGTACCAGAATGTTCCGTGTAACGCAGTCCTTAAGGGCCTCGACTCTGTAGTCAAAAGGACTTTCGGTTTCAGTTCTGAAATTATGAATTTGTCTCTTTGGGTCTCAGTTTCCAAATCTGTAAAATGAAAAGAATAATGCTTCCCTGCCTCAAACGGTTACTGGGAGGATGCAATGAAATAATGCACATAAAGCACTGGGCTCGTTATTTATCGTGTAGAAAGTACTCAAGTGGTGGGAATTATTAGCAGTTCGCATCTTTTACGTCTTGGGCAGAACTCTCAAGCATGGGACGAGTCAGAGTGCATGAGGGCCGGGGGTGTCTGGTACTCTTACGACACGGCTGCCGTGCGTTGGCAGTGGTGATCCGCTGTCTCCATCTCACCCAGATCTCTTTGCCATCATGTTCCCACCACTGGTGTGTTGGATAGAGTCGTGCCTTCAGTTCTGCATCTCCAGGCTTCCATAATAGGGTATAGGGAGCTGCTGATGGCTCATAGGGTCTCATTTATCAAGGCTTCTTATCCCACATGGCTTCAGTCACCAGAATGATGACAAAAATGGAGCAGTAAACACACACACAACACACACACGAGAATCATCCTGTTACACATCCACACACAAACACATGCTCTTAAATCTAAACACTCATTGACTTTCCACTTACTATTCCTTGATGGGACATCATGGAAATGGAGAGCATTTTGTATATTCTGCGTGTTGCACATTTAAGTTGAGATGACAAGCTGATACTGGCCAAAGCCCAGGACAGTTCAGAGACAGAGTGATGAGGTCCACCAGTGGGCAGTTTCCTCCAGGCCAGTGTCTTTCTGATGGTCCACACTCCATGCGGGGAACAGGGGCTAGGCTAATGAGGATTTTAAAAGACAGGACAGAGTTGTATGAGGGAAATGGTGGGTGGGGAGCAAGAAATAACATGGCTCACTCTTAACACAGTCTCAGGTTGCTCACTGTCATATACGATAAATCTGCTGAAAATGTTAAGGCAATTAAATAAAGGAAATACGAATGTGGAAAAAAGCTATTGTAATTGGATCTTCCAGAACTCGAGACCCAGGCATGATGTTTTTATAATAGTGTATATAAGAGAGTGTTCTATTAAATAACATAACAACGATTAAGTAATTGTACAACATTGTTTCAAAATATTTTCTGGGTTGGATCTTAAGTCCCAGCATCTCAAACACACAGAGTTCTGGTTTTGAGAATCCTGCAGTGTTAGGACAATGAGCTCCAGCCCACAGAACATCTGGCTTCAACCAATGTTCCCAACCTCTTGTCTTTATAAGCAATAAATTTGGAAGGCCAGGTTTGTGTGCTTGGGTCATTTCACTCACTCGATGCACAGATAATTTTGGCCCCTTGTTATGGCTGATAGTCAGAGGTACCTGACTTCGGTCCCTAAGAGTAAAAGTCATTCTGTCCTTTTCATTTAGTCAGTCAAGTGTTTTTAAGTCCTTGGTGCCTGTATAATACTCTGAGATGGGTCTTGATTCAGTCACTGACAAAACATATTTATTGAGAACCAACCATAAGGCAAATTCCCTGCTCTCACAAACTTACAATCCAGCAGGGGAGACAGACGTTAGACAAATTGACATTAAAGTGGCTATTTGATGACAGTTGTGACGAATGATGCAGAAGAATGAGGTGCCTTAAGAGGGGATGCTCATCTGGTCTGGAGGGTTGTGGGCTTCTCCAAGAAAAGCAACATTTAAGGCCTTTAAACTAATGGCTTACTTAGTCAAGAGAAAAGGGAAAAGGTGGGAGGGAAGAAGGCATTCCAGAGAAAGACCAGTGGGTATAAAGGCCCAGAGGCAGAAGGGATGAGACACATTGAGAAATTAGAGGAAGGTCAATATGGCAGGTGTGTGGGGAGCTCCATAGGAGATGAGAGTGAGGAGTTAGGCAGGGTCCCTGGTGAGGGCGAAGGTAGCAGGGATCTAGGTCTTGTTCTCAAAGATACCATCTAATAGGGAACCTGCTGTCTCTCAAAAGTGAATCTTGTTGATTAGGCTCTGAAAAAATATTGATCTAATATATAATTGCCTCTTGCAGTTTGTTCCCACTCTTGGCAAAAGCAAGAAAGAAACATGATTCAAAGTCCTTCCCACTGGTGGCGGGTTGGTACAAAGCTCAGTGTGTGTCTGTTATCAATGTTGCCCAAGTGTCAGTTATTCATGCCTGAAAGAATTTGTCAAAGTTCTCCAGAGAATCAGAATATATCTATTATGAGGAATTGGCTTATGTGAATATGGGGGCTGAGAAATCCCAAGGTCTATGGTCAGAAAGCTGGAGATACGGGAGGGCCAATGTGGTGTTCCAGTCCCAGTCTGAAGGCCTGATAACCAGGAGATCCAATGGTATAAATTCCAGACTGAAGACTGGTAGGCTTGATTTTTCATTTTTTGAGGAATCTCCATACTGTTTTCCATAACGGCTGCACCAAAGTGTATTCCCACCAACAGTGTAGGAGGGTTCCCTTTTCTCCACACCCTCTCCAGCATTTCCAGCAATCCCACTCCTAGGCATATATCCAGAGGGAACTTTAATTCAAAAAGATACATACACCCTAGTGTTCGTGTTCACACAGCAGCACTATTTACGATAGCCAAGACGTGGAAACAACCTTCTTTATCTAGTCATCTATTGATGGAATATTTATACAATGGAATACTACTCAGCCATAAAAAAGAATAAAATAATACCACTTGCAGCAACATGAATGGATCTGGAGATTGTCATTCTAAGTGAAGTAAGCCAGAAAGAGAAAGAAAAATACCACATGATATCACTTATATGTGGAATCTAAAAAAAAGACAAATGAACTTATTTAAGAAACAGAACTCACAGACATAGAAAACAAACCTGTGGTTGCTGCAGGGGAGGAAGTGGGTGGGAACGGATAAATTGGGAGTTCGAGATTTGCAGATACTAATACATATAAAATAGATAACCAATAAGTTTATATTGTATAGCACAGGGAATTATATTCAATATCTTATAGTAACTTATAATGAAAAAGAATATGAAAATGAATGTATGTATGTATATGTATGACTGAACTATTATGCTATAGATGAGAAATTGACAGAACATTGTAAACTGACTATACTTCAATTAAAAAAAAACTGGTAGGCTTAAAACCCAGGAAGTCAATTTTAATTCTAATCTGAAGACTCGAGCACTTAGGCAGGAGTTCCCTCTTACTCAGCCATTTTGTCTTATTCAAGTCTTCAATTGATTGGATGAGGCCCACTGATCTAAGTCCACCAGTGCACATGTTAATCTCACCCACACGCACCGTCACAGCCACACCCAGAGTAATGTTTGACCGAATGTGTGGACTGTCTCTCTCTGTGGCTCAGTCAAACTGACAACGTAAAAATTCACTATCACTCAACTCTAATGATTTTGGGGTTTTTTTTTTTTTTTTTTGGAATTCCTGTTTTCTTTTTTTTTTTTTTTCATTGAGTTATAGTCAGTTTACAATGTTGTGTCAATTTCCAGTGTAGAGCACAATTTTTCAGTTATACATGAACATACATATATTCATTGTCACATTCAACCCTAATGATTTTTGCTGCATGCACATAACAGCCATATCCTAATAGTGTTCTTATTTAAAAATAATCTTTTTCTTAAACATTTATTTATAAATGGAACTTCAAATCACTATAACTGGAGGGTCAGTAGAACCCGTTCTCAGTTGAAGGCATACAGAAAAGTAAATAGAATAGTTTGAGAATAGTGTTATTATGTACTTTATAAGTACTTTTTTCTACAGGAGTTCTTAGGCTGTGGCCTGGCCTCCAGTACAGAAAAAAGACAGATTAGCAAGAGGGAGAATAAAAAGACATGTGAGCACCCAATGAAGACTTTTTCTTGACCCTGTTGCTTGGTTTCAAAGAGAATTGAAAAGCAAGCAACTTTCTCACCGTGTAGCACGGCATACATAACAGCATGTCAGTGTGACACGTAAAAACATCCACAAACCACTGGTGGCACGTGGCCCACACTTGGGGATGCAAAGTGATTTCTTAGATAAATGTAAGCCAAAAGTGTGCAGTCTTAATTCATTGAAGGAAAGCAGAGCAGCCTGTGCTGTGGCAGTGAAAATGCACCTCGCTTTTTGGAAATACAGTAGACTCTTTGACAAATTAGGTCATTTTTCTTAGAGACAGACATAGACAAAAATCTCAGAATTGCTTTATCTGGAGCAGGACTTGGCCCACGTGGACCTTGAGACTAAGCTGGCCAGCCAGAGAGTGACCTCCAGGAGGACCTTGCCAGAGGGCTGGACAGACAGTGTCACACAGTCTGGGATGGGTGTGTGGTGGGTGACTGCTCATAGAGGTCTAGAGCGTCCTGACAGCAAACTCAGGGAGACTGTGGTTGGTATTCAATAGACAGGAGGTCGTAGTATCGCTGATGCTGGTGTCACCATGTTAAACATAGGTGCCAGCTTGGAACTGGCATCCGCAGTCGAGCTGTTGGCAGCAGGGACTGGGAGTCGAAGACACCATTCCTGTTGTGGGAGGACTCATGAGATCCAACTAAGATCCAGGTCCCAGAGGAAGTGGCCTGTTAGGCTGTTAGTTAGAGCCTGAGCCACTAGAGGAATGAGGAGAAAATTCAGTCATGGAATCTGTAAGCATTTGGCCACCAGGAATAAGGTGGGAGTTCTTTTCCCCTTCAAGCAAAAGATCAATGCAGAGGAGAGGCTGACCAGGTATGCGTTTTTATAGAAACAGCTTCACTAGTCTCAGCCAGCGGTTCTCACAGTGCGGTCCCCGGACCAGCAGCAGCTGTGTCATCTGGGGACTGGCTAGAGAGGCCAGTCCTCTGGCCCCAGCCTCTGCCTCTTGTACAGAAACCCTGAGGGTGGGGCTTAGCAGTCTGTGTTTTACTAAGCCTTCCAGGTGATTCTGATGCAGGCTCAAGTTTGAGAACTGCTGGTCCAGAGGCAGGCACGAGTCCAAGTGCGCACGTTTCGGGGACAACAGGGCTGCTCCCCAGGCAGGAACGTGCAGCTGTCAGGATGCCAGTCAGGATGTTGTCCAGCTTCTGTGCTGACTTCTCTTTCCTCGGGCGTGGCTTCTCCTGCTTGAGCAGTGGCTTTCTCTGCCCTGCTTCTGTTTGTGCACACAAATAAACATCACACTTGCAGTGGGTCATTGGAGGATGCTCATTCATCATTGTTGATTTTTTATTTTTTTATTTTTATTTTTATTTTTTAGGTAGAGATTTGGGGGAGGAATTTGAATATATTTCTTAATTCATCTGATGTGGTAGATGATTTTATGAACATCTCATAAGGTTTTTGTTTTGTTTTTTCTTTGAAAGCAAGGGCTGCGCTGTGGTAGGTACCCCATGGCTAGTGAGGCACTCAGTACGTGCCTTGTGCTGGAGAGAGGGACAGCCTGCAGCTTCCCTTCTCATCCTTAGTGCAGGTTTGCGGTAGTTGGTGAAGAGGGTGATTTTGCAACAAAGACCTGACAGAGGGAGTCAGCACAGAAGGCAGCAGCAACGCAGAAAATGAGTCCAGACAGACCTGGGTTGCATCTTGGCAGTGCTGCATGTTAGCTGTAAGCCTAGGGGAGATCACCCAATCTGCCTGTGCCTCTGTTTACCACTACTAATAGAACGATTTCATAAAATTACTGGGAAGGTTCAGAATGATAATATATGCATGTAAAATGCCGGGCTTCACTTAGTTGCCCAGTAAGTTGATGCAGTAAAACTGTATGCTTCCTTAACTTCTTTCCCACATTTGTTGGGCTCTCCAGCACGGTGGTTTACTGGGTACCATCTGAGAGATCACAGCCAGTGCTGACTGAGTTCTTACCAGTTAGATGAGTTTACAGCGTGTATCCAAAACCTGACTCAAACCAGTGTAAATGATAAGAAACTCTATCATCTCATGTAACAGGAGATGCAGAGAAAGGAGGGATTCCAGGAGTGATGCAGCCAGGGCCCCGGCTCTGTTTTTGTATTATTTTCTTGGTTCTGACCTACTTTGTATTTCATCTTTCTCCTGTAGACTAGCTTCCCTCACGGACACAAGATGACTGCCAGCAGTAGTTGAGATGACTTGCTTCCTTGCTCACATCCAGCAAGGGAAGGGAAAACTCTCCGTTCCAGCCACTCTTTGGGCCGACGTGGATCTTGTGCTTTCCCTGAGAACAGTCACATGCAGTGACTGACGGTTTTTCTAAAGTCTGGGTTTTTGATCCAGTAACCGGCATCCTGTTTCAATGATCTGTTAGTCAAACCAGAACCATCTCTGAACTTGGGGGCGCAGTACGAGCCTCCCCTGAGTTCCTTAGGCTGAGTTTCGATGGAAGGATGAATAGCTAGATACGAGGGGAAATAAAGGAGAGGCAAATATGTCCACATCCCAGGGACTGCGCTAAGCCTTCTGTACGTGCTTTCTTATTTGATCTTCACAGCCACTCTCCAAGGTCACTCTTTCTATGGATGAGGAAGGAGACATTCAGAGAGGTTATCATTGGCAAGGGTGGCAGAACCCGAATATAGACTGAGGCCCGAGAGGCCCCAGAGCCCTGCTCTTCACCTCTGATGCCCTGTTGGCTCACCTCTCCGGGGTGGTGGCGCGCACCGGCCTCACAGTGCAGGGCATCCGGGGCTCCTGGCCCCAGCCCAGCGAGGTGGACTCGTTTTTACCCCATGCTGAGGGATAATGGGAACACTCTGGAAAGAACTCGAGCTCTGCTCTCAGGTTTCCACAGTTATTTGTCTGTTGTTACCAAACACTAAAGACTTTAAAAATTCACTGTGGTCATATAGGCAGGAAAAATGACCTCATGCTTGCAACCACAAATCCAAAATGCTCTGGAATCTGTAAGACGAGCTGCATTTTAATTAGAAGAGAGAAACTGGAATGAAGACATTTCTTGGATTTTTTTTTTTTTTTCCCCAAACCCTGCCCTGGCTTGCCTTCAGGCCAAAATGTGACAAGCGCCCTAATTCTGATAACAAACACACACTTCCCAAATCACTGTTAGTGTTCCTAAAAAGAAAAAAAAAGTCATATTAGTTTCCTCTTACCAGTGAGAGTTCAAGAATGCGTGGCCTTGAAGTGCAGCACATGAGAACCCAGGGAATCATCCTCCATTAAATACTACAAAGTAACAGTGGAGCTCTCGACCCACTTTCTTTTCTGCGTAGAAGGTTTATTTTATTATGTCAGGTCCTCAGAACCTAGAACCAGGCACTATTAAAAAGGCTTGTAGCTTACCCTAAAATCTAGTTGTTGGTTGTCCGTGTATTATTCTCAACCACTGGGTCAAACTTCCTAGCTGATGGTGAAGTTTTCCCAACTGACAGTGGAAAGCAAAAATGCAACATCTGTGAGCTACTATATCCCGTGGTTTGTAAATAGAAACCCTTGGCCTTTGACACAGTAGCTACTTAATCAAAGGGTGGTGGCCGGGAAATGAGAGGAGAGAACTTGACATGTTCTATGTTTACTATAAGGCACACATTTTTCGAAAGCCTTGTCACGTGTTATCTCATTCAGTACTCTCAACAAGCCAGTGTGATTTCTATCGCATTTTATAGATGAGCACACTGAGACCTAGAGAAGTTGATTGACTATGTGTAAGTTAGAATGACTGCAACTAAAACCGGGAGAATATGCAATTGAGAATTAAAGGTTAAAGCAAGGATCTGCAAACTCTGTCTGTAAAGAGCCAGATTATAAATATTTTGCACTCTGTAGGCCGTAAGGTCCCTGTCAGGATCGCCTAACTCTTCCATCATATGAAACATCCACAGAGGAAATGTAAGCAAAAGTAATGGCTGTGTTCCAATAAAAATTATTTATAAAAGCAGGCATTGGGCTAGATTTGGCCTTTGGGTCATAGTTTGTTGAAACCTGGCCTCAAGCAATGCTTCTCAAACTATCTGCGACAATTTTTTCTATAATTTCTGGTATAAAATGAAAGAAAAAGCCACATAATCAAATTTTTTTATTATTAGATTAAATAGATATAAAATTACTCCATCGAATTGTGGTAAAGTTTCAGAAACACTCTTTAATTTCTGTATTAACATGGGTCAGTAGCAAATAGGCCATGGAATGACACCATTCTAGTGACCGACACTTTGAGTAGCTGTGCCTTAAGGAGTAAGATATTTATTATCTCCCCTAACAGTGACTGCAGAGGTAGGCGGGTTTGACTGCTTAACCATGTTATCAAAAACCCAGAATTTTTCCACCTCTCAGGTTGTGATCCTCATCATTTCTCTCTCCTCCTGATTCAAGGATAGTGTCCACAGTCATCACTGTGTTCTCACACAGCAGTGTCCAAAGCAGGAAGGAAGGAGGGGAAGCGAAGAGAGCTTTCCCCTTGGACTACTGTCTCTTTTATGAGGCAGGTTAAACCTGCCCCAAGCAGCAGTCCACGCCTGTGGCTCCTTGGCTGTGGGTCAATGACTCACTCTATACCAGTCTTTAGCAAAGAGTAACAGGGATCCCATGGTTAGCTTAGCCTAACTGTGATACGTCCCCTCACCCTGGGCCCAGAGCCACCTGATCAAGTTGGGATTTTTGTAAACCATCCTCCAAGGAGGATGTCAGCTTCAGGAATGTGCCTGAGGAAGCCTGGCTGCTTGTTTAAGACCTGGGCTTGTTTGAGACCTCATCTGTTCAACACAAAAACTGTGCTTCATTCTGTCTGACAGGCTTTCCCAGTCAAAGTATTCTCCTATGCTCTGGCTTTATGATCTAAATACATTCAGTCATTTGTGTGGAGCTTTGAAAATTACAATGTGCTTCCATGTCCATTACAGAATCTTAATGTCAGTGCATACATTTTGTGTGTGTGTGTGTGTGTGTGTGTGTGTGTGCATATATATTTTAATTGAAGTACAGTTTACAATGTGTCAATTTCTGGTGTATAGCACCACGCTTCAGTCACACATGAGCATACATGCATTTATTTTCATATTCTCTTTTCCATAAGTTACTACAACGTATTGAATACAGTTCCATGTGAGTAGTTAACATGTTTACATCAGTATTATGTCAGAGGATGAAAGTTAGGCCCACAGATGATGTTTGAGATCCTACAGCAAAAAGAGGCAACATCGGAACTCTGGCCTCGGGCTTCTGACGCTCTTCAGTGAGTTTGTCCCAAGCTATTTGACCATTTGTTCTGCTCTGATCCATCAGCATCAGGAAAACAACAGCCAGCCAATCTAGGCCAAAGGTCAATTGACTGTGGTGAACTGACTGGCTGGGTCGACAGAAATGACCCATTTTTTTATCCCGTTGATCCAGATGGTCTCATGTAGGGTGACCAATGGTCCTGATTTATTTGGGACTGACCGAGGGATTTCCTGGGATGCAGGATTTCCAGTTTTTAAAACCAGGACAGCCTCAGTTTTCAATTTTAAAACAGGAGAGAACTGGGACAATTTGGTCACTCTGTAGTTTTTGGCCTCTATCTGCTGTCAAAATGGGCTTTTGTGCGTTTTTTGCCAAACTAAATTCACCGGCCCCGAGTTTTTCCCAGCAAGTCAGTGAACAATGTGTCTAGGTTTGTCTTGTGAATGCTTTCCCTGTAATTAAAACATACAAACTAAGAGAACCACAGATAACATCTTAGATATTCGTTGCTTCTTCCACAGCTGAAAATTTCCATGGGAAATTTTTAGAAACATTTTTCCTTGACTGTGAACGGAGGCATACAGGAAGACCATTGTAAACTTTCATCTCTGCTGCTTTTCTACCTGCTGGCAAGCCCAGCACAGGTGCATGGCAGCAGGTCTCAGAACCCACCCTTGAGCTGTATGTATATAAAGACATTTCAGCCGCTTCACTTGGTGTCTCCTGCTGGCCTTGGACTGTCTAGTAGGAATCACTAGGGCCCTCTGAAAAACAGATTTAATTTCTTCGGTCCTACACTATGCCTCTCTTGGGAGACAGGGTTGGATGGGGGACGGGGAGTGGGTTTGGGGCCCAGGGACTTACTTTTTACAAAGTCGCCGGGTATTCCTGCCATGCTGCCAGCTTCAGAAGCGACTGGCTGGAAAATGTCATTCAACGTGTCTGAGTGACAACCAAAATTATAATTACACTGTTACAATAGAACCTTACGAAACTGCAGAATTGCTCATCTTTCCCTTTCTTCCTTTCTCTCTTTTTCTCTCCCTTTCTTCCTCCTCTTCTTCCTTTTCCTCAGTGGGAGCAGGTCATATGAACAGTGGGGACAATTTTAGGAAATGTTCATGGAATGAAACTTGAGGATCTTTGAAATGAACTTAAATATGCCTTCGGAAAATTCAGAAGGCTATTTGCCACTTATTGTCTGTACGGACATGAAGCTTGGACCAAAGCTTGGAGGAAAGGGATCTCTGGGTTTATTCCTAGCAGGGGACATCCCGGGCTGTGTTATTCTGCCACTGTCATTGTCCCTCTGGTCTTCTGCTCCTTGTGCCTTGATGGCGCACATCTCCCTGAGATTCAGTGGACAGAAGGGGCTTTGGTTTACATTGCTCATTAGGCCACCAGTCTCCTGGCTGAGCCAGGCCATAGAGATGGCAAATCACAGCCTTGCTTCCTATAATGTGACAGAAGCAAGCCCCATAGCAGTAAAGGCTCTCATTAGGGCCTCTTTAACTGCTCAGACTGATTCTATTTTTTTAAGCCACCAGAATAGTTAATACAACATGTGGGACAACATGATTTCCACTGGGGCACAATCAGAAAGGAAGCTCCTTTCCACACGTTCTTTAATCTCTCTCCTTACATCAACCTGAAGCAGTGTGGAGGTCCCCCGGGGATTCCTGCTCATCAGCCCTGCCTCCTACGAAACGGAGATTTTGCCTAGACAGCCCCAAAGAGTCTCAATTCAAAGGTAAAACAGTTAGTACACATTAATCATCACAAGGATGGTACTAAAAGCATAATCCGCTTAGAACTGGAACAAATTAAACTGAAAGTAGCAATCTAAAAATCAAGCAGGGAAAGACCACACAAATGCAAGGAAGGCGAGAGGACGCTGCTCTGAAATCCCAAATCTCACTGCCAAAGGGGGCCCCCAGCATCCCCCCATCCTTGGTCTTGGCACCAAAGCCGCCCTTTGAAACCCAAACAGCTCTCCATGCTGGGACCACGTAGCCTCACAAGTCCCCTCACAAACCTGGAAGCTTTGTGCGTACCTGGAAGCCACAGTTACACAGTCTAATGTCTGACATGTTTTCCACATGTGGAAAGTTGCCCTGAAAGCCTAGAATCGGCCCACTAAGGAATTTTCCAGGAAGACGGGGCCGGGGTGGTGGTGGGGGGGGGGGGGAGGAAACCTTCCTTTTCTGCAAAAGGAGGATCTTTGCTCAAATTTCCAAATGCGACCAGCCCGTGGGCCAAAGTTTGGTTTAGAGAAAGAATGTCAGCTTCCTTCACACCCCCACCCTAGGGCCCCCTCTTCCTCCTTTTCTCTTTTCTGAGCTTCCACCTGTCAGGTGAGAGTCTGGGAGGAGAAGCCATGTGAGGCAGTAAGTAATGCGGCTGGTGTGCCCTGTAACGGTGGCAGGCGTGTCGGGGGCGGGGGTCGACTAACAGGATAGAGAGAATGTTACGGCCAATGATAGGTGTGCTTGGCATTGGGGTGGGTGGGGTACAAAAGTATCTTTCCTCCTTCTCTCAAGTTGCCTTCCCTGGGCCCCTGGGTGTTCTTTGACCTCCCTCAGGTCCTCTCCAACCTTTTTTTACACCCTCCCAGGTTCCCAGCCACATCCCTGTATCCTTTGTCATCGAGACAGTCCCCTTTCAGGTCAGTATCTTTTTTTCTTTGAGCCAACAAGGCTGGTTTGCTCTGGATCCTCAAATCCCCTCCTGCCCACGGAATCTCAGGTAGATGTGCACCATGAAGGCATGAGGACTAACAGACCAGAGGGATGATGACAGTGGAAGAATAACACAGCCTGGCTGTCCCCTGTTAGGAATGAACCCAGAGATCCCTTTTTGCCAAGCTTTCGTTCAATATTCTGTTTGTTCTCAGGGTACAGCGTATACCAACAAGCTCACAAGCGTCTCCCTTGCTCCCTCGTAGTGTGACTGAGGCATTGTTGTGTTAGAAGACCTCCCTCCCACCAAAAGTGAGATAGGGAGAATCTCAGGAAAGGAAGAGACCAGAGAACCCATCCTGCCACCAAAGACACGTGGACCTGCTATTTCTTTGCACATTAAGGAGAATTTGAGAAGAGAAGACAGTGCCTAAAATGAGGAATTTCTAGTGGACTTTTCACGCCCGTGCGGAGACTATTAGAGATAGATGTGTCTTCTTAGAGCTCGTATATCCCTGCTTATGAAATTGGAATCTCTTCCAGGTACGATCAGGTTTCTCACTCTGCGAGGAGCCCAATTTATAAGATCAGTTTCTTTAATTTATTTTGAAGCTCATGCTACTGGTTAATTGCTCAAGATTTTAATCTGTGTTTGTCTTCACCGTTTCCCTCTTTCCTCCCCAAGTTTATCACCTCTGGAAACAGATAACATGGTGCTAGGAGGCAGGCCAAGGAGTCCCTGGCCTGAGCTGAGACTCATGCTTTGTACCGTCCCCAGAGTCCTCCCAGGTCAGCGCCATGTGTCTGCAGGACGTATTAGGGGAGTGTTTGCTTTACCCGCCCATGGCAGAGTTCAGGTCATGTGATTATGAACTTTGCGCCGTTTCCAAAATGGAAAATATTCAGCTTTTGATGAGATTATTAGCTTTCCTCCTGTCCGGGTCCAACAAATGAAAACCAGATTTGCATGTATAAATAACAATCAAGCGCTGAAATGATTTATTTAGTGAAGTTACTGTTTTGGAAACTAAATCGATGTGTCATGTCAGGATCCAATCTGCCCTTCACTCACATGGCAAAGGAAACTTCTCTGAGGTCTATTAGAAAAAAAAAATGTTAGCATCCTATTCATAGTTTACTCCTGCCATGTGAGAATTACAGTGGAATCCAGCTATGAGAATACAAGCTCAAAATAGTGTTTCTGAGAACATCCTGAGAGTAGCGTGTGCTATTTCTTATTGTATTCAAGACACATGAATAACTCTCCCCAAGAAGGAAAGGAAACAAAGCAAAGGGCAACATATTTTCCCAGTGTGTAAATTTCCTTCCTCCAGTAGAAATAGTCAGAAGATGGATCCTGTGGTCATTACATGTCAGAATGCTCACAAGGTGACAGCTTCAAAGGTGTGTCGGTCTACACGTGTATGTGCTCTTTTTTAGAAAGACAATGGGCATTGAAGATTAATCACTGCATCAAAGCTTTCCAGCTCTGTTGAGACAAGTCTCTGGAAAACTCAAACCAAGATGCAGGACTGTTTTCTGCATAAATTATGTGGAGGATTTGGTGCATGGGGATTGCGTTGTCTAGAATGCTCTAGAGACACTATACAACTGCGTTCTGAGTGGCATGTCAGAGCTGATGACTGCGGTGACTATGGAATCATCCGCAGCTAATTCTAGTCATCCTTTTGGCATCGAACCAAGGCTTATAATTTGAATCAGTTCTGTAAATGCTCAGGGGCCTCACTGTGATGCCACTCAGTGTAAAGGAGGCTTAGATAGTTGATGGTGCCAACCTTGATAGTCCGTTTGAGGTGCAAAGACCAGAGGGCAGGGTGGACTAGTGGGGAGGGCCATGAATTAAACCAAATCCCTGCTCTGTTATTTACCAGATGAATGGCTTTGAGATAAATTTGTTTCATTTCTTTGACCCCTTGTTTCTTCATTTGCAAAATGGGAACAGTAGTATCTAACGTGCAGGGATATTTAGAAAAGCAGAGACATTGCATGTGAAATTCTTGGTATGCGGTAGGGACTCAGTAAGTGGTACTGTTTATTTATTTACTTATTTTTAATTCTTTACTTACTTATTTACCTACTGTAGCACCCGATGCTTCTCTCTACAGCAGAGACTCTTAACCTGGGGTCTAAAGACATAAGGGACCTACACTCACCCTTCTCCACTGAAATTATATGCAAAGTCTCGTCCCTGTGTGCATTTCCTGAAGACTAGGTATTCGTAACTTTCATAATATCTTCAAGGGGGTCTGTGATCAAAAGAAACATTAAAACCACTACTTTCTGATTCAGCTTCACCTTTGTGTTGATCCCACAGCGTGGAATTTTTTTTTTTTTTTAAATGTTTGTGATTCTTCCCTTGTTGACTGTATACTGTTTCTGGCTGTTCTCTCTCTAATGTAAAGTTCTGCACGTGTGTGGATATGTGGGTGTTCGCATGGAAGTGCATGCTTGTGGGTTTAGGGAATGCTAATTTTATAATGAACCACAAGTTTACTGAGGGAAAAAAAAAAAAAAACAGAACAATTGTGAGACCGAAGAAGTTGATGACAGATGTGTACACAGGGTGGTACATGGGATGCTGTGCGAAGAACAGGGGAGGAAGCGGAGGGGGGCTGTGGGGGAGCACAGAGCCGGGGCAAAGCTGAGAGCCCACTGGGCTTCCTCGTTTTGCTGGGGACTCAGCAGACACAGAACCCCAGTGAGCTTGTGGGAGGGTCAGCACTAGGAGTGTGTGACCAGGGGGTGCCGGGCATGGAGAGGGTACGGGGGAGTGAGCAGGAAAGAGTGTGTGCCGTCATCAGAGGAGATACCGTGATGTGCTCTGGAAGAGAGAAATGTATGTCCGAGGTAAAGGCACATCATATAAATTAGGTGAAATAAGTTACATTCTAGTGGGCAAAAGACACAGAGATTTAGGCAGAAGCAGAGAAGAAATTCATAGACCTGCTGCTGCTTAGTTTAGCTGGCTTCCCTTGGCCCAGATGCCAGTGGTTTACCTCACCCCAGGGCATGCTTTGTTTGGTGGTATTCATGCATGCGCGCGCACACACACACAGTCATACATATGTGGGTCCATGTATTACTCAAGCTTTTGGTCAAACTCCTTGAGCTTCTCCCCTGCAGGATATAGCCACGTGTGTGTGTGTGTGTGTGTGTGTGTGTGTACATAGATAAATATAGCAGCAAACATGCCTTAATGTTTACTATTTGGTAGGCCCCGTGCTAAGAGTTTTAAAGCTCATTCCTATTTAATCCTTAAAGCAACCCTATGAGATAGGCATTATTATTGCTTTCCATTTTACAGATGAAGAAACCGAGGGTGAAGCGATGTCTGCAGGATCACACACATTCAATTGTTTAGCTGGGACATCAACTGAAACAGTTTGATGCCAGGGACTGCATTATAAATCATACTTCTAGGGCAGATGGCATCAATTTACAAAATGTTAGGGTAATAATTTAAGCAGAAGAAGAAGACCCAGGGACTCGGGTTTGAGGCTGATTCTGAGTCTCACAGAACCATTTCATAATACACCCTGATGTGGACGTGTGACATCGTAACCTTGTACTGTGCTCTGCCGTGTTTTATTACTTCTCTGTACACCAGGCAATAGAACTCCAAACAGAGAGGAGAGGTCAACTTAAGAAAGGAGCATAAAACTATTGAGGGCCCTTTTATTTTTTTCGACACCAGTCCCACAGGTCTGAGAAAGTCAAGGACTTGATATTTACCATTCATTGGCTCAACACTCAGAAGCCACAAAAACATAAGAAAACGAAGTTCACCACCTCCCAGCAGTCCCAGTCATACAGAAGGGACACGTTGGAGCTGGTCTTTGATGGCTGCTGGTTAGTTCCTCATGAGCAGTGTCAGGCTAGGGACCAGCAGGGAGACAGGGTCCCTTCTGTCACGAGCCTGGAGGGTATCCTGACCTTCACGGGTGTCTTGTGTATTGCGTGTGTCTGAAGATGAGAATTTTGGTGAAGTTTCTCAGAGGCCAGGGAGGCTTTCAAGTGCCCAGCAATTCGTCAAGCACTGCTCACTCTCCTGCCTCAGCTGTTGGCATCACTTTCTTCTCTCCAACCCCTGCGGCTTGCTCCTTCCTCCATGTAGCTTCTCTGTCTCTGTCTCTGTTGTGAGAACTGCATTGGAACCACGTTAGGTGAGAGACTGAATGGCACCAACCTGGGAATACGCAGCCAGATTTCTGGTGTCTGTGCAAAGCTCCTGAGGTATTTGGGGCTACCTGGAGAAACAGGGACATTGTCACACATTGATTTGGATGGACGGTATTCATAGGCATGCAAATATCTCTTCACTTCTCTGCTGAGCTTTTAGATATACTCTGAGGAGATCATCCAGATTCAGAGAAAAATCTGTGACGGATTAAATGCATAGTAGATGAATGTATTTTGTTGAGTGTATTTGGCTTCTTTGTTTCTGTGGGGTTTTTTCTTTTCTTTTTCTTTTTCGGCCAACATGTATTCTCCACCATTCCTAGACATAGAAGCTTTTGAAAATTACTCATGCTTGTCATTTTCTTTCCTGTAGTCCCAGCTCCTGAAACAATGCCTATCATGTAGTTGGTACCCCATAAAGATTTGTTGAAGAAATGAATAGATGGTGTGATGTGAATCTGAATCCCTAACTAGATGGCCTTATTCATCTTTGAGTCCCTAGTTCCTAACACAGTGCATGGTTGTGGTCAATCTAAACAACAAATGTGAGTGACTCCTGCAATTTCTGGGTAGCTGGGCTGTGATGTGCCATCAGGCATAAAGACAAACAGCCCAAGGCTAGGTTTTCCTTTAGGGACCCCACCAGGGCAACAGATGCAGGGCAGGAGCTGGGGAGAAGCAGGCATCCCTGCTCTGCAGGGTCTCGGTGTTACTTTGGCTGACAGTACTGATCCTTGGTTCGTCAGGATCTCCTTGCTAGGCTCCCTACCCCCAACTTGACCTCTGCTGTACGGTGCAACCCTATTCATGTACCCACTTCCTCCTTCCATCCTAGGAAAGATTTCCATGTTAACAGGCCTTAACCAACATAACACTTTCGTCCAAAGGAGAAGCCCTAATAGTGGGCACTTCAGAGAACAGAACAAGCCAACAGGAGAGAGATGTGGAGGCAGGTGGTTATTTTCCGTCTTACTCAGATTCTATCATTTTGGCACCATCTTGCTCTACCTCCACAAAAAAAGGAGTCGTTTCCTTAGTTACTATAGTGATATTTCCTTTATTGGAGGGAAAAGGAGACTCTCAGGGAAAGAACCGAATCAGCCTAATTGAAAGAAATGAGACTCTTAAAGAACCCTTAAGAGCTTCCCTCACTTCCCCACCACCACCATTGCCAACCAGCATTCTTAGTAACCACTTTAGAAGAGTTCCACCTCCCTTATAATATTTTATTAGGAAAAGCAATCCCACCTGGAAAAAAAAAAAAAAGGCATTGCAACTAGCATACTTGAAGGCTGTATTTTTTATGGATTTAAAAAAAACATTTTTAGCAGAAGTTTTGTCAAATTTATGTTTATGTGGTATCAGCCCTTGGATGAAATGTGACAATGTATGCACAGTATAAATGAGTGTAGTTCTGCATGTACAGGATAGCAATGAATGATGTGTGAAATGTATTGCATGTATTTTTCCTTTGTATAATAGTTATATCTAGAGTATTACCAGTTTCTTCATGTGTACGTGACGCCGATGTCCTCTTATATGTCTCTGAAAGGAGCTCTGGACCAAGGGTCAGGATCTCGTGAGGTTTAATCCTGGCTGTGGACTCTATCTTTCCTTGAGGCCTTGGGCAAATCAGTTAAGGTTTTTAAACCTCAGTTTCCTAGTTTTTAAAAGGCTATTATTATAGTTTATAGAATAAAAGCCCTGGAGCTTGACAGTTGGGGATTCCAGCTAGACTCTTACAAGTGCCGTGGTCTTGTGAAACTCATTTCACCTCCCTGATCCCTTTATGAAGTAGAGGTAGTTCGCAAGTTTACACAGTAAGATATGGACTCTTGCTTCAGGGTTGGCTGTAATGGGATATGGCAGGTAAAAACTGCCATTGTAATAATGCAGGGGAAAAAAAGGCTAAATTACAAAAATCAACTTTTGAGAACAAAAGACAGCTATAGAAGCAACTAGATAAACTAAAATTCTAGAGATGTATAGGAAATGTAATGGTCCTTGGCAGTTTTCTTAACTGCCAAGGCATTTGCAAATTCTAAGATTGGCCTGAGGATTGGATTTAGGTCAAATTGAGGGATTTTATGGAGGAAAGATAAATTAGCAGAGGTTTCAGCAATCAAGAGCAGGCATGATAAACTGGAAAATAGAGGAGCCCCAAACACAGGGGAAACTTGCTGAGTTCTAGGAGGATGTGGGAGATGTGGGCGGGTAGGGGCGCTGGATGAAACAGCAGAAGTGAAAAGTCCCACAGTTTTGCAGTGCTTAGAGTGTGACCAATTGTCTTAGTCTGTCTGGGACTCGGGGGTTTCCTAGAATGTGGACCTTTAAGTTTTAAAACAAGTAGAATTCTAGGCAAACCTGAATGAATTGGGCACCCTAGGTGTTTAGGAGAAAAAGTCCCACTATGGGGGTGCGGGGAGCCTACAAAAAGTACACAGCTAATCTCTTCCTCAAGACATTTGCCAAATATGTAGCTTCTGTAAGGTGTGCAGCTCAAGAATTAAATTTGAAATATGCAGGTTTACACTCTCAAGAGTTGAGGAGATTGAGACATTAAGGTTCCCAAACAAAAGCCAGGGAGGGCCATGCCTGAGGAACCAAAGATGGGATAAATCTTACTAAAAATGCAACCCAATCAAAATCCAGTCAATTCCTGATGGGAGTATAGTGATCAACTCCTCCACCATCTCTAACAGGAAGGAAGAACCCCTACTGGTAGAAAATATCCTATGAAGATTCTGTGGTTCTTTTATCTCAAGTTCAGCATAGAGTAAAAATTACTAGACACAAAAGAGACAGGAAAATTTGAGCAATAATCAAGGGGAAAAAAAGACTAATAGAAACAGATCTGCAGATAAAGTGTTGGAATTTGCAAATAAGGAGTTTAAAATGACTATGATTTTATACTAAAGAAAATCAAGGGGAAGTTGACAAGATGGATGAAAAAAAATGAAAAATTTTAGAGTTTCTATGAAGAATTGTAGCATGTAAAAGGAATCAAATGGACATTCCAGAACTGCAAAACAATATTCAAACAGGAGTCTGGGTATAGCAGATGGCATAATTAGTAAACTCAAAAACTGGTTAATGGGTGATCTCTAAATTGAAACATAAAGAGAAAAAATAATGGAAAGAATAAGAGCCATGTGGGAAAAAAAACAAACAAAATATAATACATGTAGTTAGAATTCCAGAAGGAAAGAATAAAGTGAGGCAGAAGCAAACATTTTAGTGGAAAATAGTCAAGAATTTTCAAAATTGGTAATAACTATTAACTCACAGATTCAAGAAGCTTGATGCACTTTAAGAAGATCAAAGCAAAGCATACTACATAGGTACATCTTATCTAAACTGTCAAAAATCAAAGGACAGAGGAAAAAAATCTTACAGCCAGAAGAAAAAGACCTTTTACCTTCAACAAAGAAACAATAACTTTCTACTAGGTATTGTTGGAGCCAAAAGACAATGGGGTTGCATCAATAAAGTGATGAAAGGAAAAAAATTGCCAATCTATATTTCTATACGCAGTAAAAATACTCTTCTATAATGAATGATGAAAAAGATGTTTTTAGACAAACAAAATAGGAGAGAATTCATTCAAGCAAGGAAGCATTCCAAGAAATACTGGAGGAAATGCTTCAGACTGGAGAAAAATGAGCCCTAGTGGAAGCAGGAACAAATCAAGACCACCATAAATAGTAAATAGGGTTCCTTCTGGATATGTGCCCAGGAGCGGGATTCCTGGGTCATATGGTAAGTCTATTCCTAGTCTTTTGAGGAATCTCCATACTATATCCCAATGTTCATAGCAGCACTATTTACAATAGCCAAGACATGGAAACAGCCTAAATGTCCATCAACAGATGACTGGATAAAGAAAAGGTGGTATATTTATATGATGGAATACTATTCAGCCATAAAAACTGACAACATATGGCCATTTGCAGCAACATGGATGCTCCTGGAGAATGTCATTCTAAGTGAAGTAGGCCAGAAAGAGAAAGAAAAATACCATATGAGATCTGAAAAAAAACCACAAATAAAACATAAATACAAAACAGAAAACAGACTCATAAACGTAGAATACAAACTTGTGGTTGCCTAGGAGGCGGAGGGTAGGAAGAGATAGACTGGGATTTCAAAATTGTATAATAGATAAAACAAGATTATACTGTATAGCACAGGGAAATATATACAAGATCTTGTGGTAGCTCACAGCAAAAAAGAATGTGACAATGAATATATATATGTTCATGTATAACTGAAAAATTGTGCTCTACACTGGAATTTGACACAACATTGGAAAATGATTATAAATCAATAAAAAATGTTAAACAAAACAAAAACAACAACCAAAAAAACCAGTAAATAGATGAATAAATAGAAACAGATACTATCCTATTTAAAGCAACAATAAAACTGCCTTGCAGAATTTATGACTTCATAGAAGTAAAAGAATATGACAATTGCACAAAGCATGAAAGCAAAAAAAAAAAAGTAATGAAACTAATGTTTCTTTTGTTATTTAGGAAGTGGAAAAAGTACTAACTTAGCAATAGACTCTTAAATTCAGGGTTACATACTGAAATCTTTAAAACTATTACTAAAAATAATAGAATATGTAACTAAAAAGCTAATAGAGGAGAAAATACTGAATATAAACATACTTAAGGGATCCAAAAGAAGGCAGGAAAGTGGATTCTAAGAAGAAAATATTTTCACAACTTAACGTCTCAGAAATTGGGTTGTGTCTTGTTAGTCATAGTGCATACCTGAGGATTGCTTTTTGTAGCAGCTGAGGAAGTGGGTCTCCAAGGGCAGCAGTGGGCGAGTGAACAGGGAAGGAGAGAATGTCAATGCAAAGTGGTGTTGTTGAAGGACCAGAGCTGCAGGTGACTAGTGATTCATGCTGGACTTCCTGTGGAGACTCGTGTAAAATGTTGCTCAGAATCACCTGCCTGAGGACATTGTTGACTGTTGGTTGTGGGTTGCCCCACGGCAACAGAGGTGACCTTGGCACATCTTTTGTTGCAGGTGTGCAGGTATCAAAGCTGGTATTCCACACTGCAGAGTCAGAGAATTTCTGGGGCCTAAAACAAGGTAGAAATGGGCCAAAGATGCCACAGAACTGTTGCATGTGAAGCAGTGTGGTTTATGGTGTAATTGCAGTTCATCCGTTTTCTTTTCTTTTTTCTTTTCTTTTTTCTTTCCTTTCCTTTTCTTCCCTTTCCTTTTCTTCCCTTTTCTTTTCTTTTCTTTTCTTCTCTTTTCTTTTCTCCTTTCCTTTCCTCTTTCCTTTCCTTTTCTTTTTCTTTTTCTCTTTCTTTCTCTCTCTCTCTCCCTCCCTTCTTTTCTCCTACAGTAATGGTATATCTTACAACTGATGGCATCTTAGTTTTAATGGAACAAGACAGGCTTGGGTTCTATTGGTAGGTAGATAGACTGACCTTGTGAAGATGAATTTTGATGGTGAGATTTGAATAAGCAATATTTGTAAAGCTAAATTAAGCCATTGGTGTCAACAAGGCCGAGGTTGTAATCCTTATATCTCTTGCCCTCATTGGAACTGTCCAGGTAAGTTTCCACATATAAGAATTTATCTACTGTAGAAAGTGTTTTACCTGTCAAGAACAAGTAGAATGGTCATCTGTCATATAAACTGGTATACAGGAAGCTTTCATTTTTGTTCCTAAACAGTTGAATCCTTTTTTTTTTCCCCAAAGTCTTTCCCAGAACCCTATTTATCTGTTTTGTAATATGTAAAAATGGAGATGTACTGATTGGCGCAGGGTTTGGGAGTTCCAAGAATTCACAGCCGCATGACTTCTTATCCTCTCTCTGGGGCTTCTGAGGTTTTCATGTGGAACCTTAGAGTTCCAGCAACAGGATTAGGAACCAGTGATTTACAGCAGGTTGTTCCCCACAACCCTCAAGGCATGTATTTAGTGTCCGTTCACTCTTAGCCACAATTCTAACAGTTTTGGTTATTCGGTTTCCTAGCTTATAACAGATTTATAAGCAATAAATTACAGGGAAGGAAAGCTATTCCAGACTGGCATGGTGATCTTCACACAAAACAGAAGCTGGAAATTATGATTGATAACTGCAAAATTATAGAAAGCAGCTTTTTAAAAAGGACAGTATTCAGAAATACTTAGCATGTGGACAACCATCCAGTCTACACCAGTGGTTTGTGGAGGGTTGCAGCACCATGGGAACGTGGAGATGTTTAGTGTTGTAAGAGCACTAGCACACCCTCTGTTTGGTGTAATTCTTAAGGTACTGAGATGTATAAAATAATTTATAATAATTCTCATCAAAAGCAGTTTAAATCAAATAGACTTGATATATAATGTGTCAGGTTTCAATCAGGTGGAACATTTATGTGAAGACAGTATTTTATTTCTCAGAGTTATTGAATAAATAAGACATCACCGTGTGTATTGGTATTCTTGTATCTCTGAGTCGTAGAAAACCCAACTATAACTGGGATGGGGAGTAGTTAAAAGTCAAGGACCTTCAGGTGGGGTTTGATCCAGTAGCTTACTCATGTTCTCAAGGACCTAATTTCTTCTCTTCTCCATTTTGCTTTCCATGTTCCGTGTAGGTCTGCCATTTCATGGCCATAAGATGGCTGGTGGCTTCCTCATTCATGTCCAGCAGGAGTGGGGCAGGGGGCAGTGAAGGGGGACAGAAAGAGAGATGAATTAGTTCTCCTTCCTCGGTCATTAACGAAGAGTCCTCAGTCTGACTGGAACAACACAGTTCACGTGCCCTTCTCTGATACAATAACTGTAGTAATAGGAGTGAGGTAGGCATTGATTTAGGCCAAACAGGGTCTGCCCTCTTAAGCTACAGATGGTGTCAATCCCTGTGGGCCCTGTGGTGACATACAGGGAAAAATAAATGTCTGAGGTTGTAACAGACCATATCCACATCACTGATTCTCAGGGAAAGTATTGATCAACTGGATTCTAAGCTCAGTGAAGTCAGGAGTCATCTCTGTCTTGCCTATAGGTATAATCCCAGCATGAGTTACTAGGCCCATCATCCTGGGAGCTTAATAAGTCCTTTTTTATTTATATCTAAACGATTGGATTTTGTTTTTTTCTGTTTGGAGAAATACACAAGAGTTTAATTTCAGTTTGGGGCTTCTTGATGCCCTGTGGTTTCAGCTGCTGAGGAGCTAATTCTGGCCTAACAAGAAGCCGAAAGCAACAGGATCAGTATCGTCAAACAGGAAACATTTTCTCCAAGATATTCAGCATTATTTACAAAACAAAAGAGGATAAAATCATTTGAAATAAGGCGAGATGAGGTCAATCATTTATTTCTCTGATTTGGATATCAAAAGGAAAAGAGAGGAGGAGAAACAGAAGGGCAGGAGAAGGAAAGAGCCAAAAGAAGAAGAAAAATAAAGGGAAGGAAGCAAAAAAGAAAGAAGAGAGAGAAAAAAAAGGAAGAGAGAGAGCAAAGAAGGAAAGAAGGCAGGCAGGCAGCGGGGTGGGGTGGGAGCTGTAAGGAGACTGGCTCCAGGGCAAAGCCACTTTGAGATGATGGTTAGTCTATGACATGAATTTGCTGAGTGTGTGTGTGTGTATTTTTGTTTTCCTGTTGGAGTAAACAAGCCTGGTTTAAGGCTTTAAAACTGACCAAGCAGCTATGAGAATGTAGATGGCAAGTTATAAATCACACAGTCACTTGGGTGTGGATTAAAGTCCTGAGCCAAATACCTGAGTGTCCACTTCATAACAGGAATAATAAGGCTATTTGGAAACATGACCCAGACCCCAAGCTATAGTTTTGTTTTTTTTTCCAAGAGGATTGTCTGACATGTTTATATGCACATATTGGAATTGTATCCAAAGTGGAGAAAAAAATCCAATTGACTTTCTGACTTTATAGTCTGTCATTGACTTTTAAGGTATTTTGTGAAATGAAGTAATAACTTCAAGATCAAGGGCATTTTCCTTTGGGTCTTCATCAATTATTTCACTTTCTCTTGGCAATGGCCTCCACCCACTTCTTCTGAAATATCAACCACCGGGCTGACGTTGCACTGGAAAAACTTACTCTCTGCCTTCCTGAATGCGTGTTTCATGCATTAAATTGTTTTAATCACTTCAACTTTTACTAGACTTTGGCAATTGGTACATTGCTGAATTGTGTGTTCCCAATTTAATGCCTTTAGAATGTATTTAAGTAAGTTCCAATGCTTTTAGTCATTGCTATTCAAATGAGAGAACCATATTTCAAGGAACAGAGCCCAGGGAGAGAGATGAGGTGAGTAATGGGTAATCAGTGAAAACCATCTATCAAGGCACATTGGGGACTGAAACAGATGGTGGAGGAATGCCCCCGAGTCCATTCCCCTTGGCCGTGGAGGGCCTCCCAGTTTTATTTCCAGCAAACATACACTTTGGCCAGCTTCCCCTCGTAGCTTCTGGCTGATCTTTCCTATTTTAAGATCTTGGTGAAGCAGGAAACTCACTTGTTTCTCAGACCTAAACTCAGGAAAAAGTCAGCCCCATGGGGAAGATAAAGGTCAAACTTAGGAGCCCCGAGCAGGTGCTGACGTTTGTGGAGGGAGGGTTGGCCCAGCCCCCATCCTTTGTACTGGTTTCTGATGAGTGTTATAGGAATTGGACAAAGGGACGGTGGAGCTGAGAGCAGACAGTCAAAGGAGATGAAGCTTGTCATCTTTCCACTTTCATTACTCATCCTGCAGGTGCGCAGGACATTTTGTGGCCCTATGAATGCCCAGGTTTCAGTGCTGGACTTGTCTCTTTCTTTGAGAAATGTACCCAGCTTCTGAGCTTCCTAGTCGTCATACAGGAAGGGGACAGGTTGATCCCAGCTTCTCAAGAACGATGTGTGGCTTACATAAGACCATGATGTGCTTCCCATTCCACATTCTCCCTCCCTTGGTCTTTCTCGCAGAATCAGGGGAGCTAACCGTGAGCCAAAAGGCAGGGAGGGCTCCATCACAACTGGGTGTCTAGGACTTAAAATTGGAAAAGTAACCCTTCTGGCAATTCAGCAGCGTGTACCATAGATCAATGTGGACCATCCAGAGCAATCCTATCTCTATGAATTTATCCTAAGGAAGTATTCACCTGAGTATGCAGGATACACTCATAAGAATCCACATCACACCATTTTTTTTTAATGCCAAATGATTACAGAGCACCTAGATGACCATTAAAAGTGTACTGGTTAAATATGATACATCCACAGAATGAAATAGGAGTCAGCCTCTAAAAAAGGTGTGCTCTTTTATCGATACTAACATTTGTCCATGTCACGTGGTGAAATAAAAAGTGAGTCCACAAATCAGCACGTATAGTGTGACCGCCTATGTGAGTATCTGTATCCACAGCTGTACCTGTAGTTCTTAGCTGTGCAAAATCAGACGGCCACCGAGAGATGCCTGGAAGGGTGTTAAGTAGGATTTTAATATTATTTTATCTTTGAGTAGTGGCTTCTGAGTAAATTCTACCTTTTTTTTTTTCTACTTTTCTACCTTATGTGGTTTTTTTTTTTTTAAATGAGTCTATGCCATGTTTATCTAAAACACTAAAACTATCTGTTCCTTGAAAATTTTTGTACCAGTCTGAAACCCGGAGCACTGATATTTCTGTCTCACTCTGCAGTGAACTGCGCCTCATCTGGTCTCTGGTGCTGTAACTACTTAGGTAGCTGATTACTTTCCCACTAGACTGAAATCTCCTCCAAAAGCAGGATTTTGTCTTTGCCCCCGGCCCCAGAGCCACATACTATTGTAATAATTGATACACAGTGAAAGGTTTCAATTTTTGAGTGTAGAGCTCTGGTGATCTGGAAGCTATTCTAGATTCTGGCATGATCTGGCAGAGGGGCCATGATCAGCGCTGTCTTCCTGAGCTGGCTCATCCTGAAACAAAACTAGAATGATCTCAGAGGCTCCTTCTGTTCCTCACCTTGTTATTCTGAAACTGAATTCTCTCACCCTCACAAATCAAATTAAATCAGAGAAGATAACATACACGAATCAGCTGTATAGATTCCAAAATGCTATCAAAATATAATGTGGGGTTAAAAATTTTTAAAAAAAGTAGGGTTCCTACTTCAAAATGACACCTGCACCCCAGTGTTCATAGCAGCACTATTTACAATAGCCAAGACATGGAAACAGCCTAAATGTCCATCAACAGATGACTGGATAAAGAAGTGGTATATTTATACAATGGAATATTATTCAGCCATAAAAACTGACAACATAACGCCATTTGCAGCAATATGGATGCTCCTGGAGAATGTCATTCTAAGTGAAGTAAGCCAGAAAGAGAAAGAAAAATACCATATGAGATAGCTCATATGTGGAATCTAAAAAAAAAGGACATAAATACAAAACAGAAACAGACTCATAGAATACAAACTTGTGGTTGCCTAGGGTGCGGTGGGGTGGGAAGGGATAGACTGGGATTTCAAAATGTAGACTAGATAAACAAGATTATACTGTATAGCACAGGGAAATATATACGAGATCTTATGGTAGCTCACAGTGAAAAAATATGTGACCATGAATATATGTATGTTCATGTATAACTGCTCTACACCAGAATTTGACACAACATTGTAAAATGACTATAACTCAATAAAAAAATGTTAAAAAAATTTTTAAAAAAGCCCCAATACCAACAATGATAATAGTGACCCGTTGTGTATTGATGCTAACATAGAGAAAGCATAGTCTAGCAGGATCTAAACAATTTCCTGCTGTCCTTCCTTGCTCCCTCCCCTCCCCTCTGGGCTTTAATTCCTTGTGGAGTTAACACTGATACTCAGTTTGGCGATTAAAGCAGGACCTGACCTGGATTTGCTCCACATTGCCCATGCCCTAGATTGAAATGTTAAAGGACTTGGAATAAAAAAAGTTGCATTTTCCGTAAGAGCCTCACGGTGACTGGGGAATTAATGTCAGCCAGGCAGTGATTTCCCAGTGGCTGGGTTTGTAGCAAAAGTCTTCAACTTTTATGTGTGGCCTGTTTGAAGTTGAAAATTGTTGTTAGACTCTCCAAAGTTGTTTGAGGTGTCACTCATCCTCCCCTTTTGTGTTGGGGCGAGGATGTGAGGCACAGCGGCTGCGAACAGTTCTGTGACTACCACCCCGAAGGCAGGTCTCTGCCTGGGCCCAATTGAGCCCGTCTCCCAGGGAATTCAAAGCTTTCAGTGCAGTGCAGCTCTGCATCCACCTGCAGCCTTGTCACCCACTGCTCCCTTGCAGGAACTCTCCACTCCAGGAAGAGGGAGGATCTCATGGCTCCACGAATGTGCCATGCGAATGCACGTCTCTGGCGTTTTTATTCATCATACAGTTTGCTCTCCTAGGATATTGTTTTTTTCAGGGAGGCAGCAGCACAGGGTGGTGAGAATGATAGCAGAGCAGCAGTAATAGTTCTGGCAGCTAATGTCTTATTCAGCACTGCTTACAGGGCAGACACTTTACATGAGACAATCTCTATTGATTGGCTCACCAACCCCATTGGGTAGATACAGCTGTTCCCATTTTGTGGATGAGGCAGTCGAGGCCCAGCAAGCTTAAATGAATTAACCATGGCCACACAGCTGGTCAGCTGGGATATATATCCTTGAGGCTGACTCAAAGAGCACGTGCTCTTTGTCACTGTCAACAGCCAGGAAAGCATAGTCTTAGGAACAGAGAGACTTGCCTTCCAGTCTTGCCTCTGGTGCTTACTGACCGTGTGACCTCGATCAGATGTCTCCTTCATCTATAAAATGGGGTAATACTGTTTCCCTTGCAGGGATGCTGGGGGAATCAGAGTTAATACATATCAGTTGCCCAGCCAATGAGTTGTAGCCACTGTCATTGACCTTTGTTCATTTTCACTCCAGTCATTTTTCTCGATCATTTCCTTTGCCTCCTCAAAGCCGTTCCTGGCTACCTGAGTCCTGGGCGATGACTCCTTCCTCCTGACCTTGTATTACTCAGTAGAGGTTGTATGTTCCTCCTCAGGGCAGGCTAAAGAGGGCTCTGAGGGGTCCAAAAGTCTAAAGCAAGGCATCCCTCTGCTGGTAAGCCTGGAAGAACCACACATCCTAAGATTGGTGGGCCTGAGAAGAACTGGGAGACACAGCCACGTCGTGGGCACAATGCGATGGCCGGTCAGTGACATGGTGACACACGGGTTGGTAAAAGAATTTACCAGAGATAAAGTATGAGGATAGAAAAGGACTTTATTAGGTCTTGCTGCCATAGACCACAGCAGGCACACAGACGAGAAGTGTCTGTGTGAGCACTGAGGGCCGGTTGTTGGGGTGTTTTATAAGGTCGGGTCACAAGGTGCCTGATTGGCTTGTGCACGAGTCTCTGCTTGGTTGTAGGTGAGGTAAGGAGTTTAGGGTCTGTGAAGGGTGGTGGGGTTTTGACTCTGATAAGCTGGGCTGAAACAAGCCAGCCTGAGCTGTTGTGACTGTAGGCGTTACCTGGGGCTATTAGTTTGTCCGGGGGCAAACACACCCAGTAAGGTTGTACTTTATCTGTTGAGGGATCGCAGGCAGACATCTGAGAGTCCAGGAATGGGGGTAATTGGACTTTGAAGGACGTCAGTTGGCCCAACACACCCCACACAGACATCTACCAGTGTGGAGTTGGGTAGCAATTCAGTCCATGTGCTTTGAAGTCAGGGTTTCAACTCGAGCACTTTCAATGCTCTGGGTGAAGCAAAGAGCTGTTACTCTTAAGACAGTGTACCCAGTGCCCATTCCAGCGCCCTGCTAGTTTGGCATTGTTATTATAGAGGCCAGGAAACTAAGAATGGCATTTCCCAGACTCTGCTGCAGTCAGAGCATCCAAGCAAGACGTGGAGGCAGTCCTGAGCAATGGGAGGGGCGGCCGTGGACAGGGAGAGATCTGCTTTGTGAAGGAGGCTTCCGTCCCACTCATACAGCTGTGGTGCCATTTCCAGATTTCCAGTGTCTAGTCCCTAGAGTCAGGTATGCTGTTGATGGGCAGTGGAGGCTGTGGTGCGAGTGAGCCTTTCTCCTGGATGTGTTCATGCTTGGCTAGAGTACCCAAGCTCCGTCCCCTGGCCCTCTAGGAGTTTTTGTAAGTGACATCCTATCTTTTAGTAAACCGTTCCTGCTTGAACCAGTCATAATGACTTCTGTGTTCTGCAACCAGGAATCTTGACTGATACCCTGGAAGTGTGACCATAGACTAATTCTTTAACTTCTTTGAGCCCCAGTTTCCTTTTCTGTAAAAATGGTCTCTCACAAAAGGATTGCCTTAAATAATGCATGTAAAATACTTAGCAGTTTATGGTATAAATGAACTCTCATAGAGGACACGCGAGTAAACAGGAAATGAGGGTTAGGTGTGATACATAGCCAGCGATGGTAATACTCATACAGAACTTTACAATCCAAAGGGGGAACACCAAACACAGACTGTCTGGTCGGGAAAGGCTTTTTGGAAGAAACAGAGCAGAACAAAACAACAAAGCGGTGCTAGGTTGAGATCTCACACATGACTCCAAGACAGCCATGTGCCGGGGGTGTGGGAAAGGGGGAATGGTGGTAATCGGGCCTTTTCCGAGAAGGAGGAACAGGGTATTGTGATGGCCCGTTAGGCAGGAGAGAGCAGGCCTTGCTTGAGGAACTGAGAGAAGCTTATTGTGACTCTAGTGGAAAGTGTAAGAAGGGATTAGGGTGTAAGGACGAGTAGGTCGACCAGATAGTGCACAGTCTAGAAAGCAGCCTGGAGGGGTTTAGAATTCATTGGCCTTTCCCCAACATGTTACATGAAAACCACTGGTTTGTGGTGTGCCTAATTTTGCTCCCTCAAGCCATCCTTTTGCAAGTATCCATAAACTCAGTCCACCTAGACTGCAAATTTCTAGAGGATGGAGAATGAATTTCAGACCTCTCAAGGGCACTGTCTTGCCTCCGTAGTTTCTCCACAAATATTTATCAGTTGTACTTGGCGTTAAGTACAGTTTAATGGAGCATGTACTTTTGTCTGGCGTGCTTTTTATGAATTAGCAAATAGCTCTCTGCTTGGGTCAGGACCTTTGGGCCCCACCCAACACTTGTATGGAAAGTTTGTTCCCTTGAGCTAGCATGTATTTGGTGTGGTGAGAACTGTTTACGGAGTGAAAGACTTACTTAGGGACAGGATCCCTCTCTCTCTTGACCTTGTTTGTCTTTTTTCTTACCTCCCGTGACATTATTTATTGCCTAACCACTTGAGGTTTGTTTTTTTTTTTTTTTTTTAAACTGAGAAATCATGCCCTCAGGTTGAAAGGGTTATGTATGTGCAGATTTTTTTTGTTTTTGTTTTGTAAGATGGTATTTCAACATTGCAAAGAACACTCTTCAGCCTAGTTGGGCATTTCTGATTGCAGGGTGAAGGGCCGGTCTGGAGTCACCCTGGCTATTGCTCTGTGGATTTTGGAAAATATCTTGAAAGGACTGTGTAGTTTCCCAAGGAAGAATTTAGACTGAAATTAAGAGGAATTTGGTGAATGCTCAGCAGGAATCTAACAAACGTTGCCATTTTTTCAGGCTCATCAGGAAACAAAAACCCTTTGGTTTCCGGTAGCGTGCTAGAGCCGGCTTATAGCGACTTGTAGAAACCAGTGACTAAGTATTAAGAAGTTTTTCAAGCCTGTAGTCAAACCCCTGTTAGCTTGAAATCATCTGTAGTGGGAATATTTACACCATGGAAATTGGTAAATGTCACAGATTCAGGCTGCTTCTTTCCCTTCCCCTCAGAGCTGGTTTATCCGCACCTCACAGAGCCTACCCACCTAGAGGAGTGGTATTTTATAAGTCCAGATAAAAAAAAAAACCCTGTGCTTGGAAGCACTGGGAGAAAACGCATGGTTTAACATCCTTGTGGGCAAACGCCATGTGTGTTTTCTTGGAGAACATGTCCCATGGCAGTGGGCAGCACGGGGCCAGCACACAGTATGTGCTCAGTGGTGCCTGTCAAATGGATGATGTACTGGGGGGTTGACAGCTCCCTCTGCAGCGGCATCAGGTCAGACCGGATCGGACTCCTGCAGGCATCCTCCCTGAGCCGCACATTTCTCTACAGCCGCTCAGAAAGCTGGGCTGTCACTCTCATAGAATAATGGTGTCATTTTACTTTTTAAAGACAATGGTAGCTCTGTCAGAATAGTCAGCGACCACAGTAGACTTTAAGCTCTCAGGGACAGAATTTGTCTGATTCGTTGCTTTTAACTAGCACGGACTCAATAAATAGATTTTTTCAACGAGTGGAAAAAAAATAAATGTGGATAATCTTGCACGAGAGCACAACACTTCATGGTTTTAAAATGTCTTATGGATGTTGATTTGTTGATACCATAGTAACCCTGTGGGTAGGTGAAACAGGGGAGTTATCCTCAGCAGCTAAAACAGCACCAGGCAAGCTGAGGCCACTGAGTATGTGTTGATGTACTCATTAGCTGATCCTCCCATTTCACAGATGAAGAAACAAGCTTGTAGAACTTAACTAACACAGTTCAGTTTTAGTTTGTATGGTTTCTGTTTACACTATGTCTCTTCTATTAGTAGTCCCTTGATTTTACAAAATGCTTTATTTTATATCCTTTCACTTACCGCTGT
Source organism: Camelus ferus (assembly GCF_009834535.1). Classification (NCBI taxonomy): domain Eukaryota; kingdom Metazoa; phylum Chordata; class Mammalia; order Artiodactyla; family Camelidae; genus Camelus; species Camelus ferus. The sequence goes on from NC_045698.1 coordinate 112,220,181, forward strand.
AACAGCTCTACCAGATTGGCAGGTATTTTTATTCACATTTTAAGGGATCGTAAGACTATGGCACAGAAAGATTTAGTAACATGCTTGAGGATACACAGGGACTCGAGCGTAAAGCTAGTATTAAATCTATGTTGTCTAAGGGTTCTGAAGTTAAACTGTATATTGTACACAATTGTATTTTACTTACCTGTTCATTCCTTCAGAGGGAGAGAGATGATCAAAACAGGCTAACTAAAAGCCTTGTACCCTAGCACATTCAGGAATACCTCCCAGATCTCATCATGAATCCCTGAAGCTTATTTCCTTGACTGGAAGACCTTAAAACCTGCTGGTGGTTAGAATCTGTGCTTTGCCACTTAAGTATACTGAAGACTCAAGTTGAAGTTTCAAATATAAAATTACAGGAAATTACCTACTTTCTCTTTTGTGAATGGAATTTTGATTCTTTTTTGTTTTTTAATCATCTGAGAAAGTGCTGGTTTTCCCTGAATATGGAAATTCCATGATTTTTCTTTCCCTCGGACTCTAACATTTCAGAATGGCCACAAGACTCCGGTAGGAATTAGGAAAGGGATACAGAATTCAGCATGATGACTTTTAAATTTATGTTGTAAAATCCAGTGTTATTCCCAGCACAGCGCCTCATTTCCGATGGGAAGTGTGCTGCCAACGTCCCACTTTTGCTCCGGACGATATCACCACTCGTTTTATTAAAGCCACCAGATACTCATGGAAACATGTATGGTGTTTTCTAACGGGAGGGAAAAGAAGTTTGGAAGTGGGAGCTGGTTCACATTTCTTAAACATGTTTTTTCATTCTTGCCTTTCCCTTTTGACCTTCCTGAGGATGCATGTGGGTGTTAAATTGTTACCAAAGGGAGGGGCCGTTGTAACTACAACGGGATCCACACACACAAAGACACACTTTCCCACACACAGGACTTGGCTCTGTTACGCGTTAATGGAATGCTGAATGGAAAAGATGCAGGGTGTTTTTGATCTGCAGAGAAATCCAGCCAGTAGAGCGTCCATAATTTTCTTTTTTAAAACAGCCAGATTAACATTTGGGTTGGAAGGCAGCGTGTGTGGAGGAGGGAGTGTGACTGCCAAATAGTTTTCCTCTCTTTTAAAAATTATAAACATAATAGATGCTGTTTATAAACATCTCACTAATAAAGAGGGATGTAAAGTGAAAAGTCAAACTATCTCCTTTTCTCCTATCTCGCCTCACTCGCAAGAGTAACCGTTATATGGCTTGACAGTTGTCTGTGTAGAATTTCTTCTGCTAATTCAAAAACCACCGATTTGAGATTCTACGATCTGTGTTAGTCATCTCGTTTGAGGGTGAGAGCATGGTACAAAAAAAATGTATCTTAAGTACATATTATCCTACATCTCGATTTGTTCATTTAAAAGTATATTCTGGGTACATTTCTTTCAGGGTAGACTTCCAGACTTAGGTCATTCTTTTTAAGGGCTGTATAGTGTTTCATTATATTGGCTGTGCCTTATTATTGTTATTACCCTTTTATCGATCCTCTATGGATGAGCATTTGGATTGCTTCCAATATCCAGTGTTACTCACCGTGTCACCTTGAATCTTTGCCTTTACACATTAGAGTTGTGTTTCTCTAAGACTGAATCCTGGGAGCATAATTTTTAGGGGCAGCAGATTATTAAGATTTGTAGTCCCAGGGGAAAATATCTTTATTAAGAAAAAAGAGAATTTTCATTGAGCAGCACACAGCAAGACTTGGTTGCGTGTAAGACGAGGCTCGTTCCCAGGGTTTGTTCCTGTTAGGGTGCTGTCAATACTGGCCACTCATTAGAGTGACTTGACGGAGAGAAGCTTTGTGAAACAGACCGACGCCTAGATGCCACCCTGACAAATTACATCAGCATCTCTGGTGTTAGAGTCCAGGTATCGGTGTTTATTTTTTAAAGCTTCTTAAGCCAGATTGAGAGCCACTGCTCTACTGAAAGTACCTCCCATATAGCAGTGAATGTGCCATTTTTATTGTTGTTCCCTGCCTATCTAAGTACATATATGTATTCTTTTATGCTCAAACACATACAAGCATGTATGTCTTATGTAGCTGGCATAATACGAGTTTCCTCCCTTTGGCTTGGCTGTTGGGCACATTTGGCCTCAATTGCTCAGTTAGCCCAGAAATATAGGATGTGTCATGTATAGCCCTGCATGCAAATAAGAATCAGGAGGACAATCAAAGAGACAAATGGAAACCTTAATGGGGGAATGGTGAGAAGTCCTAGACGTGATTAAAGAGAAGATAAAAGGGCCATTAAGCAACTGTGCAGAGTAATTTTTAGACTGAAAAATTATAGACAGTCCATATAAACAGAATCCTTACAGGGCATTAACTACCAAGGTAAATGACCCTTTGTCTTCTGCTCGTGTATTTCTTCCACTTGCAGAGTTTGGTTGGCAGATGGTGGCAGGAGGCAGGGTATGTGAGTAAGTGTGTGTAGAGGGGGGGTTGTACTGGACAGGCGCTGTAACTGGAGAATGCTCTGCATTTATAGCATACTTTACAGTATATGAGTTGCCTTCACGTACATTATTTTATGTGGCCCTCCCATCAACCCTGGAGAGAAGCTGATAATCCATACATTATACAGAGGAGGAAACTGAGGCTTAGAGAGAAGGGATGAGACCAAGATGATAGCGCTAACACGTGGGAAAACGGAAGAACATTTTACTTCTCATTTGCATCTTGGTTGAACTAGCACCTAGGATTTGTGATCATTGCTTTGCGTTCTTTATGACAATATACAGGTGTCAGCAGGGGTAGATAGTGGAGTGGTGTAGACTGGGGCAGTTAGGAAAGAACATGCACCGTCTAAAGGCATTCAGATTTAAAATTTTGAAAATATGCTGTGAGAAGAAATAATCTTGGGCCAGATTCAACAGACAGGCTTTCAATTTGTGACCATAATTTTAGAAGATCTAGGATTTGCGTAATAGAAAACTAGAGGAAAAATCTGTCTTAGGAGTTGACAGCAACATTTCCTAAACACTTAAGTAAGAAAGATAATGGAAGCAGGTTTGAAACATAGATTAATGTAGTCTGAAATTAGATGCCTTCTAGAACCATTTTCTTTTTGTATTTAAAAAAAAAAAAATGTATATTACCAGCAACGTGGATGGACCTCGAGATCATCATTCTAAGTGAAGTAAGCCAGAAGGAGAAAGAAAAATACCATATGATATCATTCATATGTGGAATCTAAAAAAAAGAAAAAAGAGGACACTAATGAACTCATCTACAAAGCAGAAACAGACTCAGAGACATAGTAAACAATCTTATAATTACTGAGGGTAAGAGGGTGGGAAGGGATAAATTTGGGAGTTTGAGATTTGCAAATGTTAGCCATTACATATAAAAATAGATTTAAAAAATTTCTTCTGTATAGCAAAGGGAACTACTATATTCAGTATCTTGTAATAACCTTTAATGAAAAAGAATATGAAAACAAATATGTGTGTGTGTGTATACACACACAACTGGGACATTGTGCTGTACACCAAAAATTGACACATTGTAACTGGCTGTACTTCAAAAAAACAAAACTATCATCACTAAAGAAAAAAAGTATATTAAAGCATTTATTTGTAATGCCACTTCCTTCCAATCTCCTCTTTGTTCGAAGACCTTGACATTGCTAAGCATGGTTCTGTCAAGACCGGTAATTTTCAGGAACATAACTTCCATGGTGGTCCAGGGATTTGCTCTTTGCTGCCTGGAGAGGGAACACATTATGACCCAATCCCTCAGGAGTTTGGATTGTTTTCCCAATTAGTGAGTAATCATCTCTCTGAGAGTGCATAAAGCAGCGTGTCAGGGTGAGGACCAGAAATTGGGGGAAGTTTGGGACCGAGAGGCTGGGAACAGACCGAGGTTGGAAATAACTGGAGAACCAAACGAAGGCAAACCCACAAGCAAGGCAGAGAACGAGGGAGCCCAGTGGGCACAGCCCAGACCCAAGCCTGAACGCTGAGGCGGGATTATTTTAACCTTACACAACAAGGAAGCACTTTGTGTGTTTTTTCCCTTAGCATTGTCTCCTCTTGATTTTCTCAACCATCCTGTGAATTCAGTGGGGAGGGTGGTATCGGCAGCAGCAGAAAATGGTTCGATAACTGCGCCAGGGTCAGGGTACAACATAGATAGCTCAGCTGGGACCAGAACTCAGGACTCTCTGTACAGAAATCCTCATCTCTGCATCTCATACTTCCTATTTCAGAAAGCTGGCCTTATGGTGGTGTCTATCTGGCAGCTGACTGTTTAGTAAATAAGAGGGTCTGTCTTCAGACTCACATTTGGGGCATGAAGGGGAAGGGAACTGCTTCAGTTCAGCAGGTGAAAAGGAAAATGACGGATGAGCTGCCATGTTCCATGTGAAAAGAGAAATTTCTTTCTCCCCAGACGGCTAGGGAAGGGAGGAGGGGAGGCTCACAACACGGGTGTGGGTGTGGACGTGGATCCCATGTTATGTTGTTAAGCAAAGCTGTTTGTAATCTTTGAGGCTGTTTCAGGCATGAGATCCATGCCAGAATGCTAGAGGCAAATAAACATTGTAATGATTTTTTTTTTTTTAACAGCAAATTCTGGGAACTATAGACAGGAACTTAATTTTAACTACACTCAACCAAAATTCTAGGACAGGCTGTTGACTAGGGAAGGTTTGGAGCCTGAGCAAGGAATGTGGCAAATGCTAAGGACAAAACTCGGAAGAGTGAAGCAGGCAAGACTAACATATTTCCTTTTTTTTTTTTTAAAGTGTTACCATATTGAGAGATCACTGGATATACATCAAGTTGTCTGAACTTTAGTAAAGCTTTTTGTCAGAATTTCCTCTTGGAAAATTTGGTGGACTGGGTACTAAATACTCATTTTAATACATTTTACACTTGTTGAATAATAAGTGGTCTTTGATGACTCAGTGGCCAATGAAATTGAATTCCATCTCACATTGGGCTTTGGACCACTCACTACACCTACACCAGTCGTGAAGCTCCGTGTGTGTGGTCACTTAAGACCGTCACTCCGGTATTATTCAAGTGAAAATGATCTTGGTCAACCTAGAGAGGGGTCTCCGTTGGCATGCCGCTTGACTCTGCCATTGACTCAGCCCCAGTGACATTTCTAGCAAGTATTGACATAAACATGTGCTTCTGAAATTCTCAGATGAGGAAAAACCTAAGGGGGGACAAATGAGGACAGTGTTACAGAGAATTGATTTATCAGAAATTACTCCTAAGAATTTTAAATAAGAAAACAAATGAAAAAAGAAAAAGAAATAGACAAGGTCTGGGGGGCAGTGGAGGAGCTGGAACTTGCCGTGCGTTTTCCCGTGTGTAGTAAAGGAAGGTGAGTGCTGTGGAGCTTTTGAATCACCCAGCCGTCCCTAGCTAGCCCCAGATGTCTTGAAGCAGAAAGCTCAGCAGAGACTTTCCACTTAAGAGCAGCAGCGTGACTTTGAAAAAAGAGCACAGATATTTGGGGAGAAAGCAGAAGAGTGGTGAAAAGAATTGCAGACAGAGGAGAATATAAGAAGTCAGAAAGGAGCAGAGGTTTTAGCAGCTGTCCTGAGTCAGACGTTTTTGCAAAGGGGAAGATTAACTGCACAGAACTTTTCAGAAGCATTTTATGCACTATCTCCTTTAGAGAAACTCAGAGGAAGAATTTTACATTATTTCTCAAGATTTTTGGCGTTTAAGGCTCTACCTTCGAATGTCAAACAGAACACCCTGGGCGATGGCGGGGAGGGTCTTAGTTTCATCTAGTCTATGTGATTATGGCAGGAAACAAAACTGACTTTCACGGTGATATCGCGATGGAAGAACCTGAGGATCTCATCCTGCATCCTTGTTTCTCATCTTCTGGAAAATCTTCATACTTTCCATAACTTTAGCTACCAGGAAGCGTATCTGTGACTATTGATTCTGTTGCTCTGTTCCAAGCCTCTCTCCTGTGTTCCAGCTTGGAATTCTAACTGACAACTGGGTACTTTGAAATTCACAACCTCTTCAAGCTCAGCTTGTGCAATAAGGAAAACAATGACTCTTCACATACTCAGAGGGGAAGCCTGTGCAAAAAGAAGCACTCAGTTTTCTTAACTGCAAAGTGAGAAGCCTCAGTAATGAGATCTCTAAGCCTCTTTTCAACTCTAACATTTTATGGGGGGAAAAAAATGGGATAGCCTTGTTCGTCATGTTCTAAAAAAGGCCAGGGTAAAAATTACCAAGAGACAGATTTAGATGTCGGATTAAGTGTAGAGCTTTTTCAGTAGAGCTACCTCTTAAGATAGTGAGCCTCCCATCTTATGAGGTAATTAATTCAGACCAACTGTGGCAATACCATGGGATGGATTTCTCCCTGCAGAGATTATACTGAAGACTTCTGATGCCCATTTTGACTCTCTCTATAATATATATATGCTTAAATTATATATATATATATGTAAAATGTACAGATACATAAAATATATGCTTTAAATTATATATAATTCAAGGTTTTTATTTTACACAGTTATGGGCCCATCCCACCTGGATGGTTCATTTTATAAATTCCTGTTCCTCTTGTTAATTTTTCTTTTCTTTCTGCAATTAAAAATTATGTATAGTATATACTCCATCACATGTGAGACCTCCTAGGCCCCTTCATTTCTCAGTCTTTTTACAATTCTACACAACAAAGTCCTTCCTTTTATTAACTATACCCCCTTCAAAAGGGACATGATGGAGTTGATAATGCAGTTTCTGCTGTAGCCATCTTTGGCCCTGTGAAAAGTAAGAGCATGATGCTAACCAGTCCAAGCCTGTCCCAAGTAACCTTGGTCGCAGGGTCTCATTAATCACCATATATTTTCCATAGCAAGAAAATTGCACATTCAATAAAAAGCAACTGCTCTTAGCAAGAGTGAAACCCCAGGAGATGGAGCAGGAGAGCATTATTTTTTATAGAAGCTAGAAGACCTAAGTTCTAGTAGAAGCAAATACAGTGGAAAAGCATAGTGTGAAAAAAATGATGCCTTCCTTAGAAAGGGCTCCTGAGGGTAACTGGGCATTTTGGCAGTGAGAGAGCTTGTCCTTTCCATGCCTGTCAAGGCAAGAGGAAACAGTGATGGTCCGAGCTCTGGTGATTGGTCCAGTTTGTCACGTGGCAGTGCCTTCCTCTATTAGTGAAATGGAAGGTAATAATCGTTACAATAACAATTGATAGCATTTATTAAGTGCCTACTGTGTGCTCTACTGTATTAAGCATCATGCAAGCTTTCTCTCACTTAATCCTCGCCGTAACTCTCTCATGTAGCTCTTACTGCCGTCACCATGTCTTAAGTTGAGTGAACCAAGGCTTCGTGGTTTGTCCACTATCACAGCTAGCAGATCTCTTGACTCCAGGGCCCACATTTTCAGCCAGTCAGTTGTACCGTCTTCCAAGTTCTGTGCTCCAGTTTATCGCCTACAATGAGGTAGTCATTAGAGGAAAATCATGATTAAAGGTCATCATCTCTCTTTGAAATTTATCTGGAGGTTTTTAAGACTTCACCTCAAAACTCAAAAACTCATGAAAGGGATTGAAGACTGTCCTCAGTGGGTCAGAAACAGTATGGTTGTAAAATATGGTCCCTGTCCTAAGAAATGTATTTAGAATCTTGCTTAGGTCTTGCTGCTTATGCAGTGTGATTCGAAATCATTTTCCGTGGTCCAGATCCTAAGAATTCAGAAGTAATGGAGTTCCAGTTGAGCTTTACTAGGAGAATTCGTTGTAGAAGGTCCTACATGGGCCTGTATCGGAATGCATCCTTCCTAGACATTGAGTGGGTAGACACTGGACAGATGCATTGACTGGCTGTACCTTAGGTAATGGGAGGGAAGGTTGTACGTCAGGCTGACCCCAAAGTTTGGACAGGATTTGGGTAGGTGTGGAAACGAGAGTGAGGCTTGGAGTTGACTCACCTGTGTCTTACTTGGATTTGAATCTCAGTTTGGCTACTTCCTAGCTGTGTGATTTGGGGCAAGTTATTGATTCTGCTAAGCATGCAGTTTCTCATCCTTAAGTTCATGATGCTAATTTCCATTCTGTTGAGAGACTAAAATGAGGAAAATGAGGTCGTGTTCTGCCCTAGATCTTCTCAGTGACTGACTCCTCGTCATGTGGGTCTTAGATTCATATGTCAGCTCCTCAGAAGGGACTTTCCTGACCTCCACGTGTGAGCTGTTCACTCTGGTCATCCCTCTCCCTGCTCCACTGCCCTGTTTTGTGTTTTTCGGATATTTGTCACTCTGTACCAAACATATTTATATATTTGCTTATGTGCTTGTTGGCGTGTCTGACTGAATAGAATGCATGCTGTTTGAGGTTGAGGAGTTTGTCTTTTTGTTCACATCTATATCATGTGCTTAGAACAGTGACTACCACGGCATAGATACCCAGTAAATGTCGGTCTAATGCATGACTGAGTGGATGAAAACTGGTAACCATCGGGGTGTTTGTTAAAGATACAGATGCCCTGGCCCCAATCCTGGAGACTGATTTAGACGATCATTTGGGGAGATTCCAGGAAATGAGAATTTTATAAAGTTCTCCATGTGATTCTGACACGCAACTCATTTGCAGAAAAATGATGTTAGAAAAACTGGCTTTGCTCTCAAGCAACTTTTAGTCTTAAGGGGCAGGCAAATGTCTCTGCTTAGAGAAGGAAAGACAAACATCTCCACCAGTTTGATCACTGTAGGCTCAAACTTAGGCTCCTCTGGCCTTCCTGAAAAAAAAAAAAAAAAAAAAGATATTCAAGAAAAGAGGAGACAGAGGAAATGGAGGAAAAAGCAAAGACAGAGCAGGAAGAATAAGAATACAATAAAATGCCCCTTGGCAACGGTCTCTTAGAACAATGATAAAGAAATAAGAAGGAAACTGCAGAAGAAACAGATGTAGCTGCCACAAGTTAAATACACATCTGTTAAGAATGCTCTTCTCATATGCAGGGTCAGAAAAATATGTACAAATGTAGCACCTCGCTGATTGACAGAAAACCTCAGTTCTGGCACCAGGAATCTTGTTTTCTTGACAGCACTTTGTTTTAAAGCTGGAGGCAGAGAAATGTCTTATGCATGTCCTTAAACTGGAAGGCCTTTTGTTCAGGATACTTATACCATTTGCAGATAATGATGTGCGTAGCAGTTTCAGCTGTCTGCATATGCATTTTTATGTTTTTTTATGACAGCTCTGCGTACTGAACTAAAAGGCCATTTAGAACTGTCAGGCACTGACAAGCATTACCCTTTACATTTACAATTCTGTTAGCGTGCGTTGTCAGGTGGGCTCACCAGACTGCAGAAATGTGATTTCCTTTGAAACCTATGTATGACTTTAATTTAATACAGCAGCCTGGGGAAAAAAAAAAAAAAAGACAGAGTGTAGGCCCAAGAGGGCTTTATTAAGTATTCTTTTTCCATTAATCTCCTACTTTTTTGGTTTTTATAAGACCCTTCCTTTCTTCTTCGTCTTCTTTCTTCCTCTTTCTCATCCTCCTCTTTCTGCATTGTTTCCTCGTTTCTTCCTTCTTTTCTCTGGACCCTTTCACGTCACATAGAAGGAGAGCCAGTCTAGGGAAATGACTTGACCTGTCTGAGCCAAGCCAGACCATCTCTTCCTTCCTATATGGCCTGAGGTTAATTTTCAGTCAAGCCCATTTTTAAAAGATGTTTGGCTCCGTGTAGGGCTGGGTGAATATTCAGGACCTGGATAGTGGGAGCATGGGAAGAATCTGCTTAATCCCACTAATGACTTAACATTCCCCATTATCACTGCCACGTGTCTTTGGGAGTCTGTCCCCCCACCTCCCCCAAGAAAGAACACATTTATTTCAACGGCATGGAGAGTCCGTCCTATAAAAGACGCTGACGTGTACACTCTAAGAGGCACGAAAGCAATGTGAAACCATGATTTTGCGCTGCAGAATTTCATAGTCCACCTGGGGTAGCCAGCCGTGTGTGCGTCAAACAGAGAAGTTTCAACGGAAACTAGATTGAACTGAAGTGAAATGCCCACATGTATGTGCTAACCTGAAACAGATTCACACAAAAGCGACAGAGTGTGAGCTTCAGCAAGCCCATCTCACGTGCCTGACCTGTGTGCTTTCTGCAGGTGGTTTGGGAGCGGATGGGAGTTCTAGGTGCAGAGGAGCAGCTGAGTTGTTAACAGGGGGCAGTTTTGTATGAATATACCTGATAAATCGCTTAAAGAGATCACAGGATAGGAAGCACCTGAAATCTCTCATCTCCTTTTTCGTAATCTAACTTTGCATAAAGAGTTCTACGTATTGTATGTACTTCAAGTCCCATAACTCTGGACCTGCCTCTGGTTCTAATGGCAAGTACTGATCTGGTTTGGGCAATCAAGGTAGGTTTCTTTGTTGTTGTGTGTTTTGTTTTTTTTTTTTTAAGTCTTGTCTTCACCTAACCCATTTTTGGCTAGTTAGAAGTAGGCTATGATCAATGAACAGAGAGAGCTTCAGTAAAATACTGGTCTGCAGAGAAAATTTTGAAGACCAATGCTTTTGACAACGGACAGAGTATTTTTTGCTTTCTAAAACTGAGATATCCACGAAGCACAACCTCCATGGCTTGATAAATGTTACTGTGCTTAAAACCATGGAATCATACCCAAATCAGCACGTAGAACACATCCAGCGCTCCAGAGGTTTCCTGACTTCTGAGGATAAAATTCATAATCCCCTCTACCAAGTTTTTCAGAAAGGCAGGGCAGGCCATATTGGGAACGCTGAGTTTGGTATCAGAAGGTCATATTTTGTGTTGACCTACTAATGCTATGACTGTTCATCGCTTCTCCGCCTTTTGGCTAAGATCAAGTGTATGGTATGACTGTTCAGAAAGAGAATTCAGCCCAATGGGGTGGGCAGTTACTTCCCTTCTTTTCTTCACCCGGAGGCTCGGGAACACCTTAGCACCCTGATGGCCATGTCCAGCACTACACGTGGGTGGCAAAAATGGTATCTGATATCTAGATGGTGACTTGGAATTTCAGTGATGCCCGCAGGTCCCCCGTTCAGGTCATGTGACTGTTGGCCAGGCATTGCCCTTTGCCTTAGGTTCTTTGGAGAGTCCCGTTTGCCACGGTCTGTGACGAGTGTCGCGTCCAGTTCCAGCACTTCTCTTTCAGTCTGCTAATCAGTAGCTTTCATCTCTGGCAAAAGAGGTGGAATGAGGCCCATGGGCTCCTGATGAAGGAGGAGGAGAGAAGAGGGCTCTAACAGGGAAGCAGAGTGGGTGAGGGATGGTGAGTGCAGGTCAGAAGACTCTGGCTCTGCCATATGGTGAGCCAGGCTGGTGGAAGCCCCTCCTGGAGGAGAAAAGGTAAAAAAGAACACACAATCCGTACAGTGCACTCCCCCCCTCCACTCCTCCTCTTCTGTCTCCTCTGTGTCACTAACCTTGGATGCCCTGCGGGAACCAATTACAGTATTCTAATGAGTGCGGTTTCCAATAACTGCATTTGGTGGGTGTGTTACCTCCTCATCCACTTGCTCATGGCTACCACCTTACCTCAGATCACCTTTCCCAGCAATGAGGCCACATACCTGATGCTTACTAGCTGGCTGGGCATCTCCCTGCAGCGTCACCAGGGATGGGGGACCACAGGACAGCCGTGGGATACTCGTGTTTGCAGAATGCAAAGGACTGTGGGCCGTGCCAGCAAGGGAATAAGCCTGTCAGGTTGGCGGCTCCAGACAGACATGGTTCACCTCTTTGAAACAGTCTTTGAAGACTAAATTGAAGAGCCACTTTTTAAAAAAGTTCCCGTGACCTAGATATGATCATAAGAAGGGTAAAGTGTAGCGGTTAAGAGCATGGAGACAGGAGTTAGGAAGACTTACTAATGTCTCTATTACTTCCAGGCTGCATGACTTCCAGCAAGTTACTTAATTCCTAAAATGAGCCTCAGTTTCGCCGTCTATAAAATGGGAATAATAATAGCCCCTGCCTTGGAGAGTGATGTATATGTCTAAGGACTAGTGACTATGCAGAGCTCTCAGCGTTTTGTCTTGGCTCAGTGACTAAAGTGGAGCTATTACTATTCTCATACAACTTGGTCTAATAAAGACGGAGAAGAATATAAAGAACGTGAATTCTTGTCACTCACTGGCAACGCCGCATCCCTCCTTCTGGCTCTATCCTTGTCTCCGCCTGGGGCCAGTCCCTGGGCTCTCTTCAGCACTTCGGTGTCCACCTCTGTTCGATGCCACCAGGACAAACCTGGGGTAAATCTCCATGTACTTGGAGGTAAACTCGCTCAGACATAGCGAGTGAGAACGACACACCTTTATTCATGACGTTCGTGTATATGCACATGTGTGGGTGAGAAAAAGCATAAAAAGGCGTTGACCATGGTCTTCCCCAGGCGAGGAGTGGGAATGACGGGTGGAGCAGGACGGGGGATGACTTCACCTTTTGCCCTGGAACCTCCTAGATCATCCAGATCTTTTCAAACCAGAATGTATTCAGGCATTACTTGTGCAATTAAAAACAGAGACAGCAAATATGTGTTCAGGTTCGAAGTTCACAGCTGGGTGGTGTTGCTGTTTGGGGTCCTACTGGTTCCCAGTACCCTGCAAAGCCTCCCCACTGAGCCACTCCACACCCTTACAAAGCAAAACCGCCAACCCTTGTATGTCAATTTTATCTCAATTTTTAAAAATTATCTATTAAAACAAACAAACAAACAAACAAAAAAAAAAACGGCTGCCCTTGACCACTCTGCTGCTTGTTGTAAGTCCTTCTTTCTTGCAACTATACACTAGACGGTCACGCAAGCTTCTGACCCTAGTGCGGGTTTGGCAGTTTTATCATCCTTTAAAGTGCTTTCTAAAAAAGTGACAGAGATTGAATGAGAGAGAAAGATTGTCTCCACGTTGTAAAAATCCAGATTTAGACAACAGATAATTTGGAAAATGACTGTGTCTTTGTGTGGGTGGAGAATTCTTTAACTAATAACCATTCCTTTAACTATTCGGCTTCCTTATCTGCGGACATGTCTGCTTCCTGCTCATGAGACACAGGAGGGAGACGGGGAGGCAGTGTTGGTCAGCTCTGGCAATTCAAGATGAATACTGAATGCAGATAAACATCCCCCCCACCCCTGTGCCAAGCCAGGTCAGTGAGAACTAGGAATGGCTCTGCAGAGATCTGATGGGAACTCCCTGCGCATCGTGCTTTTCGTAGTTTGTGGTTCTACGTTCAGAGTCAGGGGAGAGCTCAGCATGTCTCAGGGAGTTTGTGTTCTGTCTGGCCCGCTGAGTGTGGGAGGGACCACAGCCTCATCCAGTGCTTGTTGTGTGTGGGGGAACCAAGACCAAATCCACAGAGCCTCAGTGAGCCTCAGTGAGTGAGGGGGAGATGGCAGACCCACTGAGAGTGAAGCAGGGGCTCTCCTCCCCCTTCCCACCTTCCAGTGAATCTGTCGTCCTAACCTAGCAACTTTGCACAGGCTGTTCCTTACGCCTCCAATACTCTTCCCCCAATTCATTGCCTTATGCTCCTGCCAGCCCTTTGGGTTTCGACTCCTAACCCTTCTGCTTAGCCTTGACCTATCCATCATAAGTTGCTCCCTTATTTTTTTCTTATAAACCCAAGTTATTTCCCTTCGTAGTACTTAATCAATCCCAATTTGTTATCACATATGAAGTTAACAGTTGAATTTGTTTAATGTCTGTCTTCCCAAGATTATAAAGCTCTTTGTAGGATTCCGAGTTGTTTTATCTCCCTGTTCAGTGCTTAGCAGTGTCCAGAGTATAGTAGATGCTCAATAAATTTTTGTTGGATGAAATGATAAATTAACTGAATAATTGAATTAATCAAGTTACTATAAGGTGTCTTATTACAAATGCTTCTAAGCCTTTGTTTCTTCTGCTCTGTCTCCCAGAAAGTTCTTCTTCTTCATTTATCCACATCTCCCTCAGCCTCAAAACACGATAACAATGATTTGAAACACCTTCTTGACCCTGTAATCTAAGTTTATATCTGTAAATTTATTCGATCTTTATAAGTCTGCGGTTATTATCAAATATCAAAGGACAGACACTCAGAGACCCTCCAGGAACACAGCGATTCAGCAGTCTGCCTGTGAGAGCCCCAGGTTTGCCGGGGAACTGAAGCCATGAGGACAGGGACCTGGCTCTTTGTGGCTTGCACGCAGTCTCCCTAGCGTGTCTGTATTATAAGCTGAAGGGTGATGGCTGTGGCTTCCTTGCTCTTGTGATCCTCTCCAGCACTCTTGAGACGGCTGGATCCTGCTTAGGAGGGAAGAGCAGAGAGAGATTTGTTATTGCTTTCTGATGCTTTCAGTTACTTGGTCCTTGGGGGGTTAGAGGTGGGTGAGAAGGATGGGATATATGGTAGCCCCAGCCTATTAAGATGCAAGGTGGGTGATGGAGAAAGTAGGATGGTTTCTGAGGCGGTAAAAGTGATAATTTCCACCTCCCATTCATGCACCCCACCTCCATCGTCACCACAAGTACAGAGGTGAAAGGGAGCAGTGCCCTCAGAAGCCAGTCTGCTGTGCACAAGCAGCCCTGGCCGAGAAGCTCAGCAGCGACAGTGAGAGCCTCAGTTTCTTTACCTCTGAAATGGACATAAGAATAGCTCACATCCCACAAAGTTTGCGAGGATTCAATGAAATAACGTGTATGAGACCTTCAGATAGCGCCTGGTATAAAATCACATTTTCAGCTGGCATATTGTTTATTTGCTGAATGTCTGAAGTCAAGCATCAGTCTAAATTCAAACCCAGATCTTTCTGATTCCTAACTGGGTTCTTTTCAAATCACTATTTGCCTGCACTGTGAACAGAGAGGGGGGAAAAGGGAAGATTAATTAAGAAAGAGTCGTTAAAAAAAAAATTCACTGAGTATCAAATGGGTGTAATATTAACATATGTAATTACTTCTCAACTTGAGAAGCTATAATACCAAAGATAAAAATCATGTCAACTTCAATCTTTTTCTCATTGTGCATTCAGACCGTTACATTAATGACTTAACTTTCTGAGCTGCATAATTTTCTCTTGGAAAGGTACCTTTTTTTGGAGCAAAGCACGGAGGCCCTTTCCCAGGCACACCCTGGACTAGAGGCAGGAAAGGGAACCTCCCTGTGGAGGCCACTCCCCTCCACGCCCACTGCCATGATTGTCAGTCCACTCCCTTTGTGAGCAAACAAAGGCAGTTAATCACACAGACAGACTAGTCTGCCTTCGGCTGGGCTGTGGAGTTGGCTCCCAGGACTTCACTGGGAGCTGGGAGCCCTGAGTGAGGGACCCCATAGTGTCTATGGCTCAGAGACTGCTCCAGTGATCGCCAGCCTCTGGGCGTTGGCTCCTTCCTGGAGAAGAGGTCCCCAGTATCTTGAAACCAGGCCTTTGTTCACTTTGTACAGAGGTCCTCACCCCCACCTCTCCCTTCTTGGCTCTCTGGCCTGAACCTTCCATCTGAGAAGCAGCGCACACTGCATCTGTGGGAACCACACTTGGAAACACTTGCCCTGGAACTAAGCCATCGCCTCGTCCTGAAAGGAAAGAAATGAGAGATGTCCCAGCGAGATTTGCCATACAGGATGCAGGCCTAGCATCCCCCTGGGCATTCCCCCTTTTCAGGACCTCAGGATAAATGTGGGTCGAGGAGGAGAACCCCATTTCTCAGATGCAGTGTTCAGGAGCCCACACGATGTCACAGTGGCTACTGAGTGGTACCAGAAGTTACGGGTTCTAACTCCTTTTACAGCCTTCTGAAACAGTGACTAGAAGGGGAAGAAAAGAAAGTAGTTTGGTTTTTGGCCTTTTTTTCTTATTTTTCTTTTCTTTTGGGGCCCATCCCTCCTTCCAGGCCCTCCTACTACCTCCTCTCTCTGTTCATTAAGTGTCCAGTTCTGTCACCCTAGCTGCTCAGAGCGCTCCCTTCCCAAAGTAGCATCCTTTCTCTGGCCCTCTCTCCCCTCCCAATTCCTGTATCAGGTACAAACTTTTTACCTGCCCTCCACTTCTTCCCTTCCGTTAGCTCTGACCCAGCCAGCTGATTTTGCAATTATTATTTTCTATTTGTTGATCTGTTGCCTCATCCCACAAAAACGCTGATGAAGTTTAGATCTGCTGACTTATCACTGAGGCTACATAATATAAAGCCTGCAGAAGACTGGCATTATTCTTGGAGAGCAGTGTGTGCAATTCCACTTGGGAGGGATATGCCCTGAATCTGAGGTGTTCTATGCAGAGAAAACAGGCAGTGCTTTTGTTCCCCTCAAATCGAGTCAATCCTTGACGTGGGGCAAGCGTGAAAACGGACTCCCATGTACCAGATGTCCACATACGTAAGTTACAACTCCAGCTAACTATGCAGTGAATTACCTTCTCCTCCCAATTTGGCAACTGCATCTTCACAACATCCTGTAAAGCTGTTGTTATCGAAAAATCGGCCTCTGCACCCCGAAAAGCAAATTCAGACTCGGAGGCAGAGTTTTGGGAGCAAAGAAAAGAGCAGCTTCATTGCTTTGCTGGGCAAAGGGGACTTAGAGCCGGCTCTGGTGCCTTGGAAACTGTGAATCCATCTTGAGGTTGGAGTCTTGAGGTTTCATAGAAAAACTGGATGGAACAGAAAAGGTGATAACAATCAGGGCGTTTTACAGGGTGTGACAGTCTCTTCATCTTGATGAGAACTTGCTGTTGTTATGTTGGAAATTAGGAGGGTCTGCCCTTTTTCTTGAGCTTCAGTCCATGACCTTCTTTCAAGACCTCTAGGGTTAAAAAGGATTGAGTTATTCTAAGAAAAGAGTGTACAGGGCGGGGAGCCTGTTAGTCATAAGATCAGTTTAGCTAAGAATACAAGCTTGAACGACTCAGCAGCCATCTTGTTAGTGTTCTGCTCCTTCACGGCTTCTAATTTAGAATTCTTAGACCCCTTGGAATTGGCATCAGGACATGGGAGAGCAAGGAGACTTGGCCCGTGGTGCCTGGCTGCAGTCTCCCTCCCTTCTCTCACGCACTCAGTACCGTCCCCACCACGCGGGGCTTCGTGTGCACGATACACACCCTGGACTTGGTCCATGACCCCTCCCGGCCTTGTGATGCATATGTCTGTGCACATGTTCCCGCAGGAGAACAGGCTGGAACAAGGCTATTCAGGTTCTGAAAGCAGGCTGAGTCATTTGGGCCAAAAATGCCAAGGTCCTTGGTACCCAGAGTATGGCCTAGAAGGAGGCACAGCACAGGCTCCAGATGGTGCATTCCCGTGATGCTGTGGACAAGGTCCAGGGGGACACCTTCTAGAGCTCAGAGCCCAGGGCAGGATTCTTCATGCCCAAGTCTCATGGTGCACTGACCTAAACGGCTGATTATCCTGGTACAGCCATGCACTCGCAATCAGGTTTCTCATATGAGCAACTCTACACAGGATGCTAAGTTGTTTAACTCCACGGACTGTTGACTTAACAAATGGCTGATGAGGCATATGCGTTCACATTAAGATAGTTGATCCCTCCTGAATGCTGAATGACCAACACACAGTAGGTATTTAATAAATGCATTATGTATAAATAAATGAATGATCTACCAGAATATTATAAGCAGTTTTGTATATGAAAGGAGTGACCAGGGGTGGAAATTTCAGACACTAATAGCAGATGAGAGAAACTCTGATTTGTAAACCTTAACAAGAATCCACTCTTCAGAGGTAACCCCTCTATAATAGCTGAAAATATCACCTACTTCTTTCCAAAACCCATACATGGCTGCACCTGGAGCTATAGGGAATATATGTAGGATGTTACTGAACCACTGAAATACTGAAATCCTGTATTTTTATAGCAGGATTTCTCAACTTATTGCCACTACCAACATTTGGGGTGGGATCAGTTCTTTGCTGTGGGGGACAGTCCTGTGCATTGTCATTTAGTAGCATCCTTGGCTGCTCCGCACTGGATGCCAGTAGCATTTCCTCCCAGCTGTGACAACCGAAGGTGTCTCCAGACCTTTCCAAATGTTCCCTGAGGGGGCAACGCCACCCCAGCCTAAGAGCCATTGTTCTTAAAGAAACTGATTCTGTGCAGCTTGGCGTCATCTGCACCCAGCCAGAGTTAACACCAAGCAGAACTCACAGCAGGCTTCGGCTGCACCCAGATTTATTGTCAAAGGAAAATGAGAGTCAGGGGAAGCCAAAACAGTGTTGTAGTTTGCTTTGTTTCATCAGTCCCTAAGGTCATATAGCAAATGGTGATTTTGAGCTAAAAGATGAAAGTGTAGAGTAATGATGTTTAGATCTGTTAGAGCATAGCTCTACTAATTTCTGTTGTCTTTTCAGTGCCAGAGAATGAGCCAGAGTGAATGTGCTAAAAGTTCAAACGTAGGATGAGATGAGCAGGATGAGAAAGCATGTTCTGAAAGCATCTCTAACCTCACGGAAGCTCTTTCGGGGGGTCCAGGAAAGGGTTTTGTGGTACAGAGACAGCCCCCCATTTCCATGGACATCCTCTAGGCCTTTTTTCTGCTTCTGGTCCTCTCATCTCTGCTAGTGCTTATGTCAAAACAGAAAGCAGTGACTTAGCAGCGTGCAAATGTGTGCCTGTCTTGACTTACTGAAACCAGGACTTCCTGAAGTTTCAGCCTGTGTGGTTGTAAATGTTATTTTGTATTCAACCCCCCCCCCCAGGATGCAATCAGACATACTTACTTGTGTTACAAGGACAAAAATTATTTATGCATGAGAACACACCATTTTGCCTCTTCCCCACTTCTTCTGAGCATGAAAGGATTATTTCTTGCTAAGTTAGCTTACAGAATCTTTGTTGTTGAGAATCTAGGTAGGAAAATTAAAGAAAGAGCTAATTTAAACTATGCATATAAAGGGCAAGGGTAAGTAGGGAATAGAAGAGCTACATTGACAGATTATCTGCAAAAATGCCTCAAAGAGGAGAAGGAGGGAGAGAGAGAGATTTGGGGAAAGAGCTACCATACATGTGAGCACACTGTTGATGATCAAAAATCTTTTCAATTTTAAAAATATTTTTTAATTCAATTTTTTAAATTTAAAAGTATTTTAGGGACTTTATCACCTATGAAGACTACTTGGAGTTAATAGTAGAAGTTCTTTTAAGTTTAGTTACAGAATTGAGTGTTGTTGTTTTTTTTTAACTTAATTAGTACAAGGTCAACCAAGATGGAGCCATGGGGCTCAGGACTCATTCATGGACAACACTTGGACATGCCTGGCTGCAGTAACTTCCCTGTCAGGCTAATCTTCACGAACCTCCTCTGAGGCCATAATTTTACATCTAATTCTTCTCTTAATGTGGTGCTTTGGACAAGAGGGCTTAAAGAAAGTTGCGTCGCTCAATGCACAATCCACCATATCATTCATTAAATACCAACTCATTGATGACCATCACATGGCAGTACTGTGCAATGTTCTGACGATACAAAGGAGACCTGAGCCCGTATCCTCAAAGAGCTGGCAGTCTTACCTGTAAGTAGTTTGTTAATAAGTACATATGGTAACCCCCATCTAAGCTAAATGTGTATAACCAAATGAACCTAGTATTTCCATAGCAGTAGAACTTACTCCAGAATTGTACAAGGGCCTTCTGTAGGATCATTAAAATTTGTAGAATTTCCCAGCTGAATTAGATTGGTGTATAGAATGTGAATAACTTCATTAGAACGACTCCTGTCCTCACAGTTTTTTGGACATTTCTAAAATAACAGGATTCAGAGGCTGTTTATTACATTCTGTACTTTCCCTGTGAAGTCTGATACGGCTCCAGCAATGAGCAACACATCTTTCTAACATGATGACTCAGACTTCAGAATCAACACAATTTCAGGAACAGAAACAGGCAGATGAGAAAATGCCTCGCTCTGACGCATGCCCTCCGCTGTGTTTCAGCCTGGTACCTCATTGAACGCAAAGCCTTTTTTGCTGATCCTTAAACTGACTGTGGGAAGGAGTCTTCCGTTTTCCCCTCTGGGTCTGGGACGTGCTATATTCCATTAGCAGGCTTTCTGATTTTTCATCTAAAGCTCTTCCCTTGCCTTGGATATTGGCTAACATTTTCCACTGGTCAGAAACTTTGTTTATACAGCTGATCAAGTTAACAGTTCATCTCCTCTGCTCTGTAGGCACTCCAATTCCGCCGTCATCGTAACTAGAATTGGTTATTTTACTTGGCAGAATTATTTCAGTAATCTAAGATAACCAGATTGGATTGGTGATCGATCAGTTTGTTCAGTACTCATTCCAGTAAATAAAACCAACTAGGCTCCAAATGTTTGAATTGTTATTACAGTAGAGGCACACTGTGAATCAAAGCTTAGAGACCTCAGGGGATTTCATAAAATCCTACTCTGCAACCAGATGATTGTCTTGTAATATATACCATATACTAAAGACCTGTAAGTTTCAGCCTTTCTTGGTGGCCATAGTTTTCTGTGATACATAGATGGGAATTCTGTCATTTGTGAACGTTGTTGCCCTTTAAAGCCACTGGACTCAGGGAGAACAGAGGCTTAAATGGTGTTGTTCCAATGTGGTTAATAGCTACTCATTTCTACATTTCTGTATACAATGCTGATTTAAAAGGAATTTGGAGGGTCACCATAACTTTTTGCATTGCTGAATACAGAAGATTGAGTGTTGAATCATAAATGAGTGAGTTTAGTTTTTAAATATCTTTTGTTTGAGGGGAAAGATGAATTTTTAAAAAAAGTTATAACTTGATAGAAGCCTGAGTTTACTATGCAAGATGTAATGGAGATTTTATTAGTAAACTCCAGACTTTTTTTTTTTAAGTTCTGAGTTCTAGAGAGAGCTCTCCCACTGACTTGTTATGTGAGCTTGAAAAAGTACTTTGTTTTGCACTTCCATTTCCAGGAGGATAAAGGTAATGATTATGCTCCTACCTACATCATCAGAGTTATCATGGGATAGAACATGTAGAACATTGTATGTGGAAGTACTTTCTGAATGCTGAAAAGGTATGAAAAGCATGTGACTACCCACAGGGCTCCCTAAATTGTGGGGTGCATTGCTGGTGAGAGGGAGAGACATACCGCAGGGTTCAGGGGTTCGCTCTAGGAAATGGACATTAGTCTGTGTTGAACTACGTAGTGAGAAAGTTAGTCCTTTTTCAATTCTCAGTCCCCCTTCCTGATTCCTGCAAAGAACAAGTCTTACTTTGGTGCTAGCATGTCTCCAGCGTGTCTCTCACACTTACTAGTCTCCCTTTCCTTAAAGAGAGAGCAGGGCCTAGAAGAGGCACGTGTGTTTTGCTAGATTTTAATAACACAGTTTAGTTTTCCATGCTGCTGTATTTCTGGGATAAACTCCTTAGTGGCAAGTGGTAATTTTTTCCACTAATAGTAATAATGAAGTTTTATTTCTATGCAATTATCTAAGTGGGGAAAAAAGCTATTTTAAAGAAAAATGTTAAGTAAATAATAGTCAAATGATACGGGAATTTGACAGAAATTGTGAAACTGAGATGAATGTGTTTGAAGTTTGAGAATGTGTACTCCAGTCAGTGTAATGCATGGGCCAAGACCCAGGGTGTTTGTCGTAGAGATAGTTACCACTTGTGAATGCATCTGTGGTTCATCTCTCAGCATCCTTGAACAGTCCTTATGAGGGAACACTTGGTGGGGGAAGGAAGGAAATTGGAACTTTCAGCTGTCACTTAAGCTTCCACTGATAAAGCCATCCATTGAGAGAATCTAGGCGCTGGAGTCCAACTTAAATCTTCTAAACTTTTCAACATTAAAAATTGCCAGTGTTGACTGTGCTAAAGAGACAGCCCCCTCCCCAAGAGTCCAGTTTGTCTCATTAACCTTGGAAAGGGAAACAGGCACTTGGTAATTGGCCTGGCACATTCCGACACACATATGCAGTACATCAACCTCATTCAGAATGAGTTTCAACACTGATGAAATATATCTTGCTCCATCCTCTAGAGACCATGTGAATCCACAAACAATTACAATTTTGAAGAAATTGTGGGTAAGCCAATCCCCTGTATTCAGAGTGTTTTCTCACCATTTTTCTATTTCCTCCCTCCATCTCCCTCCCTCCATCTCCCTCCCTTTCTTTCTCTTTTTCTCTTTCTTTCTGTCTCTGTCTCTGTCTCTCTCTCTCAGTTGAAAAGGAAGTAGAAAAATCTTCAAACAGTTGTATTGGAACTAGAAGGGTATTCTCTGGCATGGAAAATTTGTTGGTGGGTTTTAAAAATACTATTTCTAAAAATTTACGGTTGAGCTCAATTTAGAAAAAGTGGGGAAAGCACATGATGACATTCAGTCAGCCTGGGAGCCTATTTTTTTCCATATAATGTTGTGCTAAATAAAATCCCAAAGTAATGATTTCCTCTTGTTAATAAATAATTCTAGCTGGAAGCGAGGAAGTCTTAAAGGAGGAGAAATCATAATAAAAACATCACTAGGATCATCATCATTCCTTTCAAATGTGTTCAACTCCCACCCAGAAAAAGTAACTGAACCCCTTATCCCAGCATCTGAAGCTGCCTCTCCTGTGGGTTTTTAAAAAATTGGTATATATTTTTTTTCTTCAGTCTTCTAGCCTGTGTCTGTATAATTATTGTCACAAAGGTAGGTATTTGACATCCGAATGACATATTATTGCACTTTAGGGAAGACGTGCCCTTCTGTAGTATCCTTCTTGCCTGGGTGTAGGGCTCCTCTTTAGAGCAGCTGTTCGTGGCTGTTACGAAAGGGCTTTAGAATGCTGGATGCAGATGAGACTTGGAGACGAGCGCCAATTATGTCATATGGTGTCAGTGCCCAGTTGCAACACTCACAGAGCTAGCTTTTTACATTTATTTTTAATTTTTTGTTTTTTTTGGTTTTAATTATCCCCGTGTATACTTCAGAACTCTCGTTATGGAAGACCAGCATTAGAATTGCTGTTACGTTTTTTGCCTGAACAGGACGGGGAATTTTTCACAGTCTGATTTTAGGAGTATGGGGAACGTCTTAAAACAAACAGAACAAAAGAAAACAAAAATAAAAACCTCTCCCATGGCCTGGGCACTGATGACTAAAAGTATATTTTTTGATGCCTGGCATACCACAGGTTTCTAATAAATTTGTATTGAATGAATTAATTGAATAAATACACTAACACCACTTTTCTTTTTTTTTTTTTTTTCCCCTCCACTTCAACCATATGCCTTCCCTATTTTTCCCATTCTTAGGGTCCGGAGCAATTTATATTCCTTTAAAAAAAAAAAAAGAAAAAATGAAATAGTAGCTCATTCACAGGAGGGCTATTTAATCTTCTAACATCTACCTCAGTGTTCCTTCCACATTATTATTATCACAAGTTTACTGTATGGAGAAACAATGGAAATAAATTTGTTGGGAATTTAGTGTAGATTTCATTTCTTGGTTATTTGTCTGGCAGCCAACAGTGGCCCCACATGCCAGATCCGGCCTGTCATGTTTTTATAAATAAAGTTTTATTGAAACACAGCCACACCTGTTAGTTTACATTTCATCTAAGATTGCTTTGGCACCGCAGTGACAAAGATGAACAGTCATGTCAGAGACCAGATAGCTTGCAAAGCCTAAAATAATTACTGTCTGGCCTTCTGCAGAAAAAATACTTGCTGACTTTTGGACTAGAGTGGAAATTTTAGAGGTAGAAAAGAGATAGGACAGTATTGCTTTCTTCCAATTCTTTTCTTAAAGTGTTAATTCAGGGTTTGGCTTTCTCTTGACTCAAAGATACATGGGCTTGCCTCTATAAAAGTCTTAACAGAGTGTAGAAGATGACGTATCAGTTCATTAAAATCAAGTTTTTAACTCTCATTTTTTAATAGTAATGAAAATGGTAATAGTTATGACAAAACACTCCCTTTTCTGATGGAGTAAGAGAATAATCTTTCCTAGAATTGCTGTAGTAACGTCTGCATTCATACAAATCAGCTGCGATCCCTTGCATCAAGATTAAATCAAATGTATGTATGACACAAAGTCACTTCGTACCTTCTTTTCCTCAAGTGGTTCAGTATCAAATAACAGTGATCCCATGGGTCTCAGAAAGATTTGGAAATTATCTTGTGTCCTGGAGATCAGTACTGTTACACCTGCTTAAGTGCTAAGGTGTTTCCTGGCAGGACTCGCAAAATGTGGTGTCTCAGCACGTGACTGCTACTGTCAGAGACCTGCTGACTCACTTGGGGAGCTCTGCTGCTGAGAGAATAAATCATGTGGCAAGGAGGATGACATGGTTTTCTCCACTACTTCCCAGCCAAGCCCCTTGGGCTTTGCGTTTCCACTCACCTTGTGTGATGGCCCTGTGCCAGCAAGCCTGTATCCACGTGGCAGCGTCTTGAATCTTGCTGAGTGCCAGAGGGAGCCCTAGGTACAGCATTTGAAGAAAGGGAAAGAATTTGGTTAAAGTAGCCCACCAACTCACTCAAGAATAGACAGTGATAATTAATGACCATTTTATTTGTGTCTTTTATATGCTAAGCACCGAGCTGATTAAATCTGCCCCATAACTTATGGCAGCTAATTTGAATCCTACCCACAATTCAAGAGTATGTCGTCATCCACATTTAAAGATGAAGAAACTGAGGCCCAGAGAGGTTAAGTAATTGGCCCAAAGTCACACAGCTGCTAAGTGGCAGAGCAAGGATTAAGCTCCAAGGACTTTGTTCTTTAAAATGCTAAGTGAGGGACTTTCGGGGGAAGGGTTGGGTTTTTGTGAGTGAGTGATGTCATTTGAGCTCTGATGTGGAGTTGTTCAATATTAAAACCCCCATCTTCAAGGAAGTTGTACTTTCTTCAACCCAAGCAATAAGGACTTTTGCTATAGTAAGTATAAAAACATTCTCCCTGTCTATCTGATTTGGCTTTTCCCAGAAACCCAGGCTATCTTTTGGTGTATGGTGATCCTTTTCCACTGAGTTAGTCCTACATCCTCACATAAGCAGCACAAACTGCATTGCCCTGATTTTGACTGTATAAGAGATCAGGTCACCTAAGGATGTTCAGCAGATTTTCAGGGCACCGTGTGGCAGTCCCAGAGTCTCCAGCTTAAATGCAAGACTTTCTAAGCCTCTTACAAAACCTTTGTCTGCAAACCTATGAGTGTGCTCATTCTGCCAAGCTGTAGGGAATGCTATCAGGGCATCTACATGGGGAAAGGGAATTCGAATTAGAAATGGTACTGGATGGAGAGGAAACACACACATGTTAGGTGGAGTGGGCTCTCTTAGAATTAGAAATGGTACTGGATGGAGAGGAAACACACACACACACACACACACAGAGACACACACACACACACACACACACACACACACACACACACACACGTTAGGTGGAGTGAGCTCTCCCAGAGCACTGGCCTAGGAGCACATGTTCAAAAAGAATGGGTGGTACCGATCTTCATAGTGTCCCAGAGGGGTTGTGGGCTGTGGCTCATTCCTTAAACTCCACGTTTGATCGCCAAGGCTTTACCTGTGTCCTGGCTCTCGGGAAAGCTGTGATTTCAGAGGAGTAAGCAGAATCTTTTGGGGCCCCTGGGAGGAATGATAAAGAAGCTGGGGGATGAGGTCCTGTGGAAGGCCTCTGATCACCAGGTTGGAGATTTTTTTTCCAGAAGGAAGAAAGAAAGCAAAACATCTCATTAATACATTTGTAATATTAATTACTTATGAAAATAATATATTAAATGTATTTGATAAAAATGTATTATTAGAATTAATTTTACCTGTTTTTTTTTTTTGTTTGTTTTTTTACTTTTTCTAAGGCGGCAACTAGAAAATTTAAAATTACATATGTGCCTTGCAGGGGTGGCTTATGCTCTATTCCTATTGGGCAGCTCTGGTCCAGAGCAGAGGTTGACCAGTGACAGACCTCAGGCCAAATGCAGCTCACAGCCTGGTTTTACAGAGCTTACGAGCTGAGAATGCTAGAATGATTTTTCACATTTTTCAAAGGTTGTAAAATTAAAACAAAAGCAAACAATGTGGCCTTCAAAGCCTAAAATACTTGCTATCAGCCCTTTATAGAAAGTTGGTTGACCCGTGGTCTGGATGACTCAGTGGCAGAACCAGTCTCCACTCCAGGACCACTGACTTCAAAATCTGTGCTTTACCAGCTTTCTACCGGATGCCAGCCATTTCACAGAATCTTTATACACAGCGCCTTATTTAATCTCAAGATTAAAAAATATTGAGTCATGTTTAGTCATCATGTTATTATAATACTACATACAATTAAAAGTGTTATATCCGCTTTGCAGATGAGCAAGCCAGGGCTTGTAGAGTTGCAGTAGCTTGTCCTAGGTCACACAGCTAGTAGGTGGTGGAACTGGATTTGACCCCAATTCTCTATGAGAGGAATACCCATAGGTGCCTTGCTGTCCTGCCACTGAACCCCTCTTTAGTCAGGGCCAGCCTCTTCACTGATTGGCGCGGAGTTTTCTGCTCCCTGAGTGTTTCTCTGTGGTGGTTCTGGCTTCTCAAATATAATCTAATCCACGGTGCAACAAACTATCCAGGGGTCACAGGTCAACGTTGACCCCACTGTCATATATATATATATATGTAAGTTTCATCGGAACCCAGCCTTGTCCTTCTGTTTATGTGTTGTCTGTGGATAGTTTCATGCAACAGCAGCAGAGCTGACTAATTGCAAGAGGCACTACGCATCCCGCAGAGCTGAGAACATTCACTGTCTGGGCCTTTACAAAGAAAATTTGCTGACCCCGGACCTAAACGAGTTAGGTCCGGGGTCACACGTGGACCCACAGCGCACAGGACAGTGTGGGGTTGGTGAGGGCCCAATAAACGTGGAGAAGGCGAGTGAGTGAGTGAGGGGTAGGAAAGAGGAGCCAGGCGGGAGGGAACGTCCCTCCCTCCTCCTGGTCCAGAGCCCGCTTTGTGAATGCACATGTATAGTCACCCCTGAGATGCTGCCGTCTCTCTAATTGCTCATGTTGGGATTCTCCCATATTCTTTCCCCTGCTTCTTTCCCCAACAGTTACTTGACCAGGGCCATGTGGATTACATTTCACTTAAAATACACAGGGAATTTAAAATTAGAGGAAAACATGTTTGGCAAAAACTGAAATACTTTGCGAACCATCTGGGACGCTCTCTTGTTTGTACTGGAGCCGAGTGCCACTGTCCTCCACCGAGAAGTGATTTTCACAAAACCCTCCTTAGCTTTCAGGACAATGGGACTCTTCACATTTAAGTGAAACCAGCAGGAGTGCGCACTTTTGGCTTCACTGTGGCTTGGGAACGAAATTGGCAACCAGCTGGTATGAAATGAAGATGGCAACTCAAGGCCGCTTTGGGGAGAGCCATGGTGCGGATTGTTGCGAGAGGCTGCCGTGTACATTCCCGACTGAGCGATAACAGGTCCCAATGCTGACCATGTCCTGTGTGCAGGCACTTCTCTAGGTACCCTCTGCCCTTTACCTCAATTCATCCTCCCAACAACCACATGAGATGGATCCTATATTGTCCACAGATCAATCTGAGGAACCTGAAAATTAGACAACTTACATCATTTCCCCCAGGGCCACACGAATAGTAAGTGGCAGAACCAGGGCTTAAAGCCGGAATCAGGACAAGCTACCTCCAGTCCCGTGCGCCTGGTTACTGTTCCGCACCAGACAGCCCATCAGTTCCCCAGCCGTGTTTCCCACGCCTCGTGACCCACAGCAGTGCAGGGCACTGGTAAGCACCACTAATTGTTCGTTTACTCATTTATATATTCAAAAATCTGTATTTAAACCTACTTTATGGCAGGCACCATGATAGGTGGTAGATGTTCAGTGGTGATCTAAGACAGATGGCTCTCAATTCAATTTATTAATTAAAAAAAGACATACCAGCCATCTCTACATCTAGAAGATTCCAAACTCGTGGAAGTTTTGTTCATTTTCCTCCCTTTTCTTACCCGTTTCTTCTTACTTGGAGGAGGATTTGTTTTTCTTATTTCTCTGTCCCTCTTGCTCTGCCCCTTCCCCACCCCTCCCCAAACCCCAGCCCCCAAAACAGTCTGCATATTGTGAAAAAGATTTCTTAAACCACAGGAGTGATGTAACTCTAGGCCTGTTTTTTGTCTCTTACACACACAAAATATTGGATATGAGTGAGATTTTAAAAAATTGGTTTTCAAATGTGATGAAAAGAGTGTCCTTTTTACCAGAACAAAACAACCCCTAGCGCTAAAGCCTCCTTCCTGAGAGGGTTGATTCCCAAAGATGAGGAAATCTGTCCACCGGGCCACAGCCTCCAACCCAGTGCAAAAGACACAGGGAAGTGATGGGTTGGAAAGACCTTCGATGTTTAGGATGAAGCTGGAGGCTCCCTTCGGGCTTCAGAGGCTGTGCTTTAAAGACATGGCCTGTATTTGGATGGGCAGCAGCCCAGAAGGCTTGCTTGCAATCCAGCTGATACGACAGGGTTCTTGCCATGGAAAGTGTTCACATTGGAGCGTTTCTCAGCTAGTCACTAGCCATCAATTACTTAAGAGTCAGATCTTGGCCAGAGGCCCCCGTTCCACAAAGTATGTCATTCTGTGTTCACAGAAACAGAGTTTACAGGCCTGCCACTAAATTAAAACTGGTGCTTCCAAATTAAAAGCAGACAGGACAGATGTGCAGGGAAGAAATGGAGACCCACATCTTTTGTGAATCAGCTAGTCATTGTGCCAGAACTTGAAATCAGCTTTTCCTGTAGAGGTCTCAACTGCACCACACCTAGGTAAACCGTATTCAGTGAGGTGGAATTAACATTTTAACAGTTATTTCTTCCACTCTGCCATCTGGAGAAGGATAAAGAGCTCACTGACGGCCCGAATCCCAAGGACATGGGAACATGGGGTCAGCACCTGAGGGTGGCCACATCTGGCTTGTCCCTGCAGAGCAGTACGGGGCCGTTTAGGGCGCAAGAGAGTGGATGAGAAGCACACAGAACCCAGTGGGCCATGGAGGGAGGGTGTAGCTAAGCGGCAGAGCGCACGTTTAGCATGTATGAGGTCCTGGGTTCCATCCCCAGTACCTCCATTAACAAATAAGTAAACCTAATTACCTCCCCCTCCCAAAAACAAAAAAATGTAAAAAAATAAGAAACAGGGCACTCCAAGTGACAGAGGCTTCAAACACTACCCCTTAGGGGCATTCCTCAGGAAAATCATTGAAAATAAGGTTTTCCATGCTTCATGTGTCCTCTCAGTCTATTCATAATAATTAGCTTTAATGTATTGAGCACTTACTCTATAAAATTTGAAAAACACCCCAATCTCCACACTCCAGGCACATTGAGTTTCTCGCCTACACTGTGTTCTCTTCCACTTGAAGCTACTCTCTCTGCTGCAGTGCTTTTTTTTTTTTTTTTTTGGAGAATCTAAGTGATTTTATTGAAATATAGTCAGTTTACAGTCTTGTGTCAATTTCTGGCGTACAGCATAATATTTCAGTCATATATATATATACACATATATTCATTTTCATGTTCTTTTTCATTATAGGCAACTACAGTATATTATATTGAATATAGTTCCCTGTGCTATACAGTATAAACTTGTAGGTTATCTATTTTATATATATTAGTTAATATCTGCAAATCTTGAACTCCCAGTTTATTCCTTCCCCTTTGCCCCCTGGTAACCATAAGTTTGTTCTCTATGTCTGTGAGTCTATTTCTGTCATGTAAATAAGTTCATTTGTGTCTTTTTTTTTTTTAGATTTCATATATGAGTGATATCATATAGTATGTTTCTCTTTCTGACTTATTTCACTTAGGGTGACAATCTCCAGGTCCATCCATGTTGCTGCAAATGTCATCATTTTATTCTTTTTTATGGCTGAATAGTATTTCATTGTATAAATATACCACAACTTCTTTCTCTGGTCATCTGTCAGTGGACATTTAGGGTGTTTCCATGTCTTGGCTATTGTATATCGTGCTGCTGTGAACATTAGGGTGCAGGAGCATCTTGTTTTTTTCTAAAACATCTTTATCAAGAAATAATTTATGTATCATACAATTCACCCATTTAAAGTGTACAATTCAGTGGGTTTTAGTATTTTCACAGAGTTGCGCAAACATCACCACAGTATATTTTAAAATACTTTTATCACCCCAAAAAGAAAGCCCCTGCTCACTAACGGTCACTTTCCGTCTCCACTCTTCACCTCCAGCCAAAGGCAATCACTGATCTCCTTTTTGTCTCTATTCTAGCCCCTGTTGTGGGCATTTCACACAAATGGAATTCTACAGGGTGTGGTCCTTGGTGTCTGACTTCTTTTCCTCACCATAACATTTTCAGGGTTCACCCATGTTGTACCACATATCACTATCTTGTTCTTTCTATTGGGTAATACTCTGTTATATGGATGTACCACATTTTGTTTTGCCATTTGTCAGTTGTTGGACATTTGAGTTGTTTAGACTTTGTGGTTATTACGAATAATGCTGCTGTCAACATCTGCGTACAAGTTTCTGTGTGGATATACGTTTTCCTTCTTCTTGGCTATATACCTAGGAGTGGAATTTCTGAGCCATACGGTAACTGTGTGTCGAACATTTTGAGGCAACCATCATCTTTTTGACGTAACATTAACTACAAATCATTCTTCAAACTCAGCAAAAGTGTACCTTCCTCACAGATGGATTCCTGTCCCTCTCCTTCCCTCCTGAGTCCTGTTCTCTGGTTACATGCCTCTTATGTAACTTACTGCATCTTTTCCTTCCTCGTCTTATCCTAATTACTTGTCATGTTTTTACGTGCATGAGAACTTGCTATGTCTATCTCTCCTACTAGACTTTAAGTTAGATGGCTCTTCAGCTCCTCACTCTGCCCTCAGAGCTCATGCTAAGGCACTGTGACAGCCTTCAGATGGCCCACAGTGGTTCTGCCTCCTGGTATTCACGCATTTTTGTGATACCTTCCCCTTGAGTGTGGGCTTGACTTAGTGAATTGTTTCTACAAATATAATAAATAAAATAAGGTGGAACTAATCATATTTTACATAGGGGACTGGGTCTGTTCTCTCTCTCTCTGTCTCTCTCTCACTGATCACTTATTCTGGGGGAAGCCAGTGGTTTCCTCAAGAGAGCACCATATAGAGAGGGCCACTCAGCAAGGGCCAAGGCCTCTTGCCAACAGCTACGTGAGTAAACTGTCTTGGAAGCAGGTGCGCCAGACCCAGTCAGGCCTCCAGATGATTGAAGCCCTAGCCCATGTCTTAACGGGCACCTCGTTAGGGATTCTGAGCCAAAATCATGCAGCTAGTTCCTTGAATTCCTAACCTATAGGAATTATGAGATAGTAAGTTTGTTGCTTTAAGCTGCTAAATCTTGAGGATAGTTTTTTACACAGCAATAGACATGAGCATAGTTATACTGCCTGGAACATACAAAGAGCTCAGTAAATGATGAATAAATGAATGACTGAGTTAAGGAATAAAAGCCATGGGTTTTGAAGAAAGAAAGAGGTTCAAAGCTGCTTTTATTGAACACTTCTTAGATTTGAGTGTTTATGCCAGAATCTCCTTTAATGACCATAGCCATCCTAAATGGTACACATGATGACCAATATTTTACTGGTGAGGAAACTGAGGCCCAAAGAAGCTAGGAATCAGAAATAGACTTATGTGACACCAAAGCAAGGGAAATAAAAATCACACCATACTGCCCCCCTGACATAGGAGATGATTGCCTCCCTCGTCCGAGGAAACCGTCAGCAATTCTGGGACCTGAAGCAAGATGAAGGGTCACCTGTGTAGAATGATACCATTTCATTTCCAAGTCTTTTGTGGTTTCACTTAACTATTCATGTATTTCAGAAATTTGTTACTGAGACGAAATTCACATAATGTGAAATTAACAACTTTAAAGTGGACAGTCCAGTGGCATTTAGTACATTTACAGTGTTGTGCAATCATCACTTCTGCCCGGTTCCCAAATAGATTCATGTATTTTAGACCCTGGGTGCAGAGAGTTGAGTTAGTCACACCTCTCTGTTCATGACACATTAACATCATCATCAGGGCAGGATCCTTTCTTTAAATCACTCGTTTTTGATTCCCTTTTATTCTGCATCCCTGGAGCTCTGCGCACCTCCCCCCACCACCATGCTAATATGTCTAATGTCAATCTTACCCTTTATCCATGCTTTGTTTTATAAAACCCTCATGTGCTTTCCAACTTTGATCTTCCATTTTTTTCATCATTAAGAAAGTAACAGGGCTATCCAATTCATTTGCCCTTAAGGAAGAAGCTTTGTTTTTTGTAGAAAAAGTACTAAATAAATAAGTTAAAAATCCTTTGTTCCAAACCAGAGGTCTGTAAGCTACAGCCTAAGACCAAACCCAGCCCTCAGCCTGTTCTGTAAATAAAGTTTATTAGAACATCGGCATGTTCGCTCGTTTATGTGTTGTCTGTGGCTTTCCCACGACGACGACAGAGCTGAGTGGTTGTGACGGAGACTACGGGGCAAAGCCTCCGATGTTTACTGTCTTGCCCTTTACACAAAAGGGTTGCTGAGCTTTCTCTAAGCCACGGTCTGTCTCCTACAGCTCTGTCTGATCACTAGGCAAATCTGTTCACCTCTTGAGCTTTAACATCTAGTTCTTAAAATTGGGGCCAGGATACTAAACTATAGTTTTTAGTTCCCTTTTTTGATTTTTGTTTTTACTTTCCTTCTCTCCACTTTCTGCAGTGGAACGTATTTTTCAAACAAAATATTTATGAGAAAATCCAGTGTGGAAAGTAACAAAAGTGAAGTTTCTCTGGGAGACGCAGAGTCCTGCCTGGCTGGCATCGCCAGCCTAGCCTCTGAGATGCCACACTGATGTGCCAGGACCCTGGGGACCTCCGTGAGAAAAGCAATCCACCTCTTAGCCTCTTTCAAGGCCCGTCCCCTCTGTGGCTTCCTGCTTGTCGTATGATAGTATGGAGAGTGCTGACTTTGGAGGTTAGTTTAAATTTCAGTTTTGACATTTGCTGTGTGGCTTTGGCCAGTCATTTTAACCTCTCTGAGCCTCCATGTTCTCATCTGCAAGGGAAAATCGGGATACATGATCCTGACACCACATGTGGGTTGGGAGGATATAAATAATATTCTAGCATACCTGGCCCAGGAATCTGCATTCAGTGAAAGGGGGTTTCAAAGCATAAAAAATACCTGTGTGAGGGAATCCACGTGGTGCCTTCTTTGTATGTGGTGGTCCTGAATCCCCATTGAGAGTGTAAATTCCTTGAGTTGAGTGTTCCTTTGAGTCTTCACTTTTTGGATATTGCCACCGAGGCTGGAAAGACCAGCCTTTTCATTTGTATGGAAATCTGTTACTTAGGCACTGTGACTTGAGGACCCTCCCCAATGTCTGTCCTGACTGACAGTGGCATCTCCCGTGGCTGGGTGGTGAGTGCTTGGTGTCCACTATTAGTGGTTAGCACACTCTGGGCTAAGATGGTACATCTTTAGCCACAGAATGTTCCAGGCAGGAACACTATGTTAAGCCATTATTTTCTGCAGGGATTTAATTTGAATTACTAAATTTATCAAGTTTAAGTCACTGAGGGAGAAAGGCATAAATAAGGCTTAGGAAAGGCCCACAGTGTGTGTAACCACTTAGGAGGATGGACAGAAGTCAGTTACAGAGGGCCCGGGAGGAGAGTAGAAATGGCTCTTGATGGGGACTCATCCTGAGATGAGTCTGCCCCTATCTCACACAGGCTGTGTGGCCTAAAACAGTCCCCTAACCTCTCTGAGCTTCAGTTGGCTCATGTGGGGAAAAAAAAAAAAAAAAAAAAGCCTGAGAATTCTGCGTGACCGCCCAGGTTATTGCGAGCACCTGTGTCTGGTCCCGTTCCTGGCACCTGGTGGGCACTCAGAGCTTCCTAAATGAATCGGTACCTTGTCACAAGAGTCACGTGAAAGCACGCTGAACATCAAACATCGTCATGTAACCCTGAAGCTGTTTCTTGGTGGAATGCAAGTAAGAAAATGACTGGGGCTTCACTGAAGGGTGCCCGGCACCCTGAGGACCCTGGAAGACAGAAGAGGGATGCAGAAAGGGAGGGACACACTGATAAAGATGAGGGGCGAACATGGCTACTAAGAATACCTGGGACCTACCTTGGACTTTGGTTGGCAATGACCAGTGGTTTGATCTGAGTCAGAATTGCCCCGAATCAAGTCAGACAGGCACCGAGCCTAGCAGTGCAGTAACTATCATCAGAGCGCACCACAGGCACTAACCCTGTGGCAGGAACCGGGCTAAGCATTCCACACACATTCCCATTTAATCTCGAGCAGCAGCAGTGTGATGTAGGCACCTAGCCCGATTGGCGGTGGTAACCACTTCCGCGCGCAGTGAGACCAGGGAGATGCCACCAGCTCGGGCTGCAGGACGAAGAGCGGGAATGGGAGGAGCCACGTCTGCGCCTGCGCCGAGGAAGGCGCGCGCCATGGCTCCTTCCCCTTTTTCCTGGCGACAACGAACTTGAAAGCCACGGGGTGATGAGGCAATGTCAAAGACCAAAAGATCCTAGATCCCTGAGTTGCCTGGTAGAGAAGAAATCCCTCCCCTCTCATGAGTAAGAAAGAAACCTGGATTGTGCTTATCCACTGTGGTGTCAAGGTTTAAGTTGCACTGGAGCAGAGCTGGATCCCTCCCGACAGACACAACAGCCCATGTTTGTTTAGTGCTTGCTAGTACAGTAAGGACTTTATGTGTATTTTAAATTTCACTTCATCCTCACAGCAGACCTCTCCTCATTTTATAGGTAATGAAGTCAGTAAATTTACTTGAGAAGACACAGGATGTATCAGACCCTGAATTTGAACCCCGGCATTCTGGTGCTAGAGCTGCCTTCTGAACCACTATGCTTAGCTACTTCTGTAGAGAAGGAAAAGGTAGTTGAGAAGTTAAGGAACTTGCCCAAGATCACAGAACTCTGAATTGGCAGAACCATGCTTCAAACCCAGGTCCATCTGGTTTCACACACCGTGACAGCAGCCACTGTTTTTTGCGTTCTGCTTTGCAGTTTTGGCCCAGGCCGATCCAGAGCGATCCCTGTGTGTTTTTCCACTCACTGTTCAGCGTGAGGGATGTGAACACACTTTGTAAAGCGTGAAGGGCTGTGCAGACACGGACACAATGTGGAGTGGTGCCTGCAGTCACCGTACGGGTGTGGGAGCGGGCAGGGGCAGTCGGCTGGTCTTGTGCTCAAATCCTTGTTCACAAGGGAGGCAATAGGTGCTCTGGCCCGACAGCGACACAGCCCTTGCTCTGGGCTGCACTTGCTACCATCATGAAGCTTCTCTGTGCATGCATGGTGTGTGCAGGGGTTTGCAGAGCTCAGCAACACGTCCATGGGTGGTCCCTGGAGATACCAGGAGTCCTGCTATCGACAGGCATATTGACTTTCAAAACCACAGTGTTGGAGCCTCGGGGCACTCTTTGACTCATATTTCCTTTTTTAGTCTATAATGCCACAGAGGTTCAGAGAGACAACCAGAAAGTCAGACACAGCACTGCCCGAGCAGGTAATGAGGGAGTGGACTGTGGCTTGAAGGGAAAGAAATGAAAGAGATAATAGCAGTAGCTAACGTCCAGGAGTCTCGTGTGTCAGGCAGTATTTAGGCTGCTCTGTGGGCAAATATCATGGAATTCTCCCAGCAGTGCTGAGAAATGGGTATTACTTGACTTTACAGAGTAGAAAATTGAGATTCAGAGAGATCATGTGGTCTACCCAAAGTCATACACCTAGGAGCTAGAAATTATACTGGGTTCCTCTGCAACCAGGAATCTTAATTTGCTTGGCTCTTTTAGTGTTGATTTGCTTTATAAATGCTTTTCTGTGCAGGTTCGCTTGACAGGTTTGCTATAATGAATAGTCCACTGGGGTTCTTACCTTGCAAAGAACGTTTGTAAATGTTAATTTGTTTGATCCTCACAAAAGCTTTATGAGGTAGAGAGGATGTATCCAATTTCCTATTCAAGGACATTGGGATACAGAGAGGTAAGCATCTCACGCAAGGTCACACAGCGAGCAGCAGAGGCAGGACCTAAAACCCAGGTGGTCTGAAACCAGGTTGGATGTCTTCCTGTGACGCCCCTGGCTCTCTTCTGGGAAGTGGCCAAAAGCATAGGCTTAGCCATGGGGCCATCTTGGATTTGAAGTGCGGTTATAGCTCAAGAGCTATATGGAATCAATAAAAAATGTTAAAAAAAAAAAAAAAAAAGAGCTATATGGAGCTATGCAGAGTCTGTCTGAGTCCAGGTTTCCTTAGGCCATACAGTAAGAAGAATAATAGTAATGCTCACCTCATGGTTATTGTGAGGATTCAATATGAGTTAACATAAAGTCAGTGTTCAATGGATGGAAGCTATTGTTTTTCCTACACTCTGACTAAGAGCTGTTTATCTGACGGTTGCTGCCTGAGAAAGATCACATTGAAAAAACCCATCGTGACTACGACAGAGCCTGAGACTCTTCCGGCTCCTGCGTGTTTCATCCTCTGGGGTTTCCAGGGACCCCCACTGTGCTCAGTGCGAGTTTTCTGGATTCAGTGGGAGATAATGCCATTTGGTCCCCTCCGCGCTGGCTTCTGGCCCTCCAGGAGGAGAGGGTGGGTTCGGGCGGCATTGAAGACCTTACCCATCGGTGGGTGCCTGCCCGTGGGTGCCTCGAGGTCCGCCCGGGACTGGGAGCTGCTGCCCCTCTCCGCAGCTTCGGCTGCTTTCCTGATAACAGTGTTACTTTCTTCTGTCTTCTGGGAGCGCCACCAGCATCATTAATCAAAGCACCACGTTGCTTAGTTGTCCTGAAGTATCCTCACCACCTCATCAATCATAAAAGCAGCAAAGGGTGTACTTCGGATTTCTAAGGAAAAGCTCCAGACAGCTCTGAAAGGAAAAAAACCCGTGTGGGGGTGGCGGAGGGGAGCTTAATTATCAGCTGGTCCTCGGCCCATCACTCACGCTGGAAATGTCTTTACAGCTTTATTTGGGTTGTGTCTCTTTTTAAATCCCAGTAAACAGCCGTTAAGCTAAAAATCCCTCATTGCTCGGCACAGGGAGCCCCACTGGTTTTCAAGCTATTATTTTAATAAGGCCTATTTTACAATTAAGGCACCATGGGCTTTAAATTACATGTAAAATAAAATGTGGAAATTGAAGCATTAAGTGTGTGACTGCCGTTAGAGAAACAGCAGCCGCTCTTTGTGGTAAAATGCTGTCTGGTAGAAAGCGAGGAGAACAGAAGGCTGGGGGTTATTCACCACCATGATAATTAAAAAAAAAAAAAAAAAAAAGAAATGCACGCACGTTCCATGGGAAAGGCCTGTTCACTCTTCCCCGGTCAGGATTTGGGGTCGTGAGCCAGCTAATAACAACAGTAACAATACTATGAACATTAATAGCAATAAAAGCAGCTAACGTGTTTTGAGCTCTCGCAGAGCGTTCGTACCGCTGAGAACTTTCTCATGCACTGTGTCACCCTCTCCCCAAGTGGAAGAGGGACATCATTCTTATCTCCTCGACACAAAGGGAAATAGAGGCTTGGAGAGGAGGCCACCTGCCTGCGGCCTCAGTGCTGACAAGGGGCGGAGCTGGGAGCCGAAGCCAGGTCACCTTACGCCAGACCTTGTGGTGTGAGGCCAGGCCTTTCATTTTATTACCCAGTATTTCTGAGCACCAGCAGCTATGCTGAGCACTGGGCAGTCCTTTGGCAAAGGGAACAGCCGTGGTCCTGGCCCCTGTGGTGTTTATATCCAGCAGGAGGTACCTATGATACTCAGAAACAATTGCACGGATTTGTGACGACGTATGTGATAAGTGTTACCAAGGAAACAAGCAGGGTGTAATGATGGAAGTGGGAAGGGGTTTCTACTTAAACAGAGTCCAGGAAGACCTCTCGGAGGAGGTGATGTGAAAGCTGAAGGGGAGGGGAGTGAGGAAAGATGGACCCCCTGCAAGAGGGAGCCGCAGCCGGCAGAGGGAATGCATCTGGTGACTTCAGGAAACTGAGGGAAACCAGAGAGGCTGCGGGGCTGGTCAGGAGAGAGGGTGGAATAAGATGAGGAGGAGGAGGCCGGTCATGCTCAGCCCAGTCATGACCACAGTGAGGAGCCAGCTTTCTTCCAAGACTTTGGAGAATTTGAGACAAGAGAGACTCGTGCTCCAATATTTTTTTTGGGGGGGTGCATTTTAACAGTATTAATTCTTCCAATCCAAGAGCATGCGATATCTTTCCATTTCTTTAAGTCATCTTTTTTTCATTTTTTTTCCTTACATTTTAAACAGATAACTTGGGCTGCTGGTGAAGACGGATGGGAAGTGGGTAGAAGTGAGGGTAGGGAGGTGAGTCAGGAGGTTGTTGCCACAGCTGGGAGGCCCGGGAGAGCTGGCAGTGGAGATGGGGACTGGGTGGATTCGAGCTGTACTTTGGAGGTAGAGAGAGCAGGGTTCACGTCAGCCACCCACCTCCCACGGTTCCCGTCAGACCCTGTGTCGTGCTGTCATCTCTCCTTGTCTTCCCAACAGACATTCTGTTCACTCCCTCTAGCAAAGCTTCGTATTCCAAACTCTTCTGCCCCTCCCTTCCTGGAATATTCATAGATTTATTAGGGAGCTTTCCTAGTCTTGCCAGCTACCTCCTCCTCCTTCTTGCAAAAAAAAAAAAAATGTTTTTAAGCTGCCACCCACTCCCGCTACCCACCCCGTGGTTGGCATTTAAGGCCACTGGGTTGGAAAAAGTTTGGAAGGTTCTCGTGCATGTTAAATGAACCACTTGCAAATCAGACCTGCTTGCCTCTGTAGGGCCATCAGTGGAGGGAGGCCACAAATGCTCATAAGTCTTTATAAAGCATCGCAACCCCACAGGCAAGAGGCTTTCACAGAACAGCGCTGGGGGGCGGGGGGAAGGGGCTGCATCTACTCCAGGGACCAGGCTTTCATCCTCCCTGGGAAGATAAGCCTCCTTCCTGAGGAACAGAGGGCGTGACTAGCTGTGTCATGGACCTGGAAACGTTTTACTTCTTGTCCACAAAATCCAGCTCCTGGGTGGTACTGAGTCACATTTATTAACATCTGACAGCTGTTCAGTGGCGTATGGAAAATGACTTGCAGCTTCATGGTTGGGTTCCCAGTTTGGCCTTTCACAGCTGGAAGCTTCCTTGGCAACGATGCCAGAGATCCTGGGATGGGGTAAAGGACCTTCAGAAAAGAGTGGTCTTTTTCACCTCTGCTTACATCCAAATGTTACAGAGGCCGATGTTGGCAGAGTGAAGCTTAGAACCTTCTAAAGGTGCTCTATGGACGTCTCTTTCTCCTAGCGCCTGGGGAAATAGGCTGGGAGGACTCGAAGCAGAGATATCTATTGAGTTGTTGGTCGGGCCCACCTCTGTGGAATGTATCTCCTGTTTTCTAAGAACTCAGTCTCTCACGCCCTCAATCCACATGCTTCCTGTGGGAGAAACCTCATTTCTGCCGTGGGCTCCATGCCCTGGCTTCAGCTAATGGAGGATCAATCAGACTTCCTCCCCCAGGAATGCAGAACCAAGATTAAGGTCTCAGTGGGGCTGGTCCCTTGACCAGAGGAAATAGAACCCACTGGCTGAGGGGAAAATCAAGTTTTCCCCCAGCAAGTATTAGGGAAATTAGCGCTACTATCACGACAGACAAACTCCACATCTCAGTGGCTCGTAACACTCTAAGAGCGAATTTCTCATTGACACATGTAGGAATGCCACGTGAGTGGTCTCAGGTTGGAGGGGCCGGAGAAGAGAGAGCTGGAGGGTCACAAGGGATGTTTTTAAGGGTCAGGACTGACATCACTTCCATTTTTGTTCCACTGGCCTGGATTAATTGAGATGGTGCAAATACAACTACAGGAGAGGCAGGGAAATGGAATCTTCCTGTGTGTCAAGGAAGAGGAAATGTTGTAGTGAACACGGAGCGTTGCTTCACCACCTACGTGAATTTGCAAACAAAGAAAGTCAGACCCTAAAGAAAAGGGGAAATGAAGTAGGCGTGGCTACAGACAGCATCCCTGTAGTGACTTCCATTGCTGTCTCGGGTAGTTCAAGGGGTCTCTGCACTGACAAAGAGTAGTGTCCAAGTCCTGCCACTGGAGAAAGACACTTTAAAAGACCTGAGGGTATATACGACTCGAGGTCAAGCCCAACTCCTCACAGTGATAAAAAGGTGGTGTTCTACATGCTTACAACTCTGGGCTTCTACCATCAGTGACCTTGAGGACACAAGTGTTCCAGTGCTGTGGAGGTCTTTTGCCTCCGATTTAAAAAGATGAAAATTTTCATACCACCAACTGAGAGAGTACCCTTCAATGCAGTCCCGATTTTTTTTTTTTGGAAGAGCATACTGTCCTCTTGTAAAGGTCATGTTATTTTGCATTTCAGACAAAGAGCTATAGAGCAGGGAGGAAACCTGAATCCAAGGGCAGGGCAGAGGGGACAAGGGCACCATTAGTGTCAGGATAGTTCACGTGCAGATGGAGTAGGGGCGGCATCCTAGTGCTGATTTCAGTGGCGTCAGGAGAACCTCACAGGCTCCTACCACTCATCCCTGCAACCCCATCCTAAGAATTTCATTTATTCCCATGGCTTAAGCCTTTACAGATCTTCCCAGACTCATCTTCCCATACTCAGCATTGCCAAGCTGGTGATTCCTGTCAGATTGCCCAGGCTCACTCCAGTCTGTCACTTTCTGTCCTGCTCTACCCATCTCTCTGTCCAGAAAGTCCTTGGCGACCTCTTCCTTGTGGAAAATTCCACTCACTTTCCTCCGGCCCTTTCAGAGTCTTCCCTGTGCAGTCAACAAAGATCACTCTGGTGGCACTGTCATGTCTATTCCTGTTCTGTCTTGTAATTATTTGCTTCTCAGTCGGTCTGCCCTGTCCGTGCCCAGCCCCTCAAACCCCAGCCTACGCACTCTTTGAAGGTAGGATTTTCATCTCACTTGTGTTTAAACTCCTACAAAAATATCTGCTATCTGACATACAGTGAATGCTCAGTAAATAATTGACTAAATAAAATTGACAAGCAAATGAGTGAATCTGTAAGAACAGTTACCTCTAGGAAGGTTAACCAGTCAAGTCTTAGCAAATATATAAGTAAGTATCAATTGATTTGAACTTCTGGGTGAATGAGGACAGTTTTTTTGGGGGAAAAAAAAAAGTTATTTTTTTCTCTCTGGCTTTACTCCCTGCAGTGCTCAGTCTCTCAGCCTCTCCTCTGGCCTGTCAAAATCCACTTACTCCAGCTTTGAATTTCTCTGCTTTTCCTTGCAGCACAGTTTTCTTCTGTCTCTTGCTCCCAAACTTGCACATACAACCTCATTGACATACTTAATATTGGAACATTAATTCCACTGGGGAAGGGACTATGCCTGTCATGCTCATCAGCATCCCCAGTGCCTAGAACAGTACCTGGCACATAGTAGGTTCTCAGTAAATACTTGCTGAGTAAATGAAAGAATCAACAAATCCGTAAATATGTGAAAAAAATATAAAGTCCTTCCCATTAATATGCTACTGCTTTCTTAGAAATTAGTCTGGGTTTTAGATAGCATTTTTTTTCCTGTTATAAAAGATGACAAATTGGTTTTAGCTCATTTAAAATTATTATCAATTGGCAGTGGTTAGTTGGAACTCTCTGTTGAGAAGAATTCAAATCGGGTTCAATGGGAAAAGGACTGTGATTGATTAGTGATGTCTGTTTTGGGCAGAGGGGGAGAAAGTTGTGGTGCATCTATCATCCCTGACAGAGAATACTCCAGAGTATTACATGAGTGATACTTGATTATGTGGTTCAGGCTGAAGATACCTGTGTAAAATGGTGAGAAATAAAGGAGGGCTGGGATGATGCAAATGTTTGCAGTTCCCAGGTACCTTGAATTTGAGAAAAAAAATTGATAAGTAAAATTAAAACAATTTGTTTAAAAACTTCTATTCAGATGTGTAAATAAATCTTACCAGTTTAAATTGCCACAGCACCAAAATAAGAAATTGCAAAAAATTATTCATCTAATCATATTATATATAAACTGAAGCAGGTGTTTGGTATCTTGGGACAAATCACCTTGAGATTCTTTGTTGTCTTTATTAATGCCATCCATCCAATATTTCCAGTATTTCTTCTGCTTATGTACAGGATAGGGTTGCATCTTCTCTGGCTCTTTAAAGGGGGTGTGGTTATAGACTTGCACTGGCCAATGAAATGTGAATGGAAGTGACAAGGGCCTCCTTTGGACAGAAGCCCTTAAAAGCCAGTGTATGGTTTGCTCTTTTTGGTCCCTCTTAACAGCAGCCAGCAAAGCTGCAGGTGGCAGATCCTTCTTCAGCTTGAATCCCTGACTGAAGACAGCATGGAGCAGAGCAGAGTCTCTAACTGATCTTCTGTGGACACAGAGCATGAACAAGAAAGAAATCTTTTTGCTAACAGTTTTTAAGCCACTGAGTTTGGGCTTTGTTTATTGCTACAATATAGCTGAGCCTGTCCCGACTGATACATTTTCTAAATTGGGAATTTGCAGGTATGTCAGAGCACAAAGCAGAGATGAGATTAGTCGCCAAGGACCAGTTACTTGGCTAAGCATCCGCTTGCCTAAACTGTGGCTGCTGTTCACCTGAAATATTTAGGAAAAGAATCAATAGAGGGAGAAATGAAAGCTCTACCTCCCACTGCTTCTCGTCATGAACCTTGTGCTCCAGCCGAACAAAGCAATGCACTGTTCTTTATAATCACCCCCAGGCTTTCTCATTTCATGCCTTTGTTCCCACTGTCCTCTCTCCTTAGAAAACCTTTCTGTCACCTTGCATCCAAGTCAGTCCCAGCTCCCAAGGACCAGCTACAATGCCCGCTCCTCCAAATGTGTCTTCCCGCCGGCTGGGAGTGATGTCTCCCTTTTCTGAACTTTCAAAGCACTTTACCATTCTCTCTCTCATTACAGTGTTCATTGTCTACTGTAAAGTTTGTCGGTGATTATATGAAAGAATAGAGGGATGGAGGAGAAGGGAAAATGGGAAAGAGAAGGAGGCGAATTTAGGGGATCATGGGTGGCGTTGTAGAAGTAACATTTGCAAATTTGGGAAGTTGGTCTTTGCCTCTCCATTTTCTATTTTGGGCTTCCCTCCACACAAAAAAAGTACTTTCTAATTCTAGTTACCCCCTCTCTGCCATCTCATTTTTCCTGTGCCCCACAGTTGTTTCCTCCCAGCTATGCCTTCTGATTGGTTATGACAGGATAATCATTCAGATAAGATATAGCCCTGCTAACAGGTGAAGAAATCCACGCTCCTTTGTGATTGACGTAACGCATGCTTCTGTTGGCCTTCCCTCATCCCTTGGTGATTCATGATACACACTGATGGCAACTCTAGGTTTTCAGGATAGAAACATTCAAACCTCGGTTCCTTTAATGGTCCTTTTGAAAGACACAAACTGATTTGCAGTGCTTGGCGCAAAATGAAAATTCTAGGTCTCTCGTTCAGAAGTTACTGAGATTCAAGGTGACGACAGCAGAGCGTTAAACCAAGGGTGGGGCCTTTCTGAGCAGGGGACCCCGGGTCCCTGTGTGTGGGTTGCACGGCCATGAAGTCAGCTGTTGTGTGCGATGTCGGAGTTCTCGGTGCTTTCAAATCCTGCTCTGTGGGTGACAGTCAGTTTTGCTTCCACATAGCTCCTCTCCAAACTGGCAACACCTTATCTCCATCTTCCTTTCTACGAAGCACGTCCTCACAGTCATATGAAGGCGGTGACTTCCAGGAATCAATTTCCTAAGGAGTTTCAGGAACGTCAGGAATGTTGCCTGCTGATACCTTTGTCCCCTGTAGAGACAGTGGGATGCGGTCCAGGCAGCAAAGCAGCGGCTTCACGGGGCTTCCTCCAGGCACCCTTCAAGCTGCTGCTAGAGGTTGAATGTTTGTGCCCCACCCCTCGGATTCATATGTTGAAACCGAATCCCCAAAGTGATGGTATTTAGAGATGAGGCCTTTGGGCCTGATTAGATCATGGGGGTAGAGCCTGCCTGATTAGAAGTAACACCTTTATAAAAGCGACCTCAGAGGGCTTCCTCCCGCCTGTCACCTCATGAGGACACAGTGACAAGACAGGAATCAGGCAGGCCTTTGCCAGCCACCGACTCTGCTGGTGCCTCTAGAGCTGTGAGAAACACACTTCTGGTGTTTGTTAGCTGCTCAGTCTATGACACTGTCTTCCTGAAGCCCGGATGGACGAAGACAGGTGTCGAGGAAGAATTCTGATTTATCCTCATTTCCCTGTAACAGTCTATCTGAGTTCGTCGACGAGAGCACTTACCTATTTCTTGACAGAGTTGAAAGTTTGCCCACGTCTTCTGAGAACTGTGGTCTTGATGGTCTGGGAGTATGTTTTATTTTATCTTAAAAAAAATTTTTTTTCCCCTACCTAAATCAAAGGGAAGTTGAGAATACTTTTAGCTTATGTTGTCTAACTCCTCTGCAGTTCAATTCCACATCAAGGTAACAGAGAAACTGTGGGATGTTCTCCAGTAGGGCAGGCCAGCAGGAGTTCCCAGCATGGATCTGTGATGCTCTGTGATCCACTGGCAGCTTTGGAGAGTGCACCACACACAGGGGAGGACGAGTCTGCTCCTGCTCAGAATTCCAGGAAACACCAAAAGATGACTACGGGACCTGGAAGTCATATTGCTATTGTCCCTGCCCTGCCTTTGACAGACGAAGTCTGAGTTTGGTAAGGGAGTGCGCAGGACAGGTGAGGTCGGAGTGGTGGCTCCAGTCTCCCCAGGGCCAGGGCGCTCTCCTTGGCTGCACTTGTCA
The DNA here is from genome assembly GCF_009834535.1 of Camelus ferus. Taxonomy (NCBI): domain Eukaryota; kingdom Metazoa; phylum Chordata; class Mammalia; order Artiodactyla; family Camelidae; genus Camelus; species Camelus ferus. The sequence goes on from NC_045698.1 coordinate 112,265,095, forward strand.
TTTCCAGCTCATGTCCGCAGGTAGACCAGCATCCGTTCTGAGGGACCGGTACACCTGTCATATCAGTTGTCAAATTCTGTTTGCTTTCATTCCTGAGACGAACCGTATGCCCATTTTCAATTTGGCGTCTCCCGTTTGTCTAACTGAGGACTCCCACAACTAATTCAGTGATGTAGCGTTGATAGCTTAGAATTAGCCATAGTGGGAGCTTTTACACCACAGAAATCAGCACGTGCTGCAAATTAGCGCCTTTTCGGTTTTGTTTTCAGAAAGCCAGCTTACCTGTTCATCACACGTCTCAGACGGATGAGCGATGTGTAGCTCATTTGTTTAGTCAGTCATCCATTCTTTCGCCCATGATACCGTCAGAAACGTTTGTGGCTATGTAATTTATCTCCCAGATGAGGACATTTCCAAGACTACAAGAGGACACTGTTAAAAATGACACCAGAACAACCCAGAGTAAACAGGCACTGTGTTGGGCCAACGAGACTGTGTCGACACCATCTTGTGTTGCCTCTGGGCCCTGTGCTCGTGGTGGGGGACACGGCGATCTTATGAGAGACATGATCTTGGTCCTTCTGATGTGACAGCCTCATGGGCTAAAGGTATATCAATAAATAGCATTATTTACTGCATCATCTGCCATGAATAAGATAATGAATAAGCTGTCCAGATCAAATCCTATAAGGCTAGCTATGTAAAAAAAAAAAAAAAAAGGTTTTATCTTCATCATCTAACTTTAAGAAATTTTGAGTTGTGACTCTACCAAGTAATTTTACTGTCTTAGAAGACAAACCATATAAACACTCTCATGTGCAAAAGTGGTCACCCTAAGAGGCTGTAAGTTCATCCCAGTGAAGCTGCCGTTGCAAGAACACCCACGTCCTCAGGGTGATTGGATTAGCTTTGATGGTGGTCAGTCTTCATCTCTACAGCACAGATTGAACTTTTTATGCCAAGTGTTATTTGGCATAAAGTGTAATGAAGAATGAAAATGACCGAGCTGGGTAGAATATTTTGGTTTAAAACAGTGTGGAATCATAAGATCTGGAGATAAAGCTTCCTGCGTAGTTAGCTAGAGGGGCTTTGCAAATAGACACTCCCAAGAAATCTTACTGAATCCAGTTTCACTTGATTTTATAAAGTTTTTTTAAAATCTGCCACAAGAATTGAAATAAGCTAACCCAAAGTCAGAATGTCCTAAATAGGGTTAACCTGAAATGTTGCTATGGGGAGAGAGCCGTGGCTGGTTTATTGACCTTTGGAAGGTGCTGCTCCTCACACGCATTCCTGTCAGTGGAGACTGAACTCCAGCCCTGGTCCTGCCCCACATTCACTCACTCAGCACAGGGTGATGGCGCACCTGCCGCCTGCTGCGTTGTGGCACTTGGCCCTGAGCTTGCGGGGCAAGGAGAAGTTCCAAGGCTCCTGTTTTCCTGGAATTTACAGCCTCGCAGGCTTTGATCAGACAATATGCAAGTAAAAGGATGGTTTCGAGCTGCTGTGCTAAATCCCATTAAAGGAAAAGTGCAGGGCTCTGTGAGAGAGTAGAACCCTCCTGAGGAAGTCAAGTTCAACTAGGATGTGTGAAGTATAAATAGGAATTAACTGGACCAAGTGAATGAATGAGCAAACTGTGGGAAGACATTAGCAAGGGTAGAGACTCAAGGGGCCCACGTTAGGATCAGGGAGTCATTCTAATTTGGGGTTCACAGACCGAGCTCTTTTTTTTTTGGCTAAGTGAGGAAAGTGAGAAGGTGGCTTCTAGAGACCAGATACCCTGACTCAGGTGTCATTCAGAATGGTTCCCGGCACCCTCCCGGCTTTTCTTGAATTCCAGATGTGTCTGGAGCATACAGAGAACCTAAGAGTTGGGATGGTCAACAGGTATTGCTCTTGAGATTAGCATCCAGGGCTTGCACGCATGCGTGCACACACACACACACACACGCACACACAAACACGTGCATGCGCCTTTGAGCATAGATGTACACACACTCTTATGTTTACACATATGTACGCATGTGTATACACCCACATACACACCTATATGTATGTTTTGCAAATGCAAATAGCTCTTTATCTACTTTATACTGAACAGCAGGGTAGGATAACAGAAAGGACGCTGTATTCCACTCCAGGCAGTGCTGGCACAAGTCACTACCTCACTCCATGCCTCTGTTTCCTTATCTGTAAAACAGGGGTGAATCTTCTGGTCTAAATAATGTGTTGGGTTTCAGAGGCGCTAATCAAGTGGTTAATAGGAAATTGTCATGTCCACACAACACGTGATTATATTACTATCAGGCAGCCAGAAGATTAAACGGTGGTTTGGAGAGGTCCCTTGCGTGGTGGCACTATGACTTTGCTTTCTTCTTTCCCTGTCGATCTGGAAATCCTTCCCCTCTGCATGGTCGCTTGGTGCAGGCTCCACAGACCGTGCCTCATGAGAACCACCCCACTGGGCTCACAGCCCTTCCAGGCAGGCTTCAGGGTCCTGAGGTCTGGATGTCAGGTCGTCATCCCAGCTCTGTTGCTCTCCAGCTCGGTTGCCCTTGGGAAATCTACATCATCTCCCTGAGCCCCAGTTTCCTCATTTGTAAAATTTAGATGTTACTATTTCCTTCACAGAGGTTGAGAGAAGCAGGGGCTATTTTTGGAGTCCCCTGGGCCCCTGTCTGATGCTCAGCGAGCCTCAGGAGGCTGCATTTGGCAGGGCCAGTGCTTTGCTTCCAGCATCAGCCCCAAACGTTGCCAAACACCCAGAAGTCCCTGTGCATCTGTTGCACCATTATGGGTCTGCCATTCTGTGAACGTTACATTTTTCTTTCGGTGGCACTGTTTATAGTTTTAGTCTGTCCTATGTCTTGGGGTTGATTTAGTTGCTTGTTCATTCAACAAACATCTAGTGAGCACCAACGCTGTCCCAGACAGCATTCTAGGCACTGGTACACAGCATGAACAAGATAAACAAAAATCGCCACCCTAGTCGGGGAAGATGGATAATAAACAGTAAACACCACATATTAGTGAGTTCTGGAGTATGTCAGAAAGTGCCGAGTGCTGTGGGGGAGTAAAGGAGCAGTGTAGTTGTTTAATGGGTAGAAGGTTTCAGTTACGCAAGCTGAGTAAGCTCTAGAGACCTGCGGCATAGCACGTTGCCCGGAGTTAACAGTACAGTGTTGTGCGCCTCACATCTATGAAGGATAGATCTCATGCTAAACGTTCTTACCACAAAAAACCAAAAACAAACCAACCAACAAAAACCAGTGAGACACAGGAAAACTGTGGGAGGTGATCGGCATGTCTCTTACCTCGATTGTGGAGATGGCACCATGGGTGCCTGCATATGTCCAAACTCACCACGTTGTGCATATTAATTATACACAGCTCTTCATGTAGCAATTATCTGTATATCATTATCTATTACATATTAAATGCATATATAATAAATCTTTATCAATTGTATAGAAAGCTGTTAAAAAAACAAGGAGCAGTGTCAAGTTACCAAGAATGCCAGGGTTGGGGTGGCAGGTGCACCTTCTTATGGTGCTCATGTAAGCATACCTGGAAAGAGATCGTTTCAGCAAAGACTTGCAGGAGGTGAGAGAGTGAGCCATGCTCTCCCCCTGGGAGGTGGAGAGGACAGAGAATGTTCCAGGCAGAGGGAACAGGACCCTGGGTGACGCGTGAGGAAGAATAACAAGGAAGCCAAAGTGACTGGAGCAGAGTGAGCAAGGGGGGAAATGGTAGGAGAGGAGGTTGAAAAGTTAAAAGAAGGCGAGATGATTGAGGGCTTTCTAGACATTGTTTAGACTCTGCATTTTATCCTGAGTTTACTTCATTTCAAGTAGTTATTAGGTTTCTGTTTCATGGACAGCCATGTATTAGAAGCCACAGTGGCCAGGAGGAAGTCAGCAACAAAAAGAAATAACAGTCTGTTGGTCCTTTGCTATTCAGACTTGGGGACAATCAAGGACACCTCTTAATGCACCCCTTCTTTTGTTTATCTATACAACACATAGAGCCCTTCCTTTGATGGCTGCCAGGGCATAACTATGGGAAAAAACCAGAGAGGGTCCCTGTCCGCTTGTGGCTTTCAGCCTGGCACAAGGTCTCTCCGTGTTGGCACTAGTAATATTTTGGGCCATCTAATCCTGTTCATTGTGGGGTGTTGAGCAGCATCCCCGCCCTCTGCCCACCAGATGATAGTAGCATCTCTCTCACTTGTGACAACCAAAAATGTTTCCAGACGTTGTTGGTGTCCCTGAGTGGGGCAGGCAGAATCATCCCCAGAGAATCGCTGTTCAGACTGGAAAGATGTGAAAAAAAAGATGTTTTATTTTTGGCTGTTAGCAGCTGAACCTTTTCCCTGTTAATCCGGAATCCCCCCCTTTATGAGATTTGGGAATCTGAAAATGCCAGAGACTTGCTTTCAGGACTCCCCTGACAACAAGGGTATGCACCTAGGCGGAGCCAGTCACATGTATCTACTCCTGGTCTTTTTCTGAAGATACAGCTGCCAGAAGCAGAGCCTGTGGCGAGTGCTTTGGCAGTGATGGTGGGCACAGTAAGATGTAGTTTCCAGGAAAGCAGAGGAGGGATGAACCCCAAGACAGCCTGGTCCAGGGAAACAAGTTCCAGAGCTGAGTGCTCAGCTCCCAGAGGAAACACTGCTCACATCATTTTATGACAAGCCAGGGTCATCTTTCAGGCTTATAGTTTCTGTGCTTGGTTCCCACCGGTGTTTTCCCCTGTATCCTTTTGATATATCAGTTTTCTGCGTAAGTCACCCCGTTCACTTTCTGTTGCTTGCCATCAAGCTCAGTTGTTTGCCTGAGACAGAAGATTAGACCCTGAATAGACAATAGCTAATTTCTGAAGACAGATTGAAGGGGGTTGGTACTCATACCTTGCACGGAATGAGCTCTTACCGAGCACTTGCCATTTAAATGTTCCTGTGCATTTTGATATTTCAGCAGCCTACCTTCATGGCCTTTGAGTTTTTGAAAAGAGAAAGCAATAAAAAAATCTTAAGTGCTCAGAGGTACTGCCTTAGGCTTTTCCCAAAGAGAGACTAATACCTGGGGGACAAAGGACATTGTGCTACACCTGGGGACCCAGACTGAAGCCTCGGAGAGCTAGCCCCCCCATAACCCCCAAACTTCCTTGAACTACAAAATGGTGGCAGCAGTCTACTAGAATGGGCTGGTGATTTGGCTTGGAAAGTCTGGTCACCTTTATGACCTAAGACCTTTGGTCTCTGCTGTTTGGTAACTGTGCTTGAATTTGGCCCTTCCTCAACCAGATTCTGTAAGAGAATTAAATCCTGGTATCTTCATGCATCCTTTGTATGTCATGAATGAGAGAAGAGATTTGTCCAATAATGATGATAACAATAAGTAAATATTAAGAGCTAACACTGAGCACATTCCTGTGCCAGGAACCGTTCTAAGTGCTGCACAGGCAGAACTTGTCCTTTAATCTTCACCTTGAAGATACGAAGCAGGTGCTTTTATTACCCCCATTTTACAGATGGGAAAACTGAGGCACGAAGTGGTTGACTAACCTGTCCAGGGTCACACAGTCAGTAAAGGGCAGAGATGCGAGACTGATGACTGATGATTGATTGATGTAGGAGCATCTCTTTCCACATAGTAATGAAATCTTCTGGCCTGGAAGCCATGGGTTTAAATGCTAGTTCTACTTACTAACTGTTGAGGGCGTACCTTTAACTTCAGTTTTCTCCTTGTTAAAATAAGCAAATAATAGTATCTAGTCTCATAGGGATCTGAAAAGATTAAATGAGCTAACACATGTAGAAACTTAGTGCCTGGCACCAAATAAGCACTCAATAAATGTTAGCCAATATTGTGAATGTTATTGTTATTTCTTTGTGTGTTACTCAGGCCGACTGGCTTCAGAGCCTCTGTTCTAACTACTGCAGTATATTGTTTTTCTCACTAGACTCCGTGTCCTCAGTTCCTTAGCTGGATGGTTGACGCATGTTAAGCAGCCAGTAAATACTTGATGAATGAATGAACAACATGAGTAACTGAATGAATTAGTAAAAGCTGCAGAAGAGAACTGAGTCTCTTCCTACTGTGTGCGGTTTGGAAGGAGAAACACAAACTCATATTTCTTAGGGAATAAAAATAATCACCTGTGTTTGCTAGCATTAATGGACCAAGAAATGTCCCTTCCTTCAAAGGAGAATGACCAGCTTGTCTACACTAAAGCAAACAGCAGGCCCCGGGACCTTCCAAGCGCTCCGAAGCCCTGGCCCCTCTCACGCTTTTTCGTTGCTTCTTCATCCGCACCTGACCACCGCCCCCCACCCCCTCAGCCTGTGCTGTGAATTTCATGGCCATAGCTTATGCCACTAAAAAGCCTTTCATGCTCTGCTAATGTGGCATTTGTTTGGTAATATGCGGGAGAGAGCATTAAAAATAAATCCAGAAATGGCATCTTATAAATTTGGATTTTCTGTTCTCATAATTTATAGGAGTTCATGTTAGAGAGCACTGTCTTACGCATAAATACAATTTCTTTGTGAGCTGATGATGGAATTTATATCAAAGGGAGTCGAACATATACTTCATGAACTCAGCATCCGCTGTTATAAGCTATTTCATGTATAACTGGAGACAAATGATCTCTCCCCCTGTTTGTCTTAACTTAAAATTCAGTTGGTTTGCTTGAATTCATTTCCAAGGCACAGGAGTGGGGGCAGGGAACCCAAGATTTATACACCTTTAATATAATCAATTCCAAACGTATCTTTAGCCAAATAATTTAAAAATCTATGCATCACAAAACACCTCTATTAATTTCAGCATACACAGTTTGGTGAATTTTTATATGATCGACAGTTTGTGTGTTTAAGGAAATTTGAGGGGAAAAAAAATTCCATCGTCTCTTTCCTTCCCTTTCAGAAAGAAACTTTAACAGCAACGTTTTGAAATAAAATCCCACAAGGAAACAATCCCCTTAGACAATTAAACTGGGAGAAGGTCCCCTGAGGGCAGACAAAAAATCCGTAAAAATAATTGCTGTGCTGGGTTTCTGCTGTGTTTCAGCTGGGCGTAAGCAACGATGTCGGGTGCCTGCGTCCACACTCACTGAAAGCACACACACAAACACACCCAGAGTTAGTGAGTCCCTCTGTGGAGCTGGCTTGTGACACTACCTGGCCACACTTGGGGCCTTTCTGGCAAGCAGCAGTGATTTGGAGGCTGTAGGCAATATAAAATAACAATCAGGTCATTTACAAGGTTCTGCCAAATATTAACCTTCTATCCAATTCTCCTCCAGCCCTTCAGAGCCCCTAATGTAAACCAGGCCAGCTCCCACATCACTTTACAATATTTTCTGGAGTGGGGGTGGCAGTAGTGGGCAAGTGGGGGAAGCTGGTACACACTGGTTACAAATATCTGAAGGGGGTGTGTTTATATCAAGATAATGATGTGGTTTGTTGTTGTTGGGTTTTTTTTTTTTTTAAGTGCCAGAAAGATTGTTTAATTGCCCTCCCCTCCCTTAGGGGAAACTCAAAGGTTAATTCGTCCAAGAAAGTGGGGTTTGCACTTGCCCTGCAGATAACAGAATTACTTGAGCTGTGGTTGAGGGCATAGGAAACTGTGGTTTAAGGCCAGGTGGCCGAGAGTGTTTTGGCAGGGAGCACTGAAGTTATGGTCTGGTGTCTGCGTCAGGGAATTGCTTGGGACGAGAACCAGGCAGGACTGCACTGAATGCCACACTTGAGAGCATGCGCAGACAGTTAATGCTGCATTAGCATTCATTGTTAACACAGTATCATAATGATCGTTAGCTCTTTAAAAGAGATCGCAGATTTGGACCTTGATTTCTGCTTCCTCACTTCTCTCTTTCTCTCTCTCTCTCTCTCTTTTTTTTTTTTTTTAAATAACTGCTTTTGGGCCCTAACCATGTCTTATTTAATCCTTAGAACCACTCACAGAGGTAGATGTTGTTAACATCTCCATCTCAGAGATGAGGAAATGCCTTCCCTCATGTTAAGTCATGATCAAATACGGCACTGGATACAAATCCCTCTGCCCCGGCAGCCCACACTCTTGGGCACCTAAATTAGCCTCTGTTTTAAAATGGCATTAGCCATCCATGCCTGGATCTCTTCTGCAAGGATTCCTAGCTCTTGCTTTCACATGACAAGCCAGCAAAAGTTGCTGAACCAGTCTGAGCAATGTCCCAGAGAACTCTCCTCCTCCAATCATCCGTGAGCACCAAGATTCAATACCAAAATCATTCCTGTTTGAAGAATGGATTTTGTTCCCTCTCCCTGCTGTCTAAATCCTAGTCAAGTATCCCTTCCCCCATCTAAAGACTGATCATGCTTTTCTGCTGAAGGCCTTGGAGAACTTCAGTGCAATTTCCAGTGTGAAATTAAGCCAGGTGACTGGTTCAACAATAACTACAACAACAGAGCTGGTCTCTCTGGGTCTTCTTTGGAAATCGGTGGTGTCACGACTTCACTGGAATCAGAGGTGACACTTCTTGTCAGCGGAGACCCTATATCTTACAGTTAGTGGTCTTTGAATGTATTTCTTTCTTCGTGGAGTAGAAAGAGGGGCGCCAAATTCTTCAGCAAATGGAGTGTTAGAATCAACAGCTCTGCTTGAAGGCAGGGATAGTGTTTTAAAGTGAGTACCAGCGTATGTAATCAGGAGACCCAGATTTAATAGCAGGGCTGTTATTTTAACAATAGGTTACCAGATCCATTGGGCAATCTGACTAAAAGCCCATATTTATTTCCCTAATTTTATAAACATTTAATAGGTCCTTATTAAACACATCAGCCAGCATGATTTAATAACACAATCAGTCTAGAAGTTTAAGAAAATTGAAAACAGGATTTGAATGTAATACAGCCACAATTACTGGAGATTATAGAGAATCATTCCCATATGTCTCCAGTGGAGAGCTGCTAATCTCTGTTTGCGTGGAGGTGATTTCCTTTGGAAGCCTGCCCAGCCTTCAACGGCACTAGCGCTGAACAAATTAGATTTGAAAGTCCCCAATTTTATGACTAAGGTAATATACTCTGTGAATTTAGAGAAACACTGAGTTCCTATTTTCACTGGCTCTCAAATACTGGACAGAGACCTTGAGTTCATTTAGTTTGGCTCCACTTAGAATATGGTCATAGGTTTGAAGGGGTCAGCATATGTTTTTGTGTGTCTTTCACAGATATTCTAACTCCTCTCCACCCATAATACTGAGGCATTCGCATCATGGCTCGATGAATGACGACAGATCTCAGGAATGTGCTGCAATTAGACCTGGAAGACAGCCCTGAACTCCCCCCTCTGCACTCAGAGTCCCCTCCCCCCATCCCCGTCCTCTGCTTGTAGGCCCTCCAAGTGGCTTTTATTATGCTCCGAGTGGCAACCTGGGAAACTAGGCTTTGTTTTTCCTCTCTTTCTTAGGCAGCTTCTAGAAAAAACGGTGGATTCTTTGCAAGGAGGCAGAATTTCTTGACTCTGGGTAACACCCCAAGAGGCAGTAAGCTTAGGATTCAGGCTCTGAAAGGTGTGGTGTTGGGGGCAAAGCTGAAAATAGGTTTCCTCTTTTCTGATGGTCTCTGCCTTAACGTCCTCTTCCCATCCTGCCTCCTGTTTCCGTAGAACTAGAAAACCATAGTGATGGTATTAACGACTTTAAACCTCATCCTAACCCAGTAAGGTCAGTGTCACCAGTTACACTCTGTACAAAACGAAACTGGTATTCTGTCAACTTCAGATCGTTGCTGTGGCCTCAGCAAAGCAAGGACTTCACCCCAGACGTCTTTGATTCCGAAGCCCCTGTGCTTAGTTGCTCTCTGGAGCTTGCTTCCAACAACCAGGAAGAGAGTGAGATGATGGCAGCACCTTACGTGTGTGGGAAAAGAAAGTGTGGGTTTTCCTAGACGTCTTCCCACTCAGTCCCGGGGTCCTGGTTTCACCCATTCAGCTCTTCCCTGGCCTTTCCCCTTTACAATGGTTCTTTCAGCTTTTGAAGATACAGAAGCAGCAAGAGGGGGAGAGTCCTAGGACTAGAGGCAGAGTGTGCGGTGAGGTCCAGGTGGCGTACTGGACAGAGAACCAGAGGGCATGAGATCACACAGTTCTTGAGTGAAGATATATCCATCACTTCCCATGTTCCCGGAACTGTTCTGAGCACATTTCTTACACTTCCCTTCATTTCAGTCCTCCCAACCCTGTGAGGTAGTTCTATACATTAATCTTTATTTTACCTACGTTAGGTAATTTGTTCAAAGGTACCCTGCTAGTAAGTGGCAAAACTAGGATTTATACCCAGGTATTAGGGGTCCAGCGTCCATCCCACCCCAACTCAGCTGTGTATCATGTAGAACCTTCACTCTGACAAATGCAAGTGAGGAATTCATGTTACGTGTAGGTTAATTTTTGTTGCTGAACTGTATTTGTTTGGCTTTCACTGGACCTCTTGCCTGAAGGCCTCAGCAGATTTATCTCTGCAGAGTGGAAGGAAAATCCGTCACTTAGGAGCTCAGCTTACAACCTAAGCCCCTCCTCCCCACTATACACACAGACACAGACACACACACACACACACAGACACACACACTCTCATGTGATACAACTCACAAGCACAAACAAATCCATTACTGTATATTAAGATTATATGTGTTGAATATTAAAACAGAGTAAAACAAAATTCAACCCTCAGGTAATCGAGAACACCAGAATTCTCCATTCATTCTCTCCTGTAGCCACAGATTTGAAGATTTGACGGTTACCCCGAAGGTGGAGTGTTTGACACCCAGACATTTGTGTACAGACTTTCCTTTTGTTCTTTCTTTTGATCTAGAGCAGTTGGTCCCCAGCCCTAGCAAGCCTTAGAGACACTGTAGAGAGTATGATGCGTGATGGGTAATTGAGACGGTACTGGGGACGGCACCGGCACATAGTACTAATACCACAGAGGATTGAATGCGCTAAGTCAAAGGGCCTCCACTGAACATGGTGGGCACTGAAGGGTCTGCCTCGCCGGCAGACTGGAGACCACCCAGGTAAGAATTGGTTCAGGGGCCCAACACTTTGAGGCTTTTGAAATGCCCCAGCCACCTCCTTCTCTACGGTCCTTACACCAGCTGTGGGAGGTACCAGCCCAGGGCCTGGCCCAGTGAGATGTCAAGTTTATATCAGTTTTTCAAGGAGGGTGGTTGCAGCACAGGGAAAAGCCTCATCTGAAGTCAGAATGTGCTGGACTCTTAAAGGGAACCTCAGAACTGCCCTGAAATATGTGGCTGGGCCACCCACAGTAGCATCTCTTATCAACATTCAACTTTTACGGGGAGGGTGTAGCTCAAGTGGTAGAGTGCGTGCCTAGCACGCAGGAGCTCCTGGGTCCCATCCCCAGAATCTCCATCAAAATAAATAAATAAATAAACCTAATTACCTCCCTGCCAAAAACAAACAACAACACTTGACTTTTACTATAAGTGATTCAGATAGCTTCTAGAGCCATTGAACATAGCAGCCTGGGTGTTCAACAACTTTTTAAAAGAAACACAGATAAGCTCAGTTGAACTGTCTGAGTACAAATCCAATGAAATAAGTAGCAAATAGGCCTGGCTGTTTTCATAAAGCTATCCCTCCTGAGTATCATCCCATCCCATTCCATTCCTAAATACTGTATTTAGCCAAAGTTTTCCAGTGTGGATTTTCCATGAAATCCTCAGGGTTAATTCTAATTTGCTAGCGAGGCTGAGTGGCTGTGTAGCGTGACCTCCCCAGAGCCCACCCCCTGGCTTTGATCCTCACCCTGCCAACCACCAGCTTTATGTCCAAGGCAAGTTCACCTCATCTCTCTGGGCATCAGTTTCCCCATCTCTAAAATGGGGACAATAATGGAATCCACCTCCTGAGATGACTGTGAGACTTAAATTAGGTAATCCATGTAAATTTCTTAGAAATATGGTTCCTGGAACATGTGAAGAGTTTAATGAGAGTTGTCTCCTCTGCCTTCAAATTGGAAAATGCTGCAGTCAAGATGGAAGTCATTGGGCAAGATACAGATTTGGTTTTAAAATTAAGAAAATCAATTGAGTGTTTTGTAATGGACCAAGGATGGGATTTTAGGATCAGACAAACCTGACTTTGCATCCTGGCTCTGCCTCTTTCTAGAGCTGTTGTCCATTTAACTTCTCTGAGCCTCAGTTTCCTCATTTATTAAAAAAAAAATGGGTGGTTGATAATGTCTACCTTAGGAGGCTTAATGAATGAAATCTACTTGAGACAGCATGTGGTCAGATGTGTGAACTTCAGAGCCACACAGTTCTAGATTCAAACCCTCTGCCACTTAACTGTCTATGTGATAAGGGGAAAGACAGGTGCCCTTTCTGAACTAAAGGAACAGTGAAGCCCATTTTATGGAGCTGTGGTGAGGGTTACATGAGGTTTATGGACAGTTCCTGACAGTCAACACTCAAGAGATGGTAAGAATCTTATTATTATCAGACTTTTTCAGATCACACAGAGAGCTACCACCTCCACAGCCACACCTCCTGAGAATGACTTTTTTATTTTAATTATGCTAAAATACATATTACATAAAATTTGTCATCTTAGCCATTGGTATTAAGTACATTCATGTCGCTGTGCAATCAGCACTACCATACATCTCCAGAGCTCTTTTCATCCTGCAAAACTGAAACTCTGTATCTGTTAGACAATAACTCATTTCCCCTTCTGCCCTCAGCCCCTGGCAACCATCATTCTACTTTGTGTCTCTATGAATTTGACTCCTCTCAACACCTCAGATAAGTGGGACCATGCAGTATTTGTCTTTTTGTGACTGGCTGATTTCACTTAGCATAATGTCCTCAGGGTTTATCCACGTGGTAGCATGTGTCAGAATTTCCTTTCTTTTTAAGGCTGAATAATAGTCCATTGTCTATTGATCCCACATTTTCTTTATCCATTCATCAATGAACACTTAGGTTGCTTCCACATTTTAACTGTTGTGAATAATGCTGCCGTGAACATGGATATACAGGTATCTCTTTGAGACTCTGTTTTGAGTTATTTTGGATATAGACCCAGAAGTGGAATTGCTGGATCACATGGTAATTCTATTTTTTTAACCTGTTGAGGAACCGCCGTCCCGTTTTCCACAGCAGCTGCATGCGCCATGTGACATGCTCACCAACAGAGCACAAGGGTTCTAGTTTGTCCCCATTCTCACCTGCCCTTGTTACTTTCTGTGGGCTTGATGGTAGCCTTCTTAATGGGTGAAGCGTTATCTCCTCGTGGCTTTCATTTGCATTCCCCGAATGATTATTAACGTTAGAGCATATTTTCCTGTGCTTATCGGCACGGGAAATATTTGTATGTTTTCTTTGGAGAAATATCTATTCAGGTTCTCTGACAACTTTTTAATAAGGTTGTTTTTGTTGTTCAGTCATAGAGAAAAACATTTCATAAAACTTCCTGAGATTCAGTGTATAGAGAAACTTTTATTTTCTTTTTTCCTTAAAAAAAAGGAAACATTCTTAAAGGACCTATAAGGTTATTTTTGCCGTAGGCTGTCAGTAAGATCTCCCTTTCCCTAGAAGTAAATAGAGACCTTGGGTAAAATGCAGAGGAAGGTCCTCTGCCTCGTTGGGCCTCCCCACCCGCAGGCCCCTGAGCCTGTGGGGAGTTGGGGGAGCAGAAGCACAGCTCCCTCCCGGGCCCTGACACTTTCAGGTGTCCATTATGAATGGTCACCATGGGGGTTGCTAGTCCTGCCTGGCAGCTGGACTGTCCCTGAGGCTAGCTAACCCAACTGTCTCTGGATAACTTCAAGGGAAGAGCATGCCCTTCAATTAACTGGACCCCTCCTCATCCACCCCCTAAGCTGAAACACTGACTCCCTCACTGCACCTTGTCACCTGGGAGCGAGCATCGTCTCTGAGAGCCCTCAGATAGCTCCTAAGTGAAGAATGAGCTGGCTCAGTACATGTGACAGTAAAATCCTGCTGTGTTTTACCAGCTCAACTCCGCGGTGAGAGGCCAGGAGAAGCAGCAGGTGGATTTTGCGAGAACCCAGAGGCTTCCATTCCTTACATTCTCTTGCTGCTGAACTAGTGCCCCCAAACCCCAAGGCCTACCTGGCACCATCTCCTGCCTCCATCCTTGGGGAAAGGCTGGATCCTCCCCTCTTTGCCTTTACCAGGTGGGTCACTTTGAGTCCCTTGCCTTAAGCTTCTTTTATTTAACGCCACTTAATTCTATTTTACCCACAGCCTTCTACCCTCAATTTAATATGCATTTACTCAACCACAGAGCTGGATGAACTTGCCATGAAACAGAAAGGGAAGTTCAAAATGTGAAGGGATATAGTGTACAAAGACCAAAGGATATAAGTTCTTTGGAGCCGAGGACCATCAAATGTCTGGCAGGAACCTGTGAAAGTAACATTCCTGTGGTTATTCCTCCTAATGCACAGTGAGCTGAGAATATTTCAAGCATTTTATTTTCATGTCTGCTCCAATCACTGAAAACAATTTAAAGAAGCAAAATATCAGGGCCAAAATTTTTCAAAGAGATTTTTTTTTCCCCCACCTCTAGCTTGAAAGCAAATTGTAACTTTCTGAGGAAGCAAACAAAAAGGGCTTTTATGCATATCTGATTAGCTCATTTCCTTTGATTTTGGCAAGTGATGTCATTTGGGCCCAGCTGTTGGTACACTGCAAATGATTTCCCTTCCTTGTGTTTCAGCAAGCCACTTCTGCCCCTAATGGAATTACTTTGACTGGAACCCGGCATTTTTCATGGTTCACCTCTCCTATCAGCTGATACCCAGGACCCCTCTGGAAAGAATGAGGAAAGCCCGCAAAGGCATTTAAATGCTTGGAGAACAGTCATTTCATGTAGACTCTTACCAAGCAATTGTTTTCTTTTTTTTTTAATTGAAGTACAGTCAGTTACAATGTGTCAATTTCTGGTGTACAGCACAGTGTCTCAGTCATGCACGTACGTACATTCGTTTTCATATTCTTTTTCATGAAAGGTTATTACAGGATATTGAATATAATTCTCTGTGCTATACAGAAGAAATTTGGTGGGTTTTTTAAATCTATTTTTATATAGAGTGGCTAACATTTGCAAATCTCAAACTCCCAGATTTATCCCTTCCCACCCCTTTTCCCCCAGGAACTGTAAGGTTGTTTACTATGTCAAGCAATTGTCTTTTTGCAGTCTGTTTGCTTCCAGTGTCTTAACTTCTTCTCAGTTCATCCTATGAAGTAGTAGTGAGAGTCTCAAGTCATTGAGAGGCTCCAAATTAAAAGGTCCTGGGTCCTCAGAGGCAGACTTGGCCCCCTTTCTGCCTTGAGTGCTCACAGCAGATCTGACAGGTTAACTCAACAGGGAAGGCAGTGGGGCCTTGGAAAGACCTCAGCCACGCACTAGAGCACAGACTTTCAAGTTCTGCTGACCCCAGTCCAGATCCCAGGGCCGCACCTTGTTTGCTGAGTATTGGAGCCCCTGTAAGCCTCAGTTTCTTACAGATGAAAAATAAATAAAAACCAGCTACTAAAAGTAAGCACGAATAGGGGAGGAGGCTGTGGGTTTCTGGGGTCAGGGGGTAAATGGGAAATCTCTGTTCTTTCCATTCAGTTTCTCTGTGAACCTTAAACTGCTCCAAAAAGTACAGTTCATTTCAAAAAGGATGTAAGTAACAGAGGGTTGCGGAGGCCTGCAGAGGACTTAGAACCCTATGGGACACGGTAGCCATCGTCTGCTGCTCCTCCACTGGGTCAGGGATTTTTCAGCTGAGCCACTCTTGACCTTTTGGGCTATTTCATCCTTTGTTGTGGGGTGGGGGTGTCCTGTGAGTTGTAGGATGTTTAGCAGCAGCCCAGCATCCCCGCCCCCTGCCCCCGGATGCCAGTAGCACCTCCCCAGCACACACACATCCAGTTGTGACAAACAAACATCTCCAGACATTGCCAAATGCCTCTTGAGGGGCAAAATTGCCCCGATTGAAAAGCACTCTGCTAGGTTAAAGGAAAAACAATAATCAGTGTGTTCAATGGCTCCACTGCACGGTCAAGATGAAAACTCTCACCTGTCTCCACAGTGCACAGACTCATTTGCTTACACTGATCTCCCAAGCACGTCTGATTCACCACACCCCTCCCCCTGATCCCCTGCTGCACATCTGGGATGCACTATAGTTCCCTCCCTGCCTCTCTCCTCCGGTCTGGACCCTTCCTAGCCTCAGCCCCCACCTCCTTCCATAATAAATTACCCCGAATCCTTTAAGCCTCTGAGTCATCTTCTTTTCCCACCTTCTTAGTCTGTCATTCAGTATAGCACCTAATTCTGTCCCAGGCTCTGCAATGAAGGTCTTAAGATAAGGGGTTTTAGAGCAGGGAGGGAAAGCGCCAATCATGTAACCCAGTGGCTTCCTGGAGCAGATGAGGAAATTAGGGCTCAGAGAGGTTAAAGACTCAGCTAAGGATCACAGTGCTGGTTGGTGGCAGTGCTGGGCTTGTAGCCTCTGCCCAGCACCGTTACCCCGGAGTGCATCATCCTAGGAGCTGGTCCCTGTGCCCAGCCGTGCCTTCATTCACAAATAGCAGCTCCATGTTGAGACTGGTTGGCAGGTGCGGGCTCCTCACCTGTTCGGAGATGTTCAAAGCTTCTGGTTCCCCCATGGATGCTTAGTGGTAAAGACTTTTCTTCCTTGTCCCCCCTGCTTACACGAACCCTGTTTAAACTCAAAGTCAGAGAAATGGTATAAGCAGAAGTTCTCCAATTTGAGCCTGCATCACTGTCCCCCGGGAGGCTTTTAGAAATGCAGATTGCTGGGTCCCAGCCCTGGAGTTTCTGGGGTGGTCCTGGGACTTCGCATCCCCAGGTGATCTGGTGCTGCCAGTCCAGGGCCCCCACTTAGAGAGCCTGATGGAGAGCAGTGAAGAACCTGCACTTTAGGACTGGGTAACCCACAGACAAGTGACTCCGTCTCTCTGTGCCTCATTTTCTCATTTGTAAAATCAAGATGATAATCATTGGAAGTGCTCGTAAAAATGAACTGTGATTTTTATTACTAAACATAGTACTCTTAATTTCTGACATTTTCCGGCTCTCAGCATATGACCTGCCCAGAGGAGTAAAAAGAGGCCAGTTTCCTTGGATTTGTCTAAGCTGATGGCTTACGAGGAACTCACAGGGCAGCTGAGATCAGGGAATGTGTCAAATTTGGTATGGAACTCTGAGGAAATCACTTGATTTCTCAGCCATTTCTTTAAAATAAGCAAAATGGTCCTTCTCTGCTTCCTCCCAGCCCGGAGCACCTGTTGGACAGGTCAGAGGAGACTGAGTTCTTTAAAAGGCATTACTTGATAATTCTTTATTCTTGACTCAGAGCCTCTTTCGGGGATCATCCTTTGCTTCTTTCAAAACCCTGCGTGCTTTCCTTCCTGTAGGCACTTTGCTCCTCGTTCTAGCCCACACCGTAGCTCCCTTTTCTGACTTGTCTCTAGTACCTAATTGCTACTAAGCTATAAGCTGCTTACTTTGATACTTACCTGCCTAATGAGTGCTGGCTCCATGTCTCTTCCCTCCAATTAGAATAAACATTCTTCGAGGCAATGGAACTGTGATTTCTTTCCATTTCTTTTGAATTCTCCCTGAGTGCCTGGCGTCATTCTATAAACGGTCAGTAGACAAATGTTGGTTGAATGCATGTTATATAGTTTGCATAGAATTAATATCAAAGTTTTAACCAGGACATGGGGACATACTTTCCTGTATCTTTTTATGTAAAATGTGGTTCTCCTTTTTCCTCTTTTTAAAATTTTAATTTATTTATTTATGTTTTTTCCCTTCCAGTGTTTTGGAATTATAATCGGCACCCACGCTCTATAAGTTTAAGTCATGCAGCATAACGAGTTGACATACATACAAATTGATGAGTACTACAGGATGAGTACTACAATAAGTTTAGTTAATATCCATCACCTCATATAGTTACCTTTTTTTTCTTATAACCAGAACTTTTAGGATTTACTCCCTTAACAACTTTTCAGTGTACCATACAGCAGTGTTAACCACAGCCATCATGTTGTATGTTACGTCCCCAGTACTCATTTATCTTACAACTGGAGATTTGTGCTTTTTAGCCACCTTCCTCCGATTCCTTCATCGAAAGTCTTTTCATTTCTTTTTTTTTTTTTATCGAGTTATAGTCAGTTTACAATGTTGTGTCAATTTCCAGTGTAGAGCACAACACTTCTATTCTTTGTTATATTGGCCTGTTCCCGTTCATGATCTGATTTTTCTTGTGTGCTTTGTCTTTATGCTTCAATTTGTTTTGTTTTTGTTGTGTGCTTGTATTCGCTGAAACCTCATCAGCAGGACAGTGGGAATTCTTTGTAAAATGTAGTTCTTGTCGTCTTCCATGGTGTTTTGTTTTGTGTACGAGGGATTGGTCACTGACAAACTCCTGACCACTTGAGTTGACTGCCTGCAGAAGGCCAACTTCCTGGATGAATCCACATGCAACATATTTATCTGGTATTATATTAACAAAATTTCGTGGTGGTGGATCACAATCTTAGGAAACTGAAACATGTCTGGGCTCTCAATCATGATTATCACTTTTGTAACTGAAATTATAAAAGCATTATGCTGAGTGAGTTACCCAGCTGTCCCGATTTAAATGGACAAACATTAAACTCTTAAAATAATAAAACCCTAGAGTAATGGGAAGTGGAGTGGAAAGGAGTTGAGAAATGAGACGAGGGCTTCCAGTCCTAGGATGCTCATTTTTGTCCCACTTAAGTGTAGCCATAAAATAAGTAATAGGCTGGTTGGAGTACATGTGGTTCAACTTACATTTCCTCTGCCTTCCCAAATGTGCTTTATTTTAATAGACTAGTGATTCTCCAAAGATAGGTTCCCCTGGGGAGAAGTCAGGGAGAGAGCCGTGACCACAGGGGTCCGCGGAGTATCCACCAAGTCTAAAATCTTCCCATATTCTGGGTGGAATTCCTTGCTGTATATTTTTTAGCTAGTGTATGTCGCTTCAGGAACACTATTCCACCTCTTTTAAGTCCCACTCACTTGTTATTGCCACGTCTTCAAAGAGGACTTGGCATGTCAACCCCATTCCACTTCCAGTCATGAAGAATGACTCTGCTCAGCAAGAGCAGAGTGGCCTTTTAAGGAGGCAGTTGGATAGAGGACTTGTAAGAGGGGGCTTGATTCTCCTGCGATGCCCTTCACTTTGGACCAGCAGATCTCAAACATGACTCATGGCACGTTTGCATGTGGCGCCACAAGTCATGTGTTGCTAAGCAAAATGTATAGCCCTGGTAGGTGATTTTATCTTTGTAAGTTCACCTGGACTTTCTGTCCTCTTGGGGGACAGAAATCACTCTCATGTATATTTTAATGTGCTTTCTAAGGTGGGGTTCAACTGTTGTGCCTACATATATGCCTGTGAAACTGAAAGTCGATTGTCCAACGTTAAAAGTGATTTTAAAAGACTGAGAAGCATCATGTTAGACGTTTGGATTCCGTCTCTGTAGCCCCAGTGAGTACAGTGTAACAAACAAGCCCTAGGTCTGGGGAATCCCACCTCTGCCATCTACCAGCTACGTGGACTCAGACAAAGCTGTTTAACTTTGAGGAAATCTTAGATTTCTCATGTGAAAGTTAGAAAACTAAGATCTAGCTCAGAGAGTTGTTGTGAGGATTAAATGGGATAAACTTTGTGCCTGTATATAGTAAACCATCAAGTGTCGACTTGTGTCGATATTATTATGCTTATTAATCCATACCAGGTGCATAGCAGCGGGCCTAGCACATAGTGCATGCCTAGCCATTTTTAGCTGCTGTTGCTTTTACTATTAATTTTCCAAAAAAAAAAAAAGTTAAATAGACCATAATTCTGATAGTCTCAGACTTTATATTGGCAGTTTTATTTCCCATCTTCTCTTTGGGTGACACCTAAAAGGTGAGGTCAGCACTAGAAGTGTTCCTCCTTTAGTGGATCAAGAAACTTTTCTTTTAAACTTCCTTTATTCTTTCTGCGCTTTTCACCCAGGACTTCTCCTTTATCTAGAGATGATGCGTCTTGTAGATAAAACACTGTGCTTTTCTGATGGACATCCATTTCAAACTTCACGGTCATCAAATTATTGCTGGAATTTGTTTTTTTGTTGCATCCTCAAGTCAGTGCAATGTATTTACTTGAAACTAAGTATATCTGCTTTGCCCCCTTTTTATTCAATTATCCAGAGCCCAACTACTGTACTAATGCTGAATGTTCTGAAAAACCATAAGAGCTAAAATATATTGAGTGTTCTCTTTATGCCAAGCATGAGAGTACGTGTTCACCATGTGTGAGCTATTTTAACTGTGGAGAGAAGCACATGCATTTGGTATTTACTGCTAACCCATCCCACACATGAGAAAACTGAGGTGGAAGAATGAATTAAATGTATTGTCCTGAGCAAGTGGAAAAGCTGGATCTCAAACCTGTACTTGTTGGATTCCAGAAGCCGTGAACTTAAATGTTGCAGGTCCAATCTTTAAAATTTTATCAGGAATAGATGTGTACTCTGTGGTTCAACTGGCCTTCCCAGGACTGAGTTTTACTCTTCTAGACTATAAGTTCCTTGGAGGCAGACACCATGTCTCATTCATCTTTCTGTCTTCTTCCCCACTTTTGGTGTGCCTAATACATTGATGAACTATGAAAGAAAAAAAAAAGCTCATGAGATACTTGCTGAGTGTTTTTGCAGCACCCATCATTGTTGGTTGTATGATATCATTATTGCAAATGAATTTTAAAAACAATTTACTCCTCTTCTTTTGAGGGATGCAAATAGAGACCATGAAAATAGTTCTCAAGTTCCTAGATCATAGAACATTTTCTGGACGCAAATCCTTCAAATGGAGAAATGGAAAATTCAGAGTTGTCTTTCTTCTTGATGCTTTCAACTTCATTTCTAAGGTAGCGGTTGGTTAACTCTCAAATCATACCATGTGTCCAGTGTCCAGTAATGGGCAGTCTCTGATTTAATTGTGGGTCCAGATGTTACTTTCAGGAGTAATTTGTCTGTGATTTGAGGAGGGGACATCCCACACATATCAATTGGGAAGGAGAAAATTATAGTGATGTGTAGAAAGCAGTCACTGCCGGGGGAAAAGGGTGTCTTTTCTGAACTCTCTCTCTACCAGGGGAGGCAGGATGTCTTACGGGATTTAAAAAAAAAAAATTGCGTAGTGTTTGCACACTTCCCTGTCCAAACATTTGTGTCAGCCAGATCCCCATCTCTCAACACATCAGGAAAGAACCAATATGAGCCCGTCAAGAAGGAAGTGGCTGTGTTCTGTCCTAAGTAGAGGAACCTTGAGGCTAAGTCCTCTCGAATTTTGCCCAAGCAAAGCTAAAAATGTCAAGTTGTTTGAATTGCAGACACTTGATCCTAGTTTTTGTCCTTTTATTCATGATGATGATGATAATGTTACTATATCCATATTTTTTGTTGCAGCTGGCATAACTCAAATTGCTCTAAGCGGTAAAATGAACAAGAAGCTTTCAGTAAAGTTGAAGTCACAAATAGAGCAGGACAGATACAACTTCACCTGTTGCTTGTTCTGTGGCCCACAGGATGTCACCAGGACCCCGTTTCTCTCCATTTCCCAGTGACCTGTCCCGCAGTGCTGGCTCTCTTGTCAGGTTCCGCATCCTCACAGAATGGCTGCAGCAGTCCGAGATCCTACTTTTGTTCTCATTCACTTCCTAGAAGGAAGAACTGATGATCCCTTTCCAGGACTCCTAAGCAGTGTCTCACTGCTGTGATGGGGTCGTTGGCCCATCTCCAAACCAGTCGCTATGGTCAGGGGTGGGGGCGTGACCAAGTGATGACCTGTTCCTGGCATATGTGCTTCTCCCCAGAAGCCCATGGGTTCGGAGTTACCAAACAGATATCCATGGTCAGTACTTAACACATACTACTATCGCCATGTATGAAGAACTCTGTACCAGGCACTACCTAATACCTGCCACAGCCTCTTAGTCATTTATTCATTCACTTACTGTGGCCCTTCCATGATGAGCAAAAACACATGTGGTCTCTGTACACAGCTGAGAAAGGGAATGTATGATAGGATACTTACTACATCTACATTTTACAGACGGGACAGTTGAGGCTTCCTACTGGTTATTTCAGTTCCCTACTAGTTGAAAAACAGAACTCCAAACCCGAGCTTCTGTTTCCAGAGCCCATGTCCTTAACTATATGCTGGTCTGAAACGCCCTGCTTCGGGGAATAATCTGCCCCAGGCTAATATGTTTATCTGTGACCATGGCCCCTGTCATGAGGATCATCTGATGATAAAGAATGGGGAACAGAATGTAAAAGGTCTAAGGAGTATGTCTCCTCCCACTCCACCCAATAGCAATGAGCCAATATTAAATGCCTCTGGCTTCTTAGCAAAGTGACCACAGACTGAGCAGCTGACGTTTGTGAAGGTGCTGTCACTTACACCTATGTCTCCTCAGTGCTTTGTAAGTAACAGCTAATCTGGTCCCAGATATTTGGTCCCATGGGAGCATCTTTGCAGCTCCTTTGGTAAGATCAGCATTTGTAATCCTCTGTGGCTTCCAAGAGTTCAGCAGACCACCTTACACTACATATGAAGAAACTGAAGCTCAGAGAGGTTACATGACTCGTCCAGAGTCACTCAGCTACTGAGGGGTGGAGCAGGAACTTAAATTAGCTCCCCTGTTCTTTTAGCTCCTGTGCTGGTGTGGCCCAAACTGCTCTCATCCTTCCAGGTTTTGTGGTGACATACTTATCAGCTTTATCTAAATATCTACTCTGGTCTTATTCTAAGTGACAGTATTTGTCAGTGTTACTGAGTGTGTATTTTTCTAAAGCACATTTTTTTTTTAACTTTTTTTATTGAAGTATAGTCCATTACAGTGTGTCAATTTCTGGTGTTCAGCACAATGTCCCAGTCATGTATATATATATGCATATGTTTGTTTTCATATTCTTTTTCATTAAAGGTTATTACAATATATTGAATATAGTTCCCTGTACTATATAGAAGAAATCTAGTTTTTTAATCTATTTTTATATATAGTGGCTAACATATGCAAACCTCAAAATCCCAAATTTATCCCTTTGCACCCCCTTTCCCTCAGTAGCCATGAGATTGTTTACTATGTCTGCGAGTCCGTTTCTCTTTTGTAGATGAGTTCATTAGTGTCCTCTTTTTTTCTTTTTCAGATTCCACATATGAGTGATACCATATGGTATTTCTCTTTCTCTTTCTGGCTTACTTCACTTAAAATGATGATTTCTAGGTCCATCCATGTTGCTGCAAATGGCATTATTCTTTTTTATGGCTGAGTAGTATTCCATTGTATAAATATACCCCAACTTCTTTATCCAGCCATCTGTCAATGGACATTTAGGTTTAAAGCACATTTCAGTAAACATCAAAATTTTACAATCCATCCGTGAAGCCCCTAAACACTTTTCATGTATCATCTGCAATAGTGTCTGACACATTGAAAAACCTGTTTTGTGCTATGTAACTGCCTCGCCAATTTGTTTCAGAACCAAGGCCTAGGCTTACAGGCAGGCAGTAGGCAATTTCCATGGAAAGTTTTTTTTTTCTTTCCAGGAAGAGGCATATATATATATATATATATATATAAAAATATATAAAATATATTTCTGTCAGCTGGACGGGGACGTGGTCATTTTCAGTTACTTCCCATCCGGTGCTGGCCTTCCCAGTCACAGTCATATCTCACACTCTGCTCACTTCCTGTCTTTGGCTGTGAGTGACACACACCTGCTACTTAAAGGCTAACCCAGCTTTTCAAGCCCCACTCTTTAATGCCTCTTAATGTTGTGCAACTTGTGTGAGTTTTTGTGGCATGCTTCTTTAGTGGCTGTCAAACTGCATTATTGTTCAAATTGAGAAGTAGATCTTTTGGAGAGTGACTTCAACAAAGCTATCGCCGCCTTTACTTTACTTTGTTATAGTTATGTTGGGCTCTCCATAAATTTTCCGACCGATTTCCGAAGATCTGCTACGCTCCTAAGCCACTTAAAGATGAAATTCAAATCCTGAAGTGCATTTTTATCCCTAGTTACTTAGAAGAAAGGATTAGGAAAACGACCTAATATCTCCCTGTTTAAACACAGAGATTAGGAGAAAGAGAAAAGACCCGTTGCCTGAGCACATTTCTTCACCAAAATTCGAGCACTTGGAGGCGGCTCATTTGTTTTACCATTTAACGATGAAATTAAGGAAGTCTTTGTTTGGCTTCATAGCTGTTCTCAGCTGCCATGATGCTCAGGGAGATTGAAGATATTGAATGCAAGTAAGCCTTCTTGAGGGAGAAGAGTTGCACATTTATGTTGTGTTTTATTCTTTCTCATGGGAGAAGCTAGCAAACTGCAAAACAGCAGTTTGATTTTTTTCCCCAGCTACACATTAGGGTGTTAACCAGGTTACTAATGGCCATTGTTAACTCCAGACAAGAGTTTAGATCCTTTCTCCTACTGTACTAGACCACAAATCTGTTGCACGTTAGAATCACCAGAGATGTGTTTAGCAGATGCGTAGGCCCCAGGCCAACCAATCAAATCAGGATTCCTCAGGATAGAACCTGGGTATCCTTTTATCCATTTGAAAGTTCACTAGGTGACCGAATGTGCACAAAGGTGAAGAACCTCTCTTCTCTGGGCCTCTGGCTTTAATGGCTAGACTTTCATGGCTAGACACAGCCAGGCAGGGCTGGGGTTGAATCCCTGAGCCATTTACTAGCCATGACATAGGCCTGTTCATTTAGGATCTCTCGCTTTCATTCACGTGCTCTTTTTTGTTTGTTTTAGGTCATACACTTTTTCCCCTGACTCTTTTCTCTCTACCTGTCCATCCTGAAATAACATTAATTGAGCACTTACTTATGTCAGATGAAATTAGCTGTTCCCAAAGATGTCTGTAAATTGATTCCTTAAGTCTGGACAACAACCTTTGAAGTAGGCGCTCTTAGATCTGTTTTACAGATGAGGAAACAAGGGCACAGGAAAAATAATACACTCACATTCACAGTTAAGTCAGTGGTAGAATAAGGATTGAGAAATACACAGATTTATCTTCCTAATAAGCCTGTTGTAAGGACTAATGAGTTAATGAAGGAAAAGAGTTTAACATCCTGGGTTTCCCAGATGAGTTCCCAGTGCTGAAGCTGGTTTTTGAGTCCCTGTTTTGCTGCTAAAAACTTCTCTTTAGTTGTCTCCTTACAGCTCAAGTCCTAAGCAAATACTGTTGTGTATATGCAGGTGTATATTGCCTTAATGCATTCATTCTTAGAATTTTGCTTGCACCCAAATTCAAGAAGCCATTGGAGCTTATTTGAGTCATCTTTGTCTTCCTATTAAGAAAAATTACAATAGTTATCTGCTTCTTGATCAAAAATGATCAGAGAAGTTGCTTCAACCCAGCATGCTTTAATTAAAGACTTGCAGGTCCAAATGCTGATATTCAACTCTCTACAACTGAATTAAAGACACCTCACACAGAGAGAGTGTTCAGGAGGCCCAAGACTTTATAAAACACTGCAAACACCCATTTCAAGTAGCACTCTGAATTTTTGGGTGGCAACCTCTTGCCAGATTAATTGATCACCTAGTTAAAGTTAAATGATTCACAGATCCCACTGATGGGCTCAGAATTTGTGTAAGACAGTGGGTGGATTACCTTCTTTTCTCTTTATTGCAGCAAACAAAATTTAAATACTTCTGCGTATCATACCTGCTGGAGATTCACTTGGTTTTCTTTTGATACATGTTCTGGGGGATCTTGTTAATATTTGTCCAGGAGGCACATGACTCTACCGTTAAGAGCTTCCATTAGCGATGAGCCATGTATCCCAAAGGAAAAGAGTTTTCAAATGTGGTTGAAAAGAAACCATCTCAGATGGGAAGGACACAATCTTAATGAGAGTCAGGAATCTGGAAAGAGAAAAATCCTTAGACCACCTTTGGAATCACAGGACATTGGGTTCAGCCTGAACACTTCGGGGAGCCTGGGACATGGGAGATTCTGTGGGGATAAAGATGTCCGGTATATTTGAACTTACATCAGGCTGCTTCCCACTTCCATGTGACAGAAGCATAATATTTGTTCTGAGCCCTTCTTCTTTTTTTTTTTTTTTTTTCCTTCTTTCCTCTTGTTAAGGAGCATCCTGTTTTTGTATCCTATGGGTCTCTGTCACTGTGCTTCCTAAAGGCTCCAAGATTTTAGTTGTGGCTATTGTGATGATTTAAACAGTGCAGAGGAGAGGGGTAAAGTGGGATAACTAGGAATGGAAATCTGGTTTGGAAAGGGATTCAATTCAATCAAGGGAGAACAGAGAAAAGGGAAAGGAAGGAGGGTGGGCAAGGGATGAAGCCCCACCCAACTCCCACACCCACAGCTGGGTATAAAAAAAGAACTTGATTGGGAATTGAGAGTGGGAGAGAGTTTCGGGGTGAATAGAGGTCATCTTTGTGCAGTACATAGGGTGACACAGGTGAGGAGAGATCATTTTCAGTGTATTTGGAAGACAAATGTACTTCTCTTCCTGTCCTTTCAGAATCATTAAAGATTTAAGTGTTTTTATTGAATTTTTCTGCTGGCCTGCATTGCTGGCGTGTGCTGCTGTGCAAGGACTTGACCAGTTACATGCCCCTTATTTGTGGGTCACATATGTTAGATTTCACTCAGGCTGTAGGTGAGCCTGTCATACTCAGAATGTCATGATTAACATTCATGGCACTGTTTCAAAAGACCTATATTGGCGTTTAGTTTAACTTGAACGCAACCAGGGAGATGAACTCAAAACCACTTCATTTTAGTATTATTCAAAAGAATCAGGGACATTTGAACGTTTAGCTTAGAGAAAAGAAGCCTTGGGATCATCCTGAGAGCTCTTAATACACTACTTAGGTTAACGGTCTCAGGGACAGATGAACTTCAGGTTCCCCTCTTCCTTTGAGATGCTCTGATTTCTCAAGCTTCTGATTCTATCTGTGTTGGCGAGCATGAGCTCTGGATCGGATACCTGCATTAGGATTTAGCTCTGCGTGTCATAAGCTGTGTGATATTGAGTAAGCTCTTTAACCTCTCTGAGCCTTGATTTCCTCATCTGTACAGTGGAAGTAATGCTAACACCTACCTCTTGGAGCTTTTGTGAGGATTAAATGATGTTTGTAAATAATTTGGTCTAGTGTCTGGCATAGAGTAAGGACTCAGTGTTAAATACGATGATGATGGCGATTCTCTTGCAAGGGGAAGAAATATAAATTTGGACGTTGGATAGCTGGATATTTATTAAGATGAAATATGGCCAAAACACATATCAAGTGCGTATGTAGTGGTTTTTACGGATGAAGATTGTGGGGTGAGAGAGTCACTGGCATGGAGAAATATTCTTGTTTGAATACTATAGGATTAAAAAAATAAAGAGCTGAAGTTACTCATTTTTAATGACTCTTTTAAGAGATGACGTTTAGATAGGGCTGCGCTTCACCCCTGCAGTTTTTCGCACTGGCTGTGTTAACCAAGAGGCAGCTTCTGCCCTGATGTCTAGGGAAGATAGAGGATGTGTCTGAGAAAGTTCTTTAGGGGCAGGTGTATGTTTAGACTGGCAATGTTTTTTTAAAATATATATATATATTTTTTATACATAGTCAATTATATATATATTCAATAAAAGGACATGGAAAGCCACCAAGCGTGGGGAAATAAGACCATAATTTGAGACTTCTGGGAGATCCAACCTCTATCAAATACCTGCATGTGGAGAAAAATAACATGGCACAAAGTTTCTAAGATTTTATTTTCTAGCTTCAGAAAATAAGAAAGATTGATGATCCTTAATCTGCCAGAGGATCAGTTCCCTGCTGCTGCCTTTTTTTCCCCCCCTCCTGCAACCCCTTCCCCCCAAACCCCCTTAAAAACAAAATCAGAGCCCAGTATCTGATTAGCACACTTCTGGCAGACCTTGGCTTTGGCATTGCTTTTCTGACCAGTTTACTGATTAGTGTTTACTGCTAATCATCTGTGGTTAGAAACATGACCCAGAGAAGAGAAGGAGCAGGGTGACAGCATGCGGTGACATTGTTAGAATTATTCCCAGTGTTTTCAGCAGGAATCACTCAGCTCAAATCCACAACCACAACAGATGCCTTCGCACGCCAAATCCCAGGCATTGGCAGCCAGGCAAAGCAGGCTTCCCTTAGCACTTGGCAAGAGTCCCCTTCCCTTTGCCTGGTATCTGGAGCCCAGTGCTTGGCCGGGAGTGAAGGTGAGACAGGCTGAGGGAATAAGAGTTTGCTGCATCTGACGGCAATGCTCTGATGGCACATATCTCCCCCAACACACCAGAGAAAATCAAGACTTGCAGTGCAGTGCGTAAGGTCGTGGGCACACTGGGCCACAAAGGCAAGATGGCCAGGAGAATACCCAACACTGTACTTTGGGTTTCAGTGCCTCTTTGAGTAGTTCAACCTCTCAGAACTCAGATTTTCTGTTGAGGAAATTGATTCACTGGTGTAGGATGTCAGCAAACGTTCATTGAGTTCCTGCTATGTGCCAGGTCTGCAGGGTTGGGAGGCAGTAGATAAACAGGAACATTGAAATTCACTATTCAAACAAATGATAGAAGCGTATCTGCATCTAAATCCGTGACTTTGTAACTGCCACTGTTGCTGTAAGCACTTAGAAGAAACTCATAGACTGAGGTTTACCTTACTGGATACATACAATTATATTACCTGTTACCAGGTCCAGTGCATACAAATTGTTCACTTTGCGGATACAGTAGTTCCTTTGTCTTGGAAATGTGTCTTTTAGTAGTTAATTTTTCCTTCTACTTCCCAAAGTAAGAATTCCTGTTCTTAAATTCATTTGGAAAATGTGGGAAACACTTTTTTTTAAATCATCCATCACCTTGGCACCCTCTCCCCCCAAAAGCCACTCTTAACATTTTGGGCATAGAATGGGGAATTGTAGACCATGAAAACATGTGTTTAGTTTTTATATTAAGCTAATAGATCTTACTATTATATTGCAAATTCAGCTTCCTGAAACAAAGACAGGAGCAGAGTATTCCAATGGAAGGATTCTTTAGGAAATGATGGTTTCTCTCCTGGGTGAAGTCTTTCAAGTTAATGTAGTATTTTTGCCAAACCAGGAGGGTATGAGAGGTTTAGAAAACAGAAGAGAATGAGATGATGGCGCTTTGATGTTTCACAAGTGTGTTTGTATGATTTTCATCTTTGGAGAGAATTCTGGTGTCCAAGAGAGCAGTATAGCTGTAGCCTTGCTATAGTTCTGAATGGTGAAAATGTCTTTTTCTTACTTAGTCAATATTTTTATCAAGTGTCTTTCATACGCCAGTAATTAGGAGAAGAGACAAGAAAGCAGATGTTTGGAGGTATGTAGTCTGGGGGACTAATGACCTCAAGCTGGTAGTCATACTCAGTTAAGTATCACGGGTGCATGCCATACGGGGAAACGCAGACGCTATGAGCTCACATGGCAAGGTCCGTTACTCACCCTAGGTAGTGAGAGACACCTTCTGTAGTAAAGTACCCTTTAGGCTCACACGGTGTGAAGGCAAGGGGTTTAGTCTGGTCCACGGTGGAGGCCATTCCAGCAACCATGGCAGGTTAGGACTTGGATTTCAGCTGTTCAAAATAACCATCCAACATTGGGGGCATTTTGTGCCTTCCTGAGATTTTGGTACTTTGAATATGATTGCATAGTGAATCTAGAAAATTACATACTTGTGTGGTCAACCTGCTAAGTGACCTTCCTCGGAAGAGAATGCCACTTCCTGGAGACCATTTGCTGGAGCCCCAAGCCTTCAGCATTTGATGTATGGTATCACTTTGGACCTAGTTAAAGGGATACCAGGAATTCCAGGCTCTGTGCATAAATGGATACAAAAAGCATCAGATAGGTTCTTTGAGTGGTTGTGGCAAAAAGATTCATCATGATTTATGCCCTGTACATTGGGAGATGTCTGATGTGAAGTCAACAACCGAAATCGAATGAATAATTCAGTGTGCGGATCAATCGCGTCATCTCCCTGGCCATGTTATTGCTATTTTTACGTAATTGCAAAGTGAAAAATAAATTGATGTCATAAATAAACAACTGTCATTTGATATGTATGAAACAGACCCTCGCATCTTAGGGATATTCTACTTTCAGGTACTACTCTGAAGCTTTTTATACAATTAAAAATGTAACCTCATTAAAATATAGGGAGAAATATCTCTACCTGTTATTTCAGTACCAATGTTGAAAGAAAACTAATGCAGAAGGATGAAGCATCAGATCTCTTCAAAGGCCAGTCCTTTGCTGGTCTTGTTCTGGAAGGCATTTGCTCAAGAGAAAGCTCTTAATGCCCGTTACATGGTGTGATAGTGCAGTTGTCTATGCAGCCAAACCAAAATACTGTTTAATTCCTTTCATAGTAGTTTTTAAAGTAGGTGGATATGAATGGATGCAGTCTAAAAGCCTCTTTTTCTTCTCCACAAATCTTTCCTTGATTCGGTAAATAGTAATTGTCATATTCATTTTATGCCTCTTTATAAAGAAAAACACTAAACACAGCCAAGGTAATCTCAGATCTTAGGCAGCAACTGTCACATCATTGTCATAATTCATGTTACAATGAGCACTTGTTCAGAAAAAGAATAATCAATTTAGTTAATTGTGCAGTTATTGGCTTTTCTATTTTTTAAGGATTTTTTTTAACCAAAGGTTTGCCTCCCTTTGATCAGAAATATTGCTTCTTGAAAGTGTTAAGAGAATTTGTTTTCTGGGTGGGAAATAAAAAATCTCTGAAATTTAAGCTTACTATAAAAATTGGAAACACCTCTTTATTTATTAGCCTTTGATCAAAAACGATCTCTAGCCTTACTTTGGATTTGAAAATATGTGTGATCAATAAAATTAGTGAACCTTTTAGCATGTTACCAACTGTATCTGCCCTTAACAGGATAGTTTTATTATCTTTAAATATCTTATCTCTGAAAGGCTGAACTTCATTTGAACATCAATTAAATCCACATCAATATTTGTTGTTTTAGACTAGAAATTCCCTCTGGGTCAGGTAAGGTACCTAGATAATGTATCTTGTCTAACAGTACACTAGGTAGAGTTAGTAGTAATAATAACAAAACAGTCGCATGATTTAGAGAGCACAGCCTTTTCTCCGTCCTTTCCGATAACTGCAATTTTCTTTTATTCACTCTCAGAATTGAAAACACAGCGAGTTTTTAAAGCCAAATATAATTTAAAATAAACTCTTGCCTTCTCCTTTCCCAGCTCAGATCTGGGAATGGACAAGACCTAAATGGGAAAGAATTAGACCTTTTGAACTCTTCGGGGCGGGGGCAGGGGGTGGGGGTGGAAAGCACAGGGAGCTTGGAGGCTTCTGATGTTTCTCATCCGGGCTGGGTTTGTATCCCTGAGATGCTGGTGTTCTTGACTGTGCTTTTCAGTATGGTCGAGCATGTTTGTGCAGCCAAATGTTATTTCATAGGAGAAATCAAACTTGATTTGGTAAGATTTCTGGAGAAGAATGAATCCAGTCTGGGGTGGGACTGACAAAACATACCGATGAAAATAAATGCTATGCGGTGCCCTGCACGTGCCATTGCAATGTCTAAAGATGATTGCTTTTGGAGAAATTCAATGGTTTTAGCTCAGAGGTGACAAAACACATTCTCTTGGCCTTTTCTCTTGGTAGGGCTTCCTTTCAGAAGGGAAATGAATCTCTGTTATGTCCCAGTGATCAGGGAGGGAAAGAGTACCTTCTGCCGGAGCTGAACGTCAGAGGCTGTTAGTAATACTGACTGAGCAAATTGGATTCGTGGAACTGAGACCCACGCTGCACATCCAAAGGAGTACCAGGACTTTGTCAAGTGCATGCTTATATCTGATTCTATATTGTAGAAGCTTGGTAACAGTTTTTTCAGGACCAACCTGGAATGATTTCTGTAGCCTAGAATTAGATGTCGGATAGTTGGACCCACGTGCCAGAGAGTCCAGTAGTGCAGGTTGGGCACTGCACCTTCAGGCTGTCACTGACTTAGGCCACAGCATGGACGTTGCCCCCTAGAGTAAAGGTGCGAGGCCTTTACAAGAAAGGGGGCTGTCCTCTAAGTCCTCCTTGTCCAGATCTGCTCCATTTAGTTACTTAGCCTTTTCACTCAGCCTCCTTCAGTACAAGAATCCAAAAAGAGAAAGTTGTTTACAGTGATGGTTTTTTAAAACAACAACAGAATGATAGATACATCCACTGCAGTCCGGTGCCTCACCCTTTCTAGATGCTCAGTACACATTCGTTGGGTGTAAGACTTCCTGTTGTATGTGTCGGTGAACTTCTTTCTCTACTGTTGAGCTGTAACTCTGAGGCAACGGGGACCATAACTGTCCCGTTCACCTCTGTAACCGAGGTGCAGGCCCCAGGCAGTGGCAACATTAAGTAGGCATCCAATTAATATTTGCTAGATGGATTCAAAAATGATAAACCATTGCCTGACAAAGTACGTGCTATTAATAGTCCCATTTTACGTATGTGGAAACTGAGTTCTAAAAATAAAGTGAGGATCCCGAAAGGACTGATGCAGGGTGCTGCAGCCCACCTAGCCTTCTGTTCCGGGTGCCTAATCTCAGTCCGACCATGAGAGGTTTGCACCTTTCAACCCTTTTGACCCACGTGGAATCTGTCACTTTTAACAAATTCTTTTGGACTCTTGCCATCAGGGATGCTGAGAGAAATGGCCAAGCAAAACTTACTATTTTATTTATTGTCAAGATATTCTTAAATACAAGTAATGGCCTGTTTAAGAAGACTGAGAGATTTTTTTCAGTCCTCTGAGCTGGGAAACTTTTGACTCCTCCCGAGTAACTAGTGGGATTTTTGTTTTGGTTTTTGTGTATTTTGTGGGGGGAGGGGGGTGGTATTTCGTTTTTATTTTTAAATAGACTTTATTTTTCAGGGAAGTTTTAGGTTCACAGCAAAATTGAGAGGAAGGCACAGAGGGTTCCCATGTAGCTTCTGCCCCCGGTACATGCATTGCTTCCCCCGTTACCAGCATCCCCCACCGGACTGGTGCCTTTGTTACAACCGATGAGCCTACACTGACATATCATGACCCTCCAGAGTCCAGAGTTTACGTTAGGGTTCACTTTTGGTGTTGGACAGTCTATGACTTTGGGGGAAAGGTACAATGCATACATCCATATTATAATAATCACCCGGAATAGTTTCGCCGCCCTAAAAACCCTCTGGGCTCCACACTCATCCCTCTGCCCCGCCCCACCCCCAGCCCCTGGGAACCACCGATCTTTTTACTGTCTCCTTAGATTTGCCTTTTCCAGAATGTCATATAGTTGGAATGACACAGTGTGTAGCCTCTTCAGACTGGCTTATTTCACTCGGTAATACGCATTTAAATCTCCTCCCTGTCTCGATGATTCCTTCCTTTTTAGTGCAGGATTTACCACAGTCTGTTTATCCATTCACCCACGGAGGGACGTCTTGGTTACCTCTAAGTGTTGACAGTCGCGGATACAGCTGCTGTAATATCTGTGTGCAGGTGTTTGTGTGAACATGAGTTTTCGGCTTTGGGGCTACATTCCAAGGAGTAGGAATGCTGGATCCTCTGGGAAGAGTACATTTAGTTTTGTAGGACGGTGGGCTTTTCATCTTGTGAACAATGTACATTGTGTAACTGATCACAGTTCCCTTGTTGCTCTGTCCACTTGGAAAGTCAAAGCCAACTTTGAAGGCCACCTTTAGTCATTGTGTACCAAAGTGTGTTTTTCCCTTCTGGCATTTTTATAACTCTGTCTTTCTTTGCTTATCATGATGCTTTTTAAGTTAGCTTTACTCTTACTTCGTTTTGCTATGCTATTATATGTTGCTTGCTGTCTTTAAATTTATCATTTGGAAATAAGAATTTAATAAATAACTCCAGGAGAGGCAAAGTTTGTGGGGGAAGTTAAGAGCTTAAGAGATCCTGGGTTGAAATGGCAGCTCTACTGTTCACTAGTTCTGTGACCTTGAGTAAACTACTTAACCAGTTTCTTCATCCATAAAGTATGACGATAGTAACTTCTACCTCCAGGAATTGTTGCCAGTATGAAAGGAGGTAATCTATGCATGTTATTTTTGTGTTTCAGTCCCAGCCCTACCTCTTCCACCTAAATCCACTTACTTAATGCCCTACAGAAGGTTCTCTCAGCCTCCCCACTGTTGGCATTTGGGGTCAGATAATTCTGACCTATGGGGGTGGTTCCGTGCTTTGTGGGATGTGTTGCAGCATTCATGGATGCTACCCACTAGACGCCACTAGCACCCCTTCCGCTGTGACAGCCATAAAATGTCTCCAGACATTGCCAAAGGATCCGTGGGGAGCAAAATCATCCCCGGTTGAGAACCACAGTGTTAGAAGTCTCCAGGGGTCATCGGATGATGGGGACCACCCTCTCTCCAGTAGTGCTCTAGTCAGGTCCCGTCTACCCAGGCCAGTGCACACGGTGTTAGGTTCATTTATTTCTTAAATCTAAATTTATTAGAATCTTGCTCTCCACTAATCCTGGAGAAACATTCATTGGGCACCAGCAGTAGACTTCATCTTTGAGGAGACATCATCTGGGGAGGAACTTGGGCCATGTATGCAAACCACTGTGACACATCCCAGTGATGCTGAAAACTGGTGACATGCAAACTCCCCAGGCCTGCACTGTACTTTCAGAATGAAAATGGAAGACACATGCTTTGACACAAGGTTTTTTTTTTTTTTGGTTGACATTTCAATTTATGTAAACTTTTATGAGTGTATATGAATCAAATGATAAGTAGGTAAAAGTTTAGTGAGTCATCCTTTTGAAAGGAGTAATTACATGAAATTAGAAAGTGCTTGGGAAAACTGGGCTCTGTGACAACTGTTCGAGGAGGGAGTGAATAATTTTTCTAGAAATAGGCAGGCAGCCTGATTCATACTGAAGCAGTGATCATTGATAAGAGGTTAAAGTGATGTCCCTTCCTGGTGCCCAGTTACGTTTTGATGTGGGGCTGTGATGTGCTAGGTGACAGTGTGAGTAATACGGGGGTGATGGTGCTTGTAGAAATGGAACCTGAACGTTTTTTGTAAAACAAACTGAAAGCCACCGGGAAGATGGACTGGGCAGGGAATGTTCCTTTTAACAAACAAAAACGAAGCAAAACTCACCTTAACAACCAATAAACAAAACACAACAAGCCAAAACAAGAAAGATCAGGGTCCCTGATGATCTCGGGGATTTTTGCCAGGACTGGAGCAAAAGGAGCTTGGATAGAATCCACTAAGATCCCTATGACCAATGACGATGATAGGAAATGGATGAGTTAATGATGAATGAAAGAAAATCTTGGCACTATCCTTCTTAATTTTTATTAAAAAATAAATCAAGCAAACGTGACTTCAGCAAAACTTTCCTCCCTGCCTTTTTTCCTCTTTGCGTTCCTGGCTACTCACCATCGCAAAAATGAAACCACCCCTTGAGTACACAATAATTTAGAGATTTACTGAAACATCCCGGACTGCATTGATTTTATCAAGCCTGGTGCTGCGAATCACCAACACTATTTAATGGTTAAAGTTTTCTCCTATTACTGTGCTTTATAACTGCCTCATTTCCAAATTCAAGCATCTTTGAGCACAAAGCACGCTGATGTGGATGTGACATTTCTTTGCATTTATTGCTCAGATTGTGGTGGGTTTCAGAGATGGAGGGAAAATGAGAGAGAAGACAAAGTGCTTTCTGAGGAAGGACTGCATTTATGTTTTTACATCAGGCTGTACCACAGAAGTTACGAAGGGACCCCCCCATACCTGTATACTCATCTATTTGCCTTTGAACCTAAAAGAGCCATATAATTCAGTATAGGGACTAGGGGAGAAAGCACTAATACAAACCAGAAATTCATTCTTGATGTGTTTTCTGAAGCTCGACTTTGTGCAGTCCCATGAAAAGCATAGAGATGCTTGCCCGGTGTGTATCATGGGGTCATTTTAAGGACACATTTGTTGGACTTCAGCCTTTTGGCATCTGTTCAGGACAGCTAACAAAAGTCAGTTGTCTCCTACCTTCTGCTCGCCCCTCTCGGCAGCTCCCCCCACCCCAACTCCCCGCGACAAATCCCTAGCAAATTCTGCTTGCTGAGTGTCTCCGTATTAGCATAATGGTGTGTTTTAATTTGAAGAAGAAGCATGTGTTTCCTATAAGAAAGTTGTTTTAAGTCTTTAAATGTCTCTGTCAAACACTTTCTTTTTGTTTGGAGAAATAATTACAGATCAGTACTGTTGAAACCAAAACATCAGAGAAATTGCCTTTCCCAATGTTTCTAATTTGGTGGACGTCTGCTAAGTGAATGACAAAAGTTTAGCTTGGCCATGCCAAGAAAAACACATCCAGTTTGACCATTGCAGTTGCTGACTGGGTTATAAGGGACGACAGTCGCTGCACTTTGGTTGTTTTCCTCTCATCCCAGTGAAAAAGCTCTCCTTCTACGGGACAGATCTGTTTCTGTGACCCCAATAGTGGCAGATACTCAGCGAAACCATGATGTCAGCCATGGTTGCCTTTGGAGACCACTTTTTCCCCCTTTTTAAGGAGGCATCTTACGTTGGCCCATTGATACTCAGAACCACCACTTTGGTATCTTAGCTGTTGCCTCCCCTCTGTAAGCATTTCACCCTAGACTTCTTCTGATCCCAGACCTGAATGTGTTTTTGTCATAACTGTCGTGGATCTACTGTCTGAAGTAAGAAGTAGATAATTTTGAGAGACTTGTATATAGTAGCATTTAAATGGACAGTAAATTCATGGCAGAGAGGCGACATAGATATATGTCTGTACATAAAACTGTCTTTAGGAAATAGAGAAAATTACAGAGTGGAAATAAAAATCAGTCATAGTCATAGCACCGAGGGTGTATCGCAGACAGTAGCGAGTGGGTCAGAGGGAGGGGACGATGGTGATCTGCACCTTCCACCCCTGCTTCTACCAACAGAATTTCTCTCCTCTTTGGTGTTTCACGTGATGGGATCCCACATGCAGTTTCATGTCAAAGAAAGTTTCTCCTGCTAAAAAAGATAAAAGTGGAAAAATCACTCTCAAGTCACATATAGAACAGTCTTCTGACCATAGGAACGAACAGCCCACAGCTACACACAACAACCTGGGTGGGTCTCACAAGCATCATATTGAGCAAGAAGTCAGGCAAAACAGAGTATGATGTGTACAATTCCACTTTTATAAAAAGGACAAAATCAGGCAGACTAGTCTATGGTGTTAGACGCGGGGATAGTGGTTACTTACTCTCGGGGGTAGTGATTAGACGGGAGTGTAAGTGGGGGTGCTTCTGGGCTTCTGGGAATGCTCTGTTTCTTGATCTGAGTGCTGGTTACATGGGCGTGTTCAGTTTATAAAAGTTCACTGAACTGCACTTACATGTGCATTTTTCCTGTGTATGTTCTACTTCAATAAAAAGATACACACACACACACACACACACAGAGCCAAAGTTTGGCTACTAAGGTACAATAGTCATGTGTCATGTATTTTGGAAGTCTACTGAGACGAGGAAGGCTTCAAGAAGATCTCCTGGGGAGGGGCAGGTAGGAAGAGAAATGCAGAGTTTGCTAGTCTTCAAAACAAGTCTGTGGCTCTCGGATAGATGTGGGTGGGGCCACCATGTCTGCCCTCCACGGTGAGCCTCTGGTACAAGCCAGTCTCTGAGGTCCAGTCTCATCCATACATCTGAATCCCAAACACACCCGCCTTTAAGATCCACAGGTGGTTGCTGTGTTGATCCATGGCTCTATGCTAGACAAACAGAGCATTCAAATCACAAAAATGTATATCCTCCTCTGAAAAGTCTTGCATTAAAAATTTGGTTTATTAGAGCAACAATTTGGAAATAGCCTAAATGGCCAATAATAGGTGATTGTTTAAGTCATCTTAGACCCAAACATCACAAGGCTTCATAAGAATATTTTAATAACATATAAAATGTTCTCATATGTATAGGGAGAAAATAGGTGAAAAAACATACTTTATAGTATGATAGCCAGATATGTATACATAGCAAAGAAACACACACAACCCAGAAGGATATGTTCAATATGTTGTCATCTAAGTATGAGACGACGGTGATTTTTATTTACTTTTCTTACCTGAATTTGCTAAGTTTGTCATCTGGAGTATGTATTGTTTTTGTACTCCAGAAAAAAATACATTTTGTTTCTTTTTAAAAATAAGGGCCATTCTGTTTAAGAAAGGAAAACAAAAAAATATATAAATATAAAAATACAAATTCCAGGGAATACATAAGTGCCAAGTGTAAGTATTGACCTTAAAGCTTGTGAGCTCAAAGAGGGAGCAGATAGAGGGGAGGGGACAGCTCAGTGGTAGAGTGTGTGCTTAGCACGCGCGAGGTCCTGGGTTCAATCCCCAGTACCTCCATTTAAATAAATAAATAAATAATTTAAAACCCTACTTACTTTCCCCTCCGCCAAAAAATAAAATAAAACAAAACGAAGCAACAAAGAGGGAGCAAATACTAGGAAGTCATCAGAGGTGGTGGGACTTGAGCTGAGCTTGAATTCTGATGCCAACAGTGCCGGGTGCGGCTCGCCCGCTGCCGAGAGCTGCCTCGTTAGAATTGCCCATACGTTACCTCACAGCAACTCCATGATGTAAGTGACGGTATTTCTCCATTTCTTTTTTTTAAGTCGAGAAAACCCTTTAGAACAGGAGGAAATAATTTGTCCGAGATCCCACGGCTAATAAGTTTCACAGCCAGTGTTAGAAGATCCCACAGTTGTCTAATTCCAAAGACTAAATTTCCCCGTTTTGCCTTCTTCCTTAGAAGGAGAAACAAAACTCAGAAAGGTTACTTTTCTTTGTTCTCAGTCAGTGTGTGTGTTTGGGGTTGGGGGAAGGTGATGGTGGCAAAAAAAAATGGAACCATTCAAGCAAGTAGCATTTCCTCCACCTAATAGCCTTTTTGCCTGATAGTAAGTTACAGGTCAGGAAAAATGGAAAAGTTCTTTCTCTGTCTAATTCAGCATAGGAAATCATTATGCAGAGGCTCTGTTGCCTCTTTCAGAATAAAATGTAACGTGACACTTTGGGTTTAACTTTTAGACGTGTACAGCCAAACTTTCTGAATTTGTTGATATATATTGTCTTCCAAATTGTCTGCACTCGATTACCTGATTGGAGATGCTGTGCTTTGAAAAGGCGTGGAGCGCATCCTCCAGGCGTCTGTGAGAGCACCCTGGGCCTATTTATCAGATGGCTTGCTAGTGTTGCAAACAGAAGGATCTTTGAGAGGTGCAATGAGTTTGTGCAGGTGGTAAATATAAATCCATCAAAGATAAGTTCTCTACCTCTCTGATGAAATGGATTCAGAGAATGAGAAGTGCATGAAATGCATTTGCTCCTATGTATCATCCGCCTGCAGAAAAGAATTAAAATTCTGACTATTCCTCTAAACGGGTATGACAGTATCATTTGACGTATATTAGACAAGTTCAGATGTTAGATCTTAATTTATGTTTAAGAGTAAGCTTTCAGCTTTATTACATTTTTAAGGAACCCCTCATACATACTGTTTACCAAAAGGCAGACCAGAGTGACACTTTTTGTGTCTCTTGTTTACTAAATTGCAATGTCAGGATAATAAATGCTGTGGTTGGAGTATGTGTGTGTTTCATTTCTCTGAGGGAATTCTGTACTTCAAGGGCTTTCCTCTTCAGCATCGCAGATAAAACACGACATCACACTCTTCAGTGAAAGAGACACTTTCTCCTTCAGGATGCCTGTTCAGCTGTTCCACAGCTGAAGAGCTGGGAAGGCTTAAATTACATTCTTTTTCCTGCCATTAAAAGGGAACTGGGGGGAGGAGGGTGGGCAAGAAACACGCATCTGGTTCGACTTCTTTGCCAGATTCTTCATTTAATTGTTTTGTAATTTGAAGGAAACCACAAATGACAAGATGAAATGGCTAGGAATATAAATACAGAATTTAATTGTTCATGTCAGGATTTCATTTCCCAAACCACGGTAATCCAAGTCGCAGTTTCGGACCAACAAACAAGAAAAACATTGAAGACTGCTGCTGAGTTTGCTCAGTCCCCAGGATCCCACCTCCCTGCCCCCCACCGAGTTCAGAGAAAGTGTTTCAGTCAGGAAGAGAGAGAGGAAGAGAGAGGTGCACTTCTCACGTCTCTCTGGATTTGATCCCGACAGCGAGGATGCAAGATTTCTCAAGAAAAGCCATTAATTACATCAAGCCCATGATCCTAAATAAACCAGCACCCAAGTGTTAAACACTGAGTTTTCTCTGTTCTGTGTTCTTTTCAAGTCTTACGAAGTCTCCAAATTCTAGCTTTCCAGATCTGTATCTCATTCCCTTCAAGTCCTGGTTTAGGCTACATTAAAATCTAAGAAAGTAATTGAGGCTAAGATGCTATCGACTTAGAATGTTTTGATTTGCCATCTGACTCAGATAAGTTTCTTTTTGCCAGCCTGGTTTGCAGGCAGAAATCTCAGAGTCTATTACAGGATCAGAAGGAGCGGTGTTGGGGGATGGAAGCACCTCTGTGTATCTACAGGCGGCCAATTGATTTCTTTCTTTGAATCTGAACCTTGAACGGGGGGATTAGTTCTTAATCTTATTTCAAGGTACTATTTTATAAGATAGTTTGTAGGAGTGATTGGTTCTGCCATACACTGAAGCAATTTAAATCCCTTTTATATAGACATATTCATAAATCATGGAACAAAAAAACCCTAAAAGAGTCACAAGAGAGAAAAATCTAGAATTACTAAGGTCATGTGCATGATTAGGAAAGTATATTATGAAAGGAATTTGTTTATCCTGAAGACCCTGGTGAGGTTTTAAAGGCAAGTGTATTCTATATACATACTTTAAAATACTTTTTTTCAACAGCACATAGTAGACATGACTCACGGCTTGATGAGATATGAAGCCTTAAAATTTATATAAATACTTTCTGCTAAAGAAAACTAAAATTTTTATAAATACTTTTTGCATCAAGAAAACTATATTCACAGTTTTCCCTCTTCCTGATACTAGTGGGAAAATCCAGACAGATCCTAGTTACCCATCCAGTGTGGTCCATATTAATGGCTCTCAATCTTATTTACATTGAATCCCCCCCCAAATCTATCAAAAATCTTGGTTTTATCATGATGGGGAAATTTTTTTTTTTCCCTCAATGAGAAAAACTCTGTTTTGACAGCTACACTGTTATATTTTTAAGGATGTCAAATACCGTAGTAAAAAGTATTACTAGGAATGGATTGTGTAGTTCTGGCTTTAAGACTCAAATAAATGAGGACAATGGTGCATTGTTTCTTGAGTTGCATTATGATACTTTCCAAAGATTTTCTGTAAAATCTATAACTAGGACCAAGA
The DNA here is from genome assembly GCF_009834535.1 of Camelus ferus. Classification (NCBI taxonomy): domain Eukaryota; kingdom Metazoa; phylum Chordata; class Mammalia; order Artiodactyla; family Camelidae; genus Camelus; species Camelus ferus. The sequence goes on from NC_045698.1 coordinate 112,306,687, forward strand.
GGAAATAAGAGTCAGGTTGTCTGTGTGGCTAGAAGTTAACATGTAGACTAAAACTGGGAGTGGCCGGATTCTGCCACGTGTACAAAAGATGCAGATGCAAAGAACGAAAGAGGCACAGGGAGACAGAGCTGAGAGAAAGGGAGAGATGGAGTGAGTTCCTTTCAACTTCCTAGTTCTAACTACATCCCGAGGTCCAATCAGTTCTTGCCCTTGGTTCCTATGAGAGACCCTTATATCTCATAATAAATTCTCTTTTTTGCCATGAACTGGTGGCCAGGAGTTAGCTCTTATTACTGGCTGCTGCCCAATGAAGTCAGGTAATTTACCCTTAGGAGGTTTTGAAGATATTGGCCTGATTTCCCCTATTTGGCTGCATGTTCTTCTAGGACCCAGAGCATCTTGTTTCTTCTGAATGCACCCATGGCTTGGTTCAGGGATCTGACTTCAGCCTGTGCTGCCACATTGGGGGTTGGTGGAGTGGATTAAGATGAAGGGATTTCTCCTGACTTCCTAATTTCTCTGGGAACCATCTCAGCTCTTCTGAGCTGCCAATCTTTTTGGAAGGAGGATTCAAAAACTATGCTCTACTTGATGTTCTCACGTGTCTCAATAACAAGTTTATACATAAGCATATTATATATAATTTTTCGCTAGGACATTGGTGGGAATCTTACAGCAGGCATCTTCTGATGACTTCAGTGCCAGTTCCCAATTACCAAAATTATGTTTTGAATAGATTTAGTTACATGATGTGTAGAAGCCAACTTTCCTTTATTACATTTCATATTTTGTAGTTTGACTTTTAATTTGCTGTAATCTTATTTGGAGAAATTTCATCCTTGGCTTTAGAAGGGAAGTCTTGCAACCTGCTTCTTGCCATGACTAATCGACTTTTGACCATTGTTTTTACTGTGATGGCTACAGTTTCTTCAGTGTCTTGGTGGATTGGGAATCACAGATGCTGCTTTAAAAAAAAAAAAAAAAATGGTCCTGTATTTTAAATTTATTCATTCTCTCCTTGGTAAGTGATCATGTTGGGATTCTAAATTAGTGGCCCTCAAATTATAGAGCACGTCAGAATCACCTGAAGGCCTTGTAAAAATGCAGATTGCTGCATCCCACCCCAGCGTTTCTGATTCAGCATCTGGGGTGGGTCCTGGTAACTTGTGTGTCTAATGTGTTTCAAAGTGATGCTGTTGCTGCCAATCGGGACCACACGTTTAAAACCACCGTCGAGAGCATAAAAGAAAGAGCTGCTCTTGGCTTTCCCCGTGTGTTACTCAAATCACCAACTTTTCATTTTGTTCAGCCACTAAACTAGTATCATAGAAAAACCACCAGGCTCCCTTTTATTGAAAATCCTTGCTATTATCATGGTGCAACTCAAGGATATAAGGAGCTGTACTAGGCTTATCCAGAGAAATGGAACCAATAGGACACACTGATATTTATTAATAAACCAGTGGGATGTATATTTATTAATAGAGAGTTATTATAAGGAATTGGCTCATGCAGTTAAGGAGGCTGAGAAACCCCAACATCTGTAGCTGGCAAGCTGGAGACCCAGGAAGGCCAGTAGCATAGTTTCAGTGCGAGTCCAAAGGCCTGAGAACCAGGAGAGCCAGTGATGTAAGTCCAGTCCAAGTGCAAGAGAAGACGAGTATTCAGCTCAGTTAGACAGAGGAACGTCCCTTTCACTCCTCCTTTTTGTTCTATTCAGGTGTTCAGTTGGTTGGATGAAGCCCACCACATTAGAGGGGGAATTTGTTTTACTCAGTCTATCAGCTCAAATGTTAATCTCCTCCAAACCACCCTCGCAGAGATGCCCGGAATAATGTTGGACCAAAAGTCTAGGTACCCCATGGCCTCGTCAAATTGACACTTAAAATTCAGCATCACAGAGGCCATTATTATTGTTTATTGAGATATTAAAGCCAGAACTACATGGTTCCTTCTCAGCAGTACTTACTACTGTGGCGTTTCATATCATTAATAATTAAAGTTCATGAAATATATAATAAGGTGGGTACCAAAATAGAAATCTTTATATTGGGGAAAAATAAAGGCGTATTTGTTTCTATTACGATGAAAACCAAGACTTTCAGGTTTATTACAGACATTTTTATGTTGATTATAACCAATTCAAGGCTATATGATAATTCTGTCACTGTCTGTCTCGTACAATGCTGTATTTTCTTGAGTAGGAAAGAAAAGTGTGAAGTTGCTTGTATCACTGACCCTCAACCTACAAGATTGAAGACTTTTTCTGATCCCACTGTTGAATTGTGTGTATTTAACTCTTATATTTTTCTCATACTCTTATTTTGTGGGGTAGAAAGGCTTTGAAGGGGTCAATATATGGGTAGCCCTTGGGAATATGTTACAAGTGTGAATTTCGTGGGTATAGTGAGGGGAAAAAGGCTGAGATCCACTGCCTTACGAGACCAGCGGCCACTTCTCTCACCTTGGATTTCACCAGCTGTTAATAGGAATCATAACTTATTCTGGGTGATCAGTTTGTCCCCACTGTGGACATGGCAGGGTTGCCAGGCAACATGAAAATACAAGTAATAGTCTTATCATTATCACAGGTGATTAAAAGACATGGGAGTAGGAGGGGTCCCAGGTACTGCAGTCGAGAGCCATTCACAGCCAAAGCGGTATTGACCTGGGGGCTGGAGGCAAAGATTGACGTGAGGGAGACGGAAGGTCAGGACTGTGAGTTGGAAGTTGCCGGTGTCCACATCTGAGGAGCATGTGAGGTAGGTAGGATTCTAGGTCCAGCAATTCAGTGCTGAAGGGAGGAAGGAAGACTTCAGTAGTCCTCATCATTCATGCATTCATTCATTTATTCATTTAACAAAGAGTTACTGAGAGTCTCTTGTGCATTAGGCACCGTGCTGGGCCCCAGAGATCATGAGATGGACATCCAGGCATGGTCCTGCCTACCCACAGCTTACACCGTAGCAGGGAAGACCGGTCAGGAAGGATTAATTATCCCATAAATGATTTCATTCCATTTCTGCTGTTATTAATAAGAAATATGTACAGAAGCTTGGGCATTCAGGAACAGCTTCCAGGAAGAAGCAAAGCTATTTAAGCTGAGACTTAAAGGAATGAGAAGAAATTTAATTATGTTTAGAGGAAAGGGCTGGAGGGAAGAGGAAGATGATGGGACAGTGTTCTTGGTAGAGGAAACAGCAGGTACGAAGTGGCTGAAGTGGAAAGGAGCACAGGGTATTGGTGAATGGATGCAGGGGCTGGATTTCAGCCCCGACTCACGCCTGCAGCCAGGGGTCCTTGTGCAGGATGCAATCTGCAAACTTACACAGTAACCTGGGTTCTATATATGATGGCAAATTCTCTTTGCTCATTTTATTTGGCCTCTCAGTTGTGTTTCATACCAGTTCACCACCACCTTCTTCTTAAAGCTCTTTCTTCTCCAGGTTCACATAACCCCACCCTCCACTTGTCTTCCTTCCTTTTAGGAAAGACTCTGCTAGTCCTTCGTTCTCAGCTGGCCTCCATGTGCTTTTGCATCCCAAGGTTCAGTCTTTAGTCCTCCTCTCCTTTTTATTTACACACTACACTGGGGATCTTTCCTGGACCCCAGGGCTTTAAATCTCAGTACTGTGATTGTGGTTTTATTATTACCTCCAGCCCTAAGTTCTCCTTTGAGATCCACATTCTTGAGTCCTACTGCTTGTGTGACATCTTTACTTATGTATCTAACACACATCACCCCATGCATGACATTGATTCAGCAGATCTTCATTTTTCCTCAAATCCTTCCTATGACTTTCCTGTCTCCCTCCCATCTCAGGAAATGGCACTTAATCCATGCAGTTGTTTGGGTCAAAAACCTAGGAGTTATACTTGAATCCTCCCCCCCCCCCACCCCCCTTTTTTTTTTTTTTTTTTTGATGCCACTGTCCATCCATTAGCAAATCCCATCAACTCTACCTCTAAAATATCTCCCACACTTTTATGACTTTTCACTATCTCTGCTTCTCCCACCTTAGTCCATGCCACCATCATCTTGTACCTGGACAGAGGCAACAGCCCTCCACTGGTCTCCCTGCTTCTACCTTGTCCTCTATAATCTCTATTCTATCAAGAGATTAGGAGACTGTTTCCTTACATCCATCTCTCTAAGGGGTTCTTATTTCAACCAAAATAAAGTTCTTCCATTGGTCTGCAAGATCGTATGTGGTGTGTTCCCTGGCTAACTGCCTACAGCTCTCAACTCTTCCTCCTCCTCCTCTTCTCACCCTTATTCTAGGATCAAGATTGGAATGTATAACGAGTAGGTAGTTTCTAGGCCAATGGCCACACCTACATTGTAAACTTAGACAGGGGTTGAGTGTACAGCATGTGGCTGATATTTACACTTAGCATCTCCTTGGAAGGGAGACTACTGAAAAAAAAATGTGGGCTCTAGGTCGAGGACCTGGATTTTAGTCCTGTATCCAATTTTGTTATGCCAACTTCCAAACCTGTCTTATGCTCTGTCATCAACTATACACGGGAAATTATTCTGCCTGACCTGCGGGTCTGTAGTAAGGATCAGCTATTCTTACCAAAAGGCGTAATATGACGTCTGGCACGTCGTAGATAACCAGCAAACCACACTGGGCGTGGCGGGGGCACTAATGCTTTGACTGTCCTGACTGAAGCTATGAGAGTTCTGTGCTGATCCTAGTCACTGTCTCCTCCTTGCCCTTGTATTTACTCTGCTTGATTTCTACTTGCCCTTTCACAGCTCTCCTTTCCCTCAAAACTCTTTCCCTGACCACCTCTTCCACGTCCTTCATCCTTTACGCCAGTCTCTCTTTGCGTTCTTACCACCTGTTCATGGGCGTATGTACTCACTCATTTGTGCATTTGGTATACTCCTCAGGGATTTGTTGAGTGTCTCCTTTATGACAGATTTTTAGGCTTCAGCAACAAACAGCACCACTTACCGTATTTAAGCTCTTATGGAAATAAGGGTCAAAAGTAGCACATGTAAGGGATAGGCGCCAAGCCTCATGGCGTGGTACCAGCACATAGCGGATACTCAGTGTTTCATGACTTTGAAGACTGCTGAGCGTAGCAGCAAGTGTAGGGGATCTGGGGCTAGGTAGACCTGGGTTCCAGTCCTCGCGTTCCCGGCAAGTACCTGTGTGACCTGAGCTACGTCTTCTCCACTTTCCATCCCTCTCACCAGTATAACTGATGCTTTTCTCATCCCTCAAGCTCAGCTCTGGGAGGCCTTCCCTGACCCATCACACTCCCAAGTTCATCCCTTTTCCTCTGAACTCTTAAAATCCTAGGTACCTCTGTTTTAGTGCTTAACCACATCTGGCATTGTGTCTTTCTCCAATTTTTAAGCTCCTTGAGGGATAGAAAAATCATGTTTGTGTTTCTGTCTCAACTCTAACATAGCACACATGGTGGTCAGTCAATGTCTAAGCTGGTTCTAGTGAAATTTGCCTGCTGTCCTTTTTCTGCTGCCCCACTCAGTTTGCACACGTCATTTGCCCTGGTTAGTTGTTTTGGAAGCATTGCTGAGACATTATTTGAGTATTTGACCTTCCTAACCAAAGTATCAGCTCTCCAAGGACAGGGCCCCCATCTTCTCCTCCTTGTTTATTACTCCTGCCAACCCATGCTCTGCTCTGGTCTGTGTAAATGTCCCCTGTCCATGTTGTTGACCAAGCAACTCCTCAAATGTTAAATCCTTTAAAGAGGTCAGCAAAATCCCTATTTTGCCATTTTCCTTGTTCTTTGAGGACAAAAGAATCCCCCTAGAATTTCTTCTGTGCTGTTCACTTGCCATCAGCCCCAGGTGACCTCACAAAGGCACAGCCTCTGTAGGTAAAAGGTATTTGTTCATCTTTATGAATGTCAGTCTCTTGACATTCGTGGTAAATAGACAAGTTCTCAGTCTTTTGACATTCATAGCAAATAGACAGATCCTTCAGTAAATGACAGTGGACCCAAGCATCACGTTAAAAACTCTTGGGGATAAACACTCAAGGGTAGTCGTGGTTCAGGCTCAACTTTCAAAGGCTTTGTAATGTGCTTACCTCCAAAAAAAAAAAAAAAAAAAAGTATGCCGTCACCTGTTACAGCCCCAACAGCAGCATTTTTAGAGGCCTCATCTATATTTAAACTTGCTCTTGCTTAGTCAGGAGCGGAGATGTTGCCTGCCAGCATTTCCAAACAGCGAGACAGACATGACAGCTTCCCATAGAACAAGCACGCTTGCAAGGGCTGCTGCTTTGGTGCTCATCGCTGCACTGATTTGCCAGATGATGCTGATCTTAGGCCATTTCGGTAACTTCCTCCCTGATCCGCAACAGACTGGAGGGCTCTGGGCCTCCCAGTAGGTCATTTAAGCAACATTCTAGTCATTATTCATTATTGGATTAACAAGTACTTGTCGAGTAGTTACTGTGACCTGAGCACCTGCTACTACTGAAGAAGGAGATTGAGTGATGGTTAAGAGCATGGACTCCGAAACCAACTTATGTAGATTCAAGACTCAGAATGTCCCACTTATTAGCTGTGGCACTTGGGGCCGCTTATTTAAGATCTCTGTGCCTCAGTTTCCCCATTAGTCAAAGAAGAAGAAGAAGAATTGTTTCTTCATGAGTTGTTCTGAAAATCAAGAGTTAACATCTGAAGTGCTTAAAGCTGGTTAATGATGGCTGTTGTTCGTGTTACTACTACGTCCCTGGCCCTGAAAAAGGTTCCTGGAGATACAATGATGAGCAAGGTTGCTAATGTTCTTGCTTAGAGTTCAATAAGAGAAATTAATAAAATAATTATGCTAATGGCTCTATACCTTAATTACAAGTTAGGATAAGGGCATATATGAGAAAGGAATGTGAGGCCATAATCACAAAGGAACCTGTACGGAACTTGAGTATTAGGTCTGCGTTCTACCTCTTCTGTAAGCGCTAGGTTTGTGTTCTGCATAATCTACAAGCACTAGGCGTGGGTCCTCTGTAATCTACAAGCAGATACCCAGGTCGCACAAATGGAGGTAGAGCAGTAGGCCGGGAAAGAGTAGAAAGAAAGAGCTATAAAGGGTCTTTCAAACCACAGTAAAGATTTTAGTCTTTATCCATTTGGGACTAAGAATTCGTTGAAGGATTTTAAACAGATGGGGACCCAGTGTCTGATCTGTGTTTGAAATGAGAATTCTCGCTGCACTTTGGAAAATGAGTTAGAGAGGTGCCTGAGAATAGATCCGATGAGATTGCCTAAGTGACCATCTTAGTGATCAAGGCACAAGACGAAGGTAGCTCGGATTATGTGGTGTAGGTAGAGATGGAGATACGTAGACTAGATCCGTCTCATGTTGCCTGGTGTCTTCTGTCCTTGGAATACCAGCTCTGCCTTTGCCCAAGCTGATGGACTGGTTTCCTTTTGTGAACCTTCTGCTAGACTCTGAATATTCCCAGATCTCTTAATGGGAGGGACAGACCACCAATTGATGTTCAAATGTTCAGAAATCATTTGCTTACATGTGTGAGATCTTCTGGTGGTGCTGAGAGGCCAGAAGAAAATGCATATACATGTTCAGGGGGGAGAGAAAGGAAGGGATGTTGAAAGAAATTATAAATTCTGTTGTCATGCAGTGAACGTAAAAGTGCTCCAATGAAGTGTGTTAACCATGGCTTTTCCAAGAACGGATGAGTTTTATAGGAGGTGCACAGCCCTTTGGCACCTCCAGTGGAAAAGCTCATCTCCCTGAATATGGTGAGACTTTCTGCTCTTGCACGAAAGCAGACTTTGGCTAACATTTCACAGGCCTGTGTTGACAGTTTTCAGATAGGAAATTTTCAGAGACAGAGGTTTGGAAAATGGGTCTTTAGCCAGAGTGCCTGATGCAGGAAGAAAACATTTGGAATTAGATTAGAACCTCTCCATTTACTTACCAGGAAACGGAGACAGGATAACAACTCATACAGTGTGAGACACTGACATGGCAAGAGGCAGAAAGGATAAACACTCCGAATCTTGCTGAGCTCTGTTGTACACTAGGGTCTTCACCGACCTGGTGCTTCTTTAATCTTGAAGGCAACGCTTGGGTATTTAGTGGTAGCCTTATTTCTCAAATGAAGACATTTCAGTTCAGAAAAGTTGAACGATTTGCTCAGAGTGGCTCGGCCTGGAAATGCAGATAAGATTTGCACCTGCTGCCACCTGGTCCTCCTTGCAGTCCCTTTTTGCTCCCTGAGGCCTCCATGCTTGTGGCATTGTTGTCCCAACCTTAGCCGGCTTCACTGGGCCGCTCTACAAGGGCTTTCCTCCTCATTCCTCTCTTGAAAGTGTCAATAGCTCCCTTTGGGAATAATGAGAAAGCAAGGCAAGAGGGGAATCAACTGTACTGCTTTTCTGTTTCTCTGGCACGAAAGCTTAGCGCTGCATGACAAAATACTAGAAGAAGGAAGAGAAAGCTATTGTATAAAAAAAATCAACAGTAAAATGGGTTAGAAACATCACCATCCACCAATAATGCTTCGTAGCATTGAAATTGGTACCAGGTGCTACTTTCTGGGGGTCTGATGGATATGCCACAGGGAGCATTGTTATTAAACTTGGGTGCATGTTCCATGTATTTGCGTAGAATCTCTACTTTGTGTCCCCCACAGGCCCTCCTGGGCCCAGCCTCCATTTGATAACATTCTTGTCATCAGAACGATGAGCAGTGGTCTCTTCGCTGGGACATGACTTGGTTATGTGGAGTGCCAACAGTCTCTGGAAGGAACTGACTGCCTGAGTCATAGGCAGATGCCATAATCAGATCTCTAACAGCTGTAGCAAGGATGTGTTGGCAAGTTATACTGGAATTCTAGGATGCATTAAAAATATATGTATTCCAGTCCTTATGTGCGAGTCTCAACCTTGTAGCTTTTTCTTGATCTTTTTTCTCTTCTGCATTAGTGAGGAGACAGTTCTTTCCCCTCTCCTTCGATAAATCATATCCATAGTTTTAGCCATTTCATTGTCTCATCTGTATTATTAGTAATTTTAAATCAACTGAATTTTTAATACTTAGTTTCATCCTAAACATAAGAGACGTGGGATCAAAGGTAGTTATATTTCTCTATTTGCATTAGTATAAATGTAACACTATTTCTCCCACTTACCATCCATATTAACCTCCCATTGGATCAGTGACATACATACTGTATGGGAGGAATCTCTTGTACCGTAAAAAGAGGCCAACTCTGCTACTTAAAGGCCATGTAGCTGCAGTTATGTTTTTTTTTTTTTTTCCTTTCTGAACATCAGTCTCTCCATCTGCAGAATAGGAAGGTATCTACCTACCTTCTAAAGCTGTTATGAAGTCTTAGAGAATCAGAGCTAAAATTTGTCATTTCATAGCGTGTGCCAGAGACCATACCACGTATTTTCCTATTTAATCCTGACAATGATCTTGTGACAGAAGTACCACAATCATGTCCGCTTGACAAATGAGGACCCTAAGGCTTTGGGTTGCTGTGTAACAGGCCCAGGGTTCTTCTTTCATCAAGTGGTAGGGTAAGAATTTGACCCCTGATCTGCCTGATACAAAGCCCTGGCTCCCAACCTTTTACTCCACACCTTCAGGGTGTCTGGCACCGTGCTTGGCACCAGTAAGTGTGGAATAACCATGTACTCCTTTCCCATTGTTTGGAGATACCAACTCATGTTGTTCTATCCTGGCTGCTCGAGTCTCACTGGCCAGAGCTGCCTTCTTCTCCCCCCATGGCCACCAGTAGCATGTTACACAGAGCTGATGCTCAGGGGCTGTTTGTGGATGACTTCACTGAAGGCTCTAGGATCCCTGTGGAATCACCTCTCACATTCGCCTTGAGGAAGACGATTTTCACATCTCTCTAGTGGCTCTGGGATAGCGTGGTTGTAAACACAGAAACTACCTAAGCCCGAAGCACTCACCAGCTGACGGAGTCTGAGAGTCCAGTTCCCTGGTTTTTCCCACTAGATGAAGACTTCAGTCTCCAAAAAGGAAACTTATATAAACACTTTCTGTTGTGTACATTTTCAGAGTGAATTAGGAATCAAAATTAAGTTTTCATAGGGAAGAGAAGAAAGATTGCATTTGGATGTTTGGTGTCTAGGAAGGATAAAGGCCAGTATTGACCTGAGGAAAGGGCACAGTTAGAGGAGAGAGACTTCGCTTGCTTCGTAATTCCCCACAGAACTCTTCCTCACTCTGACCATCTTCACTCCCCTGATATAACCAGGTATTAACCTTTTATGTTTTATGACCTGATCTCATGAAAGCGATTGGCCCTCTTCCTAGGAAAATGCATGCCTGTGCATACACATGAATTTGTACACAGTTGCAGGGACTAAATGGACCCTCCTAAGAATCGATGGACCTCCCCCCACCCAGATTAATAATTCCACAGGTTCTGGGGACTTGATGAGATAATCCTCTCAGGGCAAGAAAGCAATCCTTTTGGGGTATCTTTATGTTTAGAAAACTTGATATTTGTTTCTTAGGAACTAGAATTGTTAGGATGCATTCCAAACAACAGTCTTCAGTTTTGGCATTTTCATTAAAAAAGAGTTACAGTAACACTACAATTTCTTGCTTTGGACAATGCATTAATATCCTATTACAGCATGTAAGCAGGAAGGGAAGAAAAGATAACGAAAAGAGACACAGAGATATGCCATATCAACTATTACAATGAAACATCAAAAATCTGACCATTTAAAAATAACGTTCCTCTGTATACACTGATGCACAACATAGAAATAATAACAATGATGAAAGGAAAAAATTAAGTAGCCTTTACAAAGTACCAAGCATTATTCCATGTGCCTTAGCTAATATGTGTGATCTTGTTACCCCTTCCTCCACGAAAAGGAAAATGTTTTCTTGTTCCTAGATGGACAGAATCCAGGGTGAAGGGGGATTTAAAAGACTCCATTAAAATGACAGAAGAGTTTGCATTACTTCATTGTAATGATACTTTATTATGTAAGTTTTTATACCTCCGGGGACTTAAAGGGATCCACTGAACTGGCCACTCAGCAGAGGGGTCCAAGAATTCCTAACCCTCCAAAGTTCATCTTGGTGGCCACCAGTGGGTTAACTTTTCCAAGGCCCGAGGCTGCCTTTAGAGGAAACTTGTGAAGCAAGATGCCTCCCTTACCCGCATTGTTCTCTAGGAAAACTCTTGTTTTCCACCTCGGTTGGTGTTTTGCAAACACTTTATTCCAGGGAAACTGGGGGCCATGGGGAATGGAATGCTGCCCACGAGCCAGATGTTTGTAAACCGTAGCTCTGAAATGTGGCACAATACCGCAGGCTGTCAAGTTGTGTAAAAGCTAAAGCAAAGACAAAAACAGAATGTAATATTTACCAGATGAGATTTTTCTGTGTATGTAATCTTGCTGGAATTTTGGGAGTATCCAACTCTCCTACATTTCAAAATGAGCCTTGTGTCCCACCCCACCCAACCCCCAGCCCTCACCCCCAGTTTTTCCCTCCTGCTCAGGGAAGGAGAGCTGGAGTGAAAGGCTTTGTCCGAATAAACAATGAGCTTGATGGTAGCCCTCGGCAGTCAGCTATACATCGAAAGATGCACAAGACTTTTTTGGCCCCATCTCAGAGGGAGAGTCCTGAAAATATTATTTCTGGAACAATTCTGAGAATTAATGCGAAACAATGGAATATTGTGTGTGTTGGCAATTTTTTATTCAGGATAAGTGATTCAACAGTTATATAAACTGTACGTTCATTAGCTTGTCCAAAATTTTAGTGTGTATAAAATAAAACTAGATTCAGATGAGAATTTCCAGTCATGTGGGAGAAAATACTTTTTTTCCGTATGACTGTTGATGTCATTACGCTGCGTGAACTCTGACACAAATGAACAGCCTAAAGAAACAGTTAGAAGATACCCATTTAAGGGGATTTAATTTAGAAAGACTCAGAATGGGAAGAAATAGGCAAATTGTAAGTGCATGTGAAATGCAAGCCTTCTGAAGAGGCATCAGGTCATTTGGGTTGTCATTTTGAAAGTAATCTGAAGAGTTACATCATGAGATCTCATTACCAACGGGTGCTCTCTCTGTTGAGAGAGGAAGTGAGAACTTTGATTCAGTGGCTTCGTTATGACACATTTGTGAGCGCTGAGTCTAGGCCAGCAGACTGGTACCATGTTACCTCCCCCATTACAGCTGGTTAGGTCAGGGGTAGACTCATGGCCCAGGGGAGCCGGTCTATGGATTCAGTGATGACTAATCCCGTTTTCCCTTTCTTTGGAAAATCTGAACTAGGAGCCCTGGTGCCTGAGATCAGACAATGGTAGGTTTCTAAATTGAAAGGGCACATTCAGATGGGCAGCGGGAAGGCTTTTTCAGCCCGGTGCAAGCTGGAGGGTTAGTAGAGAAAGCCAGTCTGCCCAGAGAAGTGGGAAGTTTGGTTGCTTGCACAGAGAAAAGGATATAAGATGATGTATTCCCAGAAAGAGAAACATGGTGAGCGTAGATGGCTCGAGAATGGGTGGTTTTCCATTTCTGGTCCCTCTAACACCCAGAAACAGGTCACTCTCCTTCGTTTAAGCTAGCTAGGTAGGTAGCTAGGTAGATTTCCTGTAACTAAAACGCATACAGGTCCTTCTTACACAGACATCAGTCTCCAAGAACACTTCGATTGTAGTACAAGTTCCAGCGCCGGAAAACCCAACACTAGAAAATGTCCATTCCTTCACATTTCAAGTTAAGAAAATTGAAAAAAGTTCAAATTTTTACACACAGTGATGGAGATTTTTTAAAGTTGTTGCTTACTTAGTTTTTTTTTTATATATATATATATAAAAGTCTTTTACACATTTGGGTGACACTGGGGTGCAGAAGAGCCGGCATAAGAAATGGGTTTGCTGGGGAAGGTATAGTGGCTGTGCTTGGCATAAATCTGTATTTGATGATTGTTTATTGAGTGGAATTTGTGCCGTGACACAAGTAAGGTGAGAGTACGGTGGGTTTGCAAATGAAACTGCTAATAGCTACATTCCAATTCGACCGTGGACGGGTTGATTTCCATTCTTTTTATCCAGCTGTGTTGAAGTCAGTGAAACTGTACGTGTTAAGAGCAAATTAAATGAAATAGATACTGTACATGTGCATTATGGGAACCGTAAACTCCGTAACCTTAGCAGAAGATTCCAGAGGAGGAGAAAAAGATCCTTGTGGTATGCTAGTGAATCATTTGAAAGAAACGACCTTACTTTCAAGCCCCACTTTTGACTAATGGAGGTTCTGATGACAGAAGATCACGCTGCCACTTTGGGAGGTCAAGATTCTAGTCTCAAATTGCCATTAAGATGGATTTCTGCATCACCAACCCCTCCCACACCTTACCCAGCACCTCCCTTCTCCAGTCCCACCCCTGGATTTCTCAGTACGATATGGCTTTCCCAAACACTGAGCTGGAAAGTAAGGGGTTTTATTTTTGATGTGTTTTTGTTTGCTTGTTTGTTTTGGAATTTATTTGTTTATTTGTTTTTTTACAACTTTAACATACATATTAACAATGGATACTGTTGGGTAACACAGGCTGGGAACCTTGCTAAGCACTTTGCATATGTTTTATCTCTTTAAAAGTCACAGCAAACCCAGGTGATGGGTGGGCATTTCCTGATCTCCCTTGTACAGGGGAAGAAAATGATGCCCACAGAGGTCAGGTTACATACCCAGAGTGACACAGCTCTCAGGGCCAGAGTTGGGGTTTGCCCATAGCTGGCTGCACAGCTCAGCTCGTGTTGTAAATTACGTTGTTGTGTGCTTGAGTCCTGAAAGACCCCATCTGGGGGTCACCTCTGATACTATTTTTTCATAAATAACCAGGAGCCTGGATCAGAAAGCTATAGATTCTGAGAAAACACCGGTTCTCAGTTTAGGTAGTATCATTTTTCATGTGCTGACTAACCTGCAATGATCTTGAAGATTTTTTCTTTTTTCTATGTAAAAACAAAATCACCCCTTATTGTATATCTACAGCAGCATGTTAAGTCAACATGTAATCAATGTTTTATACACTTTATAACTGCGAAGGTTATTTAACTTCATATAAATTAATATGCATACCTTTAGACTTCATGCTTTGAGACTGTGTTATTGTGAGACCCCATTTCAAGGGACCTAGGACAGACCCACCTCCTGCATAAATTTGTGTGGCAGCAAGACTCAAGTCATAACGTAACAAACACAGAATTCTTTGGATTTACCTGCTTTTTTCAGGAATTATTGAGAGAGAGAGTTGATCTCTCTAAGAATAAATTGAGGCTGTTTTTGGAGACCCGTCTTCCAGAAGAACACAAAGTTCTCACATTCTGGTTTTCAGTTTGTTTTTAAGGTTATGCCAAATTTCCATTTTAAATGTAATATCAGGATAGAGTTTAACCTATAGACCATGTAAAAGATCTTCCCCAAAGCAGTAAGGTGAGGGGCCGGGGTAGAGTAGGGAAGATTTCCACCTGGCAGGTGGACATTGGCTTTGGAGGGGAGGATGATTACTATTTAACCCCCTGGCAGTTCCCCAATAAGTTGTAAGGTCTCTCATTCTGTGTCCTTCTGAATTGAACACTGTTGGCTTTGCTGCTGTGCTAATGCGGGAATGGGAGTCACAATTATGCAAATAAACATTTGTTTAATGGAACAAATTGTTCTATTCTGGCTCCTTTAGCCGCGTTGCATGATGTTTTGTTTTTTTTTTTTTTCCTTTGAAAATAAGCTGACATTGGAAAGAAAGGAAATGTAATCATTACCACGGGAAATAGAGTTTGAAGATGGCAAAGGAGCCGAAATAGCAATTGTGGAAAGGGGAATCCAAATCATTTGATGTCACCAACTGTACTATTAATAGGGCTCCAAGGAGAGGAAGGAGTGAGCGAGTTCCCAGAGCTATTAAGATTCCATCAGCCCTTCCCCTGCTTTCAGCAGTCCTGTTGTATACCTTTGATTGTTGGCATGGATTCAAAGCATGGAAGGGTACTTCACTTAGAAATTCTCTCTCACACATGCAAAGAAGGATAGGAGATTAATGAATACGATGCCTAGAAAGGGAAGCCTCAGCGCACCACCAAGCAAGAATCCTTGGCAAATTCAGTTCACACATTCCCCACGCACACTTAACCCCCTTGATCACTCCTCTCTCCACCTCTTTTTCTTTTTTTCCCTCTGTTCCTTGTTTTCTGTCTTTTTCTCTTCTTTAAAGAGAAAACGTCATCTGATCTGGCAGGGAATGACAAACCTCAAAAGCAGGTATTTTGTATTCTAATGACAAACGTTACCCTGGGGCAGCGACCACGACCCGGATGCACACACAGAGAGCGTGTTATCCAGTTGTAGCTGGGACAATGCCTGGTAAGCGGAGAGCTTGGGAAAGGCCTTCCTTCAATGGCTGGGTGCATTTTCTTTTCTGGGGAGAGTCCGAGTCTGCAGGTGGGTTTCTCTTCTCACCCACTACAAAGGATTAGGGGCATTAGTTAAGATTGCAGCCCTCACCCTTATCGGAGTGGTCAGAATCCGGTAACATGAGGCCTTTCTTTCTCTTACTAAATGTGAAACGCTGCCCCAAAGAAGGCAGTAGGAAACCCTTTGTGATTTCCAGGCTTGGACTTAGTTGAAGCTGCTTCTCTGAATTTGTGGTGCATCCCAGCTCGGAGCTCCCCTGCACGCTAGGCTGGCTTTTGTCGGAGTGGGATTTAGGGCAGGGGGAGGGGAGAGATTTAAGGTTCCTGCTAAGACTGTTGGAAAGGGAAAGTTTGGCTTTTTATTTTAATTAGTTTCCTTTGGCCCATCACTGCCTGAATGGCCTTGGAGATAGAGCACAAAGGGGAAGACTAGGGGCTGTTTGTTTAACTTTTAAGAGGCTGCTGAGTGGGCTAGTGTGGACCGTGAATCGTGGTTACGTATATAGCGTCATACATGCTACCACGCAAACACATACACAGTATATCGTGGGGGAAATAAAAACGGGCCATGAAGGCATATGCATGGTATCTCTTTTTAAAAATTGCAAAATGTATGTATTTTGGGGGGAAAAAAAAGCCTAGATGGTAATAGACCAAAATGTTAAAGGAGGTTGTTTTGAAATGGGAGATTTGTGTGGCTTCATTTTTTTTTTTCTCTTTGCTTGTTTACAGTTTCCCTTTTTTTTTTTTTCTAGCATGTTCAACTGTACGTATATTTCCATTTTAAATTAAAGCTAAAAAAGTAAGATACCAAAGGGACAAAGTACATGAGACTTCCAAAGCGTGGGTCCTGCCCCCTGCCTCATTCTGGCTGAGAAAGGTGGGACTCAGCCATTCTTACATCCTTAGACCCCACTTGTCAAACGGGGATGATATCTGTACCCTCCTCAACATTGTAAGCATTTAATAATTTAATACCTAGGACAGTGCTTTGTAGAGTGACTAAGGAGTTGCGCTGACTCATATTTGCTGTCCGTCTAACTGGGAGAGCCTAGCCCTCCCTTAAGAGTTTTCTGTGAGCTTCCACCAGAAGCCCACCATCTTCCCGGGCCCCACTGGAGCCCCCTGGTTTCCATCTGGCACTTGCTTCACCATGGTGGGAGCAGTGGTATGGGTGTTTGGAGTTGGGGTGGGGGTGACTCCTGGAAATCTAGTCGGGGGGAAATGGGAACCCTGTAGAAGTAGCTCCAGGATGGACTTGTGGCTGCAAAGGAGATCAGATAGGCTGGAATTTAGCATAACCAGCCTGAATCTCAGCTTCCTCATCTGAGAAAGGGAGCTGTCATAGTGGCTCGCTCGCTGGGACAGCACACGTAGTCATAGTGGGAAAATGACCTTGTAGAACTTAGCAGAGAGCCTGGCCCAGAGTGAGCACTCTGAGTGTCAGCTGTGCTGCGCTTAATCCCCTGACCGTCCCTGCTGACGACGTTCAGCGCTGATCGCGGGGGAGAGTTCTTATTACAGACTGTTCACTAATAGTGAGAAGCGATGTCATGTGGATTTGTGAGAGCCTGGATGGCGTAAGAAGGTAGTGCCCAGTGGGCTGCATTCTTCTGATGCTAACTTTCCCATCTTATTGGTGTTTGAAATGCAACAGGCTTGGTCCACCGAGTGACTTCGGGGTTCTGTTAGATTCTGCCCAAGAGCGTTTTCTTTGCCCACCCTAGGAGACTCAGGGAGAAAGTCAGGGAGAGAGTGCAGTGATTACAGCAATGAATAAACAAAGCTGTAACCTGAACATTTCTCCCCATCCAGTGCTTCAGGGCTTGCAACTCACTTTACAGCTTTGCTCTGACTGCCTAAGTCAGGGGCCCCGTCATTTCCTGGAATTCGCTGCGTCAAGTAAGGCGGCATGGAGGATGGCGAGGAACACCTTCTGAAGCCCAGGGATCTGTTTGGCTCCTTGCTCCTCTATCCCTCAGTGATTTGTCCCTGTCCAACCTCTCAGCTGTCGTAAGAATGAGAAATGATGTATTTAAAGAGCCTGGCAAAATAACTGCATATAATAAGCACTTAATATACGTTTTGTTATTATTAATACCCCTCCTGTTACAAAGCTGAAGTAAGAAGGGAGGAGAGTCCTCTTCTGTCTGGTGCTAGACAAGCAGCTCCCTGTGCTGGGCTCTGCTCTGATCACCAGAGCAAGCACGATGCAACACCCTGGGTTCTGGAAAAGACCGAGGAGCTAAGAGCAGCCGATTCTGGGCCATATCATGGTTGTCTGATAAAAGGATACTTAATCTAAAATTGAGAGAACAAGGGACCTCTTTAGGAAGAATAATAAAAACAGTAACAATTAACATTATTGATCATTAATTATATATACCACACCCTGTTCTAAATGCATTGCAAGTAGTAGTAAGTGTTTTAACCTTCAAAGCAACCATCTGAGGCATAACATGCTCACCGTGTTTAACAGATAAGGACATTGGGTCCTCAGGGAGGTTAAAGAACAAACAGCTAGTAAATTTGAGACCTGAAATTCAAAGCTGGGCCATGAAACTCCTGTGCCCATGTTGTGCGCTGTGCCAAATTCATTTCCACTATCTAATGGGTTGTCAGGGGAAAGAGAAATTAAACATCCTCTATTACCCTGGGGGGTCAAAATAGGGCCAGTAATGGAAACTTCAGGGAGTGGGGTTTCATCTCAATGTAAGTTAACTGTCATCAAAACTTCAAGGGTTGGCAGCCACATGAAGTGGTGAGTCTTCTGTCACTGGAAGTATTCAAGTAGTGGTTAGACAGCTATCCGGGATGGGCAGGTTTTGAGGGGTTTCTAGTATCTGGAAATGGGCTGCAGTAAATAAACCCTAGTTCTTCTTACGATGCTGAGCTTCTCCTGGTCCTCGCCTGACACATCGCAGTCCTTTAGTAAGAATTTCACCAAATGAACTGAATGAGTCCGCTGATTCCATGACCGTATCAGACCAAAGACTTACCGAATACGTGCAGAGCAAAACTGACCTTTTCTTCCGGGTGCCTGGAGTGCTTAGTGACTTGAGATGTGTCAATCAACAGGAAAGGTTATCCTCAGATTGTAGTTTTATATTTGACTGTTTTCTTTGCTATAATTGGATTTTAAAATCTTTGCCCACAGAGATAATGCCTTACCTAGTATGAAACAGAGCACATATTAGGGGCCCTAAATATGGTGCTAAATGATGAAGTCAGTAGAAATGTGATTCGGTTCCAGGTAAATATTCTAAATGCTGCCAAGATGTCCTGGGTCAGAGGTCCATCCTGAACGACTCATCCATTCATTTACCAAAAGTTGATGATTTTGCTTAAATTAACCTTTACTGTGTACCAAGTGCTGCACAAAGAATGAGAATGACCCTGCCATCAAGGGCAGGCATCAGCCACGTGAGGTGGTAGATAAACTCAGAGTGGAGAAGGCACAGGAGATGCCCTGCGAGCCCAGTCGAACTCAGCCTTGGGGATAAGGGAAGTTCCAGAAAAACTCCAAGCCAAAGAAACTGGATGTTCAAAGACCCAGAGCAGGTACAGGGCCAGGCAAAGGAGGTGTTTAATAACGATGTGTTCCCATAATACAGCGGATCTGCGGGGCCACCTCACATAGACCAGAGGTTCTCAAAGTGTGGTCCCTCGCCTCGCAGCTTCAGCGTCATCCAGAAACTTGTTAGACACTCAAGTCCTCGGGCTCTACCCCGGACCCGACTCGGGAACTTTGGGGGTGGGGGCCAGCGCTCTGTGTTTTGACAAGTCCTCCAGGTGATTTTGAGGCATGCGCAGGTTT
Source organism: Camelus ferus (assembly GCF_009834535.1). Lineage (NCBI taxonomy): Eukaryota > Metazoa > Chordata > Mammalia > Artiodactyla > Camelidae > Camelus > Camelus ferus. Next base: position 112,325,938 of record NC_045698.1, read on the forward strand.
TTTGTCCTCTGTAGAAACCAGGCACCCAAATAAGATTAAGCCAACTAAATTTTCCCCAGACACATACACACACAGACACACACACACACAGAGACACACACACACAGACACACACCCCCCATGCATGAGATTACAGGTGAACACGGGTAGAGTGTCATTTCTCAGAAAAGGCAAAGCTCTTCTGCCCTTCAATCCTTTACAGTCTCAGTTTGGGAGGGGCAGATGGCCCGAGGGGTCAGCGTCTGGGGCAGTAACACACAATAGGAGGCTAATACGTGCTGGCCCGGGCAGGCAGCCCGTACGCCCTCTCTGATGACGGCACAGCTTCAGCAGTTCCTCCTTGTTCTCACAGGGGTGAATGACAATTTGTGGCTGCTTTCCCGGGTCATTCGAAATCAGGGATACAGGTCTGCTTCCTGGGTCTCCAAGGACAGCCCTGAGGTTTGGGCTTTGAGTCTCTGGACAAACCAAGGAAATAGAAAGTGAAAACAAACATGGACGTTTATTTTCCTAACTTGCCAATTGCAAACAGAATTTTGTTTAATAAACCATGAAATGATTCACAGAGGTCTGTGTATTATTCCAACGTGCAGCTGGCTAATGTAAAAGAATCTTCTCTCTTGGTCTTTCAGGCCATGTACAATTCCCAGGCATGCCAATTTTATTTAGTGGCGAGACCTGTATCTGCCTTGTGAGTCGGTGTATTGGAAATCCCACTGTCAGGTGGGCATGGTGAACAAGAATGTGCAGGGACAAATGAGCTGCTGTTAATCTCAGACACTCCTCCCCGTCTCCACGGCCCCCAACCCGGTCCAGGTCACCGTCTGCATCAGTGAATAACTCCACATCAGTGAATAAGTCTCCAGATCAGTCAATCTGTGTATTAACATTAGTCTTTCCAACCTAACGTCCACAACCAGGCAGAATAAAAAATTTTTTTTAAAGTCCTATCTGATTATGTCATCCACTTGCTTGGAAGAATTTCTTCACTGTCTCTTCACTTGCATTCTTACAAGAATATCTTTCCACTGTGATTAGAATGAAGCACATGGTCCTTCTTATGGCTACTCGCCTTGCATGTGGCCCTTCCTGCCTTTCATCTGCTGTCTCTGTGGCTTGTTCCACTCCAGCCACAGTGACCTACCTCCTTGATTTCAGTTTATGACAATTACTTTGTTCTTCGCTGCCTCAGTGCCTTTGCATGTCTATGGTCCTCTGCTGTAAATGCTCTCACTTCTGCTCTTCACTCAGTGGTGTTCAATTCATTCTTGAGCTCTTATGTGAGCTGTGCTTTCTCAGGAAACCCTTTCTCTCAGCACCACCAGAACTCACAGGCTAGGTTAGGCCCTTCTGTCACGTATTGAGAACATTCTGAAGATGACTCCACATAATCATTATTAATTGTAAGAAAGTAATTATTCACTTGCCTAGATACTAGCTTCCTTCCTTGTGAGACAAAACTTTCTAAGAACAAAGACAGTGACTGCTCTGTTCACTGCTGCATTCCCAGCACCTGGCCCAGCGTGTAGCCAAGAGTAGGTTGTCAATCACTATCACTCAGTATCATTCAATGACCCAGTGAATGAACTAAGTCTTTATAAGGATTTAGGATTTCTGAAGCAATTTAAAGGAAGGGAGAGAGATGTGTTAGACATAGGGTGAAGACCATTCCAGCAGAGGGAAAAGGTCAAATTCAAATTTCTAAGCAGAGGACTTGTGATTCAGAGGCCACAAGATGGAAAGTCATCATTTGTGAGTATCCGCGTGCAGGCTCCGCTGGCGTTGCTGCCCAGGAAAACAGCTTTCCAAGTGGCAGGGAAGACACGGAGACCCCCAGCACGTGGGGAAAAAGACAGGATGCAGGATGTATCTTTTTACCTAAAGTTGGATGTGCTGTTGAAAAATCTTTATGGTTCATCAAATCAACCTCGCTTTTCAGAGTTGAGGAACAAGAGCGTTTCCTCTTGCCATTAGCCTTTAAGGGCCTCGATTCCCATCACACTGTGCTTTCTAGAAGCTTCTGCGCACAGACGATACCAAGTCTGGAGGCTCTGAGGACCTGGGCAGCTGTGGATTTAGGGTGAGGGAGTGGGGCAGCTGATGCAGCCTGTGACCTGGCTTCCCTCGGGTCTTTTGGAAGGGGAAGCTGTCGTATCCATTATTATAAGACTTGTGCCAGCTGGGAGGAGACATATATAAAGAGAACTGTGTACTTTCAAAGAAATATCGATGTCTTGAGCTAAACGAAGTGTCAAAACCACATCTTCTCTCAGCACACACACACGTGTACACACACACACACAGTCCATCGGACTCTGTGCTGCACGGTGGCTTCCCCGCCTGACACGCCAGCCACAAGCTGTCTGCATCGCACGGTGTGATCCGGGTTCAACACGTATGCATGTCTGAAGCCACCTGAGGGACGCTAGGCAGAGACTCCTTTTGTTTTTCTCTCTTCTCAGGTATTTTCTACTTATTGCCTCGGTGCCTTAAATCCCCCCATTAGGTGGTCCTTCTTTGGGATAAAGTACTGCCCTTTCTACGTAGCCTCTTTAAATAGCGTAGGCTTAAGATTACATCAAATCAGATCAAAAATAAGCTGCCTAATATTCTGTCTCTTGATCGCAGTTTGAGTCACACAGACTTTATGCATTTGTCCAAAGTCAGTGAATATACCCTTAAGAATCTGGGTGTTTTATGTTTTGGGTAGTTTACATCCAAAGAAAATAAAACACCGTGCTTTCGCTAATGATACACATGTGAAATATTTAAGGAGCGCTGTACAGACGTCTGTAATTTACTTAGAAATAGGTTTTAAAAATAAATAAATTGATGGATAGAGGGACAGATGTATGTAAAAACCAAAATAGTAAAACATTAATAGTATAATCTAGATGATCTTTATTTGTTTTTGTTTTTGTTTTTTTTTTAATGGAAGTACTGGGGATTGAACCCAGGACCTCACGAGGCAGGCTGTGTGTGTGCTCTCCCACTTGAGTTATACCCTCCCTCTAAGTGATCTTTAAATAAGTGTTCTCTATAAAATGATTCTGAATTTTCTATATAATGATTGTCATAATAAAATGTTGGGGGAAAGAAAAAAATAAATAAGCTGCCGAAGTTCCCGTTAGAGAGCCTTGTATTGGGAGGCCACTCAGTAAACAGCCGAGTATTTGATTAATGAGAGGGCTGGGAGAGGAGTTTTCAACCTTGGATGCTCTTCAGAATCAATGGGGAAGCTTTTCTAAAATGCAGAGGCCTGGGCCCTGCTTCCCAGCATTCTGCTCGAATCAGTCTGGGGTGGAGCCCAGGCATGAGCATTGCTGACTGTCATCGCAGGCGGTGGTCCTTCCAGGGGACAGCGCTGGGCAGCAGAGGTGGCCACGCCGCCTTCCTCCCGAGCTGACGGGCAGAGCACACTCTGCCTTGGGTCGGGCCTGGGCCCCTGCAGGGAAAAAAGGAGAGACGACTTCTAACGACCAAGACCTGCGCTCAGAGCACAGGGCTGTGCTTCCCTGTTTACGACCCAAGCAGAACAGAAACAGTAAAGATCACGTCAGTTATTCGGAGATTTTTTGTTTTTTTGTCAAGGTAGGAGGCTTAAATAACCCTTATTACTTTTAACTTTGAAAACCAGAAATAAGAGCGTCCATGAAGGGGAAAATCTTTTCTGTTAACTTTTATTCACCTTCGTTTAATTTTTAAATACGTAGTAAACATGAGTGCAGGGCTTCTCATTAACTGGGATATCTTACAGTCATAATTTTTGATACACAACATTACTTACCAATTAGCTTGTCTTGTTCGTTTAAATTTCTTTGCTCATATTTTAATGGGAGCTAATGAAGCCTTTGTTGACTTATTTAATGTTATGTAAATGCGGCTATAAACTGTGAAGGGTTTAAGCAGAAGCACTATTTTTGCTTACTCTTCAGATTTTGGAGTGTAGAGAATCCCCAGGAAGCACACATATCAACACAATGAACGCAAGCTACTGAGGACACCAAATAATAATAGTAATTTTTAAAACAAGCAGTGAAGGATGTTTAGAGTATGAGATTTTTATTTGCCTCTGGGTTAATTGTTCATTTGGGCATCGAAGGAGTTTCAAAGTTAACTTCAGTGAAGTTTCTTTTTTTTTTTTTTTTCTTCTTCCGCTCCCATGATCACTCAGCCTAGACCAATCTAAGACCATCTTCTCAGCTCAGGCAGGGACAGCGGGGTGAGAGGGCGCTCTTGTTAGGTTTCCTGAGCCTTGCTCTCAGCACAACTCCATTCTCCCTTATGGCTAGCATATGAATATTTGAATGAAGCAATGAATGAATGGGAACTGAATAATTTCACATCACATAAATAAAGCTTCTAAGACACTGGATTCTCAGTACCATGGCCCCCACTCCTCCGTCAGCCTTGTCCATTCCCCCACCTCAACCAGCCACTGCCTTGTCAACCTGAGAATTTGTGATCAGCAGCAACCAGACACCATCTTGTGTCAATGTCACACGCTTCGCTCTCGTTACCGCTTTGTGACTTTCCAGCTTGCTTCCTCAAGTGCCCCAACTTCATCTTTCCACCCCGCCAAGAACCCTGAGCCGTTGATCCTAACAGTTTTTCTCTGTCCCTTACCACCTTCAAGTCCTCTCTTCCCTTCAAACCCAGTTTCAACTGCATAGTAAATCTTCAAAGTTCAGATTCCAGTATTAGACTGTTAATTGAATGTCTCCATTTGGACATCTGACGTGTCAAACTGAGTGCATCAAAAATTAAATTACTCCCCTTCGTGTTTGTATCACTTTTACTTGCAGCCTTCCCCATCTTGGAAGAAAGAGATACGTCCTTTCATTTGCTCAGGCCAAAGATCTTGGGGTCATCACTGACTCTGCTGCTTCTCTCATATCTCATGTCCAGTCTCTCAGGAAATCCTGTTGGCTTCGCCTTTACCATAGATTCAGAACCTGACCATTTTTTACCACTGCCACATCTACTGCTCTAGTTTGAACTGTCATCTCTTGATGATGAATTATCACAAATAGCCTAAGTCTTATTCTTAACACAGGAGCCGAAGGGATTCTTTTAAGATACTGGGTCATGTCACTCCATTCAGAACCCAGCAACTCCATTTCACACAGATAAGAAATCAGAGCTTACGAGGTCTTGCCTGACCTGTCCGTCCCCCGTCTCTGACCTCACCTGCTGCTCCCCCTGGCTCCTTTTCCAGTCACATTCTTCTCCAAGGTTGTTCCTCAACATACCTGGAGCATTCCCACCCTAGGGCCTTTGTTTTCCAACTGTCCCTTCCACCTGGAAACCCCTTTTCCTAGGAATATCTCCATAGCTAATTCCCTTACTTCTGTCGTGTGTCTGCTCAAATCTTCGCTTCCCCGGGAGACCCTGTTGAATACTGCAGTATGTTCTCCCAAAGCTCCTGATCACCCTTAGCCTTGTCGTCTTTCACCTTTTCTCCAGAGTACTTACCAGCTTCTCATGCTAGGTGTATTGGTTCACTGGGGACGCTGCAACACAATGCCACAGGGTGGCTCAAGCAGCAGAAATTGATTTTCTCATAGTTCTGAGGGCTAGACATTCAAGATCAAGGTGCCAGCAGGGGTGGCTTCTTTTGAAACCTCTCTCCTTGGCTTGCAGATGGCCACCTTCTGGCTGTGACTTCGGTCCTTCCTTTGTGCTCGCACCCCTGGTGCCCCTCCTTGTGTCCAAATTTCCTCTTCTTAGAAGGATACCAAACAGATTGGGTTAAGCCCCACCACAATAGCCTCATTTTAACTTAATCACCTTTTAAAAGCTTGTCTCCTAAAACACTCACTTTCCTCAGAATATACTGGGCATTAGAGCTTCATTATATGAATTGGGGGCAGGGAGGGAGACACAATTAATTTCATAACACTAGGTAGCCTGCTACATTTGTTCATTATTTCCTGTCTCAACTCCCTAGCCCCAAACATGAGAAACTCAGTCATGACCACAAGCACCTTGTCTGTCTTGTTCCTCCTGTGCCCTCTGCATCAGAAACTGTACTTGATACAAAGTGGGCTCTTGATAAATAATTTTGTTGAATGAATGAATGGATGGATGCAAGTCCAGGTTATTAAGAGTTAAGAAAAACAAGGAGAGGCTTTGTGGGTCCCTCGGATTTAGGAGATCTCGGTTGCATTTCCAGTTATGTGATCTTGAGCAAGTAACTTATTTTCCCAAAATCTTAGCATCCTCATCCTTAAGAAAGAGGGTTCTTGTCTGCCTGCCTCACCAGATGGTTTTGAAGTTCAAATGTCATAATGTATTTAGAAGTGCTTTGGGACCCTGGATTCTCATTCAGATATGAGTCATTGTGTTTACCATGTGGCTAGTTAGCAATGGTGATAGTAATCATGACAGCTGCCCTCTGCTAAGTCCTTCATGTGTGTCAGGCCCTGGATTGAGTGCTTCATAGCCACTGACTCATTTAACCCTCCTAGAAACCTTCGAGATAGCTACCACCCTCTCCCTTTTTCTAACTAGGAAAAGCTGGGTAATGGTCATTGAGCATTGAAAAGGTGTGTTTGCTCTATGGCATTTGGCAGAAATTAGCATGACCTTTAGAACTTCAAAGAAGTGTGTGTGTGTGTGTGTCTGTGTGTTCACAGGTTAGTGTTAAAAGTCTGTCCTTTAGATGATTAACAGTAAAAATCAGAGATCTGTAGATGGCTGTGTCTTCTGATATTTTACTCCATGCAGTATTGTGGTATCCAGGGCATTTCAGAAGTGGCAAAATCTCTGGGGTTTTTCATCCTTTTTCTCTTCTTTCCTTCCTTTCTTTTGTTTTAAACTCTTAAAAGGGTAGCCACTAAGCTAGAGGACTTGGACGCATTCTCCTCTACCCTCTAGATAAATATAATCTACTGGCTGTCCTGACTGTGTATTTTTTAAAATTCATAACTGCCTCATCTCTCTTTGTTTTTCCAGCATTGTAGCAATCGCTAACGGTCTGCCAAGAGGGATTTTTGCTAAACCTCGTCAGAGCGAGAACCAGAGTAATTTGTGTACAGTAGAGTTAAAATTGCACCATTATACTTGAAACTAATATTATCCTAATGAGTTGAAATGGAGGAAGAAGGCTGCTTAGAAAAGACTGTTAAGTGACTTAGCGCTGGTTTCTCACTTCCAACGATAATGTTCCTCAGAACTGTGTTTTGAACACATTATTATAGATTTAAATATTTTAATATTCATTTATTCTAATTTCCCTTCTGATAGGTACCATCTCTGTGCTTGCATTTCATCAGCTCTGACTAGTGACACCACTCTGTTTAACATCTTCCTTGGCCAAATTTCTTGTGAATTGGGAACTAGATTTTAGCTGCTTAAGGAGGTTGCAGCAGCTCCTTTGTAGTTCAACACTGAAAACTCAAGATACTAATGTAAAACCCTTTCACAAGGAATTACTCAACCTCGAGCTTCTATACATGTACTGGGATACAATCTATTGGAGATACTGTCAATATTTGCCCTAAATTGCAACCTCACTCCATTTTCAGTTGTGTGTGGAATTGAAATAGAAATCTTTATCCTTAAGTGTCAGTTTGGAGTATCTTCCAGGCAGTCGGTTATTTCTGAAGCTAGCCCTGAAAGGGAACATGGGACTCACCATGCTGGGCAGTGTGGGTGCCACGAGGCCTCTCTGCTCTAAAATGCATCCTCAGAGGCCTCCATCGTGCCTGGATCCCTTCATCTCTGCCGTCCATCTGTGATCATGTTGCCTTTAGTTGGTCCCCGTGAAATGCAGACGTCATCTGGAAGAGTAACTTACGTTCCTTACTGTGTCAGCAAATGTGAGTGGCTGAGGACGTGGGACACAGGAAAGGCCAGTTTTGATGAAGAAAGAAAATCAGGAAAATAACAAACCCAGAGTCTTTCTGAGAAGGGAGGGACCATGGATGCCGATGGTTCCTCAGGGACCGAAGGTACCAGTTAAGGTGCTGAGTTCCTGCGCATGAGGCGTTACTGGTAGACTCTGGTGGAAGGGGAGTGGATGAGAGGTGGATTGATGTCCAGCTTTTTCTGTGCCATAATTATCCAAAGGCCCAGTCTTCCTTACACATCCCTCTTACTCCAAAATTTCCTCCTTTACCCCAGATCTTCACTTGACTGTCTTTTTTTTTTTTTTAATCAACATTCAGGTCTTACCGCAAGCGTCAGCTTTTTAGCGAGACCCTCTTAGAGAATCCTGCCTAAAATGGCGGTCCCCAAAACCAGTGTCTTATCACAGGATGCCTTAAAAACCCATAAACGTATGTTCCCACAGATCTGGAGTCTGAAAGTCTGAGATAAGGATGTCAGCATATTTGGGTTCTGGTGAGGGCTCTCTTCCTTTCTTCCAGATAACTGCCTTCTCGCTGTGTCCCCACGTGGTGGAGAGTGAGACAGAGATAGAGACAGAGAGACAGGAAAAGCAAGCAGAGGCTATGGGCTTGGCCTGGGGCCACAGAGCTAGTAAGCGTCAGAGGTGGCATTTAAAGCAAAGAAATCTGTCTCCACAACCCATACGCTGGACTGTTACGCTCAGTTCCCTCAGTACCGTGAAGGTTACAGAGATCTGGATCTAAAGAATACGACCCAGTCTGTGAAGGATGGAGTCTGTAGCTCTAAGTTCTTTTAGAAGATGCAAGAAGCAAAATGGAGAGAAAAATAAAATGCAGTGAGGGAGCAGAAGTGTAAGGAGGGAAAGGAAAAGAGGAGAGAAATATGCCTGTGGTGTAGTGGGAGGGGACTGCATTCACTTTCTACGACACACCCGGGGACAACGCTAACATTTACCCTCACTTGGTGATGGTCAGCGCTGCACCTTCCTGAACTCCCTCTCATGTGCAAAGTGGACAGGATGGTGCAGAGGGCAAAACAATTATTTTGAAACTGGACAGATACAGGTTCTCATTGTGGCATGTAAGCCCTGTGACCATGGGTGAGATCTTAAGTTACTGATCTCCTCTTTTACCATCTAAAGAAATGTGGACAATGACATTTAAAAGTTTGTAAATATTAGATTGAAGCATATAGACCTAGAACTCGCCTTTGGGTATAGTAGATGTTCAGTAAATTCAGTCTTTTCCTTAACCCTATGGAATTTTTTTAGGGATGTTAATATAAATTTCAAACACCTGTGCCTTCTTAAAGTAAACCATAGAGAAGCCAACAAAAATAACAAAATAAATAAAAGCCACGCTTGGTTAACATTAAATTCAAAGGATCATTTTGTTTCCCAGTCCTTTTTCTTTTTCATCTGGAAGCCACAAATTGTTATATGAATGTTGTGGCTGTTTGTTACTGAAAGAAAATTTTAAAAAGAATAAGAAAATTATACTTCACTTCTAGTTCTCTTTTGACATGTTTCCATTGGTCTTTGAATTAAAATAACATGGTTTTTTAGCTAGAAAATGGGCCTGCCAGTGACTAGATCTCCCTCTTTGAATTATTTTGTGATCTTAGGCACATCCATTACCTCTTCCCTGACTCAGATCCTCCCGTAAATTGCAAGACCTAAAATGTATGGGCATATAATAGAAGTGGTCGAAATACTTGGGCATAAAAATTCCTGGGAAAACTTACATATACAGTCATATGTTGGGCAAGAACTCTGACGCCTTCTGATCCCCTCACACACACATATTTGGAGGGTGAGTTTGGAATCGCACGTCTGTGAGGGCTAAAGTGAGAGAGGCAGAGGTGTGAGGAGGGAGGCAGAAAAATGAGACTCTTGAGGGAGAGGAGAGGAGAGGCAGTTTTTCCAGGTTGGTGATTCTTGATGCTCCAGAGATGCTGTCGGCCCCTTCACGGAGCGAGTACCGGCCACCACTGTGCCTGCCTTGTTTCTTTCCCCCTATTCTGAGCTCGGGGCCATCAGGAGGAGATGATGCTTGCTTGACACGTGAGCCAGACACCTGAATCCAACACTCCTCACCTCCCACTGTAGAACGCTCCTCTCTCTCCTGATAGATTTGAACTTGAACTCAGCGACTCCCTGACGCGATAGTAAAACCACGTGTGTCTGTGTGCCCAGGGGCACTTTTGTGGTGAGCAAGGCCATCTTTTTCTTGGTAACTTCCTGGAAGTTCTCCAAAATAACAAGGACTCTAGTTTTCTACGTATTCCACTGGGTGATCGCTCACTCCCGCGGTATAACCGCCATCCTCAGCTTCACCCTCAGATGCATACGAGGTGTCTCCCCCAGCACCTAGAAGGCAGTGTGGCTGCTTCTCTCTCCTACATCAGAGTTCCTTGTCCCGTGTAATCTCTTAGCTCATGGCGCCACACTGTCCATCCTTCACCCTCTTCCTCACTCCAGCATCTAGTCAATCACCAGTCCTAGCAGTTCTTTGACATTTTCCTGGAGCCAGTCCTTTCCTCTCTGCCCTCAGCATCATTTCCCCAGGGCAGGCGTTCACCGCCTCACACCCTGACGGGGACAACAGCCTCCCTCCTAGTCTTTTTATTTCTGTCCCTAGATCCGTCCTCCCTGTCACAACTGGACTCTACCGTCTAAAACATAGCCTGACCACGTCACTGCTCTGTTCACACAATTCACACAACTTCCCGGGGCTCCTTGGACGGAGGCTTATTCCTATAAAGGTAAATGAGACCGGCCATCCTGCCTACCTGGGCAGTCCCATTCTTCCCGTGTCCCCAGTTACACAGCACATTCGAGTCAAAGTTTATGACTCACCGTGACCCCTGTGCACCCGCTGCTTCGTGTCTTTCAGAGTCCTGTCCTTTTCCCTTGGAGCGCCTTGCCCTCTGTTCTTTCAAGTCAGCTTCCCCTGACTCCTCTGATACCAGCTTCCTCACTGTCTCTGTCCAGATGGACCAAATGTCTTTCTGTCCCTCAAGTCCTCTTGTGCACCAGTATTTCCCAGACCAACCCCGGTGTGTGAGTGAAGCCATCTTCTGCGTGTCTGTGCTCCCCATGAGACGGCAAGCTCCTCAAGAACCCCATCCTTCCTGATCCCAGTGCCCATCACGTGGCCTGTCCCTTCCCTGGTACTCAGCAGTGTCTTCTGAACTGAAGATAGTTAAATGAAAAGAAGGTCGCGGTGCTTGTGAGGAGTCATGTTTCCATGTTCGGCAGTGCAGAAAAGTGGTAACTAACACAGTCGCCTAGTGACAATTTAACTTTACTTACTGATACTTCAAATGACCTCAAAGTTGCTTATTTTCTGTTTTCCTGCTTCTTACTATCTACATGCTAATAGGAAATGAAGAGCTATCTAGTTTAAAGCCCTCTTTGAGAAATAGCAATCCCACACGTCACTAAGGAATCAGCGTCATCCCACGATGTCGCTGGGGCCTCGGTTGGTCCCATGACACTATACTCTCTGTCAGATTCTGCTCGCACAGTTGATGGCAGTCCTCCAGAAACGGTGGTCCACATCCATCCTACATGCCAAATTCCGAAGTCAGAGCAGATTTCTTACTTGGTAGATGAAGAGTTCAGAGTTGTGCTACGAGATGCACTCGAAAACCCACGTGACTAAGGACTTACTGGCCCTGGACAAAGACCCATCGCAGAACGGGGCCTCCCAATGATGGATGAGCTTTTGCAGGGCCCGTGAGCCCTGAGATGAATGTGCAGTTCTGGAAGCTGGGCCGTTTCACAGGAGAAGATGCCCACAGCTCTGAGCATATGCTCAGAGGGGTTCGTGCAGCACTTAAGAAAGCTCTAGGTCCCTCTTCCTGTGATGTCTTGTTCTGTTTATGAGTATTAATTCTGGGGGGGGGGGTTGAGTGGGCGGGAGATACCACATTGAAGCAATCTGTTCTTCATTGACCAACTTATGGCTCATAAGTGAGTAATCAGCATAATCTAAATACTCTAAAATGAAATATTCTTTTGGGCTCAGCAAAATGCTTGTTAGGTTGAAACCCATGAGTAGGAAATGACTGGTGTTTGTTAGTGTTTGAGAGAAGAGACCAGATTCTTTGCACATTAGCATTCCAGTTGGTGCCAACATAAACCACCAGACCTCCAAGTCACAGAACGTGTTATTGTTTTCATATGAGTGACTCTGGGACCTCTTGTGAGTCCTATTTCCAACCCTTCCTTGCAAAAGAGAGTTCCGTGTTTCCACAGATTCTGGTGACAGAGGTAACAGAACAGTCCCTCTGAGGGTTGAACATGCAGAGAAGAACCTTCTCCCTTAGGCTGGTGTCGTCCTGGCTGTCTAGTCATGGAGCTGGGAGGGGACAAGTGGCACTAACTCTGCCCTGACAGCCGTGTAAGCTAGAAAGCTTGACTCACGGAACCCAGCCCACACAGTGAGGGGCCCTTCCTGCGCCTGAAGGGCGCTCCCCCAGGAGGGACATGATGGTTCAGGCCTGTCTGGCATTTTTCTCAGTGGGCTGTAAGGTATTATGTTCTAGCATATTGCCTCTTATATAACACCAATTTTCCAGGACCGCAGAGCGTGTTATTTCTGTACGCAGAATCTTTGGATGCCTAGGCTGAGCGAAGTGATGCTGGGGGCTCTCCAAAAGCCACTGCCCTTCCTGAAACGGTGGGTCCGAGAGGAGGAGGGTCAAGGTTGGAGGCGTCTGTTTGCCACCACCTTCCCGTTTCTGTAGTAAATGTGGTGCTAAGATTCCAGCAGGGAGGCTCCATAAAGCAGAATCTGAGCCCCAGCACCACTTACGAACTGTGCCCCTGAGGGTATCACCTAATCTCCTTCAGTCTTAGTTTCATAACCTGTAAAATGGCGCGACCATTATATCTGTCTCATTGGATTGGGGTGAGAATTAAATTCTCAAAAGGCATATTGAGTGGCATCAGCAAAAGTGGAATAATAAATAGATCTTAGCTTCTAAAAATTATCTCCCCCACAAAAGTAGTGAGGAAACAGGCAAAAGATACCAGAATCAATTTTTTTTTTTTTTTTTTTAGAACTCTGGAAATTAACTGAAGGCTTACAACTACCCAGGGAGCATTTATTAAGGAAACATAATTGCATCTCAGTAAGAATAGAGGCTTTGTGGCATTTTAGGTAGCCCTATTTCCTTTCCACTCCCATCCACCTTGAAAACTCACAGCCCGCTGGAACGGTGAAAAGCCGCAGCCAGGCAGAAACTGAACGGGGGCAGTATGGTGTTGGGGCGCCTTCAAACCTCATTCCCATTCTTTGATCTATACGGTGGTTCCTTGAAGACCTGACTAGGGAGGTTGTCTGTTTTTAACCTGACCGGGTGCTTGCCGTGTAAAAACATCTTGTCCAAGAGGGCATTTGTATAAAAGAAATAGAGTCAGTTGATGAACATCACAACTGCCTGCAGACTGGATGACAGTAAACAACAGGGCTTCTGTTTCAAACGCTGGTGGTGGGACAGTGAATTGGTACAACCACTTCAGAAGACTATTGGGAGGTATATATTGAAGCTGATTGTACCATGCTGATGACACGGCAGTTCTGTTCCTAAGTGTATCCAACAAATACACATATGTATGTTTGCACACAGGCACGATCTTGAATATTCACAGCAGCCCTGTCAGTAGTCACCCCAACCTGAGGGCCATACAAATCCCTATCAAAAGTAGAATGCATAAATAAATCGTGGTGTGCTCACACAACGGAATCGTCTACAACAATGAGAATGAGCAGACTGTAGCCAGGTGCAGTAAGTTGGATGTGTCTTCTGAACGTGATGTTGCAGGAGAGAAGCTAGACACAAAAGACTCTGTACTGTATGATGCCATGTACACAAAATTCAAAACAAGCAAAACCGCTCTATGCTTCTAGGAGTCGTAAGAATACAACTGGGAGAATTATCAGTGGCTAGAAAAGGGGAAAAGAGGAATTTTGGAGGTACCAAATATTCCATTTCGTGACTTATATACATTTGTGTGATTCCGGAAAATGCATCAAGTTATACATACATGGTGTGTGTGCTTTTCTGAGCATATGTTATGCACACATAGTCCGTTCAAAGACCTGAATACAAAGAAAAAGGCGAAGGAATGAATACCCATAGTCCCACTAACCCATTAACCCCAAATGATTGCAGCTAATATTTCAGATTATGCTTATATTTGAATACCTGTTTATTTTTTCTCACAAAAATTGGATTCTACTATATTCCCTACTTTATAATCTGATTTTTTCCCCTAACAGCATGCTACAACCGTCTTCCCATGTCAGTATATGATATATTTGCTGGAATGTATTCAGTCTTACTTAACCATTCCCCTGTCATTGGGCACAATGGTTGCTTCTAGCTTGACCTTTGGTGTGAATTGTTAAAATATGAAACATCGTACTCATCTTTATTATTTTTTTAACATAAGAGTAGAATTGCTGGTGAAGAGGAATGCAATTTTGAATTTTTTTAAAGCCTTTAGGACATGTTTTAAAATCATTCTCCAAAACAACACCGAAACCGTACTCCAATCAAATTTTATGGAAGGACCCAGTCCCTTGCCAAGACTGAGGGTTATGATTCTTGTTCACATTTTCCATTTTACTGGGCCAAATAAATTATATCTTGATTTATTTTTGTAATTTTTATTACTGGAAGAGTTGAACATTGTTTGCATATGTGCCTTAGCCATTTATAGTTCTTTTGTGACTTGTATGTTCATATACTTTCTACGTGTTTAGGATAGCAATTCTTTGTCCACTTTGTGTTCCAAATATCCTTCCCCAGTTTGTCATTTGCTTGTTGGTTCCTTCATACCATTTTGGGGGTACAAGCCAAATCTGTCATGATTTTCCTATCCATCACTTATTTATTTATTTAATGTTATCTTAATTATTGTTTTATCTTTTACATTTAATTTCTTCATCTGTCTAGTGTTTACCTTAGTATATGGAGTAAGATAAGAACATGACTTTTTGTTTTCTAATAAATAACCATTTCTCTTCATTTACTGAATAATCCTTTCTAGGGCTGGCATATCATAGAAAGCATATTTTTCCCCCAAGGACTGAGGAAGAGAAATTGTAAGATAATATCGATCTTAGCAAACCCTAAAATTCAAAGAAGTAATTCTTTCTGAAGATTTAATATTTTATTTAACATACAGAGAACAAAATTTTGCTTCTCAGCATTCCAAGTGGATTACGAGACCCTTAGTTCCTTTTGTCTTAATCTGTTTAAGATATTAACTCTTTGCTTTCTAATATATACGTCAAACTATGTTTCAAGTGATCTCTGTCTTCCTGCAGGAGGAATAATAAACTATTGGCAAAGTATAGATAAATCTGAACGTGCCAGAGCAAATATAGGAAGTCCTGTTGTTTATTTCCTTCACAAATGGAATGCCAGCCACATGCCAGGTTCTTTATAATGTATACGAAGCACTTACAACAAAGTATACAAACTACGTAGAATCCATAGCTAATTACCACATAGTGTAATGACTATGTTGACCATCAGGTATTCATCAGACTCAGGAGTACCTTCGAGCACAGCCCTCAAAGTGATGGTGATTATTCTACGCATAGCTTTCTTATTTGTCGCTCATGAATCACAGTCACCAGCTTTTTGTTCCAATCAGTCAGTGTAACCACTGGTCTAGACTCAGCTTCCTTATTGTTAGGTTGCTAATGACAAAGGAGGAGGAGGAGGGAAGGGAGGGGTGAGGAGGGGAGGGGAAGAAAGGGAAGGAGAAGGGAGGGAATGGAAAAGAAAAGAAAAGAAAAGAAGAGAAAAATGAAAACTTCAAGCTAGGTAATCTTAAAAAGAGGTTTATTAACGCACGCAGACGAAAAATTCATCATGGTCAGACGCATGCATTCACATTATACAAGGGATCTCTCTCTTCAGAGTTTTTAGCCCTGTTTTCTCTACCCTTGGCTTTTCTTTCAGGCAAGACTTCACCAAATGGTAGTAAAAGTAACTAAGCTGTCAGCTGCTCTGGGGGTTTAGCTTCCTAGGTTAGCAATCCCACCAGGAAGTAAGAGCACCTCTCTCCCCCCAGCTCTGGCAGGTGCCCCGTGTGTAATTCTCACTGGCTCATCTGAGGTCCCGTGCACATTCTCGAGTCAGTCCCTGTGGCTGGAGAAGAGAGGGGAGTGCCCAGTGGGCAGGTGTGTGCCGTGTGCCCGTGACATGGCCTGAGAGTGGAAGTGATGTTGATTCTGTTAATAGTTGTTCTCAGGAGGAGAATGTTTGCCGACTAAATAGATAACCTTAAAAATTCTAAATAGTTGACTTGTGCAATCTTGCTTTCCTGTCCGCATTCTGCAGAATACTGCCTATGGTAAAAATAAGAACTCTCTTATAAAGGGAATTTGAAAGAGACTTTTATTTTGTTTTGGAAGTATAGTGGATTTATATTTCATTTTAGCACTTGCTTTTAAAGAGGAGAGACAGATCTTCCACATCTTGCTTAGTACTAACATTGGAAAACGTATACCATTGTTTCTTGCATTTTGTTTTGCCATGTGCCATTGACTGTCACATTTCACAAGTTAGGAAACACGTTATTTCTTTGTTTCATCAATCTTCGGTATTCTCTGGAGAGAAATTATAATTATGTATCTGTGTTTCAGTGTCATAGATTTACTCTGCTTGTCTTGTCTCTAGACTAACCTAATTCCTTGTCTTTCACAGTCAAAGGTTTTCCTTTTTCCTCACTTGGCGAACAGGTGAATCTGTCCTGGATTCTGGAAAATGCAGATTTCTAAGTAATATCCCATTAACAACTTTCTGTTGTAGAAGGAAGTTGCCCTGAAAATTTTCTCTCTTGCTCCGATACTTTTTGGAAGTTGCACTGTCAATACAATTATTTAAGAACTCCAAAGGAGCCACTGACCTTGTGCTTTGAACTTTTCTACCATTCCGGTCATACTTGGCCTGCAGATCTCTAGTTAATTCTCCCACACATTAAACATCCACCTTCTTATAACACAGATTATGTAGTATATTGTACACCTGAGATTGAGGTTCAAGGCAAATCCTTAGAATGTCCTTCCAAGTAATTTGCCTAATTTTATAGATTTCCTCCTGAGCAATGTTGGGGATCATTTGGTGACATCCTGGTTATGTTACAAAAAAGGAAAGCAGTGGACCAGCTGGAGGCTTTACTAAATGTCTCACTGGTATGTTTTTATGAAGACGTTGGCTTCCCATCACTTCAAGTGGAAGGAAGTGTAGGTGTTGTACATGAGGCTTAAGTTACTCTTATCTTCAAGCTGCCTTATTATTTATTTGCAAGTTACACCCTATATTTTGAAATTCTTCTCAGCCACCTATATATAAACATTATATACAGGCATATATTGTTTAGCACATTGATTTATCATCATTAGTAATTAAATACATTAAGGTCTGCAGCGAGCTGTCTTAGGCTGTCTTTCCTCGTTTTTGAAAGCTTCATTCCCTGATGCACAGTCCACGGAGCACTAGTTCTGGACTCTCCAGTTCTCTAGTAAGTGTTGCCAAGAAGGGATTGGGGCTCCTTGAGCAAATGTACTTGGGAAAGGCCAGATGAGACCAAATGGAGCCTTTACTAGGTCAAATACACTGTACTCTCCAAACAGGTTACTCTCTGTGCTTTCTGCACTTACAGGAAAGTGAAGCAGATCTGACCATCTCCTGAGACTAATGACCCATGAAATACAACTTGGGAGGGGCCTTTCTGGAGCGATATCCCCAGTGTCAGCATTCCCTTGTTTCATCCTTACATTCTGACCTGTCTTCCTCCTGGTAGGGCTATGATTTGCCCCTCCAGGATTCCCCCAGATGTTTCACGGAAGACGTCAATGGAGCAAAAACTGAGTCCCCTGATTCATAGCCTCATAACTGCTCACCAGGAACTTACCTCAGTTTGGATTTCAGTAAGTTCCCTTGGACTTCCTTTAAAAATATGAAGAGGTGATGGCATAGTCTCATGGCCAAGAATGTATGGAAACTTTAAGTCTCTCTAGTCTCTCATATCATGGTGAGTAGTGCTTAGAATATTGTCACAGAGTGAGTTCTTTTTTTTTTTCTCTTTTTATTTTTTTTTTATTGAGTTATAGTCATTTTACAATGTTGTGTCAAATTCCAGTGTGGAGCACAATTTTTCAGTTATACATGAATGTACATAAATTCATCATCACATTTTTTTTCACTGTGAGCTACCACAAGATCTTGTATATATTTCCCTGTGCTATACAGTATAATCTTGTTTATCTATTCTACAATTTGAAATCCCAGTCTGTCCCTTCCCACCCCCCTGCCCCCTTGGGAACCACAAGTTTGTATTCTATGTCTATGAGTCTGTTTCTGTTTTGTATTTATGTTCTTTTTTTTTTTTTTTTTTTTTTTTTTAAGATTCCACATATGAGCGATCTCATATGGTATTTTTCTTTCTCTTTCTGGCTTGCTTCACTTAGAATGACATTCTCCAGGAACATCCGTGTTGCTGCAAATGGCATTATGTTGTCGGATTTTATGGCTGAATAGTATTCCATTGTATAAATATACCACCTCTTCTTTATCCAGTCATCTGTTGATGGACATTTATGTTGTTTCCATGTCTTGGCTATTGTAAATAGTGCTGCTATGAACATTGGGGTACAGGTGTCTTTTTGAAGTAGGGTTCCTTCTGGATATATGCCCAGGAGCAGGATTCCTGGGTCATATGGTAAGTCTATTCCTAGTCTTTTGAGGAATCTTCATACTGTTTTCCACAGTGGCTGCACCAAACTGCATTCCCACCAGCAGTGAAGGAGGGTTCCCCTTTCTCCACAGCCTCTCCAGCATTTGTCATTTGTGGACTTTTGAATGATGGCCATTCTGACTGGTGTGAGGTGATACCTCATTGTAGTTTTGATTTGCATTTCTCTGATAATTAGTGATGTTGAGCATTTTTTCATGTGCCTATTGATCATTTGTATTTCTTCCTTGGAGAATTGCTTGTTTAGGTCTTCTGCCCATTTTTGGATTGGGTTGCTTGTTTCTTTCTTATCATGTTGTATGAGCTGCTTATATATTCTGGAGATCAAGCCTTTGTTGGTTTCATCATTTGCAAAAATTTTCTCCCATTCTGTAAGTTGTTTTGTTTTACTTATGGTTTCCTTTGCTGTGCAGAAGCTTTTAAGTTTCATTAGGTCCCATTTGTTTATTCTTGCTTTTATTTCTATTGCTTGGGTAGACTGCCCTAGGAGGGCATTTTTGAGATGTATGTCAGATAATGTTTTGCCTATATTTTCTTCTAGGAGGTTTGTTGTATCTTGTCTTATGTTTAAGTCTTTGATCCATTTTGAGTTTATTTTTGTGTCTGGTGTAAGGGAGTGTTCTAGCTTCATTGATTTACATGCTGCTGTCCAGTTTTCCCAACATCATTTGCTGAAGAGACTGTCTTTATTCCATTGTATATTCTTGCCTCCTTTGTCCAAGATTAGTTGACCAAAAGTTTGTGGGTTCATTTCTGGGCTCTCTGTTCTGTTCTGTTGGTCCATATGTCTGTTTTGTACCAATACCATGCTGTTTTGATGACTGTAGCTCTGTAGTATTGTCTGCAGTCTGGGAGAGTTATTCCTCTAGCCTCTTTCTTTTTGTTCAGTAATGCTTTGGCAATTTTAAGTCTTTTGTGGTTCCATATATATTTTATTATGATTTGCCCTAGTTCTGTGAAATATGTCCTGGGTAATTTGATAAGGATTGCATTAAATCTGTAGATTGCCTTGGGCATTTTAACAATATTGAGTCTTCTAATCCAGGAGCATGGGATATCTTCCCATTTTTTAAAGTCTTCTTTAATTTCCTTTATCAATGGTTTATAGTTTTCTGTGTATAAGTCTTTCACGTCCTTGGTTAGATTTATTTGTAGGTATTATATTACTTTGGGTGCTATTTTAAAGGGGATTGTTTCTTTACTTTCTTTTTCTGTTGATTCATTGTTAGTGTAAAGCAATGCAACTGATTTTTGAATGTTAATCTTGTAACCTGCTACCTTGCTGAATTCTTCAATCAGCTCTAGCAGTTTTTGTGTGGACCTTTTAGGGTTTTCTGTATATAGTACCATGTCATCTGCGTATAGTGACACTTTTACCTCTTCTTTTCCAATTTGGATCCCTTTTATTTCTCTCTCTTGCCTGATTGCTGTGGCTAGGACTTCCAAGACTATGTTGATATAGGAGTGGTGATAGTGGGCAGCCTTGTCTTGTCCCAGATTTTAGTGGGAAGCTTTTGAGTTTTTCACCGTTGAGTGCTATGCTGGCTGTAGGTTTGTCATAGATAGCTTTTATGATGTTGAGATATGTTCCTTCTATACCCACTTTGGTGAGAGTTTTTATCATAAATGGGTGTTGAATTTTATCAGATGCTTTTTCTGCATCTATTGAGATGATTATGTGGTTTTTGTCCTTTCTCTTGTAGATGTGATTTATTACACTGATTGATCTGCATATGTTGAACCACCCTTGTGTCCCTGGTATGAACCCCACTTGATCATGACATATAATCTTTTTTATGTGCTGTTGGATCCTGTTTGCTAATACTTTGGCAAGGATTTTTGCATCTATGTTCATCAGTGATATTGGCCTATAATTCTCTTTTTTGGTGGTGTCTTTGCCTGGTTTTGGTATCAGGGTGATGGTGCCTTCATAGAATGTGTTTGGGAGTGTTCCCCCCTTTTCAGTCTTCTGGAAGAGTTTCAGAAGGACTGGTATGAGTTCTTCTTTGTATGTTTGGTAGAACAGAGTGAGTTCTTAACTCAGTAAATGTTGAGAATAATTTTTACATGCTTAAAGTATTGGGAAAAAAGAAAAAAATATATATGACATGATTCCTGCCCTCAAAGGGAAGGTAAGACTCACACAAATGAATGTTATACAATATAAGATGGTATGTTGTTAACAATGAAACTGAATATAGAATAGACTCTTGACATTCAAAAGGAGTAAGTCCGGAGACATCTGTGAATCCCCCAATATGTACAAATTTGTTATATAAGATGCATGGGATAAGAACGGTACTGAGTGAGTGCTGATGTGAAGGGCTTCCGCACAGGAGAGACTCCAGTTCAAAATCTCTGCCAAATGACCAGGAATTCTGAATTGGACATTTTGGAAAGTTAGCAAATGGTTGAACCAGAATGTTAACTATGAATTGCAGTCATCAACTGCAGTCATGCCAATGCATGTCTTATGCATGACAAATATTATGAATAACTTAGAAGGGGAGATGATTGCTTTGAGGGAGAAGAATCAGGCTTAAATCATGGAAAATGGAAGTCAAAAGAGACTCTGAAATGTTAGCAGAATTAGGAAATCAGAATAACCGTATTCCTGGAGAGGGACTGGGGTAGTTCTGACTCGGTTGTAGGCTAGCCATAGTTGTTGGGAAAGACCTTGTAGAGTTACAGGTAATCCATATCCTCTCAAGCTGGTGTCCCTCCTCTGACCTCAGACCAATTACGTATAGTGTCCTCTGCCGTTACAGCTGGTCTCCCAAGGTCTGTGTCTCACCTTCCCATCCTTATTTTGCTCCTGGGTCCAGTACCTCCATAGACGGTTGTGCAGGTTGCACACTGCACATGATGTCATATGTAAGGGAGCACAGTTCACACAGTCAACATCACAGTTTGGTAAAATTATTATGAGAATTTTTCTGCGCATGGCAGTAACGTATCCACTTAGAGCAGCATTAGTGCATTGTAGGGAAAGCATCTCGAAGGAACAGGTGTCATTTTCTAATGTGCACAAAGGCACTCTACGGGCAACTGGCGGTCTTCGCTGAGCAGTCCGAATCTCGGACATGCTTCCAGGGCTTAGCAGTCCAGGCTCTGCAGGTTTGTCAAAGTGTGCAAAGGACGTGGAAAGCAGCCCTTGACCTTTATGCACAGGTAGAGAGTATTTTCTAACGCTTGTATTGTTCCCAGAAAAGTTCGGAAGCGTCATGTGTCATCATCTGGTCCTAAATTGCTGTCTCATGTCAGAGACGGACAAGTATTACGTATTAAGTTACCCAGTGATATTGTCATGATTTACAAGTTGTATCCACGTGTGCATTTCTTCTTCTTTTAAATTTCGTACAGCTTCTTCTTTTAAATTCTTCTATTCTTTGTCCAGACGTGAGGCCTCCTAGTGAGAGTGGCTTCTGAAATGCAACAGCGTTTTACTGTTTGGACCCTTTTAAGTGAGCTCCTGCTTGTCACCCCATCCTATGCCAGACAGGTGCGTTCAACACAGTCTACTTGTGCATTTGAAGGCCAGTGGGCAGGCTCTAGGTCAATTTTCCAAAAGTAATTTCACTAAAAGACCAGTCTGACGAGTTACCAAGTCACCAAAAACTCGGACAAATCCCCTAAACCAGGTCTGGAAGAATCAGTCAGGCCATCATGCCAGGGCACTCATCAGAGACCAGCCTACAGCCTATGTTGCCCTGTTCTTTGGAGCCTCTGAATTTGCAGAATGAAAACTCCTTTTATATTCTAAATTAGGAGCCGTGTGCACATTGTGAGTCCAGGTTTATATAAAAGACTGAAATTACCTTCTAAAGCTTTATGCGAGTCCAGTCTACTGAGTTTCCATCATCTTTTAGTTCAATGATTTGTTAAACTATCTTGATTAAATGTATATTGTGTGAGGAATTCGAATTTCAAAACCCAAACCAGGCTCAAGCATTCAGGCACAAGGATATCCGTGCCTTTTAAATACAGTTCTGTGCTAATTTGCATCCCTTTTTTGTGTGTGGGCTTCATTTGTTTTCCAAATCGTGGCTTTATATGCATGTTCATTTTCACCAATCTATGACAGCTTTCCTAATTGCCGAAGCTGCAAGTCTGAACAAAATAGACCCTCAAAGCCTGGAGAAACTGCCTCATCAGTATGAATTCTGTAAATTTTTTTCTTATAATTTGACAACTTGGTTATTCGGAATTGCTCATTTGGCGGATTGGTCTGTTTCCCATGAAGCAGCTGTGCAGAGAGGCTCCCAGGCCCTGCACCCCAGTGTTACATACATCCTTCCTGGTGCCCTCACAGGAAAGAGAGGCCCTTCCCGGTAAGAGCTCTCTTCCGCAGTGTCGGGTTGGAGAGACAGCAGGACACTTCTGTTGCTGCAACACGCATCACTTTGTTGTCACTGTGGCTCACCGCTAATGCGCCCAACATCCTTGACCCAAGTCCACTTTCTTTCCTCTGCTTTCCTTGTCTCACTTCCAGCACCAGTTAACTGCCAGGTGCTTCTCAGTTCTCAAAGTTTGAGGGACCTCTGCAGCTAGTCGGAGCTCCTTTAATTCACTTCAACCCACCAACTTGTAATGCTGCTTTGAGGGTGATCCCTGCTGGGTCCATTAAAATCCTTTTTATTTGCTGCGTGTCCAAGGGCTGAGTTTTCTTCTGACTTTTGTTTCTTGTCTACTTGGGAGTTTGCAACTCTCACAAAGTAGCGAAAGGAGTCCTCATAGGCTTGTCTGTCTACCAGCTGAAGAATTAATGTGCAGTAAAGCCTCTGATTTCTGGTGGTGTGGGAGTCAGGCTCACTAATCTAGAGTTCTGGCTATAATATAGTCATCATAACCATTATATATGGATTATTGTTTTTCCAGGGCATAAGGAGACAACTTGTAATTTCCTGTAAAATTAGATCAAATAATTGCACCTTTGATAGCCCAGAACGTACTTGAAGAATTTATGAGACTTTGAAATCCTTTTTACTTCCATCGATTTTGAGTTCACCATTAAAGTATGGAAATTGTTAAGGGACAGCTTTAACTAATAGGATATTGGATGATAGAAATTGTAATGTGCTAATTTTCCTAAAGATGCCTGATTCTTTAAGATCTCTGGTCTATTTTGTTTGAGGGGAAGGGTGGTTGGTAGGGTAGAATTGGAGAAGAAAGAAGGAAATTGTGATTTCTCACCAGGGTATAAACATGATTACAGTTTCGGGGTCTTTGCCTGTTTGAGTCACATTTTTAAGGCAGTTATTCCACTGAATAAACCTGGGGCTGTTCCCGTCCTATCTTCTGATGGGGAAAATTCAGCCACCTTTCTGGAGGAAGAGCCAGAGCTGAAGGACATGGCTGAGATCCTCTGGAAGAGCCCAGGCAGATCTTAACGATTAGTTCCCGGCTTACTTGACTACAAGTTAATTCCTCTTTTCAGAAACTGAACTTCCCTGACCACGGACAGAAATCTCGAGACCCTCTGCCTAGCCCTTTGGTTCGTTTCCAGCCAAGCTCAGGGCGGCTGTGTCTTCTGATTGGTGATGTAGGCTGTTTTACTGTCAGAAACGGCTCGGAGGAAGATGGGGCTGTGATTAGCTCTAAATGAAGTTCTAAACCAGTGGTACATGAAATGAAACTATTTTTTCTCTCTCTCTTTCTTCTTCCCCTTTCTTTAACCTGAGCTGCTGATGTAAGTAGCTCTAATTTACTTTCCCGGAGAAAACAAAGCAAAATAAAAGGCGGAATGGCAAAAAGATCCCTTTGCAAAGTGTAGCACTTCTGCTCCTGATAAAAGGGAGTCATTTGCAGCTTTCATGGTGTCAGTATTAATTTCCGAGCAGTCAAAGCCACCGCTAATTTATTTACAGAACAATCTCCTTGCCCAGGAGCCGGGCTGGTGAGGCAGCGGTTTCTAGCCTCCAGCTTTGTTTGTTGACAGGCTGATTTCCCACAAGGCCGTTTCCACCTGTGTTTCTGTTGTTTTTAGTGCGTGTCTCCCTTTCTTCTCCCCCCCCCACCGCCTCCCCAATGGCTGCTGAAGGCCCTTCTCATCTCCGGTCTCTCTCATCTGCTTCCTCCCTCCAGCCCCAAGGCCTCCTGGCAGGGCTTTGCAGTCACTCCGCACTTACCCAGAGTCTCTGCTGGCGAAATCCCAGGGGGCCCCGCATTTCTTTTTCCTTTTCCCCTCTTTTTTTGTTTCAAGGACAAGATTCAAAAGAGCCTGCTACACACGGGTTGTAGGGTGCACCTTCAGATGTGCCTTCAAATAGGGGCTGAGCAATTTGAATTTTTGTGCTCCAGGAAATCAGCCTGTAAAATTGTCCCCCAAAGCCCATTAAATTCTGCAAAATTGCTTAGCTTTGAGGGCTTCATTATGGAGTCCAATTTGGGGCCCTGGCACCTCTCTGCCAAAGCACTCGTCTCCAAAGACGCCCACAATTGAAATTATAGAGTGGCTGATTTGGCCTCAGCTCATTGCATATCAAAGGGTGGGAGGGCAGGAGGGAGGTTTCGGAGGAGCAGTCAGGTGCTTGCCGCCTGCCAGACCCAGACAGGTAATAGATTGAGATGTTTAAAGCGCATTTCTCATGCATGCATGTGGGCCTGCCTCTCTGCCCTTTTGTAGCTCCTCTGCAGGGCAGCATGGGAGAGGGTAAGGCATGTTTTGAAGTTTGTGATGGTGCCGCATGGACACGGAGTGGGAAGTAGGTACTGGATAGCCCATTTTCCAGATTATGTTTTGGCTAAATTGATAAGGACTATTGAGACTAGAAAAGACACCGTCACAGCTATATAACCTGCACCAAATATTGCCATCTCGGACCCATGAGGCACTTTCTGATGAAGAAACACCAGGGGTAGAATTTTGCTCAGACAACATGCCTTGCGCTGGCTTCTCAGCCTCTGCATAGTACACAAACCATCTTGTGTGTCTTCTTTGCAGTTGCTGTTTCTCTGGATTTAGAGATACATGTCAGTTTTTTTGTGTTTAAAGATGCTGTGTTTAAAACAGCCATTTATTTGTGAAAGGAAAGAAACAGAAGGAAGAGCACAAAGTTTTGTCCACTTGGAACCATACAGTTTATCTGGAAAATTATAAAGAGCTGGAGGCCTGACCAAGGGAATTTTGTTGTGTTCAGTGGTTGAACAGAAGAGGGTAGGGGTGAGAGTGTAAGAACTGGCCTGTGGTTTCCGTCCCCCCAGTAATTATGGAATCCGAACTGAAAAAGTTTCGCTTTGCTAACAGAATCTGCTTTACCTCCCTGCCCCCCTCAAACTCCTGCATCTTCTTGATTCAGATTATTTTCTCCCAAGGCTCTGAGATTCGATGCTTACCGGGGATGCGGGACTCCCAGAGTTTGAAGGTTCAGCCGTTTCTTAGTTCTCATTCCTGAGCTCTCCGTGACCAAAAACTCTTCTATTTATTTCGAAAGCGGAAATAATGTCATTTCATTGCCTGCATGCATAACTCCAAGATGCCTGAAACAATTTTGCTCAAACTTTCTACCCACTTGCCTTTGGGCTGAGACTAAACAGGGAAAGTTTGGGCCCCAAAGGACAGTTTTTCAGAGAAGTCGGGAGCAGGTAGAGGCAAAGCGGAGTGATGAAACTCATCTGACAGTTGTCATCTGCCCTCTTTGCATCTCTGGTCTCATTCCTCCCTGTCTCCTGGGGCTGCCTCCCTTTTCTCTCTTCTCCATAATGTCGGCAGTGCCTCCCTCCCTTCCCTTCGCCTGCTTGTCCTCTGGGATGAAGCCAAGGCTTTAAACCTGTAAACTGTATAAATTTTCTCCAAAATCAACTTGAAACTCGGTTTAAATTGGATGGAGAGGTTTTGCGGATGGAAGTGGCAGCTGCGCACCCACACACGTCTGACGGAGCATCCGTGCTGTCGGGGCTGCAGCCTGATTATGTGGGCTAGCCAGCTCTGATGTCTGCGGACCACAGTTGCTTGTGTCTGTCTGTATGAAGACAGTTCGCCCTTGCGAACTGTGAGAATGTGGGCAGACGCTCGGGTGTTCCTTCCGCACCCAGTGGACAGGGTATCTCCGAGTCCCTGTTTAGATACGGGGTCTCCAGTGCAGGAGGTAACCCGAGGCCCTGTGGAAATGGGCACAGCAGCCGCAGCCTTGTGTCCATACCCTCCGATGTGCAAGAAGTAAACTTTCCCTTTTACTAAAGTTTTGGTTTCACAGACCATTCCATGATGAGGCAGAAACCTGAGTTTCCTCGACCCCTCTTCCCCCAGGGTGAGTTTCAGTTCCACACGGTCAGCATGGTTCCCAGAACTTTGGGAGGTCGGTTCCCTGCTCCTCGTTCTCAGCGTCTGTTCTGAGCTCCCATGGCTGTGTGGTCCTCAGCTGGGGTCCAGGCTGGATGCTGCTGAGGCACCCCTGTGCGGCTCAGTGTCACCCTCTGCCCTGCCGGTTCGCTGGTCTGCTCGTGAGGGCAGGGGTGCTGTTCGGGGATCAGGTTTCTCACGGGGATTTGGAATTCCCTGCCAGGCAGTCTAGACCTGTCTGTCTCGTTCCCCACTGGCCACTCTCTCTCCGGGGGACTTGGGCATCCTGAGGAGGCAGAGGACAGGGCCCTTCTCTGGGACCCCTCCCCAATTCTGCCTCACCAGGTCCCCTCCACCTTTCCCTTTCCTCAAGCCCAGGGGAACATTTTGGTCTTCAGAGGAAGCCCACTTCTTCTGGAGCCTCTTGGCTTTACTCCTGCTGTCTTTCCCAAACATTTTGTGAATGCCCAGAACCCTCTTTGTAAGGGCTTTTGAAACAAGAAAGCCTGAAGGAAACTTCTCTTTTTCTTTGCTTCGCATCCTGTCGCAGCCATTTTAAGAACTTGTGACTTGGACCGTGGAGGGAATGACACGTAGAAGGGGAATCTGGAAGGGAAGAGGAATGTGCAGCCACTATTAAACCAGCTCTCCCCACCTTTTTAAGTATTAGTTGCAGCCAATTAACCAGCTTAATTAACCTGTCCTTTGCTTAGAGACTGAATAACTTTTCTACCATATCAGGAGCCATTGGCAACAGTGTCCATAGTTAATGCTGGTGACTAGGACCTTACTAAGCAGTTCCTTTTAGCAGTCTTTCGGATCATTTCCGTGGCAGGTTACAGTCTTTGAATTAGCACTGTGATTAAAACCACGAGCTTTGGAATCAGACCCAGTTCTGCACTTACCTAACAGCTCAGTGGCCTTATGCAAATTAAAGAACTTCTCTAAGCTTCCAGGTCCTTGGGTGAATTACATTAGTGTTATTAAGAGACACAGTTGAACTAATGTGTGCACAACACCCAGCACGTGGTAAATATTAATCTTTGCTTTTTCTATTATTCATCTTCTATTTCTATGCACTGCCATTAGAACAGATTTCTTCTTATGAAAGCAGATCTGTCGCATAACTGCTCAGAAAATGAAGTGAAATGGAATGAGGTGGTCATTTATAGCCAAAATTAAAGGGTGGCAGTGAGAGACATTCTTCTGGACATCTCACTGGATGAACAGAGTAATTGAGAAGGAAGAACAATAGATAAATTTTCTAAGCTAACTTTAATTTATAACCAATATATTTAAAATTGGGAATGATAAGAACCTATATGGAGTAAGCAATGCTGTTCTTAAAATTTTGTGGTTGAACTTTTAATTTTCTCCTGAGCTCCCTAGAAGCCAAAGCAAAAAGGGAAACACATTGCATAGCCTACATTATTAAAAGGGAGAAGCACATAAAGATGCTATGAATTATATAAGGGAAATGAACATTTCTTCCTCATTTTGACCTTGTGTTTATGTTGTCATTCTGGACTGGAGAGATTAAAAGAAGTTGTACAGGGGGAGGCATAGAAGATAGATTGCAGAATAAAATTTCTCTCTCTCAGATGAATAAGGCTGGCTCAGAAAAATTCTCCTTAGATCTAAAGCTATGAAAAAGAAGGAGGAGGAGGGGAGGGGAGGAGGAGGGGGAGGAGGAGGGGGAGGAGGGGGAGGAGGGCTACTTGATACAGCCTCAGAAAGTCTTCCAAAAGCTTGGCGGGTTCTCCCTTGCTTCAGGATGTCTGCAGCAGCCCTTTCTAGCATCTTTGCTTAGAGGTGCAGCCTCTGGAAAACCCCTGCCAATCACATAGCACCAGGAATCCCAGGAAATTAAGTTACAGCTCTTGATCCGCTTGGAAAAATGTTAAACTTCAGTTTCTCTATGTGAAAATAGTAGTCATAACCCTTGTCCTTCCCTATTCAAAAGGTAGGGTTCTCTTTTATTCCCCCTAAAATACTTCCTAACACCTATTTGGCACGAGGCACTGTAATATGGGCAGAGGAAGCAATAGTTAGACGTGGCTTCTACCCTGTGGTACCTGCATTCTAGTGGGAGGGACAAGTAAACAAGTAAACAGACAAAATCATCAGAGCTTTGGACTAAGTACTAGAAGACAGAAACACAGGGCTTGAGGTAGGGGATATCTGGATTGGAAAAAGTTGGGATTTGGGACATTCAGAGATAATCTATTTGAGAATGTGGCATGTGAGCCAAGACCTAAAGGATAAAAAAGTACCAGACATAGAAAGAGAAAGAAGAAAAATCCTTTTAGACGGTGGAAAGGGCAAGTTCAAAGGTCCTGTGGTGGGACAGAGCACAGCATACCGCTGGAGCATAATGAGCAAAGGGGAGATAGGGTACAGGATGTGCCTGGAGAGATAAGCCAGGCTCCTATCATGTAAGGCTCAGCGGCCCTAAGAAGAGGCAGGTGTTTTCTTCTAAGGGTGATGAGCAGATGAGAAGCTATCAGAAAAATTTAAGATGGAGTATTACATGGTCTGATTTGTGACTCAAGATGCCCACACTTGCTAATGGGAAACAGAATAAGAAGAGAGGCAGAGAGGTGGTCAGGAAGGGCCAGCATCTCTTGCCTGGATAGCTGCAAGCATTTTGTAATGTCCAGACTCCACCAGGACAGCTTCTCTCATCAGAGGCTCCTAGCTCTCAGAAGGAGGAGCCTGGATTTGCCTGTTTGCTAATTAACGTCTCCTGATCCCTCCAGGGAATTCTAGCCATATATGACTGGGCGCATCATTAAATTGACTTCAAAATTAGGAATTACATGGGCTTTCTAAAAATGACATATTTTAATATTTCTTGGTTATTATTTTAGGAGACCCCCCCCCTCAGCAAGCAGAGGACTTTTTTATTCAACATTTCAGCTTTAAATATCCCCTTGACACATCTCTGTTCTCACTGCCCCAGAAACAAGGGAAGCACAAAGAGGGAGTGAGAAAAACAGCTCTTACCCAAGGGTGGCGGCGGGGGCCTGGTGCCAGCTCTGCCCTTGCTGAATGACTTTAGGCACGAGGCTGCCTTTACCTGAGTCTCTTCTCCTCTTGGAAATGAGAGCATAAGAAAAATAACCTCTTGTCTCTTTAGCTCACAAGGGTTTATGATTCTTTGGCCTTGGATCAGGGCACAGATCAAGACGTTGGTCATTAGCTGCTGATTTTTCTGAGTGTGAGACTGGTAGGAAATGGCTTCATGGTTCCTTACTATGTTTTTTGGTCCTTTTTCTCAAACCCCGTCTTGGGGTTTAACATGTCCAGAATCTCCTCTGGAAGCAGGTGATTTTCAGTCCCTTCGCTCCCGAACCCCGTAAAGGTGTTCGAGGGCGGCTAAGTGGGCGACAGTCTCTGCTTTGGCTGCTCTGTGAGCTGGAGCCCTGTAGGCTGGCTGCATCATGCTGGCTCCCCCCAGCACCTGCCCCTGGGTGTGTTTCTGGTTCTCCACTTACTGGTTTCTTCGTTCTCCAGGATACTTCCTGGAAAATGTAATCGGTGGCCTGAGTTCTCTTGCTGTTCCCACTGCCCACAAATCAGGCTCTTAATAGCCCAATAAAATCATGAGATTCAGGATGAAAAAAAAAAAAATGATTGCCTTGCTCAGATACTAATGAGCCGCATATATCTGAAACAACTGATTCAAGACCGTGGAAAGACGGTCTGGACACAACATGCGAGGTGGCTGATTTACAAAGGTGTGAAGCATTCCAGATAACAGGATGTCAGGCCTCTTTACTTCAGAGAGATGTATTTTAAAAAGAGCCTGCTTTTCCTTACATGTTTTGCCGTGAAATACTGGGACACCGAAGGAGGGAGTACATGCAAGATGGCTGAGTGATTCTCCCATCAGGAACCTTTTGCTTGCTGGGTTACAGCTCGCAAACACACCAAGCTGGCAGGCCAAGTGTCTCCAGTATGTGTCTAGCATGTGTTGAGCAGTCGATAATAAATAACTCCTAAGTTGTGTGATGACATAATGACCGCCACATTCATTCACCTGTCTATCAAAGGAGCCATACTTGAGTTTGAGTTCCCTTCCCCTGGGCCCGCGAGGCATTCAGCTTGGAGTCTTTAAAATGCCTAGCAACCCTGGGCTAAGTGCACTGGGGTGGAACGCAGTCCCTTTTGCTTAGTAATCCATTAGCTAATGGGCGTGAGCCCGTCAGTTTTCTATTTATTCCTTAAACCATCAAGGTTCACCTGCTGTGCAGGAGACTGCACTTGACAAAAAAGAGTGATAGTTGAAATACAATAAATATCAAGCCTTACGAGATCTGATAGGTATTGCTTAAAACATGACGTGCTTCACGGAAAGGTAAAGGTGAACCCGCGGTTACGAGCTGACACCTAGCATCCTGGGCACCACGCGGCAAACGGAGCCCTTTGTTACGTTCCCGCCCAGACGTGCTCACTGGTGGAGGAGAGTTATTTGAGAATTGACTTCCAAGTGCCCCCCACTCCCGTCCACATTCAGTATCTGTCAGCAATGTCTACCTGAGTCTCTTGGAAACCATTGATAAATTTCTTAGCAACCTTTCAGCGGCTTTTTTTTTTTTTTAATACTCTTTAGGAAAAAAATCAAACTCTTTACTGATATGCACATGACTCTGCATGGTTTGGGTCTTGCCTCATCTTTCACCTCCCTTCCCTTGCTCCAACCACGCTAATCTTTCTCAGGTCCTTTGCACAGGATACTCACCCTCACTTTAATGTCCTTTCTTGCCTTATTCATCCTTCAGATCTCAACTTGAGCACTGTTTTCTCAGGGGAAGCTTTCCGTGATGGTGCAGAGGAAGTCAGGTCTCTAACTAGATGACCTCTTGGTTTCCTGTCCTCCTCCGTAGCCATTAGAACCATTCAAAATACCGTACTTAGCTACATATACACCTTAGTAAGGTCTGCCTCTCCCACTAGTTGAAAAGCTCCTTGAAGGCAAAGACCCATTCTGGCTTAGCCCACCATGGTTTTCCCAGCACCTATAGCATAGAGCCAGTTGAATAAATAAAGGAATTCATTCAATCTTGAGCGATCTCCATGGACAAAAAAAAAACCAGAGGTACATTGATGGCTACTGAAAAATAAAGCTTGTCATTCCTTGGGTTTTATTCCTTACAGTTAAGGTTTATTGCGTGGTGCCTACTTTTGACTTGACCGGTTTCTGTAATTATCTCCAGTAATGATCATTTTGCCCTATCTAGACCAACTTACCAACAATGAAAACGTTTAAGATGGATACACTGGAATTAACACTGTGGTCCTCTGTTCATTACAAGTCAGGCAAGAAGACTGTCTCCTAGATGACTCATTTTCCTGAATCATTGCTTAGAAATCATTCTACTTGTTGCCTTTGTCCAGAAATCACCAAATCAGGGCCTGTGCCACATGGCCTGTGCCCAGCGAGCTGTAACTATCCCTGATTAAAGATACTCTTCACGCTCATTATGCCAGTATTTTTGAAGCATTGTTGAAGGCAGAAACCAAATGTCTTCATCATATCCCCAGTGCAGTCGAAGCTTTTGAGGATTATAGAGAAGGGACCTTTAAATCAAAGGGCATCTAGCCATTATTACTGTGTGTCAGGAGCAGTTCTAGGCACTCGACTGTGGCAGTAAAAAGGAATATTTACAAATAAACAGATATGTAAATGGAAGAATTCCGGAAAGAGAGAAGGGCTGTAAGAAAAATGACAAACGGTAATGTCGCAGAAGGTGACCAACAGGAGCTGCTTACATTGGGTGTTCAGAGTCAGTTAGGTTCATATGGTCCACATCGTATCCCAGAGCCGGAATTGCACGGTCAGCTCTTGCCGCAGTGGTGCTGCTGGACCAAAGCCATCTGAGCAAGCCACACGGCTTCCACTCACATCATATCCGTTGATATTCCATTGGTCCAAGCAAGTCATGTGGCTAACCCAGCATCCGTGGGTTGGGGGGCCATACTCCACCCATATTCTGCCTCCTTGAAGTAGATTCTTGACAGCTGTTTTCCACATCTCTTGCCTCTGGCTTCTGTGGACCCCTTCTTTTTTTTACTTTATTCCTTAGTCATTTCTGAAAGGGCAAGGCAAGGGTTCCTGTTTATCAGCAACTGAGAAACTTTCTCAGCCCGCTTCCTGCCTATTAGAAATGTTGGTGACTCAGATGTCTTTTTACATCTCTAATAGCCACAGTCTCTTCTAATTCAGGATGGCTACGTAATTGCCAATACAACTGTCTCAAAAACTGAGTGGACTGATTATGTGTTTAATTCCCTTGAATTCTGTGCACCGAAGCCATACTCATAATGCTTTTCAGAAACGCCTTTCTTTCTAGAGATAATTGTGGTTCTTAATTTGGGCACCCTGGGGTCTGCGTGATCTCTCTAGGAGCCTCTTCGTCTGGCTGAAGGAAACTACTTCATCTTGCTGAGGTCTTAGCAGAGGCTGTGATGGCCACATTCTTGACTTAGACGATGTTCCTGGCTTGTATCTTAATGGCCATGTCCTTGTTTTCGGTCTTTTCCCTCAGGCTGTATTTCGCTTTGAAGATATTTTACTGGATACAGAGTCTAGAGACGAAAAACAGTTATCATTTTCCAACACAGCCTGTCCCAGTTTTCTGACTTCTCTGTATTTTCTCTCAATTGTGTTTGTAAACCAGACCGTTTCTTTTCTGAGCTCATCAATTTCATGTAGCACTTTATCAAACGTGACTACCTGCAGCCAGTTCCAGCTTTTAATATTCTGTTTCCAGATCTCCTTACCGACCCTGTCTTCTGCCTGTCTAGATTATCTCAGGTAGCACTTTAACTACATGTTTTACTAAATGCTTATTAAATGTTTTCAGTGTTGCATGACACAGATTATTCTCTCAACCTCCCCCCTTTTTTTTCTTTACCACCCACCACTGAGTTTTAAAATAATTTTTTAAAATGTTTTCTTATAATCGTATCCACGTCTGGGGTCTATTTCAGTGTCAGTCAGCCATTGCCACAATAATTTCACATGAAAAAATCACTCCAAAGCTCAAGGGCTTACAGCCATGGCAAGGATTAATTTTCGCCCTTGCAGATTTGCAGGGCAGTAGGTCCAAGGAACAGCTGATACTGTCAGCATGGCGGGGTGACTCTGCTTCAGGCCAAGGGTCAGGGCAGCGCGGCTCTGAGATGTCAGCTGGGCTCTGGTCTGCTCTCCATGTGTGGGCACACGAGGATCCGGGTTGAAGTTTCTACAGCTTCTTGCGGGAAGCTCTCCTGCCGGCAGATCTCTGGAGTGTGAGAACCTAGTCAGAATTCACAGTCACACCTGTGGCGTCTGCCTGTATCCTGTCAGCTGATGCTCCATGGACCACAGCAAGTCACATGTCCGTGCCTACTGTCAGTGAGGGGCGGAGGCAGACGGCATCCTGCCAGTTTCCCTCATCACCGGGCTCTTCTCAGCATGTGATTATATGTTTGCTTATTAG
Source organism: Camelus ferus (assembly GCF_009834535.1). NCBI lineage: Eukaryota > Metazoa > Chordata > Mammalia > Artiodactyla > Camelidae > Camelus > Camelus ferus. The sequence continues at coordinate 112,360,343 of NC_045698.1, forward strand.
TTTGCTTTTGTTTTGTGCTGAATGATTGCCCGTGTCCAGCTCCTCTTACACTCAACTCCTGGGATGATGACTGGTATACACTAGGAACTTAAATATTTGAGTGACTGAGTAAAGAAGAGATAAGTGATCAAGAGATTTCTTGTTCTGGACGCCAATAGGCTCCTAGGAGTCTGTTCCATGCCTTTGTTAATCATGCCTAAATTTCACCTAATTTTATTTCACCGAAACCTGTTACCTTCATATTTCTTGAACTATGAAAGGGCTTGGCAGGATCACACGTCATGAAATGATTTATGGATGCCAACATTTAAGTATTTCTTTACTCTTCTTCCTTGTGTCCCTGGGTTACCCATCTTCAGCCTTTGGCGTGACCCATCTTCACCATCCACGCTGAGTCCTTGCCCTGCAGATGTATTGCCCGGGGTCCCCTTCCTTTGGCATATGACAGTGGACTCCCCCTCTTCCCTGTCTGGAGCTCCCTGGCACCTACTCCAGTACCAGAGTATAAGACTCAGGGATTTTTTTTTTTTTGAATCAAGAATGTTCATCATAATGTTTCATATACTATCAAGAAATAGGAAACAACCTGATATCTGTTGGTTTGAAATCAGTTAAACATGGTATGATAAATCTATCAGTATCTCTATCACCTCTCCCTCCCACTCCGCCTCCCATCCATCCATCCATCCATCCATCCATCCATCCATCCATCCATACACACCCACATGCACACAATGGAATCACAATCTCTAATGCTGACAGAGTGGTTCGTGTGTCCCAGGCACTGACATACAGCTGATTATGTGGCTTACTTAATTTCATCTTCTTAGCTATCTCTTAAGATAAATACTCTTATTGTCAATTCTTTTTAATAGATGAGCAGGTGAGGGCGAGAAAACTCATATGATTTCTTTTTTTGAAGTCATTTTCAGTAGATACTGATTATTGGGTTAATTCATCCCATAGGTATGCTAACTTCTTGTGTCTGCGTGTCTTAAACAACGGCCTTCAAGGTCCAGTGGGGACCCTCTGTCCTCATACAAAGTTGGTGAGCATTCCATTTCCAGTTGAGGATCATTACACCCCTGTGTCATGACCATTGTGAGAACTAAACAAACACAGTTCTGTCAAGTTAATAGAATATCACCAGCAAGGGAATGCCAGGTGCCATTAATACCATCTCCCTGACTTCCTGGACAAGAGGGTTGCCATGGTATTCCGTGCTTGTGGGGGGGGAAATGGGAGCTCTGTGGGGACCTTCTCAGTTGAGCACTTTGGGCCGTGGTGGTTTCTTCGAGGGCTTGAAATGTAGGGTAGGAATGTTTACCTGCAAATGATAAAGAGCGACACTGGGGACACATAACCATCTGGGTGCAGCTGCTTTTTCATCTGGGTGCAGCTGCTTTTACAGGATTAAGGGAAGGCTGGCCACATCCCCAGAATCCCATGCAGTGAATTCGTAGGGCAGGCAGGAGGAAGGGTGAAGGGTTAGCAGAAGAGAAGGCAGAGAAAAAGGACATGACAGAGGAGTGAGCTGAGGAGGGGGAGCATTCTGTGAGCAAGCCTCGAAGGGCACCAGTCCTCTGCTCTGGGTGGCCTGTCGCTTCCATTTGGAATGCTCTCTCCGCCCACCCCACCCAGCAGCTTTGCCCCGCTAACTCCTGCTCCTTCAGGTCTTGTCTCAAACTTGGGCAGATCCGTGCGTCTTGCTGTATGTACTCAAGGCTCCCTGTTCTTGCCCCTCAAAATATAACAGGTCAAACATTATTAACAAGGAACATTATTAACAAGGAGTCCGTTTCTTTATAATTAAACGTGGGTGTTGAAGTAGTTTTGAATGTGTGCAAAGTTGGAGCCTCGTACTCGCTCAGATGCATTAGGGTTATAGCAGCATTTATGACAGTGTGAAATGATGCTTGTATGGTTGGTTGAGTCAATCCTGTGTCGTCCCTAGGTGGGAATGGGGGAGGAAATGGGTCTGTTTAAGACAATCAAGTCCCCGGGCCTCAGCACAGTGCTTGACACAGAGGAGGCCCTTGGTAAGAATAGGGCCTTGAAGAGACAGAGGAGTTAGAGAAGGAATGGCTGTTGCTTGGTTCTAGTTCATTTCTTCTTACAGTCCCTGATTTTATGGCCACTATTCTCCTGATTCTGATTCCACCCAAATCTATGTTATGGAATGAGCCACCTTCAGTGGGGCCCCCTCCTTTCTGTTGACTCCTTTGCGGAGGACTGGATTCTCCTCATAGCCTAATTGCCGGTGTGAGATGTGTCCTTCAGAAAGCCAGCTTTCGGTCCTGTGGTTCACTCCAGGGCTCGGAACGTTCGTTCTTAATATAGAATGTGGAAATTCTACAATCAGTGGGAAAAAAGTATGCGGAGTAGATAAAAATCAGTCCCACTGTAGCATAACTCTCCAGAGAGAAGAGATAAAACTGCTTGATGCTTAAGTTTAAAAAAAAAAAAAAAAAGGCAGCAAAATACTTCTAGTTCCGGAAACTGAATTTCATTCTAATGTAATTATAGAAGCCTCCGGAGAAGAGGATCAGACTTGGAAGAGGGAAGGAAAGCAGAGGAAACAGGAGGAAAGGTTTCACCATCGAGCTCCATAGCTTAATAGCAGGGAAACAGCCCAAAGAGAGAAATCAACCATTTCTTTAATAGTCGGAGCCCCAGTCAGAAAACTGAGTTTTATCTTGATTTTTTTTCCCTCTTCTTCAATCCCCACATTGCATCAATCACCAAATCCTGGTGGTCTGCCCCCTAAATATTTTTTGTTGGGCTGTAATTGACATATAACATTGTGTAAGTTTCGGGTGTCCATGTTAGTTGCAACACGATTACCACCCTAGCACTAGCGAACACCTCCATCACGTCCCGTAATTATGACTTCATTTTGTAGTGAGAATATTTAAGACCTAGCCTCTTAGCAGCTTTGAAGGGTACAGCACAGTGTTGACTATACTCACAGTACTAAATATGCCTAATTCTACCTGTGTCCTTTCTTGCCATTCTTCTGGTCCAAGGTGTTCATTTCTCATTCATTTCTTGCCTCACCCATTGCAATGGCTTCTAATTGTTCTCTCTACCTCTCTCCAGTTCATTCTCTATGTAGCTACCAGGATACGCCTAAAATACACATTTGATCCCTTGTTTACAATCTGTAAGACGCCCCACTGTTCGTCATTCCAGGAAACACCTATTGTATGTATAACAAGAGAATAGAGATGAAGAGGAAAAGACAGACACAGGCAGCTCCTTAGAGCGGACTTGCTATAAAGCAGAGCAGAAAGACGGTGGGCAGACTGAGAGCAAAATGAGGTCAAAGTCATTTTGCCTTTTTCTTTAAGACGGGATAATGTGTGTAGGCTGATCAGAAAGTAATATTGAGGGAGGAGAGACTGATGTCAGAGAGGATGGTAATTCCAAGAGCAACACCGAGGATGTGAGCGATGTGGAGCCTGCCGGGCGACACGGCCAGGAGCGTGGTGTGCTGGAAGAAGTTTCCTTCTCTGAAAGTCTGTTTAAAAATGAACTTGCTCATGAGAGAGTTTTGGCAAAGCAAAAGGATATTAAAAAAAAAAAAAAAAGCTGATCAATATATTTCCCATTGAACATGGCTACTGTAGCATATAGGGAATTTTTTCACAACTGTGTATTCCATTTTCCCATATTCCTGTTCCTTTTGATTCATTTAATTTTTTTCCTGACAGAACCAGCTCCAAAGGCGTTGAGCAGGGCCTTCCACGCACTCCTTGCCTTTATCTGCCCGGAGAGTGTCTATTTGCACCACTCAGGCCCACCCTTCTTTGCAGGCTTCTCGATCCCCACGGCGAGCACATAGCACTGGGACCCTCAAATCAGGCTGTGTGAACATCTCCTTCAGTAACTCGTCATTTGGCCAGAAGTCCCAAACTGACATTCTTAGTGGCTCGTGAACTTTTTTCCCCCAATGCAGTGTTTTGAAAGTACTATTTTTGGATTAGATGACATTTTAAAAATGAAATTTTGCACCAAAAAAAAAAATCTGATAATATATCTAGCATTCTCTCCCTCTCCTTCTTGAGAAAATGAAAGCTGAGCATCACTGGGGCCATATTCCCTCCTGAGAATGACTTGAGTGCAGCCGGCGAGGCGCTGCTTGTCTGTTTCACCCCAGCTCCCCTGGCTTCGCGTTTCACCAGTGCGGCCCCTGTGGGTGGACGCGGGGCAGTGAGCTGCTGTGTGAGCTGGGCTTTGGGCACCAAGGGCTGGACCGACGCCTGGTTTGTCTAGTGCAACCTCGCACCTAGTCCAGTGCCAGGCACAGAACAGGTGTCGGGACGTGTTCTGAATTGACCTTCCCAAGCTGCGCGCTGCCACCTGGCACATCTGCATGGTCTACACACACCGCCTTTCTGTTCTTGAATGCGCCATGTCCAGCCCCAAAGCTCAGAGTCTTACATCTGCCCTCGTTCCCTCTGCTCGTGTGTCCACCCACCCTGCGTACCTCATCCTTCACATCTCAGCTAAGGGTCACCTTCTCTGGAAACCTTCCCCAACCCTTCAGGTTGGATCAGATCCCACTGTAATATACTTTTGGAACATTCTAGACTTTTTTCTTGGTTTGTTAGTACAGATTTGTATGGTTGCTTAATGTCCGCCTTCCTCACTCGACTGTACACCCTCTGAGGGCAGGACCAGTGCGGCTGCACTTGCCAGGGGATTCGCCACACCTGCCCTGTGCCAGATCCATACATAAACCCTCAAGGCTTACGTGAATGGATGATGAATGAATGCTTCCAGGAAAGAGGTCTTAACGAAAGTAGAAACCAGTGTGTAGATGTGAGGATGTCCGTTTTACTCTGTGGAGCATTGTGACATGACTGGCTAGCCCTAGACTTTCTAGACTCCTTTGGGTATAGATTTGTCTTGTCTGAGATTGTGAGCATCCTGAGGGCAGGAGCCTCGTCTTCATTTTTTTTTTCCTTCTGCATCTGATACAGAGACCTGTACCTAATACAGATTTGCAAAACTGTATATTGAATGACCAAGCTAATCAACACAGGTTTCTTCTCAAGAAAAGGATGATAGCTTCTCTACCTATTAACTTATTTGCTGCACCCTTTAATTACCTCAGATTGGGCTCTATGCCAGAGCAAAAGTGTATCAGTGAAGCGCACCATGAATGATCATGATGGTGGTTGTATGGCACCCTGTTAGCTGTGGTCATCAGGTTTCCGTTGGTCTGTGGCCTATTTGCTGAGTTTTCAAGGCATTTTACAAGCGTCATTAACCTTATCATGTCCAGTAATTGCAAAAGTAGGGAAAGCACTGGATGTGCAACTGGAAAGACTTACGACGATGATGGAACTTAAAGTGAAACAGTTTCACCGGGAGGGTGTATCTATTGGGTGTTTGTGGCATGTTTGACTCCAGATACACTTGGTTTTATCTGAGAGGAAAAAGTGTTGTATCCACAATGGGATTTAAAACTATAGATCATGGAAGGTTCTGTGTTCACACGTGTTCCTCGTCATCAGTGAGCCAGGGCACGTAATTAATTGACCAGAAGGCTCACTGGGATTAATCAGCAGCTGTGTGTGAAGAGCTTGGTTCAGACTTGCAGCGCGGAGGATGGCTTTCCGAGTGGCCAGAGCCTGGATTCACAATTCAGTCCCTTCAGGGGGATCTCATCGCTTGCCTAGTGTAATCGTTGGGGCTCTTGGCTCCTCCTTGGGCCAGTATGGGCACTGCGCATCCAGCTGCTACCAGCAGAGGGCAGCAGTACGCTGTGCGTGTTCAATTTGCATCCCAGATTAGCAAATCCCCAAGGACTGACCAAGAGGGAAAGTGGGTGTCCCAGGACCACCCTGACTGCGCTTCTCTTGGTGTCAACAGTGGTCTGAGTAATTGGAATCACAGACCTTTTACATTACGTTGGACTTGGGCTCATCTGAAACAGAGAAATGAATACACAACCAGGAGCTGCAATCACAGACAGGAAGTAACTTTAATTAAATATTGTGAAAGTTGAAAAGTTTTTACAGCTTGAATTTTTGCAAAAAAAAAAAAAATTATAACAATCTCTACAGTAGTTAGGTTCTCTAACAATTGAACTGTACAGTGTGTGTCGATTCCAAAAGTTTGATAAGAAGGTGAAAGGTTAGATTTAGAGATGACTTCGTCAAGCTGCATCCTAGTACAATGTGAGGCCAGGGCAGGTTATGCAATCCAGTCATCCAGAAGCTGTATTTTTCCCCCAAAACTGATATCTTAATTTAATTCTCTTATTTCGCTTTCTTCTTAAAGCCATATTCTGTATTCAGGGGAAGAATTTTTTACTTGTAAAAGTTTTGTGTTGAAGAAAGAGGGTCAGAACGTCTTTTCATCTAATCGGGATAAATAGAGGCAATGAAACACAAATTAGTATGCACATTTTAAAGGCTCTTTGGACTTTCAAGAAAAGTTCTAACCACTACACATGGCTGACAATGGGTGGCGTTTGTTGTCGGGGTCTGAGCCGGACACCTCACGGGGTGACCGGTCCTTCACAAACAGTTAAGGGGCTCACCAGACAAAATATGGCTTTAAATTGTACACATCTTCAGGCCAGCACTTACCACACCAATTCAGACAACCTTTCTGAGTACCGAGAAGCAACGCGTCCACCTTGCTTACATTTTCCAGTTTTATTATTATTATTAATCATTATTATTATTTCTCACCAAGAAAAATCAGCTTTCCTCCCCGCCCTTCCCTCCCGCAACACCCCTCCCCCACCCGCCCCAACCCATAAAAATCGCACTCTGTCTAGTGAAAACCATTGCAAAGTCCATATGGGGGCATGCACAGTTGCAGCATTGTTGTAAATTTCTTGCTCTACTAGAAAAAGTTACATTGTCTTAAGGTAACAAAACAGTTCTTTTGTGCTTTTCGATTTCTTTGTTTTTTTTTTTTTTCTTTTTTTCTTTTTCTTTTTTCTTAGAATGTTAGTGATGACTGACAGTTCTGGTGCACAGTTACAATGTACAAGTGAAATGAATATGATTTGCATTGTTAAGGCATCCAATCTGCTGGTTTATATTTATGTGAAAGACAGAGGAAATATACAAGCAGACTTAGGAAAGAAAGTATGTTCATTGATTTCTATGAAGTTTCTCCCCGGAATTTAATGCGCAAAATGCGTCACTCCAAAGGGAGAGGTTCCATGCATATTAATAGAGTAAAACAGCATTAGGGGTTTTTTTTCTGTAAGCTTCCAAAGCAAAGGATACATTTTTTTTTAATCTACAGAACTAAATGCTACAAGAATAATATGCTACTATTTTTTTGCCATATATTGGAAAAAACTTCTTAACTTACAAATAATACAAAAATAGACAATGGCTTTTGGGTGAAAATTAAAAAAAAATTGAAGCATGGTTTAAAACAATACTAAAAATAACTATAAATGAAATGTTTAAAAATCACATTGAAACAGCAAATACAACTATAGGAGACCAAACCAATCCGCACTTTTCACATAGCAAACGTACACAATCAAATAAACTGGGGGCCGGAGGAAGAGGAAGAAGGGGAAAGCAATGTACAAATTCCAAAGATAAATACATTATTTATATGGATATCTTACAAAATCCCCTTTAAAACAAAAAGCCTTTTAATTAACTTTGCAAGTATGTGCAAGCTAAAGGTAGTGAGCTTTTTTCTTTGCAAAATATGCAGTAAAATCTTTTGTGTGATAGTGAAAAACTGTCTTAAGACATTAAAATGTATAAATAGAACAACAACTTTGGCAAAAAATCACAAAAATCTACAGTATTTATAACTACATACAAAAACACAACAGCAAAGAAAAGAAGTATCGGGCAGATGCATCCTCAGAGCTTTGCGGCATCTCTGCTACTAATTCCTATTTTTAAGAACCCTTCCCAGATAATGAAAGCAAAAATTCCCATCGAACAGAAAACTATGTTTGGAAGTCTCAACTTTCTGCTCCTTTCTCCCGGTTTCCTTTTACTCTTATTTCCAAAACCCTTAATCTGTCATTTTAAGCTACGAAGTTACAAATGGTAAGGGTCGACTGATAGAGGCGCTGTCTGGAATCGGAAATCTGAAAGACCTGCCGTGTAGCTTTTGTCAGCTTTTGGAGTGTTGGTGTGAAGTCAGCATTTAAGATGAGTAAACGTGGAACGTGGAGTGTTAAGTGGGCTTTTGGCGTTTGCCACCTGGAGGGCGCATCGTGGAACCCTGTGCCTGACACTGTCCCATGGAGTCTCCAAGGAGGTGCTCACACAGTCTGTGTGCCACCCAGGTCTCGAGAGGCCATCAGCTTCAGAGGAAGTTGACACAAGCAAAAGAGAGCGTGATAATCAGGTTTAAATATGCAATTTTAACATCTATCTAGAGGCACTGGGTTTTTGAGTAGAAGGGGAGAAATTTGATCACTTACATCACTTTTTAACTTTCCAGGCTGCATTTATTTACACAGTTACTTAAGACAACAATACAAAAGAGATAAATAAGCTTGCACTGCTAAGGGATGGCATGTTAAGTTAGATATTGGAAATGCACTGTCCGAGTAACTACCGTTTGATATGCTTTAAGGCGCAAAAGCCGACCCTTAGTTTTCTAAAAAATCTAACTGGCATTCCTATTCTGTCCCATACAAGCTTTTTTTTTTTGCTTTTTTTTTTTTTTTTTACCTTTTTTGTAAATATCACCACTTCATTCTCCTTTTACACAGCTTTAAAAACATCATAAATTAAAACGTGGAGTCTTATTTATAGTGTCCCTTGTATACAGCTTTATGGTTTATAAAAGACAAATGATTGCAGAGTTAAGCTTAAAAAAAAAAAGAAAGAAAGAAAAAGTGGATTTGCTTTTATCAACACAGAATAAATATATCCCCAAGGACTTGGGAGGTACAACTGTAACCAACACCCTGCGTTCGTAGACCCCTTCCAATTTCAGTATCTGCAAGGTCGGTGATATTGTTTGTTTAAAAATCTGCAGTTATTGTGATTCCTCTTAAAAAGGCCTGAGTTAAAAGTTCCACTGTGGGACTTGTATCAGATTACTCTCTGTAGCAGAATCCAACCTCTTCATTAATAAAATTCTTCAAGGCAATTCTTTCACATGGGAGGAACAATCATGCCAGATATCGCTGTGGAAAGAGAAGACAAGAGTCAATCGTTCTGCGTCCAAACTTCTCACTGAGCGAGAGAGAGGAGGAAAAAAAAAAAGATGGAAAAAAAACACCCACACACCACTATGCTGGTTGCCTACTGGCCACAAATGTGCGCTCTCATCTTCCCTGGAATGAGTTTTTGTTATGAAATATACATGTACTTCACTAAGAATGATAATATATCAGCCTGTGTATGTGTCTTTAACAGAACAGAAAACCGTCCCTCCAAATCTGATTTCAATTTCAGAACAAAACTGGAAAGTCACATAGTTTGAATACTGCTGGGAAAACTGCAGCCCCAAAGCTTGCAAAACAGTGAGAATTTTCAGTTTGTCACTCTTTTTTCCTCCCTCCCTTTCACTTCCAAAATATAAAGTAAAAAAATGGCCCACCCTAACTGCCAGCTACTTCTACAAAAAGCCGTGGCTCTCCGTGTGCTCTGTGTTAGCACAAGGACTGAGTACCAGGGCAGCAATCTGGGTGCCTCAGTGCTGGTCCTCACGCCCGGAAGACGGAGGTGCCTTGCAGGAGGCATCATTCACCGGGGAAATGCAGTCGGGAGAAAGGATGGAGACGCAGAGGCAAGGTGTCCTCTATGCCACTGCTTCACTCAGGGTTTCTGGAATGGTCTCCCCAGGTCTCTAGAAAACTGGAGCTCAGGAAAGCTGAAGGGAGATCCCAGGAAAAGAGAAGGCTGCATGGGATCATGAAAAACCTTGCCAAGTGTTTATCCAGGGGGTCGCGCACAGTTGCATTGGGAAGAGCGAGGGCTCTGACAGGCCAGCGTCCACCTCCAGCTTTTCCGCTTGCTAACTTTGCCTGTTCCCCAGAGGTCGTTACTTGTCTCCTTAAGTCTCTGTCTTCTCAGCTAGAAAATGCCGTGTGTCGGGATTTGCGAGGGCCGTGGTAGTGTGAGGGTTGGTGGAGATTTAACTAAACAACACATGCGAAGTGCTTAGCCCAGATCGGCTCCTAGTAAAGACCTCATCGAGGTGGGCTGCTGTGATTTTTAACCCATCCTTTCTGCTGCTAAATTAGCTGTGTGACCTGGTGCTAACCGCTTAACTTCTCTGGGCTGTGTGTTTCCTCATATCAATCAGGCACCATCTGATACGAACACCTCACATGGTGGGGATGGGGAGCAAAGGGGTGAGTGCCGGAAAATGAACACAGTGTGGCAACCCTGAAACATATGCAGATGAGAGTGATGCTTACATGAGAAGCAGGAGGCAGCCATCTTTGGCTCCCAGTGATGGCTTAGCATCCCTTTAGGCAGGGAGAGAAAGTCACTGCTTTCTTTTTGTTGGCAATTCTAAATTTAAATTAATGTCCTTGTCAGTGGTGACTGCATCTGGGAAGTGACCCTCTAAATTTCCCAACTCACGTCTGCAAGAATGTGTGTTTTTGTTTGTTTGTTTGTTTGTTTGTTTTAAAGCCAGCCCCAACTGCCTCAAATCCTGCAGCAGACACAGGGAGGCTAGGTGAGGCTCTGAGCCCTGGGCCCCACATCCCGCTGCTTCCCCTCCCCCACCTCCTGACATTTTAGATTCAATTAAAAAAAAAAAAGTATTTTGCCAAACACTTTTTCCGTTAATTTTTAAACCCATCTGTATTCACAAGGAAATTTAATCCACATGTTTCTGATTCATTTACACGTAAATCATCCAAATGTTGTTTTGCAAGAGCCGTTTTGCAGTCCAAAAGCTCCTGGAGTCTTTTTCATAAGCCCTCATAAGCCATTTTTCTTAGAAACAGGAAGTGTCTCTTGCCAAATGCAGACCAACGTAACCCCCCAAAGATCTGGGATGCGCTGGAAATGCAGTCCCCTAAGATCCAAGTGAGCCCTCGATTTGACTGAAATGGGGAGCTGAGCATTTCAGTCTAAGTCTTGAGAATTCAAGACGCTGTAGCTCCAAGGACGAGGGGGTGGAGGGGTGGTGTCTCTGCAGGGTGACCGCTCAGCGTGGCTCTGCCTCCCTAAGGACCTTTTCCTCCAGGCTGGAGGTGGGTCCAGGCACCTCCACGAAAGGCAGGCCTTTCTGTGGAAGTTTCAGCCTCTGGAAGAAGCAGCGTGTCTCCTTGTGCCTCTTCCAACGAAATCTACTCCAGGTGCCGGGCGTTAAAGGCCCGTCCCGTGTCGCACAGCCCAGATTATCAGGCTGCGTCAGTACGCTACAAAGCGAAGTAGGAAACTGCCCAACTTCTTGCTAATTCGGCCAGTGGGCCCAGCCCACGTTTATCAGTTGGGCCCTAAAAACATGTCTTTTTTTTTTTTTTTTTAATTCTAGATGATCAGAATTTTTTAAAAAGACATCTACGCAGCGTCCTGGCACCTGAAGTCTGTGTTAGGTCAATGAGAGGTCAACCTCCACGAAGGCCACGTTACGAGTTACCAGGCCAAGCTCGCCGACGTACTGCCAGCCCAGCACCGGCAGGCGTGTCTGAGGCGGGAACCCGGGGTGCCAGCTCCAGCCCCTGGAGGCCCAGGTGGGGCTCCTACGCGAGCAGGGTGCCCTCGGTGGGGAGGGGCTGGCGCGGCCAACGCCGGCCTCCCGTGAGGTGGGCGGCCCTGACTGCTCCCAGCCACCCATCTTCCCACTCACCTCCACAGAAGGTGGAGAGGCGGATTTTTTTAAGAGATGAAAAAGCCCAGTTTATACATGACAGCAAAAAAAAAAAAAAAAAAAAAAAAACCTACAACGAAAACCAAAGAAACAGACAAATCTGAAAGTGACTAGGGGTGGCCTGAGTCTGCCCACACTTTCCTCTCTGTCTTTGGCGGCCCCCAGACTTCTCTGAGGGTCTCATGGAAGCTGGGGGACCCCTCTCCAGAAGAAGGCCCGGAAGTATGACACCCAGAATTCTGCCCATAACATCAGGGGGTTGCAGCTCCCCGAATCTCATCTGTCCCTTCCGAAACTCCAGATGCAGACCTGGAATCCTTTTGGGAAAGGATCCCCATTCGTGGCCTCTGAGCTTCGGCACCTCTGAAGAGGCCTTTTAATAAAGAACCCTCCCTGTGTGACCGCAGGGAAGCTCCTGGCATGTCAGAGCGGTTTTCCTCGTGTCGCTGCTGCAATCCTCAAGATTGCTTATGTGGGTGAGAGGGATGGGTGTCGGAAGCTTAGAATGTTCCAGAAATGTCACTGGCACACAGACTCGCCCAAGCGAGGCCCGTGAAGATTTCCACAAGGACGTGACAGTCTCTGAAAGCAGCGTGGGCCAGGATGTCACAAGACCGAGGTGGCCCTGCCAGTTCTCTGGCAGCTGGAGGAGCACATTCTCGGACAGAAGCTCAGAAAACTCCCGGCTTGGGAGGCAGCGTGCTTTTCAGGTCAGTTTTCATAGTCTGATAAGAACAAAGACAGGACAGAAAGTTTTGCAGAGCTGGGGGAGTTCGGAGCAAGAGGGAGGAGTGTGGTCTTCCTCAAACCACCCTGTGTGAGAATGCCAAGCTAATCAGGGACAGAGCGGGGAGGAGAGTTTGCACAAGCTGAACTCGTGCATGAGGCAAAAGATGGTTCCCTGAGATTTGCTACCAGACTCTCAAGAGTTGGGTGGGGCCGTCCAGCCTGAGCTTCAAGAAGGTGGGGAAAGGAAAAAAACCAATCACTGTGTGGGTTGTAATTTTTGTGAAATCATTCTGTCCTTTTGGTTGTAATGTTTCCCTGCAGAGATTGTGTGGGACATGGTTAGGGTTTAAAATCACCACCCCGGGGGCAGGTCCAATGGCCTGGTGACAGGATTCTTGGGGCTGCCTCTCTCCTGATTAATGAAGTCCTTTGAGGCCTGAAATTGCACAGAATCCACGCTGTAGGGACACAGCGTTAGGAGAAGGGAAGGGATGTCTCCAGGACAATAGCTGAGCACACGAGGTGACTCAAGTCTCCGACCTCTGAAAACCGACCCACTTGTGGAGTCTAAGATCAGGACAGATCAGTGACATTATCTACTAAGGATGGAAGAAGATTTCTCTGTGTTTTTCTCTTTAAATCCAACACACGCCTGCATTTTTCCAAAGTCTTTCACGGGATCTTCACTGGTCTTCATGTTCAGAAAAGGGTTCTGTGGGCAAGTAAGTTTAGAGAACTAAATGGGAATCTCTTTTGTTTACGCTCAGGATGTCTCAGAGCCTTTAATAAAACCGATGGGCGCCGTGGCGCTCTCAGACACGGGTGCAGTGAGCACCGCCATCCAGGATTGTGTGACCGTAACATTTTCTTTATTATTTTTTTTTTTCAACAGAACATCTTATGAGATTCCAGAAGTGCTGAGAGAGAGTGCCTTGTCCTAAAAGATGTCCCAGATGTATGGTAAATTGTCAAAGGTTTTATCTACCTGGGAGAGAAAATGAGTCAGAATCGCAGCAGAAACTCCGAATTTTAAAATAAAATGTAAAGAATGGAGCTTAGGACTCCCAGGTAAGGCCTTCCCTCTTCAGCCTGATCCCCGCTTCTTGGCGCCCGTGCCCAGGGATGCTGGGTGGCTTACTGGGTACCGCACGTGAGTCTTTGGCTCAGGTCTTCCTGACTCCTTCTGCTTAAAGTGCACACCCTGTCTCCCTGTGTCCCAGTCCCGCTCACCCTTCACCCAAGGTCCAGTTCAAAGGCAACTTTCTCCACGAAGCTGTTCTGAATTCTTTCTAATCTTTCCCTCCTCAGAACTTCCACCACGGGGTACCCATTCTCTCCCAGCCAGATCTGCCCTCTCTCTTGTGGCGTCGTGTTTCCTCGAACACAGGAAAAGGTTTTAAGGTCAGGATTTCCTGGTCCACATAGGCCCAACCCAGTGGCTTGGATATGACCATTCAGTTTAGCACAGGGGCTTACCAAGTAGCCTGTCTTGGTAACCCCAGGCTCCCCCCATCTGCTAGCTGTGCAACTCTGGGTGTGCTGTCCTGGCTCTGTCTCAGTTTCTGCATCTGTGAAATGGGGGCAGTAAACAGCCTGCACCTCAGGGTGGCTGGGAGGAACACGAGATAAAGCAGGAGCCAGGCTGGGGGTGTAAGGCCTCCTCCAGTGTCAGTGGCTGTGACCCTCGTCACCACCATCACGTGAGCCGGCAGTGCGTGTTTTTGGGGGGACTAAACATGAGTGCAGCCACAGAGGAGGCTGAGAAAGGGTGCTGGAGAGAAGGGCCTCTAAGGAATTGGCTTAAAAGAAAAAAAAAAAAGACTGACGGACAATTAGCAGAGTGGTAGTTGGAGGTAAATAGACCTTTAAAACACTTAAACAGCCTAAATGTGTCACCTCCAATCTTGTTTATATGGTCAATTTGCTTAACCGGCTCTTCCTCCGTCACTTGCCCTGTCTTAACGATCACAACTCTGAAGACGCGGGTCCGAATGGAGCAGGTGTCGCTGTAACGATGGAAAGGAGCAGGAGGAAGAGGGCACTTCGGAGAGCCTCAGCCTCAGTTCTCTAACCCATCGATGTCCTTTTTTTTTTTTTTTTTTTTATAGACGTGGGATTTAGAGAGCTAAAGTGAAGTAATTCTTTGGTTACAGGTCTAGGAGCGCACTGTCATCTTTCTCAGGGGCGTCTCCAAGGCCCCAGGCAAGAGCTCCCTGAAGACAAGGGTGCCCCGCACCCAAGGCTGCAGGGACCGCGTGCAGAGGGCAGGGGACAGCCCGGACGTGCGGGCGCCCGGTGAGTGCGATGGGTGGGGGTGGAGCGCGCAGGACGGAGGACAGCTTCCAGGAAGATGGTGTCAGTTCGCGCGACTTTAAATCTCTACTCACGCCTCCTCCCCTGCCCCCTCCCCAGTGTACGAGACAGTGTTGGAAAGACAAAAACCACCAGGAAGAACCTCCAGGACACATGCTCAACCAGAAACAAGAGGCAGCGTCGTCCACAATAGCAAATCCCCCACAAAGCGTGTCCCCGAGTCACACCCCGAGCCCCCGAGGCCGAGCAGCTGTGTGTTAGGAGCACGATGGGGAGGTGGAGACAGAAGAGGGAGCGGTCTCTGTACTTTGGGAATCTGCACAGACGTGGGTTAGAAACGCCCTGGGGGTGACAAGGACACAAACTTTCTATGTGTCCCTGTCTTGACGCCGTTTCACCGGTACTTAAGTGCACACACGCACGCACACACCCCGCTACACCAGATGTTCCCTATAGCTAGCAGGTTCTAAAATCCGAGCTGAGTCCCTGTTTTCAGTCCCTTCCTGCGTGCACGCGGCATGAAAGGACACTCGGCCTGACCGAAGGGCTGTGCACTTGGGTCGCTGGTGGCCAGCGAGACAGCGGCTGCGCCACCCCCGCGGTTGAGCACGCACCCCGTTCCACCTCCCTCCTGAGGCCAGGTCTCTATATAACAAGGGTTGGGACTAGCAGCTCGAGAACAGCAGACTGACTTCCCCTTTCCATATGTTTTATCCTTATTTGAACCCATTGTGAGTTATGTTCACTAAGCTTTCGATCCTTAACTTGCCAGCTGGAGGTGTACTGGGGGTGACAAAGTCTTATTTTTAGCTGAAAAAAGAGTTAGATGTGCATGAATGGGTGGGTCCCCTTTGTGGGGTGGGCATTTCCTATCACAAGTGAAACTGCCTGAGGTGTAGTTACACAGGCCCATTATCTTCCTCTTCCCCCTAAAACAATGGATTTGCCAGTGCATGTTTCACCGACCTTGGCCATGCCGGGCAGACTGGCCAGCAGGCTTTTGAGGAATGCTCTGCAGAGCCCGTGCGGAGTCAGAAAGGCAGAGGAAGTAGGAGCTCAGGTTCTGGAGACACACAGACTGGATTCGGTGCTGGCTCCATCATTACTGGCAAACTGGGCCTTAATTTCCCCATCTGTATAATGGGAATAGTGCTGGCCCCATAGGGTCTTCGAGAGAATGGATGTAAAGTGTCCAGTTACAGAATCCTTGAATGTGAGTATAAATAGAGGTGTAAGACACAGGGCTGCTGTCCTGACACCTCTAAGCCTCCACAGCTGACCCCCATCAGTGAAGACGGGCCTGCTGGCCACCAAAGGAAGGCTCCATGGGGCTCAGGGTAGGCTGGGGCTTAGGGCACAGACCCTGTGGGGTTCAGATTCATCTCCACTGAGTCTGGCTATGCCTGTGGGCAGGTACTGACTCTCCCTGTGCCTCAGTTTTATCATCTGGACAGTGGGGATCATGATTGCCCTCCCGTTTCATCAGGAAGTTGTGACGACTAAGTGAGACAGAGCAGGCTCGGGGCTGAGCACTGGTCAGTGCTCAGTGATGGGCTGCTGATGATTTTACTGGTCTGTCTGCCCCACCAGCTGCCTCAGGAGTCCTGGGCGCATCCTGTTTACCCCTCTGACTAATAAAGTGCTTGGAGAGAGACGAGATGAAATTTGGAGCCTGAGTCTGAAGCCAGCCTCTGCCACGTACCACTGTTGGAAGCCAAGCAATGTCCCAACGTCCCTAACCTCTGCCTTTCTCATCTGTAAAGCAGGGGCTCTGAGCGCCTCCCACACTGTCACGCTGCAGGGAACGAAGGCGGCCACACAGGTCAACGTCCCAACACAGGGCCAGCACAGAAGATGGACCCATCTTAAAAGGGTGAGTTTTTCTTTTTCCTCAATGAATAGCAAGGTCCCCTCAATTCTTGGTGACTGTTAGTTTCCTATTCCAAGATGGGGATGAAATCAAACACTCTCAATATGAACCAGAGTCCTCTGGTGGCACTTTGGGGTCTCTGGTTCCCAGTAGGAAGTCTTGGGTCTTTGGTCTGAGATGCGGTAACCTCAGGGCTCTGGTCGGGCCATCTCACCCCCTCCCCGTTACCAGCCCCACACACGTTCACGCTGACACAGGCAACAGGAAGGGAAGTTTGAGCGACCTACTTCAGGAGAAGGCCAGTCCCGGGAGGGACCCTGCACTGGAGAACTTGCTAGAGTCCACAAAAGACTGGTCTGATTATGGCCACCACAGGGAATGAGCAAGGAGAAAAGAGAAACGATGGCATTAGTAAGCAGAAACAGGATTCTCAAGCAGTTCCCGGGCCCGAGCTGGACAGAGACCGGGGCTGCTCAGGCGGGTCCAGCAGAGGGGGTGCCGAGGGCAGACGGACACAGGCGGGCCCCGGGACGGAGTGTCTGGGTGTCTGGGTGGCCCGGGCGGGGTCCGGGGCTTACCTTGCAGGCTGTTCCCGTTGGTGCTGGTGCAGGTGGGAGGCGGGGAGGTCTGGGGTCTGACGACGGGCGCAAAAGCACTCTTCTGTTTCACGGCTGAGACCATGTTGGCTGGTGAGAAGGAGAAGATGCCGGAGGAGCTGCTGCAGTTGGAGGGGAGGCTTGTGGAGGAGGCCATGGTGGGGCTGGATGGCACGACTGAGAGGGGCAACGGGAAAGCAGAAGTGAGCACCTCCCCTGGTGTCCTGAGACGAGGCCCCCCTTCTACCGCGAGCCCTCCCTGAACTCTGGGGGCCCTGTCTGCTGTAATCGTTAGGTACGTGGCATATGTTTCCTTTTGTTGGTGGTGATCTTTTTTATGGGTTTTTTGTGGTCCTCCTGTGTGCCAGGTGGTGTGCTGGCGCATCCCAGGCCAGAAAACAAAAGTGCTTTTATAAGGGATAGAGTTGTACACCATAGCCTCAAAGGTGAGCATGGCCAACTCTGGGGAGGCAGGATAGGGGAAACCAAAGAGGGCTTCACGGAGGAGGTGTCAGGGGAAGCATTCCAGGTAGGGCTAAACTAAGGCTCTAGCAAAAGGGCTGGCGATACGAGAGACAAGCGGCGGCCAGCTTGAGAGGGTGTGGTCAGGGGAAGGAGAGGTGTGAGGAAGAAGAGAGAGGCGAAGGCAGCGCCAGGATTCCAGTTTAAGGCACTGGCTGACGGTGGTGTGTGTGTGGCCCTTGTCTCCCCTTGAAGCTACAACCTCCTTAAGGAAATGACTGTATCTTAACGCTCCGCGACACACATAGGTAAGTAGGTGGCCAGGTGGGTAAACAGTCCGCCACGTGCAACATTTGTGGAGAACGCGGAACCGCAAGTCCCAAGCTCTGTCCCCCGGAGCGGCGGGATGGGAGCTCCATGTGAGCACTCCCAGTCTGGGGCCAGGGTGTGTGGGCTACCAGTGCTGGGAGGTCTCTGGCCGTCCAGACAGAGGGAAGACCTGGCCACTTGGGTACGAGAGAGGCTGGCTGATGCGCACTGTCCACCAACCGCGGTCCCTTCTGCCTGGCCTTTCGTCTTTCTCGAGCTGCTCGTGGCCTCCGGGCACTTGAGGAGACAGGCTTTGCACACGTTAACGCCCGCTACACTGCGGACTAGGACTGTCATACACTCACCTTGCGTGTCCTCCGTCTTCTGGGGAAAAGTATGAATCCTGTCCGATGATTTTCAGGCACTTAATTCAAAATTCTAGGTACCTCCTCCTTACCGGATTATTTTTCACATTATGTAATAACATCCTATATCGCTTTATCGCTCGCAGGAATCTTCACCTTTTTCTCACCTACGTCACTGGCCAAGCCAGCTTAAGTTGGGGCCTAATCCAGCCTTTCTACACCCGAGCAAGCCAAGCAAGCTGACTCAGAAGATAGTTCAGTGACTTGCCCTGGGGCCATAGCTGGAAGGCGGCAAGGCCGGGAACCAAACCCAAACACAGTGCTCTTTCCACCAGGCTTCCCTGCAAAAGCAAACAGATCGCCACGGGAGAGGCCCCTCCCCGTGAGCACTCCAGAGGCCAAACTGCCCATTAGGTGGCCTTCGCCTCGGCCTCCTGGCTTTGGAAAGTTAGGGAAGTGGGAATCCAATCGGTCACAGGCAGCAGTCGCCATTGGGGCATCAGGGGGAAGTGACCCCTGGTAACCAGCCCTCTGCGCTGCACAATCCAAACACACTGAATGCTTTATGGAGCAGAAAACGCCGCGCCGCCACCCTCAGAATTTTCACAAACATTTTCTAAACTGTACTTTTAAATGAGACCAGCATTTTTATACATCTCATAGGATTTGTAAATGTGAAAATGCGCTCAATAATCACACCCATTTAAATTGCAAAACTCCTGCACTGGAGGTTTGATTTTTAAATATTCGTAGACTTGAAATCCTGCTGGTTCACTGAGGAAGGCAATTAATCTCATTGGCAAATGCGATCATTATGTGTATTTAGAGGTGGGGGACTGGAGGGGGGTGGTTAACAGAAGAAGGGGCGAAATACAGTCAAGCAGTTCCATTTGTTACATTATCAGTTATCAGCCACCACACCAGAAAGTGTGTTCACCAGTGCAATGTCTTATTTTACTTTTGATTCTGGTCGGAATTATTTAAAGATTATGGAGGTAAAAATTCACATCAGCTGGGCTTTGTGTTTATTGTTTTATTTGCATTTATGCAGATAAAACCACCCCATCTGAGAGCCTGTTTGAGAATTTAATACTATATTAGAGGGCACTGAGGAAATCAATTAATGGAAAGGCAACGCTGGGAGTTTTGCAGCCTGACAGATGCACTCTCAGGCTGAAGTCGCTGGGTGTCTGCACCAGCTTGGAAGACAGGGCAAGCCAAGCCCCGAAATTGAATTGCTACCCTGTAGCAATTAGGTTATTGATTTAATTAAGAATGCCACCTTTTAATTTGCAGGTCATAATTGAAACATTTTCTGATTGAGGAGAGGAGAGAACACTGAAATGATGGATCTGTGAGAAACAATCTTTCGATAAATCAAAGTTGACTCTTGAGCAGACAGACATAATGCATGCAGCTTGCTGGGGGAGGGGGGCGGGAATCCTCGTAGTTCAGTGGACCCCTGAAATAGGCACTGGAGGTTTTCATTTATCAGCCTAGCTGCTCTAGTCACAACTTGAGTTACTTTTCCCTCAGAAATAGTATCATAACCATAACCAGTGGGACGGTAGGTTTCCATATAAAAGGTGGTCCGTCTGCAACTCACACAGATATGGTAAGTCATTGGTTTTCCACCACTGCCACATAGATGCCTCAGCATTCTGATTTAGCTTGACTGGAAAGTGAGTGAAGCTTTGAAAGCTCCCCATGTGCTTCTGACCAAATTGAAGTTTCCTAGCCCCTGACCTCAGCCAAGCCAAGATTTGCCTAAAAGCAGCTGCTTTAATTGACCAAAGCACCACGAACTTCACAAGCCTTCCCACCAGTTTTTTCTAAATTGTTTCCTTTCAGTTATAACTGTGTATTATATTTTTTGCTCA
Source organism: Camelus ferus (assembly GCF_009834535.1). Classification (NCBI taxonomy): domain Eukaryota; kingdom Metazoa; phylum Chordata; class Mammalia; order Artiodactyla; family Camelidae; genus Camelus; species Camelus ferus. The sequence continues at coordinate 112,380,660 of NC_045698.1, forward strand.
AACCTAGAACACATAGTTTAGAACACATACAGTTCTCCCAGGTTAACTTAGTGGGAATCTGCTATTCTCTAGGAAGGACGTGTGCTAACCTTCTGTCAGTGACCGCATAGATTACTTGGTTTTTATGATGTTTCGAAGGTTGCTCCCCAAACAAAAGCCACGGTCTCCACGCTCAGAGGGTGGGAGCAAAATATGATCTAAAAGCTTGTCTGGGTTGTTATGACGAAGGAAATGAAAATGAGAAATCTGGGTAAGTAACCACTGTTTTAACAAAAAAAGTGCTTGAAATGGAGAGAACAAACTGAGAATGCCAACAACAAATAACTTATTCTCAGAGGTTTAAATAAAGTTCTGTTAGGGGTTTTGACTCATGACACCTGCGCGTTATCACCGAGAGGAAGAAAGGGCTACTTTCTGGCCCAGGCAATGAAGGTTTGACACAGGTGGGCGCCTCTTCCCCCCGGAAAAAAAAAAAAAAACAAAAAAACCAAAAAAAAACTTTCTCTTTTACCCCCGGAAAACCTTTACGCAAACCCTTATTAAGACATTTACAAACAACATTTCCTGTATATCTGTGTTCTGTCTTGCTAAATGCTTGAAAAAAATAAATTTTTTGACTTGTTCACTTTTTTTTTCCTTTGTACATATCAAACACAAAGGGGAAAAAAATTCCACGCGTTAAAAATAATAAAGGAGGCAAATTTCTAGAGGGAGAGACTTTCACTGTTAGCCTGGTGTCACTATGCTGTACTACCATCCCATCGTCGTGACTGTGACACAGGTTTACTGAATGCATCTCCCAAAGGCCAGGCGTCAAGACAAGCTCATCCCAAACGCATGATTTTATCAACGTCTCCCAACAACTGTATGGGGTGGGTGCCGGTTCCTTCCCCGTTTTACAGCTAAGAACACAGGTGTGCAGAGGAAGTGAACTTGCCCAGGGCTACCAGTCAGCAGTAACTCATCAAAGACAGATTCAAAGCCAACTCTGACTGGAAGCTCCGGTTCCTCCGGTGACGACGTACAGCTGTTCGCGGAGGGAGAGGCGGCGCAGGGGTGCTGCTGCAGCAGGCTGGGGAGAGCCGCCCAGTGGGCCCCACCGCACAACACCCTGTCCCTGGAGCAGAAACAGCGCCACGGGCGCTCTACTTACTGGCGTAGGGCGAGTTGGCCGCGGAGCCGTTGAGGAAGGTCGGGGAGCCGCCCAGGTTGGACATGGCGGCCGTGCCGTAGCCGTTCATGCTCGTGGTCACCGAGTTATAGTTGCTCTGCTGCGGGGTGGTGCTGGGCACGTACCCGTGAGGCGACACGCTGCTCGAGTTGCGGGTGAACCCTGAGGGGGGCGGGGCGAGGGGCGTTGGGGGCGGGGCTGGGATAGGCCCCGCCTCCCGCAGGGAAGGTGATTGACGGCGGTGTGCAGCCAGTGCACGATTAAAATGGGAAGTAAGCGAAAGACACATTCCTTAGGAGGTCACAAATACTTAGCGGGTACAGGGACAAGTGGCAACGCAGGACCTGTAAATTATCATTTTGGGACAGAAATAAATCTCAATCTAAGAGCTGGACCCTGGAGGTAACAGGTTCCTACTCCCCGGGAGATGGGGATGTGCTTTGGCCTCTCTGCATGATCTGTCACTCGTGGGTGACGGTGAAAAGGCACATGGAGCCAGGGCTGCATGCACGTGGCCTTTCCAGTCCCTCCAGCAGGTTCCCAGACAGCTGGCCACAACCAAACTTCTACAATAGTATCCATACAGACTAGGAATCTCCCTTTGTTGTGGTGGGGGAGAGAATCTCTTAAAATAAATTGTTTTGTGCCAAGTAAGTGGGGTGGGGTAGCTCGAGGTTGGGAAGCGGGAGGGCAGAGCGGGCTCCTGACCTTGGTTGGTGGCCTGCGACGCCTCGGAGACATTGACGGCCAGTTGTCCACTGAAGGAGTTGACGCCCATCATTCCTGCGTGGACCGAGGTGTTGGTGAGGGCCGGGAGCTGGCTGTGGTTGCGGGGGACACTGTACAGGGCCTCCGCGATGTCAGCTGCTCTCTTCAGAATAATCTCCTGGAAAAATAACAGGAAGACTCCCTTCAGCTGCCCAGCCACGTTCCCAGTAGGACTGTTTTCCAGTTCCCCACAGGCCGTGCTCAGGGCCTGCAATGGTTAACTGCATTCACTTCTGCAACCCTCTCAACAAATCTGCACGTTCATTCTCATCATTGTCATGCCAGTGTCACAGATGGGGCAACTGAGGCTCAAAGAGGTGATGACCTCACTTAAGGTCACCTACCTTAAGCACAGAGCTGGGCTGCACAACTGTGCTTGTCTGACTGAAGGCCCATGAACTGAGCCAGTCCTCCGTATGACCTTGTACAGGACGTAGCACAGGACAGCAACACGGGGCTTCCCTTCCCCACCAGTAACACACAGAGCTCTGGTAACACGCATGCGCCCTGCAACGCACCTCCCCAGGTGAAGGTAAGGGCAGATTTACATGATGACCTGTGTCCCTGAGTATCAGTGGGACTTTGTCCCTTGGACATTGATTTAAGTGACACAAGAAGGATTTCTCTGAGCAAGCAGAATCAGGTACATGGAGTTGCTCTATGAAACAGAAGTAGGCAATATTCAGGTCTCATTACACTTTTTTTAGGAGAGGAAATTAAACCCCCTTTTTCCTCCTAAATTTTCTTGAAAACCTGAGAGGAATAAAATAAAGCACCAGTAACTCTCTCCTTCAATTACGAAGTACATTCCCACAGAACATGCATGTTAAATAAAGTACCTTTCCTCATAAGGAAAATAGTTCCCTAGAAAAGGCAATAAAAGATTTACAAAAGAAGAGAGAAGAATGGAATAGCCTTGCGACATGTTATGTCTGAATGACTTATACTCTGAATTCGTGCAAGTGGCTTTTATATTTTTTCATACTTTTTCACTATGATAAAGGGATCTTCACCTGCACGCGGGAGACCCGAGACCCAGGGTGCTCACCTGGTTGTTGTGTGGCATCCCATACAGAGCTTCCACCAGGTCTGCAGCCCTTTTGAGTATTACTTCCTGTCAAGGAGAAAAACAGATACCATCCTGAGTGAAGGCAGAATGTCATTTCCTTTTCACACGATCACGGTCCAGTTTCCTCTGGCCATACTTTGCCAATGCACTGCTTTAAAGGCAGTAGCTTGGGGGACCCCAGAATGGCGTTAAATCACCAATTTATCCCTGTTCACATACATACTTAATCAAGTCAAAAGGTGAGCATCACTGGTACTGCAAGATAAAACACGTCGCTCAGTAGTCTGCCATAAGCACGATGAAGCACTCATATGTTTATTGCTGAATACAATTGCGAGGTCATTTACTAGATTACTGCAATCGATGTCATTTGGTGCATGTTATGAATCCCTAAGAAGTGTTTATTTTGCACTTAATTGCTTATTCCAGGAACCATGACCTTATCAGACAGGTCATTTTCAAGGGATTTCCAATCAATCTTCAGCTACTAGAAGCTTGTAGCATTAAACTTCTTTTGTTTATCTCCCTTGTGTGGCAGAGCCATGATACAAGGCGGTAATGCAGTAAACTCATATACTGGAGCAGTGCACTGTTTGCCAGAGGCTCTGACAAAAGAATTCTCTTGCCCCTGTAAGTGCCCTCTGCACCAATTTTCACGACTGGCAGAGTCTGTTTCCTTTATAGCAGTTCTTTGCTATTTCAGCATTGTTTGTCGTTTTCCCTGTTTGCTCAATTCATTCTCATCCTAGATAGATGCTCTGCTGTCATTCCATTGGAAGAAAAAAGATCTCCTTTTCATTTAGGTAGGCTTCCGTATTTAGCTAGTGCACTTGTTTCTAATAATACAGGGCACTCTGGGAAAGTGTGTGTGATGGTAATTTTCTTCATTCTAACCACAAGAAATCATTCCCTCTTCATTCTGCCCTAATTTTCTGCAGATTCATTGATACTGGAATGTGAAAATGAGTCAAGCTTGATACGTATAACATGGAGGCTGATCGAAGCAAACATAAAGGCGTGGTGTGGTTATCAGAGGTGATTTGCAAGAAGATATGTTTACAATTTTTTTTTTTTTACTGTGGGTAAAGTTTCAAAAAGAACTTTAACTTTAAATATTTGACACAATAGAGTTCTCCACGGAAAAGCAGGGCTGCTCCATTTTCATATACTGCAGACACTGATCAGAAAATAGGGATCTAATTGCATTCATTTTGCTGTCACCATAGCCTCTTCAAAAATTCTTGAACAACTCTTGAAATGACAAGCTTTTAGATACATATTAGCATTTCTCAATTTTAAATTCTCTATAATATAAGATAAAATAGTTGTCACACTGCGGTAACTACTTATGACATATATAATGTCCTAAATTCAAAAATGAGATAGAAGGGTTTTCAGTTCTTGGATAAACATTTATGCTTGCCTGAAGCTGCTAGACCCATTTATGAAACAGTTCTGTTATTTTTCCTGTAAGGAGTGAAAAGCATCATGTAATCAGTGGGGTTGGAATCCATACATCCAAAATACTTTTTTTTTTTTAATGCAAGCTACAAGATAATTTACCACTTTTTGTTTGCAGCGCTGTCTGACCACAGCAGTTAATAATTTACCATGGGATGGGCAGTCTAAACCCTATCCCCGGATCAAATTCAGCTCTGCCACTTTCGCTAAAACCTCACGGCTTTATCTGGCTCCTAAGAAAGATTAAAACAAAGCAGGATCAAGTTTATTTACTAAAATTTGACTTCTCTGGGTCTATGTTCACTTATTTCTTCAAAAAAAAAATATGCTAGTATTTAGGCTTTGCAGAGAAGGTATTTTTCCTTCTTTTCATTTTAGGGGGAAAAAATACAAGTCTCCTGTGTCAAAAGCAAGATGAGGTACAGGTTGAAACCATACTCGGGAACGTCAATCTTGGGACACTATCACTGAGGGTTTAGAGCAGTGCTGCTTATTTTAATTAATCTCACAGAACCAGGAGGAGGGACATTCAAAATAAACTCCAAGATCTGTGAAGTTTTTGTACCTGGAAAATTCCAACCATCAGTGTAGGCTGTAAATTTTAAGCTCATATATTTTTGGTGATGACATTTTCCAGTCACATAATCCCCTCGTTTCTTTTTCTCCTTATTCAAAACCCAGAGCTCTCACCATCATTCAACCCTTTGAATATGAAACATGTGACTCTCAGTTACTAGAGTTGCCTCCTTCTTCAATCCACGAAGCTGAGACATGCTTTCCACTAGGCACGTGGCCGTAGGTGGGTCGGCAGCCTGGCCTTGCTTTAGGCCAGCAGTCAGGAGGACCATGAACCTGGACTTCATGTCCTGGAAGTGACCCCCTTAAATGATACCTCACCCATTTAAAAATGTCCTCCATTGCAGTATCAACTTTGGGGTTTAAGGGAGAGCCCGCTTTTGGTTCAGTTTACCAGTTTGATTCAGCCACTATTAGTTATTTCTGCAAATGGGAAGGAGAAAGGAAATGTCTGGGTCCTCTATGAGTTAGTGCAGCGGACCTGCAAGGTGCTTGGATTTCGGTGACCAGAAAATTGCTCTCACCTCCATGTCATTACGCTCCCAGTGAACTAGCCCCCAAGCGTGTTTGTGTTGGGGATCTAATATATTGCCTTTCAATCAGAGCTGAGAGCCACTGAACACACAGACAGAACATGACGAGCAGGTCAGGAAAGCAATAAAGATTTTACAGAGCTGTCCAAGGTGCTAAATTTACTCAATAATGGGTTTGGCACCATAGTGTTAACCTCTCATTTACTACCAGTTTGAGGGACTAAATTGAAGTAGCTGACTTCATTTACCTTGAAATGTATATTTTATGACATTATGTAAGTAGATTGAAAGGGCACTGCAGTTTTAACAATTTAAAGGCTAAAGCATGTTTAAGATGAAACTTGAATATTTATTGTATATTGCACTTAAAGTATATAGAATGTTAAAATGTATTGATTAAATTTGTAAAAGGCATTATAAAAATGACAGGTAGTATAAAAGATGTATGCCTTTTAAAATCAAATTGATAGTATATGCTATCTCTTCAGTGGTCACAAGTGTAATTTTTTTGCAGTTTTATATGGTAATTTGAAAAATCTGTAATTTCACATTAGGAAATGATTGAGCCTAGGATGTTAAAAAAAAAAAAAAAAGGAAGAAATTTCCCATAAGGGGAAGCGCTGGATGTTTCATTTAATCTTTTGTCTCTGAAACTGTTCCTAAAGTCTTATTTTTTGTGACATTAGGAGGGAGCAGAGTATAAGGACCCTTCCATTCTAATATGCAATTTTAACATTTCTGAGAAGACCGAGCACTTGACTAGTAAGTACTAATATCTGATTTTTCAAGGCATTTTTTTGTCAAGGGAGATATTCTCTTCTTTTTATAATGTTTAAAACGTCTCCCTGCTTGCAGTTTAAAACATGAGGGCAAAGATTAGACTCTTCCAAGATAACTAATCCTATCCTTGGATTATATATATATATATATTTGTATCTCCCATTGGGGAATTAAGAAGACAAATACTAGTATCCTAAATGTTGAAAAGCCCCAGGATCTCCTTATAGAGCTAATGCTTGTTCCCCAATCTACATCCTGCATCAGATAATTTTTCTTTTCATGCCTTTGGATTTCTACTGTCTTAAAGGAATAGAAAATGTTTATTCCTTAAAAACAGCAACAACTTTTTGCTGACCTATTTCCTTTCACAATTGAAAATCTGGCTTTACCAGCCTTGCCATGGCCATCGATTGATGATTTTGTGAATGAGGGTCTGGAGAGAAAAAAAAAATGGATAAGCCATGTTAAATCTGTTGAGAGTTAGCAGAAATACTGGGGAGAGTCAAGGATGAATGGGGTTCGAGAAACAGTTCCATTATAATTGTATACGTTTTACTTGTGTTTTGGAATCATTGTAATAAAAATACTGAATGAGCTATAAATGCAGAGAGAAGATCAGGCCTTACTTCCTATGTTGCAACCCAATCGATTAGCAAATAATTTCTGAGCTTCCTGTGGCCTTGGTAGTCACACACCAGCATTCCTCTCCGGCATCTTTCAAGGCACACCATCCTCCCAGAATCAAGGGGCAGGGTTCTACAGGGATTGCAAAGGATTTCTGCCACCATCTGGTCCTACCCTCTTTATCCAATCCCGATACATCTGAAGAACCACTCTCCATGCTGGGCTGGCTAGTCCTCCCTAGCCTGGAAGTTAACAGGTTGGGCTCCTTCCAATCTCCATACATTTGCTAATTTTGCCATGACATCATTGAGCATGCTGGCTTCAATCTGTGCCCATCTACAATGCCTTCCTGTCCTCTAAAGCCTGGTCGTGAAGGTGGTGGTGGTGGTGGCAGAGTAATGGAAAAGATAACTATTGTTTATTGAAAGTGGGACATTAACTCACTCAGTCTTCACGGTGAAGACTCCATTTGGCAGATGAGGAAACTAAGACTCAGGGAAGTCAGCCGGCTTGCTCTGAGGTCACACAACTGATGCATGGCCGAGCAGGGACTCCACCCCAGGCCTCTTAGACGTCAGAGCCTGAGCTCTTCATGATTACACTACCCATCAGAACTAATTCCACCTTCACGGATACCCCAGCTCCTCATCGCTCTCCTTCCTCTGAGAAATGGAGCTGACTGCGCCACGCGGCCCTGCACACCGGTAGGCGTCTCGGGGTCATTTTGCTCTGGTCTTGTGCGTGTCAGTCTTCACTCTCCACAGCCGGCCTGTAGGCGCTTTGAGGCCATGGGTGCATCTTGGTCTCCTCTAAGCACCTGGCACAGTGTTCAGCACACCACAGCCCTTGGGAAATGCTTGCTGAGGAGTTCATTCTAAGATAGTTACTGATGTTCAGAAGTGCATGCTTAATTCACAGGAGGAAATGACCAAGTCATATATTTGGCATAGTTTATAAAAGCAGAAGACTTAAATTTGGTACCACATTTGCCTCCAGAGGTTTTAATCCAATATATAATAAATTCCCAAAAGTCAAGTCTTGGTCACTGTGGGGTTTTTTTATACGACCTTTTTTTTAAAAAAAATGGATTCGCTCCTTCACTCCTGCTGGCTTGGGCTTACTTTTTCATTTTGTGATTAATATACTGAATCATGTCGGTGCAGACATTATCTCAAGTCATAGGCTGCTGGCAACATGAGGTGGGGCTTGGTGTGCATCAGCCTGTTACTAACTGTACTCTCAGGCTTTAGAAATACTTAGGCATTTGCACACCCTTGGAAACCAGGCATCTCATGTCTGATATGCAGACATGGCCAAGTCATCTTTCCTTCCGTTTCATGACAGTAAAATCTCTGAGGATTATTTACCTTCCTTGAGAATCTTCTCTTCGGCATCTGATCTCAAATGTGTTGCCAATAAGCTCATACGCACCGGCCCCACCTAGCCTTCCAGGGGGAAAGAGAACGACGGTGTCTGACTGTCCAGTACTGAGTCCATTTATAAACGCGGTTCAATGTTTTGAGTAATGCTAACCCAGATGAGCAGGGGAGGTGGCCTCAGCTCTCTTTCAGCCAGAGCACATACAGGCCAGCTCATAAAGCCAGGTGGGCACCTGTTCACCAAGAGAACATTCACTGCAATTTTCAGAATCAGATTCTGAGACTCTGGGAACTCCCTTGTAAAACTAAAGCCCAGGGATGCTTCAGTAATTTGGGAAGAAAACCCATTTGGCTTTATGCTCCCACAAGGAGAAAGGAATGGTTTGAGAAATGTAGAATAAAGCTCCGTTATCAAAGTCAAGTTGACTTGGGTGAGTCCTGACAAAGAAGGACAATGCTCCTCTGTCACCGCACATTTCCCTGACACCCACTTTTCACCAATCGCTTTGCCGTACCAGGGGATTCAAGATACAGTGTGTCCAAGCAAACATCAGGAAAATAAAACGATGTGAAGTGGCAAAATCACTCCTGACTTAAAGGCGGTAAGCATCTATCAATAAAATCAGCCTTGATTCCATTCACCTCCTCACTCTGGAGTTTACTACAGGGTCCAAATTTTGAACAGTACATTCAGCTTACTGGCCTTTAAGTCCTAGCTCTTTCTCCACTGATGGGAAAACCTAAAATCCAAAAAACTGACTGCAAGTTTCTGGCAGCCCGCTTCCCGCAGAGCTGAACGTACAGTGCAATGAACACTAGTTGTCCTGAGAGGTGTTTCTGCAGAGGGGAGTTTTATATCCCAGCTTCCTTTATGTTTATTCAGCCAAATGGAAAACTCCACAACGGTAGACTTTGCATCCTAAAAAATCGTATAATGAGACCAGTGAGGGAAAGAGTAAAACAAACCAAAATAATACTTGAGCACTGTTTAGCTTCTGATCCTCTGAGACGTTCCTCAAATTTTTCTTTTCTTTTTTCTGTGAATATGAACTTCTTGAAACAGAGCTTGTGATCATTAGAAACCTTTAGCGTCACACTTTAAACATTCGTTACTCAGAAGCCCCATGACTGAGAAGAGTAACTTACATTTAGCATGGATGTAATTAAACATGTTTCTGTTGAAAGGGGCATTCTCATCGTGGCTAAGGACCATTTTAGAGTAAATTGAAATGGAAAGGAGGAGCATACATGGGGCGTAGGTAGCAAGTGGCTATTTCCAGGGAGGCATAAAATGCCAAATGTGTAACAATTATATTTCACAACCCTGCATCCTAAAGACGTCATAGGATTTCATTCTACAAGAGGCTTCAACTGAAGCTCACCGAACCTCCTAGCGCACACTCATTGCCCAGAGTCTTTAAAGAAAAATAAAATTCAAACTACAATCACAATCTGCAGAAATTTCCAAAACAAAAGGAATTAACTAGTTTGAAAGGGTCTACAGCTATTAACACAAGAGGCATCAAATGCATTTTAGTCTAAAGAAAATCCACCTGGGGCGGTGGGGGGGCTTCTGAACCTGCTCTAATTTTAAAGTTGATTTTGCGTTCACCTTAGATGAGCGCCCTCTTACTTCTCAAACATTATTAGCTTGTATCATCGTGCCGCGTGACTCGAGGCGCACCAGAAAGCTTTGCCTTTTGTTACCTGGTATAGAAGACTCGGGAATCCCACGAAATTAAAGCAGGTTGTAAGCTAACGCAGCTATACCAACGTAAGACATACTAACTTACATGATTGACTTTTACAGTGGGAAGAAAAAGGCTGTTTTCGAGCAGCTGTTATTGCCTCAATGGAAAAAAAAAATCAATGAAAGTGAAATGAACAAGAGATTTTTGTCTGCGTTGCAGTTAATACCACTGAAGAGCTATGGATATTAAAAGGTCAACAAATAAATTAGCCAGAGTGTTATGAAATGAATGATTTGGCTTATAATTTTATTGAGTGAAAATTGTTCGCTGCCTATTAGACCAGGTAATTTTTATCCGGTGCCTCAATTACTGTTCCGTAAGCAATAATATAGTTGTAAGAGCTGTTGGTTCGATCGCGTGACCTCTGAGAAGCTGGCGGGACAGCTGACTTTACTATGATGGATCACTAACCCCGGTCTCCATGAGGTGCCAAACCTCCCTCTCCTGCAAGGGGATCTCATAAAAGAAACATTACGGCTTGATTCATTTTGCCAAAATGTTCGACTTTTCAAGTGTCAGCAGTTAAGTATAAATTGTGAAACCAGGTATTCCTGAGAAGAGTTATGACAATGGCTCCCCCCCCCCCGACCCCCCGCCTTTGGTCTCCTGGCATTCTCTTCTAAATGGTGTCATGGTAATTGGTGAATGGGGGCCTGGGGTGCCTCCCGCCACAAATACAGTGAAAAATGGTGTCTGCACCCTTGTGACTATGACCTGCTTGGAGGTACAGAGCTGAACTTGGTAACCTCCGGCTGCCTCTTCTTATTCCAATTCATTGTACCGGTTTAAGACCCACGCTCTGGGTTAGGTCCTGCTGAGTGGCCTTGGAAATCGACTTTCTGATCAGGATGAAAGTCTGCGCTTAAAGAGAAGGCTGTGGACAGAGATGCCTTTTTCAGGGGTAGGTTGTAAAGTCAGCACATGAAACAAAAACTGCCCAGAGTCAAAATTACCCTTGAAACTCTTTTAAGTTGCCAAGGCCTGGGCTCTTCGAAACACGAAAGCCAGAAATTAACTACTTCTGTTTCTCTTTGTCTTTTGGCCGTGGCTTCCCCTTCCCCAGGGCAGAGGAGAAAAAATATCTAGTTTGAAAGTAAAAGGACCTCCGAGTAAACAAAGAGATTTACTGTCCTGTGCGTGTCTGTGGCTGTTCTGTGGATGTGTGTTTGGCGTGTGTGTACACAAACGTATGTGTGTATTTATATTTTTGGACAAGTACGTGTAGTTAAACTTGAGTAAGTGATGTGTGCAGGCTGGAACCGGGCTGTGCTTTCAGGATATCTAAGGGGGGGTTGGGCAAACAGAGTGGACTTTTGCTTCTTAAATTGTGGAACACCATTGGTTATCATAGGTACCTCCAGATGAACGGTGTCTGTAAATGATGACTCCTGAGGCTTTACAGATGGTCCCGACTAGAACTGCAATTAAAATCCACTGCCTAGAGGTGGCTGGGGCTTCGTTCTTATGACTTCAGTGCTTAATTGAAGTGTTACTCAAGGCCGAAGACCTCTCAGGGTCTCCGCTTCTAAGGGCTTTGGCCATTAAGACGACGATATTGGATGGTGACAGGGTCGAGGGGAGTTAGCGCCTTGCTCCTCCTGCGACTTCCCCTTGAACGAATGAGTAATAATATTCAAGGTCCCCGTATGCAGGGTGTGACCTGAAGGAGGTTACACTTGGTGCCCCTCATTAAGAGCTCAGTGCTGAAAAAGAACTTGCAGGAGGCTCCAGAATTCAGCTATCGGAGTAACCATTACTACAAGTCCTTACCATGATGATTCTGCAGCTAAAGACACAAAGAATCATCTCCAAGGTTTGTATGTGTGAGTTTTTCATCCCGGCTGCCACTGTCCCCTGGCTCAGCCATCGGTGAGCTAACAGTCTACCGCTTCCCTCTTTCCCTGGCCAAGCTTGAGGGACTTTTAAAGACTAGTTTGCAAAATTGTCTTTTTTCCTTAAAATTCCCTTTCCTTGGTTCTCGGAGGCTGTGCTGAGGGATACTGGCTCTGGACTCAGTGGAGTTGGCTCAATTCCATGCTCTGCTGTGTATTAGTGTGGGGTTCAACTCCTGCCTCGGCTTCCTCATCTGTGAAGTAGGGTTAAGACCAGCACCCAGCTCAGGAGACACACACTTACTGCTTACTGAGCAACAGGCAGCAATAACATTGTCCAGAGAACTTGGGCAAATTATATGCATTCTTAGAGTCAAGGTGTATTATGTGCCCGAGTCCTGCTTGAGACGCGATCCTGTTTGCAAAAGATTGCAAAAGATTCTGAACAGACTCACGGTGAAGAAGGTTGGTGAGGTAGAAAACCTCCACCACCCAGCTGCGTGAGCTGTCTTCTTTGAGCCTCAGTTTCCTCATCTCGAAAATGGGCATGACTCAATAATGACGGAGTAACTTACTGCAGTGTCAGTCAGTTAAAGATAAAATAAATAATCTAAAAGAGTGAGAATTACAACTTTTGTGGGGGCCATGGCCTTTTTAATGAAGCTACAATCTCCCTCCCCAGAAGAGTAATATGTGCATGCTCGTAACACATACACACAATTCCATATGCAATTTCAAGGGTGCGCAGAACTCAGCTAAAAGAACTCTTGATAAAAGAAGCTTAAGAGGGAGGGACACCAAGCCCCTAAACTGAGCATATTATCAAAATGAGGAAGTGGACTTTGCTTTTCTGTTTTCTGGCAGAGGGGAGAGAAGGGGAAAGGAACTGCACTCCATAGTTTGTGTTTTTGACAAGAGAATACAGAGACAAAATGGTTTTTGGGTCAAACTCAAGCGGGCTTTTCCTAAGAGCTGGGTATACCGTATGATTTGCTTTTGTCGCTGTATTTTTGGTTTGAGTCATTTTGGTTCCTGGATAGAATGTTCATAGAATTTCTTGAAATGAAAAGAGATTTAAAAATGAGTAAGGCGAGAGAGAAAGGCCAGCGTCACTGTGTGGAAGATGAAGACATGGGGTTTCTTGGCCCTTTCCTGAAGCCCTGAGTCATCCCCCTTTTCTGCTAACAGGCAACGTGGTTACGCAGATTTCTTACTCGTATTTTCACTGATGGCTACTGCAGGTTTTGAATCACGGATAGTCTTTGCATAAAGACTAAAACAATAAAAGCATAATTAGAATACATTGTATACAGCCGACTCCAGTTGGTCTCATTTCGCCCCAGCTCTGCATTTATGATAAATCACTAAACACGAACGCTCTTCAGGGAGGGTGATCTGGGGTCTCATCTCTCCATTGAGCAAAAAACCGTGCCTGTGACGAGAGTCTGAATTTCAATTCCGCGAGTGTACAGTGGAGCTGAATAATATTTGGCACAATGCAGTGCACAACCGAGCCACTAAATGGCTGATTTACTAAATTATTATTAGATGAGCCCTTGCTGTTCCAAATGAAAGTGCAGTCACTGTCTTCCTTCATGGTGGGTTCAAATTGTTCTGTGTTTAAATATTCAGCATGAGGCTAATGTGAACTGATGAACTGAGACTATAAACATTCACTTTCAATACAGACAGAGCGACAGAGATGAAACCTATCATGCGGCCTGCGGAGGTGAAAATGATTTATATTTAAGGATGCCGCTGCCTACTGCCATTACTTTAAGGTACTCTTAATTAGCACGGTGCTGGAAATGACTAATTCCCCGCGCACAGGAAGAGCAGGCTCCTGGAGGCGGAGATTCCTCCCGCACGCCAGCAAGGGAGACGCCACCGGGAGGATTTGCTGCCTGTGTTGTTCAGAACCTCGACTTTCATTCATGGCGGGCAGCCCCGCACCAGCAGAGTCACGTGTCTGCTGGGAGAACTATGGTTTCTGGTTTCACCCCAAAGGGTCTCCCATCCATCCTCTCTACCATCCATCCCTCTGCAGTCCGCCTCCCTCGCTGCCAGCACCCACCACATCTGCTGCGCCACGGCCACCCCAGCACCTCACTCTCCATCTCACCAGCCTCTCTACTGACACCTGCTGGAATGAAGAACAACCCTTTGCTCCTCGGACAAAGACAACCCTTCCTCCTCCCTCCCCTTTGAGGGCAGTTATAGGCAAGCTCTTAAAATACTGTGATCACTTACAGTAGATTAGAATTTTTTATTGGTGCCGTGTTGCCATAACAACACGAAGACAGCAGATGACTTAAGCTAAGCTTGCAAAGCAAAAGGCTGCTCATCTGGCAGTTAAAATGAATACAGTTCATTTCACAAGTTTCCCATATGGACTCTTAGTGTATGGTAATGAGGAGACCATATGGTGAGAGAAAATGCACTGAGAACAATTGGGTTCCACTGGCGGAGGGGGAAGTGGGGAGCGAGAACCCGGGTGAGAGATTCTGGAGCGTGTGCTCTCTGGGTTCAAGGTTTGGTGGAGGTTTGTTTGGGTTTTTGTTGGGGATGGTTGTTTTCCATAGGGGTTTCGCGTTTCTTAATCTGTTCCTTTAATATGTCGGCTGTGCGAAAACGACAAACATCTTGCAAATTTTGCAATATCATTCATCACAAACTGTCAGCAGTGTTTGCAAATCTGACTTGCGAGATCTTTTAAATGTGTTGTTCTTAAAAGGCAACAGTACTAAGTTTTTAGACAAAGTGCAGGAAAATTTAAGCACTTCTGACAAGCAGAAACATTAACAGTAATCATTTTTAAAACACTCGCTTCTTTTGCCTGCATGTTTAGCTGTAAATAATGCTAGAATGTATAAAAGCTTTAAAGTAAAAATGTAATAAATACTTTTTATGATGTTTCATAAAGGCTAAAAAAAAAAATTTTGCTGCGAGCCGCGGGTCTGGGCTGTCTGTCCGTGCGGGGGTGTGGGGACCGGCAGTGCCCGCTCTTCCGACTACTCACCAGCTTGGGAACCTGGGAGGACAGCTTGAAAAAGGCTCTAAAGTCAACTCTGCACTGTACATGCTTCATAAAAGATGAATATAAATGCATTAGTTAGACACGGTGAGCTAAATTAGAAGGTCAGGCAGGGCTGGGAGGGCTGAAAAATCACACAAGCAATGAGTGTAATTACTCTTTTTTAAGTCTATTAAGTGGTGTTGTTGTATCGAGGCTCAGGGGTATAGGACATGAGGAACAAGATAAAGTAATGTGTATTTATTACTCCCACTGGATCAATTTACCAGATATTTTCAGCTCCATAAAGCAAAATACACAAATGCCGCCTTTGTTACTTTTCTCAAACGGTTTTACTTTCTCTAAAAGAGGGACTGGCTCTTGGAGAAGAGACGTGTCTGCCCTGTGGAGGTCCCTGTGCCAACCCCTCCTGGTGGGGAAATGAAAGACAAGAGGTGAGAGTTTTAGTAGGATGGGGCTGACGTGCAGACGAGGGACAGGAGAGAGAAGCTAATCAAGGCAGAATTATCTGGGCTTCCGGATCTGGCGGGGAAATGGGAACTTGAAGCAGTGGTAACAGTGAGGCTGGAGGACCGGGGTGCCAATCTGGGTTTTCCCACTTGCTTGCTGTGATGGTGGCAAGTCACCAGCCCTCTGGGAACTCTGACTCTGTGAACTGGGAGTAGCCGCCTTGCAGGGAACAGTAGCCCCCGTTTAATGAAGTCACCCTGTATGCCAGAGAGACCTCTTTGCATGCTGGGGGCAGCTGCTTTACAAAGGACAACACTGAGGCTGGGGAGGCTGGGTCATGTGCACGGGGCAGTGCATCTGGTTTTCAAAATCCACGTCCACCTGACCTGAAAGCCCACTCTCTTGGCCTCTGTGCTCTTCAGAAACTTTGATAAAGCCATGCCAGGCACCCACTGGGCACGAACCGAGCATGACCTGCTTCCTGGGATTCACTGCTAACGCCCGGAATGCCAGCCACGCTCATGCTCGCTGACCACTCAGGCTGACCACCAACAAAGGGAAAGGGGACAGAGACACCTCTGCCTTCAAATCAGAGACAGCTCCTTGCCCAACATTTCTGGATGGCATCCTGCATTTTAGCATCTCCAAGTTTCCGACTGACCACGGCCCCTACCCGTTCACCTCGATATTATAAGAAAAGTCAACCTTCGCCCCAAAGTTGGTCACGTGTTCCTCTCCCTTCTGTGTGACACAGAACAGAATGCCGCCACTTAAAAACCTCAGCCTGCCCTTCTCCACGCGCTTATGAAAAAGGAAACCAAGAGACATCTGGGGTGAGCGTAATTACAGTATTTCAAATCTGTGTGCGCGGCAGCGATCACTGACGGTGACTTTCAGGGACAAAATAATTTACAGAGAAGGGGTCGGCTCGCTCCTGTTGCCACACGGTAAACGGGGATAATGCCTGCTCTCCTGACTCGACTCACAAGAGGGGCTCCAATAAAACAGAGCCTGTACGAGGTCTTTGAAAACAGCCCCAGCCAGTGGACAAAGGCACATTATTACGGAGAGCTGTCTGCTTGGTCTTGGGCGCAGTTTCATTTGACAGAATATGTGGGTGGTTGTATGAATCTAGCTTTGTCTATTCACAAACACATGGGTTTAATAAAGCGGAGTTTGTTTTTTAAGGTGTGTGGTCCCTGGCTCACTGAAACACTCCTGTTTGACAAACACTGACCACGATTCTGAGAAAGGCGGAGCCCGTTTTATCCCCCTAACAATGGACCGCGGAGTGTAAACCTCCCAGGTCCAACACAGGAACACCTCGTGCTGGCTCCATCCGCCCCTCCCTGACCTTGCTCTTGAACTCTCACTCCACCTCCCCATCTGGAGCCAGGAGGACACCACTCTGATCTGAGTCACACTGAGCGCTTCCTGGGGTGGGCTCCGGCCAAAGCCCTTGCACGGTCAAGTGGCTGGATGCAAGCTGAGGGGTGTTTCCTTAACACACAAACCCATTGTGTCCTTGATTACTCTTCCCAAACCCAGGAAAAAGGGGCTGGGAATCGCACCATCAGGCCACCGGGGACGGAGGGACACGTGCCCATGCTATTTGTTCAACGTTTCTGAACATGATGTGCAACCGGGAAATGTTTTTTAAAGTAAGTACACAAAACTCAACCGTATATGCCTGTTTCTCTTCTTTCTTGATGAATAAGAAAAGTACCGCTTGGCTGCCTTAGACCTCAGCCATTAAACCAAGTTTGTCTCCTATTTTTCAGTAAATATTTATAGAGTGGCAATTGTGGACCAGAAACTATGCCGAGGCACCCCCGAGATTCCCCTTTTTTCTTTATGGGATCCTGCCGAGGTCGGCACGATTATTACCCCCATTTTATGGATGAAGAAACTGAGGCACAGAAGATAAACCTCACACTCAACTGCTGACCAGGATGAGGATTTCCTGGTCTCCAGAGATTGGTTATTAGGAGAGCTCTCAGAAGCCAGGGTCCCACTCTCGCCCTGCTGGCAAGTAATCACAGCTACCTTTTGTTGAGTGCTAAGTAAGTGATGATAAAAACAAACCCCCAAAGTAGGAAATATTATCATCACCATTTGACAGAGAAGGAAATTGAGGCACAGAGAGAGAAATAATTTGGGGGAGGGGTGGGAAGAATGCAGAGCTGGCAGGTGCGGGTGCTCTGAGTACCCCCCTTGCCCGATCTGACTCTCCAGTCCCGTCTGCAGACTCTAGAGACATCAAATCCCAAATGAAAGTGAAAACGGTCGGTCCCCAAATGGAAACAGTGGGAAGAGTCTGGCAATCCACGCATGGCCTCTTCCTACCATGGGGACGCCACAGGCACTGACCATGAGGTGGACACATTATTTACGCCTCTGTGCTACAAAATTACTGTTGATTGTCCCACAGGAAACACGTGGGAGCAGAGATCGTGCCAGACCAAGGGGCCTGCAGGTAACTGTCTCCATGGCTCGTCTGTGCTGTGGAAGGAGAGGGTCGTCCGCTATTATTGTCCGACTCTTTCACTGCTCACCAAGAATGAGCCAGGGTGAGAGGCCGTGTAAGATGGAGGCCCCTTTCAAAGACAAGGCTGCGAACAGACCACGCATCATAGGGTTTCTCCCTCAGGTGGAATGCTCTCAAGGAGCTTCTCCAAGGTCAACAGCGCTCAGAGGGGGCGAGGCTGCCACGGGAACTCGGGGTTGAGACGGAGTGTGGCTCTTCCCCTGCGGTCCAGGAGAAGACAGGCTCTGCTTGTCACAGTTTCACCTTCTCCAGGCTCGTCGCGCCCCTCACCCACCCCGCCGGCCCCTCAGTCTGTGCATCAGTTTTGGGGGCAGAGGTGGACCCCAACGTTGATAACAAGTACAGAAGAGAAATCAATAAATGTGCATTTCCCGTCTTGTGCATTGGCAACTGATGACATAGCGAGTGCTGTATAACACTTATTTCTCTGTCTTGAAATTGTATCTAATTTCTCTCACTTGCGCCTTATTTCCCTGCTAGGTTGGATGCCTCCGGAGGTACGAGGCTCATGTCCTAATTGCCCCGTTGCGAGATCTGCCAGTATGTTTTCTTGGGAGCGCCAGCTGTTCGCCCCCTCACCAGGAATAAGTAAAGATCCTCAGGGGGTAAAAAAGGCAATGTTCTTTTTCCCCTCGAGAATTGATGGGATGTCGTGATTAATAACCTGGACTTTGGAAGCCAGGCTGTGTGGGTTTGAATCTCAGTCTTGCCATTTACATGCTGTGTGACCTTGGGCAAATGATTTAACCTCTATTTATGGTTACTCTATCCTCTAAAATAGAGGGGGTAACAGTACCAATCTCAGAGGGCTTTTGAGAGGCAGAAATGACAGTTATATACATAAAAATAAATATATACATAAAATATATATTACCTGGCACAGAAGTGCTTGCTACCGTATTATTGCTTACCTTAGAATAAATATTAAACCCACAAAGCACAAAAACACTGAGTTGCTATCTATGAACTGATTTTTTATCAATGGCAAAGTTTTCTGCCAATCAACCAAGCCCAAGTTTTCAGAGACCATAACCCAAAGAGGAGACAGACTGACCTTTGGCAAACGCTCAGGGTCGCCAGGGTGCCGGGGAATAACCTTCTGCAACCTCTGGAAGCCATAATCGATGGTGGGTTCATTGAGCGCTGCAATGAAGAAGTCACACAATTAGAACAATTTCAAGAAATAAAACAATGCATGATTTGCAACACTGACGGCGCAGAAATAACTGGGAAGTCCAAAGTTTCATTGATACTTTTGAATTAGATCGTAAAATGATTGGACAAATGATCCCTTTTCATGAATACTTCCACCATCCACTTCTGCCGCTTACCATGGTGGGGACTGACTCACTCAAAAGCCCACTAGTAGCAGGTCCTGAACTCTGCTCTTCTGGCCAAATTCTATATTCCTTACGTTCTTGAAAATAGAAAGTAAAATGGAACTTGATGTCAGGTTTTGGGATTCCCTTAAGTCAGAAGCTAGGTCAAAACACTAAAGGGCTTGTCCAAGGACAAGCCCAGGGGCATCTACAGATGGTGAACAGCAGAATTAAAAGTACTTGCTTAGCAAAGGGAAGTGAGACAGAAAGAGAAAGACAAATGCCATATGACATCGCTTATATGTGGAATCTAAAAACAAGGACACAAAAGAAATTAACTACAAAACACAGACTCGCAGACAGAGAGAACAAACTTATGGTTACCCGGGGGGAAGGGGAGTGGGAAGGGATAAATTGGGAATTCAGAAATCGCACGTCTTGGGGAGTGATGGACATCTTAGCTGTCTTGATTGTGGTGGAGGTTTCCCTGGGGTACACATCTATCAAAATTCATCAAAATGTACATTTGAAATGTGTGTAGGTTTACTGTGCAGGAACATTCCCGCAATAAAGGTAATAATAATAATGTCTTTGCTTAGCTGCAGAATCTCTAGCGGACCTCAGCTGATACACCCTCTCGGTGCCATCTGTGGCCAGTAAGCCTGCAAGTGTGTGCTGAGGGGCAGGGGGAAACTGGATCTTCTCAGCGTAAAAGCCTATTCTACCCTGGAGAGAATCTAAAAAAGAGACAGGGATGGGAATGCCCTTGACACAGCACCCTCACATCCAAGATGACAGACTGATTCACCAACATCAATACTATTTCAAGGAGAAGACTAACCGCTGTTGGGCACTAGTGCAGAGCAGCTGGGCCTCCAAGAAGAACTCTTAGAAAGACTAACAGAAGAGCAGCCCTGCAATAGGATTGGGAGACACTGGGCCTTCTGGTACCCACGCTGACGACGCCTTCCTCAAGCATCCTTGAACTCAACACAGAGTGGACTCTGCTGTGTCAGTTTTGAAATTCCTCCCCAAGATATGAGATGTCTTCAGCCTTCCTCGCCTGCCCAGGAAAGGATGGCAGCCCCGCCCTCCACCCGCGTCCCCCACGTCCTCTAAGCAGTGGGTAGGCGGGTGGCTTTTTTCTTTCCCTTTCTTTTTGCGTGTAAGCAAAGGATTCAACCGCACATTTTCTCCCATACTGAATAAAAAGACAGCCTTTGTAGTTCTGGCGTTTATCTATACATTTAGAAAACAAGTTGCCACGTGCTTGACTTGAAATGCATTTCCATTAACCTAAATTTTAAAAGTAAGATTCGTACTACCACTAACTTTAAAAAAACTGTATTAAATTCAAATAGGTCCCAAGGCTAATGGAAGCAATTTGTATACCAACCCAAACTGACTGGCCCACTTTTCAAAATACAGGTATGATAATCTTGTGGTTTTAAAAGGACATTTAAATTGAAAGACTGTGAATTTAGTACATAATTATACCAGTAGAACCCTTTAACTTGTCAACTTGTAAATCTAAAAGGCTATCAATCATTTCTAAAGAGGAAATAAACCTTAAAATTCCTTGATTGACAGTGCTTACTTTTTATGTAAGAAAAAAAAAAGGAGAAAAAAAAAAAAAAAGGCTGCATAAAGTGGCCAGAAATCCATTTACAAAAGTACATTGTTTTACATAGGTGAGTAAAAAGCCAATAATTACCCCTCCAAAAGACACATAAATCAGACTAAGTACTTTTTCCTCACTTGTATATTTTAAGTTGGAGTGAACTTCAGGTAACTTTTAAAGAGATTTTTTTTTTCCCCCGCAAATGCAAGGCTTGTTGAAGTTGCTAATAGAGCAGCATTTTCATTTAAGATAATGTAATCATTTTTGCAAATAGGAGGTTTAGCCATCTCCCCCCTGCCCTCCTTCTAAACAGTAAACTTTCAACCTGTCTCTTGTGGAAATGAACTAAAACGACACCCAGGTGTACCAAATCTCACTGTCTATTCTGGCATATGAGTTTGGGCACAATATTTATTATTCCCTTCTTTTTATGAATTACTTTCTAAACCCTGGAGAAGAATTCTTTTTTTTTTCTTTTTTTCTTTTTTTTTTTCAGGTTAGACTTGTAGAGAGAAAGCCATGGAATTCTTTATGCAGGGAAGCTGTTACTCGTAAAATCCACAGTATTTAATCAAGAAACGCACGAGAGTGACACGAATGAGCACCTAGGTTTAAGTTGTATATCACAACTTAAACTCCCACCCATAATGCTAATTGCCAGCAAAGAAGCTTAACCGTAAAAGCAGCTTCCGACAATTAAATGTATCATTTTAATACCTGAGGATATAAATTCAGCATCCTGAAAATTCTAATTCTTGGCTTTATTTTTCAGTGTAAGCCACCAATAAAACTTGAATTGCTGACCCACCCCTTCAGTTGTTTGCATAATGAATTAATTTCCATGGTGTCAAGAAACCCACGGTTGTTAACCGAACGACTGTCTCATGTACTGGGTGGGGGGGGAAGGATGCGTTCCTCTGGCCATAGGAACAACGCACAGCCGAATGACCGACGTCTAACATCTGCAATTAAAAGAACTGATTCAAATATCATATGGAACTAATAGCTAAAGAGCTGAGGAGAAGTCATTGTGCTGTCACGAAGAGTAATTGAATTAGATATATTAAACTCATTATTCAAAGAGAAATAAGCATCTAGTGTATGGAAGTATGCTCTGAGAGAGGAAATATTTCAGAGAGAGGGACAAAAGCTTTTTATTTCCCATGCCTTTAGGATTTGCTCTATGCTCATATATTTAAATATATTAACCTGCCATCAGTTTAGGTATTGAATATTACGTTGGCCTTGTCCAGTGCTGTAAACAAAGGTACCAGTAAAGATATGCAAGAAAAAGCTTGTTGTCAAATTCAAAGGTGCATGACACAACACTGTAAAATGATTATAAATAAATAAAAAAATGTTAAAAAAAATTCAAAGGTGCATGATATTTCTCTGATTGCGCTAACTAGAAAAAAAAATCAAATCAGTTACTGAGTGAGTGGAGCCATCTGATTAATACTCTTAAAAAAAAAAAAAAAACCAAAAACCTGAAAACGGATTAAATGTCTAAGGCTGGGGCTGGTTAAATTATAGCCCACTCACTGGAATATGATGCAGTCTTCAAAAGCAATGGTTTGGGGAAAAAAATATAGGAAAAACCATATTTGCTGGCATATAATCCATTGCTACATCAAGAAGCAGATTACAAGAAACATGTTACAAGGTGAACACTTTTTTTTAAATGAACATACTCAGAGAATAAAGAAAGGTTTCTGTGTATAAACTAGAATACCAGTAGTTATTTCTAGAAGTGGGTCTTAAAGTGCTTTTTCCTCCTCTTTCTGCTGTGTGTTTTCTACATTTTCCACAATGAACATTATTACTTTTATAATCAGAGAAAAAGGTTAAAAGCAAGAGATTGTTGCCGAGATGGAATCTGACCTGCTTGTATAAAGTAATGACATAAGAAACTCTGCCTTAAAAGGGGGTCTGTATACCTTTAATAACCTGGCCTAGGTTATTACAGACCATAAGAAAAATAAGTAGTGTACTTTTGGCCAGGTTGTATAAATATGTGGACTATTCATAAACTCTCTGAAAGTCAACAGAGAGGGTAACGGGGAGGAATCATAAAGAATGGTATATTTATTTCGTCAGTGGGGGGTAGTGGTACCTTAGGGACATACATCTAACTCTGCAAGAATGTAATATAAAGTTAATTCCTTCACAAAGTGACCTCATTGTATTCAGCACAGGGCTCAGGGGCACCAGAAGGAATGGGACCAGTCCGTTTTTTTTCCCTCTAAAACTTGGGACAATTCCGAGAATCCATCAGAGAAAGAAAAAGAAATTAATTGGGCATAATTAATCACAAATAAAGAAGTATGAGCATCTAGGTTGTAAAAAGGAAAAAAAAAAATGAAGCTGTGAACTGCAAATGGAATGCAGTGATGGGAGCCCCTCATGGCACCCTGCTTCCAAACACCTAGTCCACAACCTCTGAACAGGGTTCGAGAGGGTGTAATCCTAAACCAGTTAGGGATGGTAACGGAATAAGGGAGGCTCAGAGGTTTAGAAAATCCATAATCCCAAAGAAGGACATCCCCAATTTTTAAATCATCATAATAAAACGGGACCGACGTGGCATTTAAAAATTCCACGAGATAATAAAACTGTCCACTGATATAATAATCATTTCTAGTGCCTCCCATGTGTCCCGATGACACTGGTAGGAATCAACGGTTTTGTGCCACAGCACCATAAGCCCTTAAAAATAAACTTTCTGAAAGGTGTACACAGCCTAAACCCAAAGACAGATGAATCACTGTAGTGGAAGCCAGCTCCCACTTTTGCAGCCAGGCATGCCTGCTCAGCAATCCATTCTCTCGCCTCCCTGATGGTCAGATGGTGGGTCACCACCTCTGCTCCTCTTTCTGACACTAGGATCACACCACGCCGCAGGGACTTCAAGAGTGATCAGGCTACAGGGGAGCCACAAACACATGAAGTCAAGATGCCTTCCACCATCCTGTTCAAACCTAGAGGTAGGTACGGACTATTAGCAGAGTGAGCCCAGGAGGACCTCGGGGAGCAGTGCACACAGACCGCAGTAAGTCTGAAATACAAAAGGCGAGATTAAATGCTGCTGTGCGGAGAGCAAGGTTGCAGGGCAGATGGATCTGTTGAGATTTCAGAAGGGTCGTCTCACAGCTCTGACGGGAGGCAGGGAATGGGTGTTGATAAGAAAAATAGGATATATGCACGGGGCTGCCCTCAGCTGGATCAGAGTCATTACTTTTCAAAAAGGAAGCGTTAATTAAATAGTTTTTAAAAAATCAAACCACTTCATCTGGCTTTGTGTGGGGTCTGCTTGTAAATGGCTTGGGGTTCCCTTCCAATCGCACCATCTCAGACTCCCCCTGAAGGAAACCAGCAACTTTCCAGGCAGAACCAGTCTATGCAGAGCACTCCCCCTTTGGGCTTCGACCGAGGTGCTGGTCAAGACAGAGCAGCTCTGGTTATAGAAAGCTCTTTTCAGGGTCCAAATGTTTACGCAGCATGAAATGCTATATGTAAAGAAAACTGAGAGGAACACAACTAGGTATTTCTGGGCTCCTAATAAGGACAAGATGACAAAATGCATTTAAAACGCCTGGTAATGAGTAAATCCTAACCAAATATATGTGTGGATTGTGGCCTTTCCATGCCTTAGTTGGCTTTTTTCTTTAATCCACTTCACAAACACATCAAATAAAGTTCTCTTTAAGGGGATTTACTTCCAAATTAAAATCATGTAGTCAAGACAAATGCATTGTCAGTTAAGAAAACTGATTTAACTTCTAGGATACTTATTCCTGGGAACAATGGCAGGGAAAGGCTGGGTTCCCCACTCCTCCGGGGAGGGCGCTTTGGGTGCTGTTCCAACGTCAGCGCGCAGAGTCCCCCTGCTTTTTATAGCTCAGCGGCGCACCGCGCTGCTTTACCCTATTTCTGGGGTTTTAATTTCCTTTTTTTAATGGCTGTGTGACATGAAGTCATTTTGACTGGGAATAAAAAGAAATGCAGATATTAGAAAGGTAATATTTATATTCTATTGCCATTTAATGTCCAAACAAATATCTAGACTCCACGCCAAGTAATAAATAAAGCCTCAGAGCAGAGGCAATGATAAACCCAGCACCTGGGTCTCCAAGCTTCCCTGGTGACTACTCTACGTTTGAACTAAAGGAATAACAGCAGAGCATTTCCCTTCGAGGCAGATCCATTCTGGGCACGAGAGTTATTACATACGTGTGAGGCAGAGTCTTTCTGTGCCATAATGGCCCCATTTCTCCCTCAGTCACTAAATTAACAACCAGAGGTAAACAATAAAACAGCAAGTTATCTTCACGAACCTATCTTTAAGACTTGACTTTAAAGACAGAAACCGCAAAACCAACCAGAAATCTAAACAAGGGCCAGAAATACGGTTCATGAAGGGACTTGCTGCATTGCCAGCCATTTGGGCGTTTCATTACTGGCCTAGCTGTGGAGCGCACAAGCGGTATGCTGGGGCATCCCTCCGTGGAAGGGATGCGCTCCCCCAAAAACCTAACCCCAGATCCCTCGCAAGCAGGGCCCTTGCTTTCTGCGGGAAGTGCTTTCACAGCCTGGCGTCCTGCCTGGGAGCCGGCGAGGTTCAGGAGTGCTTCGGGAAGAGGCTCACTGAGCTGCAGAGAGCTGTAACCGAACCAGAAGGGTGTCAGGATGAAGGCAACATGGGCAGAATTCACCAGCATAGGAGCCAAGGGAACATTTCCAGACTGGCTTTGATCATGCTCTGCCTTCTTATTTGTAGTCTCCAAACCTCCTGATGTGGAGCAACAACTCTGAGGTTCAAAAAATCAAGCAAAGGAAGCAATATTTCTCTCCACCGAGGGCACCCTCAGAGGTGTCGTGGGCCTGTGTGGCTGAGTACTCATTACCGAGACTGGAGCCAGAGCTTGCAAGGTAAAGACGGAAGAGAGAAAGGGCCTGCAAGGTGGATCGGAGCCCGGGTGA